>NC_138869.1:33347756-33947756 GCF_965194805.1 Balaenoptera borealis
ACCATAGTAGATCACCATACTGTAGATCACCGTAGCTTCCTATTAAGTTAGGAAACTAGGTAGTGCAAGTTTTCAGACTTTTTTCTTCTATTTCAAAATTGTTTTGGTTATTTCCTTTGTGATTTCACATAAATTTTTATAATTAGTCAATTTTTACAATTCAAGATGAGAAATATTAGCAGCAATAAAGAAAGTCATTTCATAGTGATAAAGGGGCCAATTTTTCAAGAAGACCTAACAATCCTAAACATTAGTTGGGGTTGTTTTCTAATCAGAGGGAGTTGTAGTCAATGAGCTGAACAGGAAATATATATCTCTGGGAATAGGTAATTTGAGGGTTACACACAGTTTTAATCTTAGCTAACTATGAGACAAAGAATGGAAAGTTGAGTAGAAGTAAAAGAGGAAGGGTTTGTGTCTGGCCTTGACACTGGTAAACATATGCAATCTTATGAAAGTTATGAGAGAGCAAATCTTACCTAAGTCATACCAGCAAGGGTAGTTCCTTTTCTAAGCCATTTCCCAGAATACAAAAAAGTGTGGAGCTTTTGGAAAAGAAAAAGTTAAAAGGATTTCTTAACCATCACTGTTTTCTAGAAGCAAGGACTCAGATAATGTTGGAGGCTGTCATTGTCTATTTTTAGTTGACTCTCTAATTCTCTTTGAACCAATATGACCATTGTAAGGGAAGAAAAAATCTTTTCCTCTACTAATCTTAAGTTCTCCAACTGGGGCCCTATAAATGAGACTGGCCAAAGACAGATTAGCAGGTGAAAAACAAACAGAAGTTCATTAACATCAGCATTAAACATGTATACATGGGAGCACCAGTGTCGAGTAACCCAAAGGGGTGGTTAAAACCTGGGTTTATATACCATCTTAGGCTAAAACAAACAAAAAAAGGAGTTTGGGGAGGCAAGTTATGGGAAGGTGACCGGGAAAAATATGGTAGAAAAGCGTTGTTTAATAAGGTTTGTTAAGCATGTAGTAGTTAGTGCCTTCTCCATTGATAAGATTGCTAAGAGTCTTACTCTTTCCAGTATGGGAGAAGGAGACACCTTTACAAACGGAAGTTTCCTTTATAAATGTAAATTTCCTTTACAAAAGGAAAACCTGTTTCTTGTTTTTAAAGCTGTTCCTGAGTCTGTTAGCTCAAAGTAATCCACATGCCAAAGAGGCCTATTTTGGGGTGGTGTATTCTGGTACACCTTGCCATCTTGCTGGTTCCCTCATTAATAATGTAAATTAATTTTTGACATGTTTACTTTATATTTGTATGAAAGCAGTGTTCTTAACTTTAAATTATTAGACACTGACATGCTTTACATCTTGCCATGTACTGTATATTAGTTTGGTAGTCACATTTATAAAGCCAAGTTTATCCCTTAAAGTATCTCCTCGATTTAGTTTACCATGAGTGCAGTCTTCATGCTGAACAGTATCTGATATTGGCTGGTTTCTTTTCTGTATGTCTTGAAGTTTGTCTTTGCTGGACTCCTGAAACATCAACAGGGTCTCTTACATATGAGTAGACCACCTTACTAAAAAATCTTGAATTTTATGAGTGAAAGAACTTCCACATCAGCAAGACTGATGACTGTGATCATAACATTGCACTTCTTTTTATTCTAAGAGGCACATTTTTTTTTTTCATTTTTAGCCTCTTTGAAATCACTGTGTGTTTTACAGTCGGTGCCATCTTAGAGTTGATGGAGTATATGTCTTTCGTTTTCCTTTTCTTCTGTGTCTTGGGCGAAAGAAAAAAGTGATATAATAAATAATTTTATTAGAATTCATTAAGTTTTCAGCAGTATTTATATATAAAACAGTGTGTAAAATCTAAAGCCATAAAAATTGTTTTCAGTTTGGTAGTCTATTCATTTGTTTGAAGTTTTCAATCTTCTAAATAAAAGTTAATACACCGAGTTTTTTAATACTCCCACCTTGGCAGAGGAAAAATAACTACTGTATTTTACACTTTGTCTCTCCTGACACCATATTTTTTTTTTTTTAGGGAGAGAAAAGTCTCCCACAGTGGCAGTAATCCAGTAAGCAAGGTATTTAAATATCTCACTGTGTTACCCACTAATTTGCAGTAGTTGTCATATTTAATTGGCACGCCCTGAAGCGTGAACCAACCTCCTATACCTTGATGGCCCTTAGAACTGGTAGGATACTTTTGCTAGGTCTTCCCTAAGAACACATTTCTTTTTCCCCTCAAGTAACTATAGTAGTTAATTGCACAGAATTCAGACTTGATTTTTCACAGGTGTTTAAAGATATTTTGAATATTTTCTTATCTTAAAGCTTAGGGAAGGACTAATCTTTTCCTTTACTCATCTTAGTTTCTCCAGTTGGGGTCCTGTAAATGAGCCTGACCAAAGACAGATTAACGAGAGAAAAATAAACAGAAGATTACTAACATGTGCATCACACATGTAAAACATGGGAGTGCCCAGAGATGAGTAAACTCAAAGTGCTGGTTAGAACATGGACTTGTACATACCATCTTAGGCTGTAGGCAAAGGGGTTTTGGGCTTTTTGGTGGGGAAAGCAAGTCATGGGAAAGTGACCAGGAGAAGTAGGGTAAACAAGGGTTGTTTCCTAAGGTTTGTTATAAAGATGTAAGTCTGTGCTTTCTCCCTTGATAAGAGTGGTTAAGAGTGCAACTCTTCCCAGTGTAGGAGAGGGAGGCATCTTTACAAATGGAAATTTCCTTTATAATATGTAAATCTCCTTTACATTTTTGTAACCCCATTTTTTAGAGCTTTTCCTGAGTCTGCTGGTTTCAAACGGAGTTAGCTCCAAATAATCCATATGCCAAAGAGGCATATTTTGGAGTGGCATATTCTGGTACCCCTCAAAGTAAATTCTTTCTTACTTTGGACTTACTGGAGAACTTTAACCTGGGGTTTGCGTTCTCCTTTATTCTAATTCATTTCGGTGCTCTGGAGGGGACCCATTGTTAGTCCACCCAGTACTGGAGTACGCATTGCTAGGTCCCCACTTATTCTTTGCCTTCTCTTAGAGTCTTTGCTTGTCTTCCCATAGCCTCAGGATGAAGTTCAGGCTCCCTGGTGAAGCATAGGAGGTCTGACTTCCTGTTTATTTTTTCTTTCCCTTCCAATTCTATATTCCAATTTATGTGGTTACCCTTTCCTAAAGCCCTGTGGGAGCAGTTGGGAGACATTATTGCAATATGGTTTTGAGTTGGACAGCCCAGCTGCTTACTGTCTGCAAGACTCTGGGCAAGTTAATTAACCTCTCTGAGGCTGTGTTACTTTTTATAGTGGGGATAGTAATAGTACTTAGCTCTTAGACTTACTTTAAGGATTTAGTGAGTTAATGAATATTAGCCCAGTTCCTGCATATTTTAAGGTTTTACTTTTTTTTTTTTTTTTAATGCAAGCCATTATATTTTGCTGTTTCCGTACCTTATGCTCTTTCCATCCTGTTCTCAGAATGTTTTGATGTTTTGTGGCAGCCCTGAAGCATCTCCTCACACCTCCCCATCCATCTTCATCCTTTGAACCTTATCTTTGGTTTGAATTTCAAAGCTTTAATAAAGATTCCATAGCTTTCCCTTGAACAGATTATATCTCTAGTTCCCAGCCCCTCATCTATGTCTTAACAATATTTGTTGAAAGAAGGAGGAATGAAAACTAGTGTCTGTTTCTAGCAATCTTAATTTGCAGAAATCTTAAGGATCTTATGAAGGACCTCTGCCCACTTCTTGTTTCCCCAGCCTCCGTGATGCCTGGCCTGCTCAATGATTCCCCTGTAGGTAGTTCTTATGGTTGTAGCCTTGGTAGTCACATTTTCCCCTCATCTTTACTGAGGTGTAATTGATAAATAAAAATTGTATCGTTGCATAATTTTTAGGTATACAACATGATATTTTGATATACATATAAATAATTAGATGCTTACCACAGTCAGGCCAATTAATATATCCATCATCTCACATAGTTACCTTTACCTTTTTTCTGTGTGCATTTAGTGAGAATACTTAAGACACTCTTAGCAGATTTCAAGTATATAATATATAACTTTTAAGTGTAGTCATCATGAGGTATGTTAGGTATTTAGAACTTACTCATCTTTTCTTTTTTTTTTTGAATTTTTGAATTTTATTTTATTTTTTATACAGCAGGTTCTTATTAGTCACCAATTTTATACACATCAGTGTATATATGTCAATCCCAATCTCCCAATTCATCCCACCACCAACCCCACCCCCCGCTGCTTTCCCCCCTTACTGTCCATACGTTTGTTCTCTACATCTGTGTCTCAATTTCTGCCCTGCAAACCGGTTCGTCTATACCATTTTTCTAGGTTCCACATATATGCGTTAATATACGATATTTGTTTTTCTCTTTCTGACTTACTTCACTCGGTATGACAGTCTCTAGATCCATCCACGTCTCTACAAATGACCCAATATCGTTCCTTTTTATGGCTGAGTAATATTCCATTGTGTATATGTACCACATCTTCTTCATCCATTCCTCTGTCGATGGGCATTTAGGTTGCTTCCATGACCTGGCTATTGTAAATAGTGCTGCAATGAACATTGGGGTCCATGTGTCTTTTTGAATTATGGTTTTCTCTGGGTATATGCCCAGCAGTAGGATTGCTGGATCATATGGTAATTCTATTTTTAGTTTTTTAAGGAACTCCATACTGTTCTCCATAGTGTCTGTATCAATTTACATTCCCACCAACAGTGCAAGAGGGTTCCCTTTTCTCCACACCCTCTCCAGCATTTGTTGTTTGTAGATTTTCTGATGATGCCCATTCTAACTGGTGTGAGGTGATACCTCATTGTAGTTTTGATTTGCATTTCTCTAATAATTAGTGATGTTGAGCAGCTTTTCATGTGCTTCTTGGCCATGTGTATGTCTTCTTTGGAGAAATGTCTATTTAGGTCTTCTGCCCATTTTTGGATTGGGTTGTTTGTTTTTTTCATATTGAGCTGCATGAGCTGTTTATATATTTTGATGATTAATCCTTTGTACATTGATTCGTTAGCAAATATTTTCTCCCCTTCTGAGGGTTGTCTTTTTGTCTTGTTTATGGTTTCATTTTCTGTGCAAAAGCTTTGAAGTTTCATTAGGTCCCATGTGTTTATTTTTGTTTTTAT
Source organism: Balaenoptera borealis (assembly GCF_965194805.1). Taxonomy (NCBI): domain Eukaryota; kingdom Metazoa; phylum Chordata; class Mammalia; order Artiodactyla; family Balaenopteridae; genus Balaenoptera; species Balaenoptera borealis. Next base: position 33,352,900 of record NC_138869.1, read on the forward strand.
TTCCATTACTCTAGGAGGTGGATCAAAAAAAATCTTGCTGTGAGTTATGTCAAAGAGTGTTCTTCCTATGTTTTCCTCTAAGAGTTTTATAGTGTCCGGTCTTACATTTAGGTCTTGAATCCATTTTGAGTTTATTCTTGTGTATGGTGTTAGGGAGTGTTCTAATTTCATTCTTTTACATGTAGCTGTCCAGTTTTCCCAGCACCACTTATTGAAGAGGCTATCTCCATTGTATATCCTTGCCTCTTTGTCATAGGTTAGTTGACCATAGGTGCGTAAGTTTATCTCTGGGCTTTCTATCCAGTTCCATTGATCTGTATTTCTGTTTATGTGCCAATACCATATTGTCTTGGTTACTGTAGCTTTGTAGTATAGTCTGAAGTCAGGGAGTCTGATTCCTCCAGCTCCGCTTTTTTCCATCAAGACTACTTTGGCTATTCGGGGTCTTTTGTGTCTCCATACAAATTTTAAGATTTTTTGTTCTACTTCTGTAAAAAAATGCCATTGGTAATTTGATAGGGATTGCATTGAATCTGTAGATTGCTTTGGGTAGTATAGTCATTTTCACAATGTTGATTCTTCCCATCCAAGAACATGGTATATCTCTCCATCTGTTGGTATCATCTTTAATTTCTTTCACCAGTGTCTTATAGTTTTCTTCATATAGGTCTTTTGTCTCGCTAGGTAGGTTTATTCCTAGGTATTTTATTCTTTTTGTTGGAATGGTAAATGGGAGTGTTTCCTTAATTTCTCTTTCAGATTTTTCATCATTAGTATATAGGAATGCAAGAGATTTCTGTGCATTAATTTTGTATCCTGCTACTTTACCAAATTCATTGATTAGCTCTAACAGTTTTCTGGTGGCATCTTTAGGATTCTCTATGTATAGTATCATGTCATCTGCAAACAGTGACAGTTTTACTTCTTCTTTTCCCATTTGGATTCCTTTTATTTCTTTTTCTTCTCTGATTGCCATGGCTAGGACTTCCAAAACTGTGTTGAATAATAGTGGTGAGAGTGGACATCCTTGTCTTGTTCCTGATCTTAGAGGAAATGCTTTCAGTTCTTCACCATTGAAAATGATGTTTGCTGTGGGTTTGTCATATACGGCCTTTATTCTGTTGAGGTAGATTCCCTCTATGCCTACTTTCTGGAGAGTTTTTATCATAAATGGGTGTTGATTTTTTCAAAAGCTTTTTCTGCATCTACTGAGATGATCATATGGTTTTTATTCTTCAGTTTGTTAATATGGTGTATCACATTGATTGATTTGCATATATAGAAGAATCCTTGCATCCCTGGGATAAATCCCACTTGATTGTGGTGTATGATCCTTTTAATGTGTTGTTGGATTCTGTTTGCTAATATTTTGTTGAGGATTTTTGCAAATAAATGAATAGAATATTCATCAGTGACATTGGTCTGTAATTTTCTTTTTTTGTAGTACCTTTGTCTGGTTTTGATATCAGGGTGATGGTGGCCTCATAGAATGAGTTTGGGAGTGTTCCTTCCTCTGCAATTTTTTGGAAGAGTTTGAGAAGGATGGGTGTTAGCTCTTCTCTAAATGTTTGATAGAATTCACCTGTGAAGCCATCTGGTCCTGGACTTTTGTCTGTTGTAAGATTTTTAATCACAGTTTCAATTTCATTACTTGTGATTGGTCTGTTCATATTTTCTATTTCTTCCTGGTTCAGTCTTGGAAGGTTATACCTTTCTAGGAATTTGTCCATTTCTTCCAGGTTGTCCATTTTATTGGCATAGAGTTCCTTGTAGTAGTCTCTTAGAATGCTTTGTATTTCTGCGGTGTCTGTTGTAACTTCTCTGTTTTCATTTCTAATTTTATTGATTTGAGTCTTCTCCCTCTTTTTCTTGATGAGTCTTGCTAATGGTTTATCAATTTTGTTTATCGTCTCAAAGAGCCAGCTTTTAGTTTTATTGATCTGTACTATTGTTTTCTTTGTTTCTATTTCATTTATTTCTGCTCTGATCTTTATGATTTCTTTCCTTCTGCTAACTTTGGGTTTTGTTTGTTCTTCCTTCTCTAGTTCCTTTAGGTGCAAGGTTAGATTGTTTGAGATTTTTCTTGTTTCTTGAGGTAGGCTTGTATAGCTATAAACTTCCCTCTTAGAACTGTTTTTGTTGCATCCCATAGGTTTTGGATCATCACGTTTTCATTGTCATTTGTTTCTAGGTATTTTTTGATTTCCTCTTTGATTTCTTCAGTGATCTCTTGGTTATTTAGTAACGTGTTGTTTAGCCTCCATGTGGTTGTGTGTTTATGTTTTTTTCCATGAAATTGATTTCTAATCTCATAGTGTTGTGGTTGGAAAAGTTACTTGATGTGATTTCAATTTTCTTAAATTTTCTGAGGCTTGATTTGTGACCCAAGATGTGATCTATCCTGGAGAATGCTCTGTGTGCACTTGAGAAGAAAGCATAATCTACTGTTTTCAGATGGAATGTCCTATAAATATCAATTAAATCTATCTGGTCTATTGTGTCATTTAAAGCTTGTGTTTCCTTATTAATTTTCTGTCTGGATGATCTGTCCATTGGTGTAAGTGAGGTGTTAAAGTCCCCCACTATTATCGTGTTACTGTCGATTTCCTCTTTTATAACCATTAGCATTTGCCTTATGTATTGAGGTGCTCCTATGTTGGGTGCATATATATTTATAATTGTTATATCTTCTTCTTGGATTGATCCCTTGATCATTAGGTAGTGTCCTTCCTTGTCTCTTGTAACATTCTTTATTTTAAAGTCTATTTTATCTGATATGAGTATTGCTACTCCAGCTTTCTTTTGATTTCCATTTGCATGGAATATCATTTTCCATCCCCTCACTTTCAGTCTGTATGTGTCCCTAGGTCTGAAGTGGGTCTCTTGTAGACAGCATATATATGGGTCTTGTTTTTGTATCCATTCAGCAAGCCTGTGTCATTTAATCCATTCACGTTTAAGGTAATTATCTATATATATGTTCCTATGACCATTTCCTTAATTGTTTTGAGGGTTTTTTTGTAAGTCCTTTTCTTCTCTTGTGTTTCCCACTTAAAGAAGTTCCTTTAGCATTTGTTGTAGAGCTTGTTTGGTCGTGCTGAATTCTCTTAGCTTTTGCTTGTCTGTAAAACTTCTGATTTCTTCGTAGAATCTGAATGAGATCCTTGCCTGGTAGAGTAATCTTGGTTGTAGGTTCTTCCCTTTCATCACTTTAAGTATATCATGCCACTCCCTTCTGGCTTGTAGAGTTTCTGCTGAGAAATCAGCTGTTAACCTTACGGGAGTTCCCTTGTATGTTATCTGTCGTTTTTCCCTTGCTGCTTTCAATAATTTTTCTTTGTCTTTAATTTTTGCCAATTTGATTACTATGTGTCTCGGTGTGTTTCTCCTTGGGTTTATCCTGTAAAGCCCTCTCTGCACTTCCTGGACTTGGGTGGCTTTTTCCTTTCCCATGTTAGGGAAGTTTTTGACTGTAATCTCTTCAAATATTTTCTCTGGTCCTTTCTCTCTCTCTTCTCCTTCTGGGACCCCTATCATGCGAATATTGCTGCATGTAATGTTGTCCCAGAGGTCTCTTAGGCTGTCTTTATTTCTTTTCATTCTTTTTTCTTTATTCTGTTCCGCAGCAGTGAATTCCACCATTCTGTCTTCCAGGTCACTTATTTGTTCTTCTGCCTCAGTTATTCTGCTATTGATTGCTTCTAGTGTAGTTTTCATTCCAATTATTGTATTGTTCATCTCTGTTTGTTTGTTCTTTAATTCTTCCAGGTCTTTGTTAAACATTTCTTGAATCTTCTCGATCTTTGCCTCCATTCTTTTTCAAAGGTCGTGGATCATCTTCCCTACCATGATTCTGAATTCTTTTTCTGGAAGGTTGCCTATCTCCACTTCATTTAGTTGTTTTTCTGGGGTTTTATATTGTTCCTTCATCCGGTACATAGCCCTCTGCCTTTTCCTCTTGTCTAATTTTCTTGAATGTGGTTCTTGTTCCACAGGCTGCAGGATTGTAGTTCTTCTTGCTTCTGCTGTCTGCCCTCTGGTGGATGAAGCTAAGAGGCTTGTTCAAGTTTCCTGATGGGAGGGACTGGTGGTGGGGAGAGCTGGCTGTTGTTCTGGTCGGCAGAGCTCAGTACAACTTTAATCCACTTGACTGCTGATGGGTGGAGCTGACTTCCCTCCCTCTCGGTTGTTTGGCCTGAGGTGACCCAACACTGGAGCCTTCCTGGGCTCTTTGGTGGGGCTAATGGAGGACTCAGGGAGGGCTCATGCCAAGGAGTACTTCTCAGAACTTCTGCTGGCAGTGTCCTTTTCCTCATGGTGAGACAGAGCCACCCCCTGCCTCTGCAGGAGACCCTCCAACACTAGCAGGTAGGTCTGGTTCAGTCTCCCTTGGGGTCACTGGTCCTTCCCCTGGGTCCTAATGCACACACTACTTTGTGTGTGCCCTCCAAGAGTGGAGTCTCTGTTTCCCCCAGTCCTGTCAGAGTCCTGCAATCAAATCCTGCTAGCCTTCAAAGTCTGATTCTCTAGGAATTCCTCCTCCCATTGCTGGACCCCCAGGTTCAGAAACCTGACGTGGGGCTCAGAACCTTCACTGCCGTGGGTGGACTTCTGTGGTATAAGTGTTCTCCAATTTGTGAGTCACCTACCCAGCAGTTATGGGATTTGATTTTATTGTGATTGCACCCCTTCTACCATCTCATTGTGGCTTCTCCTTTGTCTTTAGATGTGGGGTATCTTTTTTGGTGATTTCAAGTATCTTCCTGTCAATGATTGTTCAGCAGTTAGTTGTGATTCTGGTGTTCTCGCAAGAGGGAGTGAGAGCACGTCCTTCTTCTCTGCCATCTTGAACTGGTACTTCTAGAACTTACTTGTCTTATAATTGAAAGTTTGTACCTTTTGACCAATATCTCCCATTTCTCCTACCTCCTGTCCTCTGGTAGCTACCCTTCTACTCTGTTTCTATGAGTTTAACTTTTTTAGATTTCACATGTAAGTGACATAATGCAATATTTGTCCTTCTGTGTCTGGCTTATTTCACTTAGCACAGTGTCCTCTGGGTTCATCCATAGTGTTGTAAATGGCAAGAAATCCTTCTTTTTTAAGGCTGAATAATATTCCATTGTATATATATACCACATTTCCTTTCTTTATGTTTTGACAGACACTTAGGTTGTTTCCATTCTTGGCTTTTATGAATAATGCTGCATTAAACATGGGAATACAGGTATCTCTTTTCCTTTGTATATATACCAAGAAGTGATATTGCTGGATCATATGTTAGTTCTATTTTTTAATTTTTGTATTATTTTCCATAATAGATATACCAGTTTACATTCCCATCAACAGTTTCCTCTTCTGTACATCCTTGCTGACTCTTTGATTATAGCCATCCTGTTAGTTGTGAGGTGATATCACATTGTGGTTTTTATTTGCATTTTCTTGATGATTAGTAATGTTCAACATCTTTTCATATATCTACTGGTCATTTGTATGTCTTCTTTGGAAAAAATTGACTAGATCCTTTGCCCATTTTTTTTTTTTTTTAAAGACAGTATCGGATTCATGTTTGTTTGTTTTTTTTATAGCTACTTTATTTATTTATTTATTTATTTTTGGCTGTGTTGGGTCTTCGGTTCGTGCGAGGGCTTTCTCCAGCTGCGGCAAGTGGGGGCCACTCTTCATCGCGGTGTGGGGACTGCTCTTCATCGCGGTGCGCAGGCCTTTCACTATCACGGCCCCTCCTGTTGCGGGGCACAGGCTCCAGACGCGCAGGCTCAGCAGTTGCGGCTCACGGGCCCAGCCGCTCCGTGGCATGTGGGATCCTCCCAGACCAGGGCTCGAACCCATGTCCCCTGCATTAGCAGGCAGACTCCCAACCACTGCGCCACCAGGGAAGCCCCTGCCCATTTTTTAATTGTGTTTTTTGTTGTTGTTGTTGTTGTTTGCTTTAGAGTTGTATGAGTCCCTTTTATAGTTCGGCTATTAACCCCTTATCAGATATATGGTTTGCAAATATTTTCTCCTATAGGTTGCCTTTTCATTTTCTTGATTTTCTGTTTTGTTTTGTTTCTGTGCAGAGACTTTTTAGGTGGAAGAAGTCCCACTTCTTTATTTTTACTTTTGTTTCCTCCATTTTCAGTAGCACATGCAAAAAGTCACTGCCAAGACCGATGTCATAGAAATTTTCCCCTACGTTTTCTTCTAGGAGTTTTACCATTTAAGATATAAAATTTAAATCTGTTATCCATTTAGAGTTGATTTTGTGTATGGTGTAGGATAAGGATTCAGTTTCAGTTTATTAATTTCAGTGGAGGTAGGGGTGAGAAAAATCTTTCAGAACCACAAAAAGTTTGGATTTTTGTTCCTACTATCATAATTTAATATGCCATTAAGTACAAGATTCCACATATATAATCTTGAAAAGTATCAGGTAAAGTCATATGCTTTTCAGAGTAGGGCATACTCTTTGGAATGTCATGTGTCAAAGACATAATGTACTGGCCAATTAAGGAAATAGTTTTATTCAGACTATTGCACAAGAAGAAGACTCATTAACAAAGAACATCTCAAAGAAAAGGAGAGGGTCATGGTGTTTCATAGCGGCAGGTAAATAAGGGAATCCTGATGAAGCATGGCAGGGTGGATCTTTCATAGAAGGGTAGGAGAGGGTTTCTTAACTATCCCTGTTTTCTGGGAGTACAGGGTAAAGTTCCACATTGTCAAATAATTTACCTGGGTCTGTAAATCCACAGGTTAGGTAAATCACCTTCCTGGAATGTCAGTTTTAGTATAGTATTTGTGAGTGGAGTTATTATCTTTCAGGGAATCCTATGTTATATTATGGAGTGGATAAAAAAAATCTGTATACATTTTTAAGATAAAGCATGAGACATTATAAAATCTCTGCTTCTGTTATTCCACTTTATTTTCTCCTTCTCCCCTTTCTTTCACCCTAGTGAAGCAAATAGTAATTTTGTTTGCCTGTATTATTTCCATGAAAAAGTTTGAGAAGCATGGGTCTAAAGCATCCATAGCAGCTATTTATATTGAACACTCTACAAACACTTCCACCACATTTCAGGTGAAAAAATTAGCATCAACAAAGGAAGAAAACTGGGAGAGTGAAATGTGTATCTGGGACCCAAGGAATTGCCTTTGGCCTATATGGGAGGATGTGAATGGGTCGGAAAAGTAGAATGAATATACAACTGACAGAGTAGAGTATTTATAATGTTGGGTTTGAACTGCATGGTGAGGTCTCTGGACTTAATTCATTTGGCAAGTGGTGCCCATTGAAAGCTTTTGAGTAAAGGATGGACCTGTGAGAAGCTGGACATTTAAAAGAAATAATTTTCAGCAATAGATAAAGTCTTGACTGTCATACATATATAAAAATAACAGTGTATTAAAGATTTTAGTTAATTCATAAGGGAACCCACAGATGTTGTAATTGGTTCAAAAGAGAATTTAAAAAGTTTAACATTTATAGAACGGGAATATTGAGATGAATGTACAAATGGAGTCCAAACTGGTTTTTCTGCAGGTAATGAGGCTGGATGGAGTGTGGAGGAAGTCAATTAAACCTCTACCAGACAGGAAATAATTTTCATGTCTAATATTTGCATTACTATCAGTTACCAATAACTTATAGATTTGTAAAATAGCTCCAACAATGAACAGGAATAGGCAGTGCATCATTTTCCACTGAAGCACACATTTTTTTTTTTCCCTAAAGGACTTGCTAGAAGCTGGATATTAGTAAGATCATAAGTGTGAAAATTTGGTTTGACGAGAAAAAAACTAGAGGCATTAAGAACAGTTAGGAGATTATTGCAATGTCCAAAAGAGAGGAGTCTTGAAGGGTGTGACTGGGGTGATGGTTCTGGATTGGAGCAGAGTGGAAGAAGCAAGTTACTAAGTCAAGGTGGGATCTACCAAAATTATCAATTCATTACAAGTAGGAGGTAAAGAAGATGAGCCTGGTGGCTAAGACTGGACCAATATTTGGATCCTCGATCTGCCTAGTCATGTGACAACTGTGAGGGGATTTGATCTCTTTCATCTTGAGTTTGCTCATCTATAAAATGGCATTAAAACACCACCTATCTTCTAGTTATGTGAAAATTAAATAAGGTAGTGCATATAGTGCACATTAAGTAAGCTTGACTCAAAGTAAAAGGTCAATAAATGTTGGCTGCTATTGTTACTATTATTCCATCTCCACTCCACTTCCTTTTTTTCCCCCTTCTTTAAGGTTTTAAACCTGGATTTGGGGAATCTGAATTTTAACATATTGATTGATCTGGGAGTCGTCCTGAACAGAGTAAGGGTGAAAACCAAGGAGTGAATGAAATCATTACCTGAGAAAAAGGGCGTAAGGCTAGAAGATTCCATTTATTAGGCGAAAAGAAGTCAATGAAAAATAGGTCGATGGGTAGTGCTCATTACCCTTTATTATCAAATCACAGTGTAAGGAGAGAATTGATCTAGGAAGAGTCAGAGAGAGAAGTTAACCAAGCAGGTAATATAAGAGAGATCAGGAGGAGAAGGTTCAAGAAAGAAGGATGAATTTAGTGGAGTGGGGAAATTTGGGAAGCTTGATGTTGATGATGAGAGACCTAGGGAGATAAGATATTCAATGCTGCAGTGCAGTTAAAGCATATGAAGGCTAGGAAAATGTGCAAATTCTCTCATTATTGTCTAATATCAGTTACTAATGACTTTTAAGACACATGGGGTGAGAGTTTAGCGTAGGCACTATAGAGAATTTAAGGAGTCAAGAAGGGAGGATGAAGAGCTAGCTGAGTACTGGTAAGCACAGTAGAGGTCCCTGAGCTCAAGATCATCTGTATAGGGTATCATGGTGATCTAGTCCTTAGAATTCATGCATTTTTCACCACAATTTACTTTTGAAAACCAAGCTGTAAAGCAGATCTAATGTACTAACTTAAAGTGTTTCACTCAGGGGCTGAGTTCCTAATAAGGACTGGGCATGACATAAGCCATAGTACTGACCATAAACACCAATTATTGATATCTGTCCTTGCCCATCCAGGGCTGCAGACTGATGTTATCCATGGCCGCAGACTGATGTTATCCATGGCCAGCTGGAGGCCCACAGACTATTTTTCCTGGTCCTCTTGGCTTTATTTATTTACTTGTTTTTTTTTTAAAGAAAATATGAAATAGCTGCCACAGTTTTAATTGGGAGATTTCATATACAAAATTTAGATTTTGTACTTTGGAAAAATCTCCTCCTCTGGCTGTACAAGGCCTGCAGTCCATGCATGAGAGCAGTTAGTGAGTGACCTAGAGTCTGCTGCCTTTGGATGATGCTTGCTCTGCCCAGTTTATTGCAATCCCCACTCTTCTCTATCATCCTTAGAGCAAGTCAACTCAACTCATTTACTCTACCTGCCAGGCCCCTGTAGACTCTATCTTTGCAACCCATGCTCGATCCTACTCAGTTAATGTTCAGGCCTTAGAATTGTTTCTATGTGGATTGATGTTTAAACCCTGGGAAATCCCTTTACCCCCTAGATAGATAATACTGAAATGTATTTCCACAGCTCATTATATTCATCTAAGGTGAGACAGAGTTGTTTACACCTCTATGAGAAAAGCAGTACATCATATCTATTCAATTTATTAACTTTACAGAAAAGTTAGGCAGGAGGAGAATTCTCTTGACACTTATTCTTAACCTAAATCATAAGGAAAAGTTATTATAATTCTGCCATCTGTTCAAGTTTTTAAAGCCATTTTGGTAAACTTAATGCTAATGCAAAATACATGCCTTAGCACTAATTAACCGAAAAATCTGTTTCATTCTTCTCAGATAATGAAAAAATATGTCAAGGACATGATTTCTTAAAGAAAATCTAATTTATGGTACTTAAGCCTTTAAACCACCCTTGTGATGTGCTCGTGAACACAACCATAAGAATAACAAAAAGTCACATCAAATATTCCCATTAGGAAAATCCCCAGACTACAAGCTTTAGACATTTACAATTACAATTTAGATTGCTATTTCCACTTAAATAGTACAATCCTTTTTGGCTGATAGAAGATTTTTGTATTGATTTTGTGGGGGGAGGGGAGGGATTGGAATGGAGGACTGAAGAACATGGGGAGTGTCTGTAAGGCCAATATTGATTTAATGTCCAAGTCCAAATACCGCGTTAGTCCTCTAGAAACCTAATTAATTGAAATATGTGCTAGTTGAGTATATTTATATTAAATGTTATTGGCCAATGACTTTTCAAACCTCTCTAGCTTTCTTTTGTTATAGGAATAGGATGAATCCAGTTTCATTATGTTTTTGCTTAACTCTCTGTGTTTTGAACTCGTTTTATTTTCCTGTCACTGTTCTCTTGTTTCTATTGTGTCTTTGGTGTATCATCCCCAGGTTGTCTTGGAAAAATAACATTTGTATTTGATCACAAGCCTACTCAAAAAATCTTGCAATGATTCTTTATTTTCTGTTAGATAACATCTAGAATCCTTAGGGTCTTTACCACCTGTTTTCTGGTTATATTTCCCACTGTCCACTGTACTAAACTCTTCACTTCAGGGAGATGATTTTACTCAAGATACTGAATACATCTCATGCAAGGCTTAATGTCACTCTGTTTTGCAGGGGTGATAAAACTTTTCATTCTTCTTTTCTGGAATACCCAAGCCATCCTACCATAAGGAATAGCTAGACACAAATGATGAGGATAGCGACAGTGAGTGTGTGCATGCATACGTGTGTGTGTGTGTGTGTGTGTCCACCCATGTGTGTTGAGAGAGAGAAAATAGATATGGCAAAATGTGAATACTTGATGAAGGATATACAGAAGTATTTCTTGTATTACTCTTGCAACTTATTGTGGGTTTGAACATTTCAAAATAAAAAGTTGTAAAGAAAAGAAGCAGTTGGGATCAGATCAGTTACAAGTGGAGTTGGCCAGTTTGGGGATATATACCAAATGTATTTAATTATTGCTAATATTCATAGGTTCCCTGTACTCTCTGGAGAAAGATATTATATTTTGTCCTGGTCTTTTATTTCACCAGTTCTTCAGTTGCTTCTTCCTGAGGGTGAACATATTGGTTGATAAGAAGGTAGATTTAGTATTATATTAATTTTCAGAGTGAAGTTGTGACTTCTTTCCTCCCTTGTTTCTAGACATTTAGTGGTGAACATCATACAGTCTCTGTGTTAAGGAACTCACAGTATTGGAGGAGACAAAGGAGAAAGTCAGTGATAGCAAAACAGGGAGAAAGGTGTGACAATTTCAGTATATTTGACACATCTTTCTACGGTATTTGCAGTTTTGACGCTACATGGATTAGATATCACATCCTTACTGCAATGCTTTTATAGATTATTGCCAACTGCTACACTGACTGAAATGAGTAATATCCTTTGTCTCATTGCACATCATTCCAAATTGCCATTCAAAACAGTTGTTCTTAATAACTGGAAACAGGCTGGAATATTTCTCATCCATGTGTTTTATTCTTCTTAAAATATTTATTCAGAATACCACAAGGAATCTTCCCTTTCTGACATTCATTGATGATTTGCTAAAGATACCCTTCATTATAAGTAAAATTTATATTAATTATGATTAGCCTTTTTTGGGGTGTATGTATTTTAATTCACTAAATTGACTGTACAGTGGTAATTAAAGCTTAGAAATGTAAGTAGCTTGAACACTTCAACATTCTTTGTTTCTTTAGCAGTTTGCTAGACTAGAAAGTCCATGAGGCCACAGTCTCTACCTTTTTATCCAACTATTTTTGGAGAAACTACTGTTTCCCAGGTGCAGTGCTAGCTGCTGGGATAAAGATGTCTACCACCATCCAATTCCTACCCTAGGGGAGCTTCAAAACTTCACCAAATGTGGACTTTTAGGGCTGAAGCGATCCTTTGCAGACACCTCTCTTCACTATCCAGAAACAAATGATGTCAGAATACCCTCATCTTTTTTTTTGCAGTTCCCAAGATAAAGTGCTGCCATTGTTTTGACCATTTGTGCAGATTTTATTTCACATGGTCTGATTCATCTTTGTGTGGCATCAAGTGTCTAACGGAGCATCTTAAACAGTGTAAGTGTTGCAAAAATATTTTTGAATGAATATGTTAATATGCTTGCATTCAAAATTTGTCATACAGCTAATGATTAATTCAGATACATACGGAAATATCTGACACATGTTTGGCATTTGTGAAATGAAAGTCTTCTCCCTTTATTCTAGTTGGTTATCTTTGGAATACATTTTCTAGAGTCAGTGTGAATCTTAGCTGTTCTTGGAACGCATTGGAATGCCTTCATAAATTCAGAAACAGTGTCATCTGCCCTGTTATTATGTAGTATATGGAGAAGGAGCCATGTCTGACTCTTACTTGTGTGTTTATCATGCCTTGCATATAGTCAGCACCTGTTAAATACTTGTGGAATGAAGGAGTAACAGGCATTTGAGATACAGGTAAGTTTTCTGTAGGTAGGAATGGAAAGGGTATGTCAGGTGAAAGAAATGGAATGAGCAGTGACCCAGAGGCTGGACAAGGTTAAGATTAGTTGAAGGAATCTCTAACTAGAAATGTCTAGACTAGATCACGGATGGTTTTAGAGTTACCTGCAACACACGTGGATATTATCTATGGAGTCAGAAACTAGAATAACTACTCTCATGCTCAGGTTTTAACACTAGTCCTATAATTTTTTTTTTATAAATTTATTCATTTATTTATTGGTTGTGTTTGGTCTTCCTTGCTGCACGTGCGCTTTCTCTAGTTGCGGCGAGTGGGGGCTACTCTTCGTTGTGGTGTGTGGGCTTCTCATTGCAGTGGCTTCTCTTGTTGCAGAGCACGGGCTCTAGGCGTGCAGGCTTCAGTAGTTGCGGCACGTGGGCTCAGTAGTTGTGGCTCACGGGCTCTAGAGCGCAGGCTTAGTAGTTGTGGCTCACGGGCTTAGTTGCTCCACGCATGTGGGATCTTCCCAGATCAGGGCTTGAACCCGTGTCCCCCGCATTGGCAGGTGGGTTCTTAACCACTGCGCCACCAGGGAAGCCCACTAGTACTATAATTTAGAATGCAGTCTTGTGAATCAGTGAGATGGGGTTTCAATTTTGATTCTTCCACTCATCAGCTGGATGATAATAGGCCACACAACCAACTTTTTTTACTATTTTCTCATTTTTTTCAAATGTTGCTGATAATACGTTTCCTCCAAGGGGTTGGGTGCCTGGATGGAGTGAGTCCTTACTTACCCGAGGTTGATGATGGTTGGTGTCATCGTGATCATTATTCCCTTTCTGCTCCCTCTTTGGAGAAAGCTGAATATTCTATAACATCAGCACAACTTGTTATAGCTTCTCTTGGGAACATATAATAGTCAAGTGCTATTGACCTGAAATTTAAAGGCCTCTGGCTGTTTTTTATGGATGTGATATACTTTGTTGCTAGAAGTAAATGCAATTGGAATAGCTTGATCCAGTGAGAGTTATCTTTCCTCTCTCTTGCATAAAGCTCAAAAGGTGTATATCTTCACAAAACTTGTACCAGTGAGGCAAATGTAAAACCCACAGGCAAGTAATAGGCTTTGCTTGTGCATTTCCTAGGGGCTACTTAAAACTACCTCTTGCGTAAAGGATGCCAAATAATCATACTGTCAGGTTTCACTTTTTGTTTTGGTTTTGATTACACACTCAGACAATTTAATAATTTGGGGGAAGGCCTTGGATGGGGCAGTTGTGGAGCTGAAAGAATCTTGTTTGGGCAACTCATTCCAAGGGGGCTGTACACATCAGCGTTCATCACTTAGCAGGCAGCAGAACCTCATCCAAGCATTGGTTGAAAATCCCATGGTCTTTTTTTTTCCCTCTAAAGGAAGGTACCCTGGAGTAGTGGGTAATTGCCAAGCCTGAAGAAGAAAATTATAATAAAAATGAAAAGATGAAATTACTTAATTACAACATAGTTACTCCAGAAATCTTCACGATGAATGGGAAAATTTAGCAGAGCTCTTAAATGTCACTGTAATTTAGCCCCGTGCCCCAGAAACTCTAAATTGTAATTGACCCTAATTATATAAATACCCACTGGTGAGAAAAGATGTGTTTTTTAGACAGCTTTCCTGCTGCTGAACTTCACTAACAAGTCACTCATGACTTCAACAGATGTTTTGTGCTTCTTTGGCTGAGGGGGTTCTTAGGAACCAACTTTCCTCTCCATTCAGCAGCAAATGATACAATAATGCTCTTAGAGTGTCAGCATATGAGGTAAAAAATGGGCTCCTTTAATCATTGCTCAGACTGTTTTGTCTTGCCTGTAAGGATAATTTCACTTGCAAGCAACAGAAAAACAGACCCATTCTAGGTTAAGCAAACAGTGACATTTATTGTCTCAAATAATTGAAAAGTACTAGGTTTGGCTTTAGGTGTAGCTTTATCTCTGTGTGCATGTGTGTGTGCGTGCGTGCGTGTGTGTGCGCGTTTTTCTCTGTGTGTGTGTCTGTTTCTCTATCAACTATTTCCTTGGTACTGAGTTTAGTCTCCAGCAAACACTCTGATCATGGTCCTAACATGATTACTCTCAGCTATGAGCCTTCCTCTTTCCTCCATTCATGTTCAGTAGGAAAAGGGAAAGGCACTTCCCATAACTGTGGAACAAAAATCCTGGGCTTCATTCTGATTGGTCCAAATTTAGTCTCTTGACCATCTCTGAGCAGTCAAAATGACCAGGGGGACAGACTTATGCTGACTGTTCTGTGGTAGAGCTGTGGAGGCCCAAGTGATGCATTCAGCTTCCCCCCAGGGTACATGTATCCAGAGTACATGGGTTTTGTGGCAGAAAAGATGCTATTTCCAAGAGAAAAGTAAATAGATATTTGTTGTGTCAAAAGAGAAAACTGTACAGAATGTTTTTCCCCAACTTTTTAGCAACAGGTTTCCCCCACCAAATTTTTGGTGTAAAAATTGTTAGACATTTGGAGAGTTGCAAGAATAGTGAAACAAACACTCATCACCAACCATTTAGGCTGAACAATTGTTAACGTTTTTTTAGCACTCTATATTAAGTGGCAGGCTATATCCTGTTTTGTTCCAACTCTTGACAAATTTCTCAGAATTTCTTCAAATGAAGATTTTAAAAAGTTCAGTACTTGAGGATTCAAATGGAAACTAAATGTCATTTCCATGGTGCTGAGTCCTTTACCTGCCTTCTCTCTTTTGTTCTCTTTCTGAATACAGCCAAGAATCATTCTATTTTCCAACAAGCTGTCTTGTACACCCTGAAGGGAATATTATAAGATTAAATGCCGAGTAGCAGTCTTCGAGCAAGGTGAATGCTTCTCATTACACAGATCCCCAGTTGATCTCCTAAATGTAATTTCCTGATAATGTGAAGCTTCTGAATTATTTATTACCTCATATTAGATCAGGAATATTATTCCTGAAAATAAATTTGTTATCATCAGCAAATCAACTTTTGAAAGTTTTCTGTATCAAAGAATCAACCAGGGAGTAGATTTTGAATTCTTAGGGGAAAAAACTGAAATTATTTATTTTGAGGCCTGTTTACAGCTAGGTGGTTCAAATGCAGATGAAGAACCATACACTGAAGAATTACAGTTTCTGGATATGGTGATAAGTAATTCATCTAGTGTTTATTATACTGAGTAAGTCTGGCTACAGTCCTGAAACTCAGTAAAAATTGTACACTGAAGTAATGAATTTCAGACATTTCCTATTCATTCTTTTAATAAACTTATTTATTTATTTATTTATTTATTGGCTGTGTTGGGTCTTTGTTGCTGCACGCGGGCTTTCTCTAGTTGCAGCAAGCAGGGGCTATTCTTTGTTGCGGTGTGCGGGCTTCTCGTGTTGTGGAGCACAGGCTCTAGGCACGGGGACTTCAGTTGTTGTGGCTCACGGGCTCTACAGCTCAGGCTCAGTAGTTGTGGCTCGTGGGCTCCAGAGTGCAGGCTCAGTAGTTGTGGCGCACGGGCTTAGTTGCTCCGTGGCATGCGGGATCTTCCCAGACCAGGGATCAAACCCGTGTCCCCTGCGTTAGCAGGCAGATTCTTAACCACTGCGCCAGAAGTCCCTCCTATTCATTCTTGAAGATGACATCTTTTCTCCTCTGATTGCTCCATGTGATATTGGTAAAAATAAAGGAGATTTACTGGCATTAGGTTGGTGGTTAATCATAACAAAAGGAGTTAGTTAGTATTTCTTAATACTAAGGGGCCAAGCACTTTACTGAGCCCCTAAACATCTTCTTTCATTTAATTTTCTAACAACCCAGTGAAGTAGATACCATTTTTTTTTTTCCATTTTATAGATGAGGAAACTGAGAGGCTTAGGATATTATGGAACTTCCCCAAGACCAAACAAGTGATAAATTATGGCACTTGGTTGTGAACCTATGTTAATATGAAATGCTGTTTATTCAATGCATAAAAATTGGCCCAGATGTGACAGAGCTGTACAATTGAGAATCCGAGTCTGTAAATGATCATCATGAACTTTAAGATAAGATCACTGTTATTTTTAGACATGCATGTCAGAATGTTGGATTTTATAAACCCAAGTCTTTTCATGGCAGAAATGATTTAATAAATCTGTCTGTATAAGTATTTTTAATAGACTTTATTTTTTACAGCACTTTTAGACTCAGCAAAATTGAGAAGGTCTAGAGATTTCCCATATACCTGCTCCCCCATTATCAGCATCCTCCATTAGCATACCATCAGAATGGTATATTTGTTACAGTCGATGAACCTAAGTTGGCGCATTCTTATCACCCAAAATCTGCAGTTTACATTAGGGTACACTTTTGGTGTTGTATATACTCTGGGTTTGGACAAATGTGTAACGCCATGTGTCTACCATTACTGTATCATACAGAGTAGTTTTACTGCTCTGAAAATCCTCTGTGTTCCACCTATATAAGTATTTTTATGCCATATACTAAGTCATTCTAACTTTCTAATACTTATTAAACTGTTTAGGAAAGCTAATTCCAAAACCCAATAAGAGAAGAAGGACCATTTAGCAGGTCTAGAATTCGTCTCAACTGCAGCAAGAAGCGTTGTAGGCTGTGTGGAGAATTTCATAATTTATAAGTTGGTAAATTCCAATCGAAGCTGAAGAGCAAACCAATTCCCATTAAATAGAGTAAACATAATTTAGCAAACCTGGCCATGGAGCTTGAACTCCTCTCAAGAGATGACTGCTTAGAGACAGTTAACTCTCACCCTTAAAATGCCTTCTGTAGTTCGTGTCCGTAATTTTGGGCACTGGACAGAGATGTGACCAATATTCACCTTGTGGCTTTCAGCCACCTGCTTTGCCTAATTAAAGACTTCCATTTTCTGCTCTGCTGGCCTCGTAATTTGCAAATAAACAAAATCCACAGGACATTTGATAGGAATGTTAAAACAATCTATGAACCATTTATCTTTCTCATTTGTAAAGTGTAAAAGGGACCCTTTCCCTTTTTTCTCCCTTGCCATCTTAGGAGGACTTTTTCCCTTTCCCTCTAGAAGTAAAGAAACCATATAGAAATGGATTGGTATTTCTCCTTTAAAGATAACAAGAGATATATATATTTGGTGGAGGTACACTTTTTTAGTGTAATTTCTCTAAAAAAGTAATTCATTTCTCTACCTTTTATAATTTTCTACTACTTTCCATTTCTACCTCACTTGTTTCTGTTACTGCAGTGCCTCTTATGATCTGCCTGATTCCATACTTCTCAAAACTTCTTTCTACAGCACAGCCAGGGTAAACTGGGAAGCTTATAATATAAAGATAAGCATTTTTAAGCAGAAAATTATGATGTGAGTTAATGTTACTTACTTTAGCATAAACATATGCAAAGTTATGGAGATACTCTTTTCTATTTTTTATCTTTTGATCTTATGATTATTTTGTAAAAACTAATGTATTCAGTTATTTGCTTCTTTGTCACATAGAAGGTAAACACACAGATAGTTTTGTCTAATTCATAATGGCCATCTACTAGTCCATTGTATGATTGTGACAGAATTTACTGAACAATTCCCAGTAATGAGATTTTTTTCTAATTTTTCCTGATATTAAAAACATTTCTTCAGTTAACTTCGTTGTACATTAAGTTATGCCCACATGTGTTCTTTCAGAAGAAAATTGACTGGAATTGGAAATTCCAGATCAAGGGATGGGAACATTATGCATATTGCTTAATCATCTTTATAAATACTTATGTCATCCTCACTGTCAGTTTTTTTCAGTTACGAAAGAGTTTCCCCCCGTAATATGGTAGGTGAAAAAAGTTCCTCAATGAAGTTGTAAAGTTCAGTTAATCAGTTGTTGGTTAGGTTGGTTAACTTCATGCGTTTGTTGGCCATTTGTGTTTCTCCAGGATAGAGGGCAATTATGAGCAAGTATGTTGAATATCAAACCTGAAATTCAGACCTTTCAAGGGACAACGGTTCTGAGAATTTTTCTAGCCTCCTTGTAGGCTGAGCTTCAGCTATGGGCCCTCTAATAGAAGCTGTATGCATTGATGGTTAGCAATATGTACATTAGAGGATTTTTTGCTACATTGAAATGCAAAATTATTACCTGCAAGGAAATGAAAAGCGAGGGAACATTCAGAAGATCTTTGATGTAAAATATGTTTCTGTACAGATTTATTGTGGTTATTTTAATTATAGTCATTAAGTGAAGCTCATGACTTCTGGAATTCATATCCATATTCTCTATGCTAGGGGATCTCACTACTGATATAGGCTGTATTTCTGTCAACCGTAGTGGATTAGTTGCAGTTTTTACCTTTTAATTAAACAGTTGCTGCCGCTAAACACAATTTTGAATTATTTAATAGTCCATATTACTTTAGTCAGTGCACACTGCTTGAATTATTTTAATTATGTGAAGCTATACATTTTTTATGATATAGTTTTCCTAAAAATGAGTTGACAGTAATTATTCTTTTGAGATGTCAGGAATATCTTAGTATATTTGAAAATAATTATAACTAAAATTAAAAGCCAAGCTGATCAAATGTAAAATATTTTGCTTCAAAACATGTGAAATATACAGAATTTTAGATAAAACTCCCATTCTGCATGTTGTTTGTAGTCTCTGTCTTATAAACAAGCAGCATGTGTAGTAAATACTCTTGTGCACAATTCAGAAGATGGGAGATGATCCTAAGGATTAGACTTTGCATTGAGGCCTCATTTCAGAAATGAATTGCTTTCCAATTTTGTGGCTTTTTTGGCAACAGAGTTTGTTTAGATGATGCTCTCATTCTTAAACAGAAATCAGTCGGTCCGAAAGCTATTTACTGTTAATCAGCATGAATTTTTGTGATGCATTCATGATTATCTTGTTACATTATTCCAAGTTATATTCAGAGGTATTACTTAAATTTCTAGTTTTAATAAGATTAAATGAATAATTCAGCACAGCTTTGAATATTATAGATCCTGGGAAATTATTTTTAGAAAGTAACAATAGTGTGACATTTCTTCTCATCTCTTTATTTAAAAAAAAAAATAGAAATCTTTCTCTTTCTCTCTTGATACATACATATACGTGTGTGTGTGTATATATATATATATATATATATATGTATTTGTGTGTGTATGTATTTGGGTGTATGTGTGTGTGTATCCTATAGACAATATCTGTTTGCTGTATTATAGGGTGAATTATGGAGTACAGTAATTGAAGTATTGAACATTGGAATGAACTGTTGAAAATACATCACATTGTACTTTTAGGTTTATCACTACATCTGAACTTTCTGAGAATTGCTGTGATCAGAACAGTCACCTTCAATATCTTGACTTGACAGGAACTAGTATCTTTAACTTCAGCTTTTGATGGAATTTGTTTAAGTGGTGGAAGTACAGGGGAATGGTGTAAGACCCATCTAAGTTTTTTAAAAAATACAAACCATTTAACAGAATCTAGATGATGGTAACTGTCAGGATTCCTAGAATAAATCATTGCTACCCTTCCTGCTGACGTTTGTAGAACATTATTTAGAGACTACATCTGGTCCTATGTGCCTGCTTTGTGTTGACATCTCATTGATTTTTTTAATCTCCTTTCCTGGCATAAAAAAAAAAAGTAAATGTTAATTATAGAACTGGGCAGTTAAGTAATACTGTAAAACAATGCAAAGCATCAACTGCCTCTGTTGTCAGGTTACATCTTCAGAGTATAAGAAGGTGGTTATCATTCCTCACATTTATAGACGTTGCCCTGTTCAAGACAACAGATTCTGCCATTGAACTGGTGTTTGTAGATTAAATAAGAGATGTTGCTTCTGTCTTCTAAAGGACGTTAGTAGCTTAGAGCCTCAGGTGGAATTTAGTCTGAAGACAGCCATTTATTGAGCTTAAAGAAAGTCATGATTTTAACTGCAGTCTATCAGTGTTTACAAACACAGGCCAAGTAGTACACCTCACCTCCATTCCCTCATAACAAGGAGTTCTTGGACATACTATTTTATTTGCCAGTCTTGTCCAATTCTATGAAGACAAAAATTTATTGTATTTTTGCTTGTTTCCCCTATTAGAATGTAAGCTTTATTAGTACAGGGACCATGTCAATTTTGTTCAGCCATTGAATGAATGACTATATAACATTAATTATTACTCTTCTCAGTGTCCTGTGGATACTTAAGCAAGTAGTCATCCGAGTGGGCAAAGTGAAGATGCCTAGAGATAAGCCTGTGTTTCTGTTTGAACAATGGTAAATATGTGGCTAAAAGTAGAAAAAGAAGAAAGCAAACAATCCTTAGTGATAGCTTGAAGAAACTGATTCAAGGTCATGGGCTCACTTGAAAATGTTGTTACGGATTTAAGAAAAGGCCTGTCAGCTTAGGCAGTAGATTAATTGTCTGTTGGTATGTTGAGAAAAAAGGAGATGGAGCATGGGGAAGTATGTTTGTATGTGTGTGTGCATGTCCATGTATAATGTATGCAGGCGAACATGTGTCTGTACTAGGAGGAGGAACAATCTAATTTAGTGCTGTCTGCTAGAACTTTTCAGCCATTATGACCACATTTTATCTGGCAGAAAGAAGGAAAAAGAGAAGGGGCAAAAGCAGTCAGAGATTGGAAGATGTGGTATCTATTTCAGGCCAACATATGCTCAGCTAAAAACCGAGAATGCCACTATTAAGGAGGAAGAACTAAAGAGATATTGATGACATGTCTGGTAGTAATATGTACTTTGCCAAAAAACAAACACTTGAATAGATTTTGTGAAAATTTAAATGAAAAAGCTTTTAGGTACTGAGAAACAATTTAGGAGTGAAACAGAATTTCAGGCCAACAGGAAACGTAGGATTTAAAATAAATGTGTTGTGAAAATAAGTAAAATATCTATTTTATTTGAAATGCTCAACTGCAGATAGGAGAAAACTACCACACGATGCTGCAAGGTTTTCTTTGTTTTTGGTAGTATCCTCTTATTCATGTTAGGGAAGAAGAGAGGACAGAAAATGGGAAATGTGCAATGCATATATGTTTATTTTTTTAGTTGCTCCCCAATATTAATGAGGCTCTACTAAATCATTGACATTTTAGTGTAATTTACATAGCCTCTTTTTATAACGATTACATTGTGATTTCCATTTTCCTCACCAGTAATTGTGGTCAGTCATTTGATTGTTACGAAAATTCTTCTCTATCTAGAAGCTAAGGAACATATTAAAAACCTTTGGAAACTTAAGTAAATAACAATAATGAATTATGAAATTACTGGAGGTGATAGTGATCAGTAGAATAATAAAATGTAATTACAGTAAGCCCCACTTCTTCCTTTTATAACAGTCCTCTTTGTTCTGAAAATAAAATTTAAAAACAAAAGCAAGAAAAGCTAACTCCTACTTAGCTATGGATATTTGTAACTCATCTCTTCCCCCACGGTGCTTAGGACTACGGGGTAGCTATCTGGGGATGGGTCCATGGAATCAGCATTTTCGCGGTGGTCAGCACTCTTTCCAAGTGATTCTTTGACATCTGAGAACTTGTTTCTTCTCTACCATCTCTCTTTGCCTTGACTGCCGCTCATACTCCATTGGTTCCCTCTTCCTTTCAACTTTTGTGGAAAGGGCAAATGCTATAGATTAGAACGAACACAGGAAACTGGTATAGAAATACCTTCTTTGTCCATGTGTTATAAACATATGTAAATAAATGTATTTGTTTACATGTTCATTATCCTACTTATTGGAAAATGTTAGGAAGAGTATTTGAAATGCCTAAAAAATTCAAGATTTTCAATATAAATGTAATAAAACATAAAACCTAGGTAATGATAATTAAAATAACAAAACTTACCAGCATGTATGGAGCTTTTTCCGTGTAGGAGGCACAGTGCTGACACTGTGGACGTAGGTGGAAAACACTGATCTGGAGCTCACAGCTTACTGGGAGAAGCTGACAAGTAAATAGGCAGTTTTATTGTGTTGCCATTTCTATACTGTTTGTTGGACAAACGTAATGAAGACCTTGTCGGGAAGAAGGAATGGGGATGATCTTTAGCATGGGGCTTCACATCCAATCTTATCATTTGATAGATTTTCTATGTTTCCTTGGCATCTAGTAAAGAATGCAAATCTCATTAGCATTACCTTTGGGAATGATCACACAGAATTTAGGAAGAAATCGCAGGGAAGTCTTTGAAGAAACAAAATGCATAGATAAATGTGTACTTAAACTTCTCTGGTGAAGTGACTTCCGCCCTACTCATTTTCCTAAAATGTCTTGCAAGTGCCTTACTAGCTTCAGTGTTTAAAAAGTACTGGCTGTGATGAGTTCACACAAAGGAATACGTATGTGCATCTAGATTCTTGCAAGTAAGTCTGCTTTGCAGTAAGAGGTCCGCACAAGTCCTGAAATAGTTTCCTTAATTCCTTCTGTGTGAGAAAACCCTGGCATGTTTTAACCATTTTAAACTTTTTTTTTTTTTTTTCCAAACGAGATTACATCTTTTCCATTTCCCACCGTTTATTTTAAGGGAGTTGTAACTCTTGAATCTGAGGGTTGCTAATAGGTTTTGAAGAGAATCGCAAAGGCAGCATCTTCCTACTTCCTGCCAGCTGGTCTGGACTTGGTTTCCACCAACACAAGAGCACAGGTTGAGTTGTCCTTTCCCACCTGGCTTCATGCAGGACCAGCTTCTTTCCCAAGTGCTCTGCTTCTGTCATCCCTCTTCCTCCTAGTTCTTTGTTCTATGGTATTTGAATTGGATAAAAATTATTCTCAGACTAAGGCAAAGTACTCTTTTATGAGGTAGTTCATTTGTGCTCCCATGATGTTTTTTTCTCATTATGCAATAGTTCTAAAAACAGAACATATTCCTATTGATGAAGGGTCGTAATCCTGATACTGAAGTCTTCATTAGCCATTTTGCATCCTTTGTAGCGTGTGCTTTAGACTGATCTTCTGTTTCGATGGTGGAATTTAAAGGGTTTAGTTATTAGTCAGTTTTTTGTTTTTTTTTTTTTTAATTGCCAACTGTAACTTAATAGCTACAGAACTGCTTCTTAACAGGTATCAGCAACAGAAACACAAATTTGGAGCAATGAACTTTTTTTTTCTCATTCTCTCCGATGAAGACTCGAATTTTCTGTTAGAAGCTTCAGAAATCAGTAGAATGGCTTCTGTTGATCAGAATCCACGTTATGGTCTTCAGTGCAGGGTGACTTGTCTCTGATCTGCTGTGGTTGATCAATGCTGTTGGTACTGAGAATCTAACTTGGTAAACTAGAACTACTAATTATAACACCATATGCTTGTTTACATAATATTATATCATTTTCAAAAACGTTTCCTGTCTGTTGTTGTACTTATACTTACGATAGCGTATGCCAGTATTACCATTCAATTCATGAGAAATGCAGGCTCCCATTGGTTGACTGCCCAGCTAATTTTCATAAGGCCAGTAAGGAGGAGAGCTGAATGAAGAACCAAGCCTTCAGCTTCTTGGACATCTTGTCGGTAGACATGGCTTCTCTTCTGGGTGCTAAAATGAAGTCAATTTATTCAAGTCCAACAATCAGGTGATCTTTCATTTCTGTAAATATTTAGTCTACTTATTCATTAAGTGGAAATTGAACAAGGGCAAACTTGGATCATTTTTCTTTACTTAAACTTTATTTAAAGTTAAATATATACATGTTTCTATGCTTTCATGAAATTTTTGCTCACTAGAAAGTCGTTGAAAATTCTGGGGACTCAAAAGCCTCTTCACATGTTTGTCATATCCAAAACAAAAGGATACATTTTAAATGATGTATTAATTCCTTAATTGACTATCAAATTCTCATGAAGCAGAAAAGAGTACATAGTCACCCTCTTTTTATATTATCATTTTTATTTTATATTTGAATGTTCAGTTTAATTAGCAGAGTAGATTAAAAAACAAACACCTTGTTCACATGCACTACTTCCATTTTCTATGTATTTTTTAATGATAATTTACAAAATTTTAGACTTCATAAAATGCTTTGTCTGCAAAATAATCAATATAGGACACTTTTACCTTTGGGGTGCTACATAACAGTGTCTTAAATATTTTTTCCTTCTCTTATTTGAGATATAATTGACATATTGCACTGTCTACGTGTAAGGTATACAGCATGATTTGACCTCCATACATCATGAAATACCACAGTAACTTTAGTGAACATTCATCATCTCATATAGATACAAAATAAAAGAAAAAGAAAAAAACTATTTTTTCCTTGTGATAAGAACTCTTAGGATTTCCTCTCTTAACATCTTTTATATATAACATACAACAGTGTTAATTATATTTATCGTGTTATACATTACATCTGTAGTCCTTATTTATCTTATAACTGGAAGTTTGTACCTTTTGACCATCTTCCTGCAATTCCTCCTTCCCCCAGCTCTTCACCTCTGATAACGTCGATCTGATCTCTTTTCCTATGAGTTTGTTTGTTTTTTGAAGTATAGTTGACCTACAACACTATGTTAGTTCCTGCTACACAGCATAGTGACTTGGCATTTCTATGCATTACAAAATGATCACTGTGATAAGTCTAGTTACCATCTCTCACCATACAAAGATGTTACACTATAACTGACAGTATTTCCCAGGCTGTACATTTCATTCCTGTGGCTCATTTATGTTGTAACTGGAAGTTTGTACATCTTAGCTTCCCTCACCTATTTCACTCATTCCCCAGCCTCCCTCCCCTTTGGTAGTCCCCATCTTTTTAGATCTTCCCATTTCAAAACATAAATACATGTAAGAGGAAAATGAAGGTCAAAAACTCTGGAAATATAGGCTTTTTAAAAATGTCTCTCAAATTAAGTTTGACCTTTTGCTCACAAATAATCATGCCTGGAAGGGCTGTAGAATAAGAATAGACGTGTGTTAAGTATGTACATACTTAGAAAAGTGCCAGGGATGTTCCTAAATGTTTTCTTCAATTATCTGTGGAAATCCTTGGACCATGTTTTAGAAAATGGTTTAATTTTTTTTGAGGGATTATCATAATTGAAAAGGTCACAGGAATCAGCTCCATTACTAATGCATTTGTACTTGCCAAGGCTCAGTCATGGGGAATCTCTCTGGTTTTCACATTCAATACTTTTCTTTTTGCTTTGTTGTTTGATAAGGGAGAAGAAAGTGTTGGCATGAAGGGGAAGTGAACTTGGTACCAACTTTTTTGTTGTTGTTGTTCCTGCAGCTCTGATCTTTGCCTTTCTTAAGCCTTGTTATCTGTCAGGCAAAGTAAGAGTACTACTACATTAAGGGTTTTAAAAATGAATCGATCATTCCATACTTTCAGAAAACACATTCAAGTAATCTTAAAGTACCATTCTTGTGTAGGCGATAGCTTCAAGGCTCCAGCATAACATATACATAGTGAAATATTTTAACCTTTCATTTCATGCTTCTCAACATTTTAGAAAGCATTTTTCTGTTCATTTTAGTTGGTGCTAAAAAACATGCCTTCTAAAATTTTCTTAATAGAACTAGTTGAGTGATGTGAAAATTATTTTGTTTCCTCAGTACAAATTTTTATTTCTAATATTAGGGCACATTTCTTAAACTAACAGTATAACTGTGGGTTCTTTTTTATTACTAGCCAGGGTAAAATTTTAAATATTTAATATTATTAAGTATTGCCAAGATGTAAAGGACAATATCCATTCTCATATAGTTTATCTTAGTCATCATGGGCTTTATTCTATGCCATTTCATGTCTTAGATATTAGTTCTGGGGGAAAATCTGAGGAACTCATTAAAAAAAGGGCAGGTGTACAATAAATTTATTTTTTTTGCTCCTGTATAAATATTTGTATTCTTTTAGCATCTATTCTTCTAAGCGTGTTTCCAAAGCCCAGTATTTGTTAACATAATAGTGGATAATGGTATTTAAGAGCAGGATCTTAGGCATCAGGGAATAATAAAAACCTGGAAAAGGTTGAACTAAGTAGCGCTCTCGTGCAATTTCCAAATTCTGGGGCTATTTCGCACTTCCTGGTATGGCATAGAGCTTGGGAACCTTGGGAAGCCAGCCTCACTCTGGTCATCTATAAAATAGGAATTAAAGTTTCTATTTTATTGGATGTTAAGAGGGTGAAACGAGATAGTTTATAGGAAGACACTTATTCCAGTATCTCCCTCCTGATGTTTAAACATGAAGTGATATTGAATCCATGTTTATGTTACTGGGATGTGAGCTAAGAGTTGAGTAGGAGCCCTTTTGTATGTTTCGGTTGAACCTGTGTGCCAATCACAGTGGCCTACAGTGAATATGAACATAGGTGATTCCACACTGGGTTAGCTCATGTAGGACATAGTTGGTGTCATCAGATTGAACAACAACAACAACAAAAAATACCTGTTGATATTCAATATATTTGTAAGGATGAGGAGAAACAGTCTTGAACTCTGGTAAGCTTGTTTTATGCATACTGTTTAACTCATTAATTCCTGGCATCTTTATATAAAGAGACATGTTCAGGGATTTTTAAGAGTAAAAAACTGAAAAACATATATTTTGATGAACTTGGGAATAATGAAATAAACTAGGTATACCCAAAGTATGGAATGCTGGTAGGTAAAAAGTATGAGGTATGTTTCTGACATGGGAATGTCTTTGGAACATATTGTTAATTAATCACAGAAGTTTGCAAAACCTTTGCAAAACCTCTTGATCCCACATATGTACAATACTCTCACCCAAACAACACAAAAGATGTCTGTGTACGCGTATAGCTAAATGCATGGAGAGAGGTCTGAAGTTGATAATAAAAGTTGCCTCTGTGGAGGGATGTAGATAAGGTAGGAGCAGTAAGGGAGAGTTTTCGAATTTTTCTATATTGTTTAAATTTTTTTACAGTGAGGATATTTTCATGTATTACTTGTATATATAACTGAGGGAAAAAAGGGAAGTAAAACACTCAATCATTTTGTAAAATTGGTAGCATCTAATTGATGGATACATGGGCATCTCCATTCACAAAAAAGGACAACTAGTGATTAAAAAATACATAAGAACCACTCCTTAAGGAAGCAATAATTACACAATAACAAATTATACAACACTAAATTACTCAGTCGTAAACCCATTGTGCCAGGGCCCTTCACCAACCTTTAGTGATCATGAAATGAACTTCAATATTTAACAATGTTTAAGATTGAAGAGGTAAGCAGATGGTAACCTCTACTGGGCGTGAAGTGTAAGTGTAGTGGCGGGCATTGGATTCAAACAAGGAGTTTAAAGAGATACTGGCTTGCTTAATTTGTTCACTCTTCTGTTCATTCTTTTACTCTTTCATTCATTGTTTCCTGAGAAGCCGCTTTGTATCAGGCCCCAAACAAGCTGCTAGAGGCACAGACCCAAGTAAGAAACCATCTTTGTCCCCATGGGCCTCATCCAGTGACAAACATTTGGAAAGTGAATTATAATTTCTTGGGAAAATACCAGTCATTAAAGCATGGAGTCAGTAAGATCAAAGCATTTAGAAGGGTGGCATTGACCTGAAAATGAGACAGGAAGGCTTTCTGAATGAAGTAGCCTCCACCTTGTGTTTTAAAATAAGCAAGAAGTACTCTGCAGACAACAAGCCTGTGTGGGAGGGGAGAGCTGTGTCCAGTAGAGAGCGTGTTTGGGGAATTGCATGCAACTGGGATTGCTGGAGACAAAATGTCCTCTCGGTTTTCCAGCAGAAGGAATTCCAGTCTAGCACCACTCTGTGAGCACTGAAGCAAACAAGAGCTAGTGATAGATGGATTTTTTTTTTTTTTTTTTAAATAAAGCACTGGGAGGATCGCTGTATTGAGTTTTGCTTTTTGCTTCTGCTTATTGTACCTTCCTACTGGAACCAACCTCTTTAAGGAACATAGTACGCTCTCTTTAGTCCAAGTAAGGGTGACAACTTCCTGTCGTGATGTTTTCCAGGCTTCCCTTTATAAAAGTGTCTTCAGGCTGGGCTACCATTGCCATTTGAATTGCTTCATTGTAGACTGTCAAGGGTGCTGCTTTCTATGTGAACTTTGAGGTTAAGTACCAGTCTTTATACAATGTTCTCTTCTGGAGTTTCTCAGATATTTGGGAGGGATATACATTCACAAACTCCTTAACAGAGAACTGTCTTGCCAGTTAGTTAAAGATCTGAGTATGTGATGTTTTAATTGCTTTGAGAGAGAGGAAGGTGGGGAATGGCCTTTGAAGGTTACTGAATGATTAGGATCTAGGCTGGTCTGGTTTTAAGGAAATGGGTGGATTTGAGAAGCTATGTCTTCCTTTTGTTACTGTTCCTGCCTCATTTGGATTTACCAGTTAGAAAGCCAAATTGCTTTAAATATAGTGTCCGTGGGTTTGTATGTGTTTTAGAATCTGTCTTCCATTCCCTCCGTCTACCAACTCAGAAGTCACATGTTATTTACACTACTCCTGGTACTCTTGGGTCCCTCAAAACCCCAGAATAAATTTATACTTGGGAAGGTAGGTATATTAAAATTAAAAATATACTTCATTATATCTATGATAACTGGATACAGTTATCCTCAAATGATGCTGAGCCATCGTTATTAAAGCAGGATTTCAAAGAGGGTTTAAAACCTACCAGTGTCCTATAACTAATACATTTGTGTTTCTCCAACAATACATAAAGAAGCAAGCAAGGAAGGTGACACCTGCACAATGGCCAGGGAGTGTAAGCTTAGCTTGGATATTTGAGATTAAGAAGAGCTATCTCTTCTTCACAGCCTTATAGGTCAATGGGAAAAATCTTAAAAATCAATTCTTTCAGCAGCCAGGAACATCTGAAAGGAAATAAAAACTTGCTTATTATGCTGACATGGTTTAACACCAGCTAAGAATCGTAGAAATGAATTTTAAAGTGTGAAGTCTGGCAACAATACATTTTGCAAAATCTTTTGCTGGAAATGTAGCAATCACAAACTGTCATTTCTTTCTATATTAACCAGTAATCATCTTATCAGATATGGGGTATCAAAATAATACTATGTATATATGTGTATGGATATATTATACATAATTCAAAGGAAACTTGAAAGTATTAATTATTCATTAATTATATTAATATGTGTAAGCGTTTACTTACTCATTATGTTGATCTATTTAATTCAAAGGAATTCCGTAGGTATTAAGTATTCATTAAAACAATACATAACTACATAAGGATAGTTTAACTTTCTAAGACATTAGTTATTCTTTTTGATGTTCATGCGAAATGTATGCAGTCTTCATGGTCAGGTCTAATAGAAGCTTCATTGAATGGGTCTTCATTGGACTCCTACTTTTGTGGTAGGCACTATTGTAGGCCCAGGGAACATGCAAGTGAACCAGACAGACAAGGTTCCAATTTTGTCTGAGCACATAGTCTAGTGGTAGAGGAGACACTGATGACAAATGGCTTACTTTTAAAATGAGTTATTCAAGAAAAAAGATGATTTCCAAAAAATGATAAGGATTATGAAGAAAATAAAGCAAAAGAATGAAAGAACATAAGAGGCTGAGTAGGGAAAGGGCAGTGGAATGGGTGGGAAGGAGGAGGGCAAGGAGGGAGGATGGCTTTAGATAGCATAGTCAGAGGAGGCTCTCCAGAGAGTGATGCCACCTGAAGGAGCCACCCATGAGAACATCTGGGGAGGAGCTCTTCAGACTGATGGAAGGGCACACCTCAAGGCCCCGAAGTGTCCAAACGTTTGGCATGATTAAGGCACAGGGATAAGCCTTGTAGCTCTTGGGTAGTTAACGGGCAGAGCTGGGTACTGGAGGAGATCTGAGAGTGGTGAGCAAGAATCAGATCATAAAGGGCCTTTTGGACCAAGGCAAGTTCTTGGAAGTTTATTCTAAGTGCATTCAGGAGCCAATGGAGATTTTAAAACTTTTTATCACAAAAATTTCAAACATACACAAAAAACGGAGAAATATAATGACTCCCCATGTACCCATTATCCAGTTTCAGTAATTAACAACTCATGGCCAATTTTGTTTTATCTATGCTCTCTCCCCAACGCCATCACATAATTTGAAGTTTGAGGCCTGTCATTTTCTTTGTGAATATTTCACTATCTCTAAAGCATAGAAACTCTTTTTCAAAACAGAGCCACAGTACCATTATCACATCTATAACTTTTCAGTAATTCTTTAGTATCATCAAATATCTAGTCTCAGTTGGGATTTTTAGCAGGGGAGTGATATTACCTAATTTACAATTTTTTAAAAAAGAGTTTCTACCCTGTTGTATATATCAGAGCTTAGTGGAAGCTGGGAGATCACCTATGGACTCTTTGTTTGGGTTTGGCATCAGTGTGACCCGAACAAGGGTGTGATGATGGAGACAGAGAGAACTGACCAGTTTTGGAGGCAGAACCCACTTGTTGATCTTTACTATAATTTTGGCTTAAGACACCGAGTGACTGGGGGAGAATAACAATCGAGATGGAGAAGACTTGAGGAGAACAGCTGTGGAAGAGGAAATTAAGAATTTCATTTTGGCCTTAATTTCACCTCTGAAAATGGAGAACAATTTTTATATCAGCCTTAAAAAGAATAAGGGAAGATGAATCGTATTATGCACCCACATTTATAGGTACTTACCTTTAATCCTGCTCTAGGATATATGTTAAGGGGAATGTGGTAACGGAAGAAATAGTTTCTGTTCTTAAAAAAAGTATGGGTTTACTTGAAATCTATTCAGGTCCACTCAAGGAAAGCCTTTCACTGAGATTGCTTTGGAAGATAATAACAAGTCTGCGAAGTTTGGCTGTCCAGTAACACCTCCTTCCACCAGCCTACCACAAATACAGTGACCTTACTTTCTGAACCTGAAATCGAGACCAAGGACTTGAAAATTGAGAGTGTACTTAGGGACAGTATGCAAGGATATAGGACATCAGAGCTGGCTTGGGGAAAAAACTAGAAACCTTAATTACTACAATCCCCGCCATTTTTACCATTAGTTTCCACTCAAAAATTCTCTGCAGACACTGGCCTCTGAATTGGTTTTCCATCTATTATTAACATGTATAAATTAATGTATGATCATTGCTCATTGTTACCTGTTCCAGAAAAAGCCTCTCCCCTCCTTCTTTTCCTTCCCCTTTCTCTTTGAAGCCTCACCTTGCTTTTGAGACCTTCTTTTTAACTAAAATCAGACCCACCCAGGATTATCTCCCTAATTTAAATTTGAATGATTAGAAATTTGAATTACATCTGAAAAATCCCTTCACAGCAGCACCTAGATTAGTGTTTAATTGAACAAGTGGGGGTCATTGCCTAGCCATAATGTCCTCATCTATTTAGAAGGGATAATACTTCTTGTTTGGGGAGCTAAATGAGTTGTAGCTTAGCATAGTACTTGACACATGGTACCTCCTCATTAAGGATTAACTCTTCTATATGGTGGGGTGGGAAAGCCAAATGGTCATCACTTTATGGTGACAAAGAGGATCTGCCAAAACTAGATAGCATCTTGTTGACTGACAGAAGCTAGACACAAAAGAGTCCCATGCATATAAGACATGAAAATGGTCAGAATTCACCGGTGGTGTTGGAAGTCCAGATGTTGGTTACCCTTGAGGAGGTGGTCTCTGGAAGGCTCCATGAGGTGGGCTCTGGGATGCTGATAATATTCCATTTCTTATTCTGAGCGTTGGTTATATGGAAGTGTTCAGTTGTAAAAATTCATTGAACTTGTATATGTATACTGATTTTACTTAAATAAAAATTTAAATACAATTAGATGATAGATACCAATATTATGGATAGATAACCTTGTTGTATGTGTCATGTAGGGTGTGTATGTGTGGATGTGTGTATTTTATCATTGCACAATAGGATAGTAAGTAGAAAAATCCTTCCTCCCAAATTACAAATATGGCAGTAGCTCAGAGGAAAGATGGGAGAGGGCCTTCATTAGCATATTTGACCCTATCTCATAAAATTATGTCTGGGGAGTTTCTGTGGCTGTATCTAATGAAATTAGAATGGTTATCAAAACATTTTGAGAATCCTTTTGGACAAAAAGGCATTCTTCTCACAAGACTATTAATTCGGGGACCAGAGCAATTGAGTTTCCTTTTATGAACTGAACTTTTCTTTGCAAGGCCAGTAAGTTGTCTCTTTCAAAACACAAATGCAATGAGCTTGCATGCTCATTATCTGTTTGTCTTATGCTACCTGTGTTTTCTTTTTTTATGATCAGACAGAGTCTAGGAAAGCAATTAAAAAAAAAATCCTATGTCTGCACCAGAGTAATATGATCTGACACTGTTGTCTAAAAAGTATAAATGAGGAATTATAATATCATTTTACAATGATAAAGGTGAACATTTGCATTTCTAGATATTGGCTTGGATACCAATACATATTTTTAGTATATTAAATAAAATGTTATATTTCCCCTTAATATTTGACTGTTGACGATGTCGTTTTATACTTTAAGTCAGCAGTGTCCAATAAGGCTTTCTGCAATGATGGACATGTTCTATTATCTGTGCTGTCCAGTATGGCAGCCACTAGTCACATGTGGCTATACACACTTGAAATGTGCCTCGTGAACTAAGGAAGCACAATATTAATATTATTTTATCTTAATTGATTTAAACTTAAATAGCCACATCTGGCTAGTGGCTAAAGTGTTGGACAATGAGGTTTGAAATCTAAGTAAAATATGGTGTTCGGACCCAGGTTAGTGGCTGACTGTGCTTATTTCTTTTCAAAGAACTTCTCAAGAGTTCATCTACATGTTTTTCTCAGCCTCATTACTGGTCTTCTGGTGGAAAAGTCCCCTTGTAAAGACAGAAGGAGGTCTCAAGGTTCTTAAACATACAGCAAAAACACCTACTTGAGTGCTTTTACCATTTCACCAATTCCTTCATTTCCTTAATCTCCTGGGCACTGTCCTTTCTCTCCCATCACAGGCTATGGCTGTCTTGAGGGTTGTGTTCCCAAGATTCTGGGACATAGTAAGAAGTCAGTAAGCAGTAAGCAAATAAAGGTCTGCCACATAGTAGGAGTTTGAAAATGAAGAGTTTATATTATTATCATTGTTATTGCCACTGTGAAGCACAGTCTGGAGTGATATGGTCATCTCTTTGTGGTTTGCTGTAAGCCAAGAGGTGTGAAGCATGAATTTACAATATTAAAAAAAATTAAATGATCAAAACAGCAAAAAAACAACTGACAGCTCTCTCTTGTAACCATCTCCACACTCCTCATAGTTTGTAAAACTTACTTAGTAATTGATTTATAAAACATTTTCCATTTTGTTTAAAAAATGTCAAGAAGAGGAGGCAATAATTAAAGAGGACTGACTAAAGAAAGCGAGAAGAGCAGAATACAACGGTCGGTTCACTATTCCATAGACTCTGTGTTTTTTAATTAAAAAGAAATTTTTTTTAATTGAAGTATAGTTGATTTACAGTGTTGTGCCAGTCTCTGCTGTACAGCAAAGTGACTCAGTTATACACATAGAGACATTCTTTTTTTTACATTATTTTCCATTATGGTTTATCCCAGGAGATTGGATATAGTTCCCTGTGCTATACAGTAGGACCTTGTTGTTTATCCATTCTAAACGTAATAGTTTGCATCTACTAACCCCAAACTCCCAGTCCATCCCTCTCCCTCCCCTCCTCCTCATTCCATAGACTCTTGGAGTTGGAAACCATGTTGGGCATCAAGTCCCTTCATGTGAAGATGAGATAACTTAAGCACAGAGACCAGAACTAGTTGCTATGTAATACTTGTTTTATGCAAGGGTCTTGTAAGAATATTTTTGAACAGTGATCCATAGTTAACCTAATTGGGGATAAATGCTGTATATATTAAAGCAGGACCCCAAGAGTTGTTTAGTTAAGCCATATTCTTCCTTATTCCAGGAAATCACTGAACAGAGGCAGGTAAAAAACATATGCCACAAGACTTGCAGACAGCCCTCACATTTCAAGAGAAAATACAAATAACGAAAACATAACACACTTGAATTAAGCTATCTCCCTGGCAAGAGTCAGGAAACTTTCATTTCCTTACTTACCCGGACTTGGGTAATGAAAATATTATTTCCAGGAGTAGGAGAGTGGTCCTCTGGGGAACCCTGTGTCACTCACAAGCAGAGTTAAGGTATTTGAGTTCTGAAACATATGCCAAAAAACCCAATAACATATGAAACAGCCAAATATGTTCATTTTTATTAAGAATCTCAGTAAATGTCATTTTCTGGTGCCAGTGAAGTTCTGTGAAACTGGTGGGGAGTGTTTGGGGATTCCACTGAATCATGGATGGTTGCAGCTTATTGCTCCAACCCATCTTTTTAATGTGTGTTGTGTTGTGTGGTTTAGTCCGAGAAGAAAGCTTATTTTGGCTTACTTCCTTCACACGAATGGGAAGAATTTTGATATGCTACGTATCTCTGAGCTCTTGTACATTTTCTCATCCTCCTGCTAGTTTATTTATTTATTTATCCTTAATATTTATTTATTTATTTATTTGGCTGTGCTGGGTCTTAGTTACCGCATGCAGGATCTTTCCCTAGTTGCGGTGAGCCGGGGCTATTCTTCGTTGCAGTGCGCGGGCTTCTTATTGCAGTGGCTTCTCTTGTTGCGGAGCGTGGACTCTAGGTGCGTGGGCTTCAGTAGTTGTGGCTCGTGGACTCTAGAGCGCAGGTTCAGTAGTTGTGGCGCATGGGCTTAGTTGCTCCAAGGCATGTGGGATCTTCCCAGACCAGGGCTCGAACCTGTGTCCCCTGCACTTGCAGGCGGATTGTTAACCACCGCGCCACCAGGGAAGCCCAATATTATGTTTTACAAACAGAGGATCCAGCCACCCTGGGTCCCTTCAGCAAGGTAGACTCACAGAAATGTTGAAATGACCATTTTTCCTTTAACATGACTGAATTTCTAAGCAGGGCTTTGTCCTCTACCAGTCCTGTTAATGGAAATACAAAGAAGAAGAAGGTTTTAGTTGGTCTTAGCCCAGAATATGCTGTTTATAGGTAATCTGTCCCCTCCCCCATCCTACCATTGTTTCAAGTTACAGCTCAGTTTTGTCGATCCCCAAATCACTGTCTTAAAAGAGGACAAATGTTGTGCTCACTTCAGCAGCACATATACTAAAATTGGAATGATACAGAGAAGATTAGCATAGCCCCTGCACAAGGATGACGAATTCGTGAATCATTCCATATGTTTTGAATTGGGAGATTGGGATTGACATATATATACTACTATGTATAAAATAGATAACTAATGAGAAGCTACTGTATAGCCCAGCGAACTCTACTCGGTGTTCTCTGGTGACCAAAATGGGAAGGAAATCCAAAAAAGGGGGGATATATTTATACATATGGCTGATTCACTTTGCTATATAGCGGAAACTGACACAGCAGTGTAAAGCAACTATACTCCAATAAAAATAAATAAATTAAAAGCTACTACTGAATTCTGATGTTGAAAAAAAAAAAAAGGACACATTTTGCATTAAATGCTTATTAATTATTTCTATAGTATTTAACAGAGCAGACTTTTGGGAGGTAAGCCTGTCTACTACTTCTGCTTATCTCCCTTGGGATATTAAACTCCAACCATCGAGTGCCGTGTGACATACGAACACCAGGCTGCATGCTTTCTTGTGTCTGCCCTTTCTTTTCTCTCTGCCTGGGAGCACCTCTCCAACTCCGTCCCAGCACCCCCAGTCCTCAGGACATTTCTATCTGGACCATACCTCCTGGTCTTTTAGCCTTCTTTTTGAACTTTCTCCCACTCCTTAGGCAAAGACAGGCATTCTGTCTGATTTCTGCCAATATTCTTTGCATCAGTTATCAGCTCTCTCATTTTCAGTTCCATTGGCAGTTGCTCCTTTAGATTGTAGATCACTTCAGAGGAGACACGTACCTGTCTCTCTTGTTTTCCTAGGATCTGGTGTAAGTCCTCAGTAAGTGTTTGCGTGGAAGAGTGAACTAAGGTGGGACATTGTAAGAATATCCAGTTTAGTTTGTCAGTATGTAGTTAACCACATCCCTGGATAAAGCATCTTACCAGGTGCCCAGGGGATAAAAGAGTAGGGACCTAGGGCTACCGTAGCGGAACAGAGTGTAGTCTATGAACTATTAAAAAGTCAGTATGTGATCATTCCTGGAAGGGGGACAGAAGCAAAGTGCAGTGAAAGATCCAATAATGGAGAAATTATACCTAGTTGTGGAAGAGGACAATTTAACAAGCAGTACTCCTGTATTGATTTGAAATCTGAAAATCCTGGTGACAGATATAAAGAGAAGGCCCAGCCTGCCCTCATGGAGAGTATGGTTAGGGAAGCCATACAGTTTGCCTTCCAAAAGAGGAAGTTTGCCAGAACATGGGTAAACTGGAACTTCATGGTTACCCTGATTATAATCTAGTAGGAACATAAATACAAGGAGAGACTTCATGAAGGGAACCTTCAGAAGATCCTTGAAAAATCAGTGAAGACACCTACAAGAGCAGATTATAGGTCTTGAAGGAAAAGGAAGCACACTCTTTATTAAAAAACAAATTTTCTTCAATACTTAGGTTAATTAACCTCTGCATTTACAGAAAAATTGGTCTACTCCTTGTTGTTTGTCATAGTTTTGTGTAAGGATCAGCTCAGGACAGTTTTACCTTGACCAGTGTATATATACTGACAGAACATATGTAGTGGATCTTCAGAATAGGAAGCTTGGATTCTCCTTTCAACTTGATTTTGGGCAAGTTAAACAACCTGTATAGACCTCACTTTTCTATAAGACGGGGATAAAATGAGAAAAAAATAGCTACTTCACATGGATTTTTTTTTTTTGGAGGAATCAATATGTTAAATTCCTTAGCATGGTGCTTAATAGGAGCTCTGTAAAGGTGAGCTGTTATTGTTAATTTTTTATTTTGTAGAGTTAAAACTTTACATAGGACACGAAGACTTACTTCTACAAGTTGATTTAAAAGCTACCAAGCTTAACATGTTGTTTTGACAGCCATGCAAGCATCAGGAAAAGTGACAAAACACAGGTACAGAACTGTGACCTCACTGGACTTTGAGAGTGACGAGACTCAGGGGCAGGCCTGGTCAGCTGGGGGCGCTGTGACTTCCACTGAGGGCTGCTGAGGGAGAGAGAAACCAGAGGTCTCTCCTAGGTAGTGAGATCCAAAGTTTCAGTCATTTCTCAGAGATTTCCCAGTGGTGCTAAGAAAGCAATTTACACCTGTATCTGGGGTGGAGACTTAGCAGGGGGCTTTGGAAGAAGCCCCTGGCAGCCTGTAATTATGAAAAGAAAAGTCTCATAGTATGAAAGACAGTGATTAGATTAGCGACACTTAAAATCATTGAATAGTGAAAAGAGGGCTGAGCTTGTAGACTCTCAACAAGCTTGTTGCTTAGGAGTCGTGAAGGGAAGTCAACTGTGTGGTGCAGCTTTTATATTAGTAAATAAAAACTCTCCTGTTAGTACCTCAGGAAAGAAGTGTTTTTATTATGAAACAAAGCACAGATTGATTATGCACTGCATAGATGCTGTATAATACAGGGTTAAGAGAACAGACTCTGGTGCGTGACACACTTGTATCTGAGCCCTACTTCTGCTGTTTCCTAGCTGTGTGACTGTCTTAGCTTGGGCTGCTATAATAAAATACTATGGCCTGGGTGGCTTAAGTGACAGACATTTATTTCTCACAATTCTGGAGGCTGGGCATCCTAAGATCAGGGTACCAGCATGGTCACCTTCTGGTGAGACCTCTCTTCCTGGTTTGCAGACAGCCACCTTCTTGCTGTGTCCTCACATGGCAGAGAGTGAGCACTCCTGTCTTCTCTTCTTGTGATGAGAACATGAATCCCATCATGAGGGCACCAGCGCCATGACCTAATCTAACTCTGATTACCTCCTCATGGCCCCACTTCCAAATACCATCGGGATTAAGGCGTCAACATATGGATTTGGGGGGATGCAGACATTCCATCCATAGCAGTGACCTTGAGCAAACATTTAAGCTCTTCATACCTAGTCCTCCCCTGCAAAACAAATAATATGAGTACCTCCTCAAATCGGGTATTTTAATAAAGAGCTTGCACAGGGCCTGCCGTAGAGCTAGTGCTTAGTAAACATCAGCTCTCCCCATGGAACTCTGCTGTGTTCTGCCCGCCTGAGGGGAGCTTGAACCCCGGGAAGAGTGTCTCCCTTCATTTGTAATGAACTGTTTCCTCGAGTGTGGGAAGAGATCCTTTTAGATGAAAAAATATATATGAACATGAATGTGTATGTGTTTTAATAGCCAAAGGTTACTTGCAATGTGATTTGGAAATATATATATATATAGTCCCCAGAAAATCCATTATTTTACAAATTTTGTTGATTAGTATCGAGGCTTGAGTAAAAAATGTTGTGTGGAAAAAAAACTGAGTAAATAATTGGTACACGTGGTACTGAGAAATGGCACAAACTGTACAGGAGGGAAAGTGAATGATTGAAGTTTGGGGAACATGCAAGGTACTGTGGAGGAATAAATTTTCTTTTCTAGGGCTTGTGTTTTGCCCACCCTAGTAAGAGGGACCAGGACTGTTTTCACAGAAAGAAGATATTGTTTCTCATGTTAGATGAAACTTCAACCAGTTGAGTCACATGTAATCTCAGTTTTCGCTCCCTTGATTATCCTCTGAGTGTAACTGCTAAACTAGCAGGTTCATTTTTTTTCATGCCAGATTTTGTTTTTTGAGCACTTACTGCCTACTGGATTCTGCTCTGGGTGCCGGGAAGACAGTAATAGGCAAGATAGACAAGGCCTCTGTCCTGATGGAGTGTAAATTTCTCTGTGTGTGTGACTGTGTGTGCATGGGTTTGTGTAAAGATAATCAGTAAGAAAACTCATAGAAAAGAAAGTCATTTCACATACCAAGTGCAATGAAAAACCTTAACTAGGGCAATGTGATTGGGAATGGGAAAATGGATGCTCTACTCTAGATAGGAGAATCTTTGAAGAGGTGACTTTGAGTTAATATCTGAAGGAAGAGAAGGGACCACCCATTAAAAAAAAAAAAAAGTCTACGGGAAGGGTATTCCAGGCTGAGCGAGCATCAAATATCAAGAGTTTGGAATAACAGGGATTGGCCATGTTTTAGTAATAAGAATGGTACTAAAAGAAGTTGCAGAAGTAAGTACGTGGCCAGATCACGAAGGAGCCTTGTAGGCAGTGCGCAGAAGTTTGCATTTTATTCTAAGTGCGCATCGAAGCCCGTGGAGAATCTTAAGCTGAGCAGTGATATGATCTTACCTGACACTCTCATAGATGACTGTGGCTGTTGGAAGGAGAGTGGACTGTAGGGGAGCCAGGGGGGGCGTGTATGCCTGTTAGGCGACCCAGGCCGGTGATAACGGGGGGCAGTGTTCTGGTTTTCCTTTTATACTGAACCGCTGTTCTCCTGGTGCACTTGTTTTTCTCCCACCCAGAATCTTGGACTACCTACTCTGAAGAGTTCTCTTTGCCCAAAACAAAACAAAAAAGGTTCAGAAAACAGAACAATCTGTTGATCATAACATGTATTAAGTTAGTGGATGAGAAAGGAAGCTCGATGGAGTGGTTACTCAAAGATACTTTTACAAGATATTTTGTTTTCCATTTAGCATTTGGGACCAGTTGAATTCACAGTTACATGATTCTCAGGAGCTGTGAGGGTACATTAAGTATAATAAGGACATTGGCTAAATTCTTTAGGCATTATGGAGCCATAATATACCACGTCTTACTGTTAATTCATGTTGCCAGCCCACTCTTTTAATAGCAGCCAGGAGCCATAATGACACATGCTGTGAATATATATTAAAACAGTCCACACAAGTTGCTCTAGTGGTATTGGTTAATTGGATGTTATTTGGGATCCAGAAAGGATGGCATCTACTGTGGTTTTTCTTTTCTCATACTGCTGTGAAGAAAGTGCCAGCTCTAAATGCTTAATCCATGCTTCCTCCGTCTGTGCTCTGGCCTGGAAAATAAATTTTTGGTGCCCCAGTCCCTGGATTTGAGCAGGTACTATTGCCTTGTCCTCCTTTTGGCCAAACCATCAACATAGCATTTGCTACTGAAGTTGTACTTAAATGTGGTGGGAAATGGTTTTTTTATTATTAAAAAAAAAATCTAATGGATCAAAAAATTGTATTTTTTCTTTTCCCCCTGAAAGTTAAAAAAAAATTGCATACCATAATAAACAATTATGTATTGTTTGCATTTGTCTTAAAATTTATTTTATATGTCATTTTAAATGAAAGTGGAAGTATACTATGACTGCTGTATTGTCAATTTTTTTAATGATATCTCTTGGACATTATTCATATAATTTGAGAGTGGCATATACAAATGCTTACAAGGGGAGAGCCAGGCAGTGTAAATTAGTGAAGAGTAGTGGGTAGGAAACATGTTCAGGCCAAAGCATATTTTTGCCCAGTTTTGTCAGACCTTCTAGTTTTTTGAAAGAAGCTTGACATTTGCATTTTATGTGAAATCCCCCAATTTTTAACTTATGTTTTAAAATTATGCGGGCCCAGTTAGGGCCAGAAGCATCCACGTTGTCTCTGATACGATTTACCTTATTTTTAATCTAATCACCTATTGCTAGACATTCAGGTCTAAAATTCATGTTTATACCACCTATCCTGACTTGTAATTCTTTGCCACTTTCTTGTTGAAATAAGCTTTT
The DNA here is from genome assembly GCF_965194805.1 of Balaenoptera borealis. NCBI lineage: Eukaryota > Metazoa > Chordata > Mammalia > Artiodactyla > Balaenopteridae > Balaenoptera > Balaenoptera borealis. The sequence continues at coordinate 33,394,121 of NC_138869.1, forward strand.
GTAGCCAAGGAACCTGATGTCCATGAGTCACACCAAAGGATTTTCCCTAGGTGCAGGTACTGGGAAACTAAAGTATGAGTAGATAAATTCAGTAACAGTAAGTTCACTGAAATATTTAGAACTTATATAAGGCAGATTGAGGTTTGGTAGGATCTGGAGATTATGCAATTTTTAGAGCCCTCCTTAGCATAAAGCATACAAAATTAAAACCATACAATTAGATACAGGGTCTTGGAGGGGACCTTAAAGCAAGGGACCCTGAAATCTCTGTTTCATTAGCCTCTGGGTGAGGACAAGCTCAGCTCAATATTCTGTATTAACCTAAATGGGAAAAGAATTTGAAAAAGAATGGATATTTGTATGGGTATAAATGAATCACATTGCTGTATACCTGTAACTAACACATCACTGTTAATCAACTATATACTCCAATATAAAATAAAAATGAAAAAAAAAAGAAAAGAAATGGAGTGATTGGGGAAAAAATAACCTCCAAGGAGAAAGCATAGTTTGTTTTTTGGAGATTCACTAAGGGACATGGGGGTATCACTTACACTGACATTTCAACAGAGAAAATGAAAATATTCTGTCACGTGATCTGGAAGCCCTCTATCTGGTTATATATTTTAAGAAGTATTTCCCCTAAAATTCTGACCACTTTCAAGGTTCCTTACTCTATACAGAGTTTACTGTTTTAATCAGGAAGATGTCAGGAGAAATAACTCAGTTCATTTCAGGACTACAAACTGCCTTCTGTTTAACATAAATACATTAACCTTGGATAGAATTTTCTTTCAATTACTGGGGACTCCATACTCTGGTTATTTACGGTATCTGCTACACAAACTCGTGAAATAGATATTGAATGAAAAATAGGACCATTAAGGAAGAAAAGATTTCAACATATTAGCTTTCTTATAGTCGGAAGACTGAGAAACATTAGTATTTGATGATTGAATGTCTGCCAAAAGGATCATGAATGGGCAGAAACCCATCATTGCCAGAAAAATCTTCAGCAGCCATGAAAACCTAAAAAGAGAAAACCAGATGTAATGGGAAAATTAAAAAGTTTGTGCGTGGGCGGGGCGTGGGGGGCACAGATAAGTGGGTAGATAGACCTTAGTAAAGAAACTAAGCTCCAAGTCATTTCATTCAGCGTTGGTTGTTAAAATTATAGTAAAATCAGAGATTGCTAGCTACAGTGGTGCTTCAGGAGAGTCTTTGAAGCAGCTGTTGGAATGAGTATTTGGAGAAAATAAAGCAATAAAGCCTTGATGGTGTTAGCTCTTACCTTTGTTTGTAAGCAGGGCAAGAAAGGAGATTAGTTTACGTATACACATTCTCATTAGCATAACGTTAAGATTCAAATCCCAATTCTTGTTCTCACTTAACCGTGGGACCTGGGGCAAGGTCCATGTACTAGGGCTGATAATAATAGTATCTAAGGTTGTAGGGAAGATTTAGTAAGTAAAAATTGTGAAGCTCTTAAAACAGTGCTACATGTGAGAGTGTTGTTTTTGTGGTAATGATTATTGCCATTACTACTGAACACATACTTTGTATTTTGTCATCGAAAAATTGTTTCTTCTGTTAAGAACTTTTCTGTTCTTAAATAGATCAAAATAAATCAAAAGGTTTGTCTTAATTGTGATTTTCAAGCATCTTTGCCTCAAAAGTTTGAGGTTATGTATTTGTTATTAAAGGTGACATTTGTTAAAATGGTTTTAAAGGAGAAAATTGTTCACTTAAAGCTATAAACTCTGCTTGTCATGGGAAATTGAATTTTCTTCTGAACTCTGTTGTAATGAACACATTACTAATGACCCAGCCTAACCAATCCTGTTATAATTTACTTAACAGTATATAAGACTAGAACATTTTTTTCCAAGTTAGCAATATTACATGAAAACATTCTTTCTCACATAAAGTGTGTTTAAGTAAAATTTAAAATAACTTTCTAAAAGATTTAATATTACTTATAATACACTATCTCGTTCTTTCTTAAACCATAAAATAATTTCCTATGTAGTGGTTCTTAAGCATTTTGGTCTCAGGACCCTTTATACTTTTAAAAATTATCAAAGACCCAAGGGAACTTTTGTTTATATGGTTGTATCTGTTGATATTTACTGTAATAGAAATTAAAACCAAGAAATGTTTAAGCTATTAATTCATTTAAAATAACAGTAATAAATCCATTATACATTAATATAACTTTAAAAAACCTCTTTTTGAAAAAAAATATGAGAATGGCATTGTTTTATAGTTTTGCAAATCTCTTTAATGTTTGATTTAATATGTTAATTAACTACAGTTGTAAAATCTGCCACAAAGAAAGATTACATGATCCCATGAGAGGTATAAAAGGATACCTAACATATTTCAATGGACTGAAGAGTAATTTTCTTAGGAAGTGACACATAAATCAAGATCTGAACAGGAGCAGGAGGGAGCCAGGCAAAGAGAACAGAGCATAGGAAGACCTTAAACATGGGAGGATTTTGATGTATTTGGATGATGGAGGACAGGCCACTGTTGGATACGTTGAATGAGAGGACTAGAGGCTCAAGGTGAGGCTGGAGAGAGAAGCTGGGGCCAGGGTCATGCAAGGGTTTTTGGGGTCCGTGTGGACTAGTGTAGGTTTAACCCTACGAGGAAGAGGAGCCATCAATGGGATTTAGGGAGGGAATAGTGAGGATGACATGACCCAATTTGCACTTTTAAAAAATAGCACTGTAGCTGTTTATAGAGAATAGGTTTTAGTGTTGGGAAGAATGGCTATAGGAAAACAGTTACAAAAACTATTGTAGCAGAATATGCAAGAGACGATACATATTTAGGAAGTTGTATAGGGTGGAACTGGTGATTGATTGGATAGGGGCAGTGAACTGAAGGAAGGTGATTTATTTTTCTTCAACTCATCGATTTTCATCTAACACACATGTTTTTGTTCTTATATCTAGTGGGGGAAGAAAACAAAACAAAACATCAAATTAGACCATGAAGCAGAAATTCTGTGTTTGAGTTAGGAGTTTGGATTTGTTATCACCACCTGGGTAGCAACTTAGGAAGCATGTCATCATTTATCCTCTCAGAATTATGGCATTTTATATTCTCTACCATATTACAGGTGTCACAAAACTGTGGTTTAAAAGAAATTGTTCTAAATTCTATGGCTTCGATACAGCAATTACTTGAACTAGTATTTGTTTAGCAGGTGAAGCTTTTGCACTCCTCCCTCTTTAGGCTGATTTTGTATTCTCAGAGCTGGGTATTTGGATAAAATGGAATCTGTCCATCACAACAGTAGCCATCCTGAGCGTCCAGATGTTGGGGAGCTCCTGCCAGGAAGGGAAGACAGCTGTTTGGAATGGGAAAGGAGTAGAGGATACTGCAGAATATGTCAAGAGTTTTATCAGGGGAGTGAGATGACAGTTGGTAGCAGAAAAGGGTGAGCAGACACTGGAACATGTCTGGAAAAATCAATTTTGCTTTTGGCTTAGGTAATAGCCTAAGACATTCAAAAATGCTTTGTGCTACAGAACCCTGCATGTGTCTGGATTATCTGTCCAACCAGCCTTGTTGAAGTACAAGCCGTAGGATTAATAGGTTGCAAACGTGCTCTGATCAGTGTATTTCAGCCTAGTTCTAGATAGACAGGCAGTACATTGAGTAGTTTTATAAATGGTTTGTGAAAGTTTTTGCTTATGACTGTACTACATTTGGGACATTGCAATGCTGTATCTTACACCCAGTGAGAAAATAGAACCTGACCTAACACTATTTAAAAGAACTTTAGACATGTGGAAAATGCAATAGGTCTTCAGGGTTTTAGCTTTTCATTGAACTGGCATTTTAGTTTTAACTGTTAGGTGTATTAGTATTTGATATTAATCTCTGAATAATAGGATTAACGAACAAACAGATTTGACTCTTACAAAGAATTGCATGTAGCTGTCCTGGAGAGGTTCTTTAGGACTATCTGCTCAGGTTACCCCCAAACCTTCTTAAAGTTGTCCACAGTTTATGTACAAATTCTCTTGTTTTTTAAATGAATTAAAAGCCAATATAGCAGGTGATTTCTTGGGCAATGGGCCAATATTTCTTCCCTTCCTGGTCAAAGCTTTCAGCTGGCATTCTGAAATATAGTCTTGGCTCTGACATCTCTTCAATTACTGTGGACCACACATGTGTTCATTTTATTATGATTCATGTACCAATGTATGTATTTATTTACCATGGTAATTAAGCCTTTAAAAAGTCATTTAGTTTTAGAAAATAGATTCAAAAGTACTCCAAAAATTTTTCTTTTCAATTGTAAAGTCTTTAAATGTTCTCTTAAAGATTATTGGAATTTTGCATTACCGAGTCCAAGCATTGTGCATATGATGTGTATGCAGATGGAAGAGAAGTATGGTGGAATGATCTTTAAATATTATTTACTCCTGATTCTAAATGTTGTAAACCAAGGTGATTGCTAGAACTATTCACTTTAATTAAATGGCCTTTTGTAAGCATTTAATAGGTAGATTCATCAATACTTCATTAGATGGGTAGGTAGATACTTCTTGCTTCTTATGTCCATATTTGACACTGATGTTGTCTTTAGGAGCTTTGAGGGTTCAAGCAGAATTCTAAAATTCTGATAAGAATTTTATGTAATTCACATATTTATATGTAGTTTAAGGACTCAAGAATAGAATACTATGCTTTAAAGAAAAAAAACTCTTTGCAAAATCAAGTTAGGAAAGGCAGCCTGGTGAAATAAACAGTGCTGGAGTGAGATTTGAATGTTCCCAAATTGAATCCAGGTCTATAATTTAGGAGCTGTTTCCTTTTTGGTAAAATGAAGTGATTAGACTAAAACTGCAGTTTTTTGGTTGGTTGTATAGTTTCTCTCTCTCTCTCTCTCTCTCTCTCTTTTTTGTGATTTGGCAGTAAAATCCTTTTTCAAACAAAAGTTAATGTGAACCTGTCAAATAAGGCAGAGATAGAGATATAATCTTTGACCTTCTGTCTGTAGTGAGGATAGGGCCTGGAAGCTTCTCTGCTTAGTCTCTTCCTCGTTTCCCTACCCATGAGCACCCTCAGAACTTCTCACTCCAGGAAATGATGCTGCACGACCCCCGTGTTCCACACACCACAGTGACAAGATCCCTGGATTATGTGAACAATCCAATTTTTCGTCTCTAAAAATCTTTGATTGTATTTTAAGTGCTTTCAATCCATAACTTAATGATAGGGAATGTGGATAGACCTGCTTTCTAATGATGGTGTTTTCAAATTGATGTCCTTGTCTCCCTGGTGCTCCTGGTACTCTGAGCCGTTTTCATCTGCTAGTTAGGTGATCACAGTCAATTAATGGAATCTTGAAGGGATAGGTTTGCAGTCAGTAGGAATTATTCCTTGAGGATGCCTACAGTGAAAATTCTGGGATATGTCTGCTTCCTCGCAAGGCATGTATTAGAGAAGTGTTGTAGGAAAATGTAGAAAAGGCCAAAAAAGTTTGAGATAACCCTGTCCCCAGAGGGCTAATAATCTTACTGAAAGGATAGTGAGAGACATCTTTTGTTGGGATCTATTGGAAAACTGCGCCTTCCCCATCCTATGGGCTTCCGATGGAATTGGCAAGCACAGTGTCCTGTTTGCATGAGGTGGGCACTTGACTTGGGCCTGGACAATTTTGCTATCACAGGCATATACCCTTAATGATTGATGTGGGGAGCTGTTGCATTTTCTAAGCAGGGCCAATCAGAACCTTCCATGAGATTTGATAAATGAAGAAAGAAGTCTTGTAGAAATCTGTGGATTTGGGGTTTCAGAGCCCACTTGCAGAACAGGAGTATGAGGTCAAAAACCCAAGATAATCAGAGACAAACAGAATTTGGAGATAGAAAGGAGAGATGGGGGAGAGCGAATAAGGAAGGGTATTTCCCTTGATCCAGATTTGCCTGACGTTCTGTTTATCTTTAGAATGCCTAGTTATATAAGCCAATGAAGTCTCTTTCTAGCTGAAGAGAGTTTGATTCGCATTCTTGCCATCTGCAACCAAGGAGTCTTGAATAATAAACACAAGAAACCTCTGAAGAACATTAAGCTGGTACATCATAAAGTGCTACGTACTTACAGAGAGAGGAAGATTCTTCTCTTCTGTTTTGCTTTCAGGTTGGTGGAAGCGTTGCCCGACAGCCACTATTTCCTTGTCTCTTGGAAAACCATTAGTGCTCAGGATTGCTCCACCACTTTCTTTTTCCTTAAGTCTATTCTAACTTTGCACATCTTCCATTTCAGTCTGGCTTTTCTCGTATGATCCTTTTTAGCTCCCTGCCCAGTATTATTTCCTTTCATATATGTTGCAGACCATGTTTATTTTTCCAAACTAAATAATTACAATTACTTTGCACATAGTTTTTTTTTTCTTCTCTTCTTACTAGTTCTTTAGATTTTTCTTTTACTTTTTAAAAGATTTTCTCCTTACTAGTTCTTTAGATTTTTTTTTACTTTTTAAAGGACACTTTGGCTTCAGAAATATTTCTGCTTATACATCTATTATGGTAAAGAGAGAGGTTTTTTGGAGAAAATGTCCTAAACTGTCCTAGAAATAGATATCAGTCTTGTCTCAAGAGGTGTCTTCTATCTGAATCTCTATTATCCTTGAGGTCTTGAGAGTCTGTCTTCTAATAATTAGAGGTCTGCTATAATATACACAGGCTAAACCTTTTAAATCTAAAACAAGGTCCAAACATTGTTTTCACGTTAGTTTCCCATTGGCCCATCCTACCAATGGCTATTACATGGCTTCTGGGCTGTGTGTCCTGATGTTGGGAGTGCTTCATGTTCCCCTTTTTTGAAGATAAGAGTGTGGCTGGAGACAGGGCTTGTTTCAAATTCAACTCATACCTTAAATTGGTTTCCACTAGTAGCTCTGAAATCCACATTGATGAATTCAAGCTAGAAAGACAGCATACATTTGAGGAGAAGAGTTTTCTGCCTGTTGACCGAAAGGAGCCAGCAGCTTAGGACAAATTGGTGGGAAGAAGGTGAGGTCTGATGCTGGGCAAGGGCAGACTCTGACCCTCAACCTGGGAGAATTGAGCCAGAGACCTGTTTCCTCAAGTCAAAAATGTAATGAATGCATGAGAGTGTGTGATCTAAATAAGTGTATGCCTGTGTCTATATACATAAAAAATATACTTTTATGTTTGTGCACACATGTTGGCCTTATCACGTGAAAAATAAACAACAGCTCAAGGATGGATGTCATGACAATTACGTGAGAGACAAAAGTCTGTGGAGGAAGCTAAGACAACTTGTAGAATAGTCTTTAGGAACGTGGGTTTCTCTAATCAGAACGCCTTTTCAACTACACCAAAAACAAACACACAAACAGAACAAAACAAAAACCCCTCAGTTCTTAATGATAATGTTATAATTGCTTTGACTTATCCACAGTACATGCACAAGTCTCAGAATAACAATGCCGGTTTTACCATGAATAATGTAATTACTATGAACAGTTTAAGACATTTTCTCCAAATTACCTTGTTACTAAATAGTCACTTGGAATAGCCCCTCTGTGAATGCTTACGACACCAACTAGATAAGAAATCAGGTTTATTTGTCTTATTTCACTTCTGATTTATAGAGATTGCCTTTTTATATTTAGTTTTATTTTGTAATTATGTAGAAAATTTACTACATGATTCCAAAAATTGAATCTCTAAAACAAGGTATAGTCAAAGAAGTCTAATTTCTTTCTCTTCCCTATATCCTGTCTCTTCCTCCCACAGATTTTTATTACTTTCTTATTCTACTTTTAAGACATAAGCAAATACATAGATATAGATAGGGTTGTACATATGTGTGTGTATGCGTACATATACACATATGTATGTACACACATACATACATACACGCACATTTGGGCCACATTGTTTCTTTGGTAAGTTTAGGATACACTGTATGATTTTCTCTGACGTTTTTTCCTTAGCAAAATACCCTGGAGAGCCCTCCATTGCACTTTCTAGAGATATTTCTTTTTTACAATTTCATAGTACTCCATTGTGTGGTTTTATCACACTTTATTCAACCCATCCCCTATTTATAGAAATTTTGATTGTTTCCTGTCTTTTTTATTATAAATAATACTGCAGTGAATAGCTTTGTGCATATGTCTTTTGTTTTTCTTTGCCAGTATGTCTTTTGGATAGATTCCCAGAAGTGGAATTTCTGTCAGAGGATAAATGCCTATGGAATTTTGCTCAGTATTGACAAATTTCCTTCCACAGGGTTTGTAAGTGCCACATGGCATTCACAGCAGAACTATATGAGAGTTTCTATTTCCACAAGTTGGGCCAACATACTATGTTGTCAAACTGAAAGATTTGCATATCTGATAGGTAAGAAGTGTCATCTCAGTATACTTTTAATTTGCATTTCTCTTCTTAAAAGCAAAGTAGAATTTCTTTTCATATGGTTAAGTTACATTTGCATATATTTACCTGTGACTGATCATTGCATATTTCTAACTCATTTTTCACTCTGATTGTTGACCTCTTTTTCTAATTTTTGAAGCCTTGTATATATTGGGAACTTTTGTCTCTGGTGTAAGTTACAAATATCTTTTTCCAGTCTTCTTTTGAACATTTTCCATACAGTGTTTAATATAATCACAAGTTTCTCTCTTTTCCCTCATTGCCTCTGCATTTTAAATCATAGTTAGGGTTCCTATAGTTTAACTAATTCGTGGTTAGGAATCCTAGGATTCTTCATTTGTAGGTTATTGAGAAATTTATCAATGTTTTATTCTAGTGCTTAGTTTCACCTTTAATAGTTAAATATTTAATCCAGTTGGAATCTATCCTGATTTATAGTCTAATGAATGGATCTGGTCTTATCTTTGTCCAACAGTGCCATTACAAACTCCATCTTCCCTTCAGTAATTTGAGAATGCAGTATTTATTATATACTAAATATTCAGTTGGATTTATCATCAGTAGTAGGAAACATATCCTACTACTGGCTTAGTGGAAGCCTTAGGCTCTGTCGGGGGGTGATGGTGAGGTAGTGGATTACCTGGACTAAATCTGAGGTAGTTATGTAAGAGAGACGGAGTGAGGGAAAGATGGGGATGGATGTCGAGTAACCAGCAATGCATTAGTTTTCCTTTCTGGACCATAAGCTTCTCAAGGTCACAGGGTTGTAATGTGTCCTTATGTCCCTTGCCATTAGTACAGTGCCTAGACACATTACAGGTGTGTAAATGCTTACAAAAGAGTACTCAGCTGGCATAGTACTACTTACTGTGGTTTTATAATAAATCAATTTTTTTTTTTTTTTACAAACTATAGTGTGGCTAAAATAAGATATTTTAAATTATATTAGTCACTAGGTTCATAAGGCCTGAATAAGTTGGATAAATGTTTTAGCATTTGTTTTTGAGTCCTCTTTTGAATTTTGAATGTTCTCTATAGAGTACTTTTATTCTGAGAATTCAATAAATTTTATAAACATTCTTTGTCTCTGAGTTGAAGTAGATGAAAAGCAGTAGGTTGCAAATTTTCTTAAAGGCAGAATCAGTGTGTCTTTGGTCACCCTGCTCTGTACCTGAAATAATGCAGATGTTCTCTTAATACTTATCAAACGAATGAATGAATGCTATCTCCATTTTACAGCCAGTCATGGAAACTTAGAGCTCAGTGGCTCTCTCATGTCATTCAGCTAAAAGAAAGGTCTAAAACTTTTGCCCACACAGAAATCCATTGCCTTCCTTAGCGATTATATTCTTTTATGTTCTCAGAACCATACTTTCATAGTCCACAAACATGAAATCATACTGTTGAAAAACCAAGCTTTTGTGGAAAATAATAACCAATGCTTTGAAAAGATAGATGACTATTTCTTAACAGAGATTGAAAATACATACATTGTATGCCAAAGAATGAGTATATTCTTGGCCTATGATAACCCAGAAAACTAGATAAACTTAATTTTAAATATACTCACCAATATTGGTCTTAATGTCCCTTCCCATAATGTAGGCATTTAGGATTTTTAGCTTCTCAACCGTCCTAGTAAGCTTTGACTTTTATAAGATGCTTAAATGTCAACATCTAATTTCCAAAGATGAGTTTACAGTTTGGAGTAGGTGAATGTAGAGTACACTTTGCTCACCTCAGACCTGGCACAGGATAAAGAAAATTTGTCAAGTTCTGAAAACCTGTATCTCTTAATAAGCTTCTCCAGGAAAAATGTGATTAAAATGTTTCTAAGGTTAAGGTTTCGCCTGTGGCACTTTGAATTTCCTCGGCTTAACACATCATCAGTATGACATGTCACGCTTGGCTTGGTCAGCAATTCGTGTACACAGATTAAGCGTAAATGCATTTAAAATGACAGATTTAAATGTATCCCAATACTAGAGGAACTGCTGGTAAAATGGCACAGGCCAAGAACTTCTAGTAAAAACATTATTGTCAAGTACTTACCGGATCTGGTTGGTTACCTCATTTGGACATCTACGCTCTTGCATCACTCAGTTTGCTAGGTCCTAGGCTTCCCTAGGTGTGAATTTACTCCGGTAAGATATCACGTTCCAAATTGTGCACAGTAAATTTGAAATTTATCTGCAAAGGGAGTGCAGCCTTTATTCTAGGAAAACATTACCCATTCCGTAGCCTTGCCAACCAATATCTTGAGTTTTCATGTTTTGTGTGCCTAACGTTTTCCAGAAAAAAAGACTTTTTTAAGGGGCAGTGAGTGGAACTTACATACAGATATATTCCATAGCTTTTTGGCATTTTCTAAAGTGTTGTATTGATTTTTCCCCTTTTCTTCTGTTTGTTTGGTTTTTTTACCCCTAGGTACTTATTGGTATACACGCACACTCACACTCCCTACTTACTTAACATATTTGAGATAGCACTTTGCTGGTTAAGGAAGTAAATTTGGCTTTCCTAGGTGTGTTTTGAGATTTTTTTTTTTTTAAATGCTTTTGCCAGATCCCTAAAGATCACTTTCATCCCACTTCTGATGTGGCTCTGTGTGTGTGTGTGTCTGTGTGTCTGTGTGTTGGCTCACAAAGATATTCTTTTGAGGTGGGTCTAATGGGAATCTTTTCTTTTTATTGAGGTAAGAGTTTCAATGAAACTATGACAATATATGTGAAACTAAACTGGAACAGTGATTGCAGCAGAAGTGAACTGTTAAAGGTACAGTTGACTCCAAATTAAATTAACAAAAGTATATGGTGTGGGGATTTTTAAAGGGCAGCTTCTTTTTATCATCTTTCTCCCTCTCTCTCTCTCACACACACACACACACATTTAATGAAGCACCCTATTGAAACTTAGACTGTCCCACTTAGAAATGCCTACCGAGTCTGCATTTTCCTTAAACAGGATAATTTAATGGCAGAACTGCCTACCTGTCTTCATTCTTTTAAAGAATTATGCTAATCATACAAGTGGCCCTGCACTGCATGATTGATAAGTTTGTTTTGGTTCAGCCCTTGCCTCCTTTATGCCTTAGAGAACATAGCTATAATGGATTAGGTTTAATTCCTACAGTTTTGTGCTGTTTTGCTGGCATGTTAAGTTAAAACAAAAGGGAAAAAGATTGTGCTTTTGGCAATAAGTCTTGGCTTGCTGAGAAAGTCAACCCCTACCCAGATATGCCAGGTGGCCATGTACAAACTCTAGTACCTCTGGAGTCTGAAGAGCCACTTTTCCTCTGAAACTTATACACACAGGACAACTTACCTAAGGCATCTTAGAGCATGGTTTTTATATCACAGGCACTGGGTCTTGGAAGCAAGAAAGGAGAAATACTGTGCCCTTTTGATTTTAACAACAACAAGAAAAAAAAAATCCAAGGGAGAAATTCTTAGTGGATCATCTAGTTGAACTCATTTTCTGTGTTATTTTTAAGATGTAAGACAAGTTTTTAAAACAGTTTCACCAAAAACACATAAGTATGATCATGCAATTTTTAAATTTTATTTTTATTTTATTTTTAAAATTTATTTTTGGCTGCTTTGGGTCTTTGTCGCTACATGCGGACTTTCTCTGGTTGTGGCGAGCGGGGTCTTCTCTTGTTGGGAAGCACGGGCTCTAGGCGTGGGGCTTCAGTAGTTGCAGCACTCAGGCTCAGGAGTTGTGGCTCGTGGGCTCTAGGGCATGGGCTTTAGGGCACGAGGGCTTCAGTAGTTGTGGCTCACAGGCCCTAGAGCACAGGCTTAGTTGCGGCACACGGGCTTAGTTGCTCCACAGCATGTGGGATCTTCCCGGACGAGGGATCGAACCCATGCCCCCTGAATTGGCAGGCGGATTCTTAACCACTGTGCCACCAGGGAAGTCCACGGTCATGCAATTTTGTATACACATGCATACATGTAAGTATATGTACACATATGTATAAATGTGTGTATGTGTATTTTTGTACCTTCAGTCCCTTCCCACCCCGTTTTTACTCAGCACTGTGCCCTCACCATTCTCAAAACCCTCACCATCCACACCACCATCCATCCTACTTCTTCCCTGTGCAGATCTCCCTTAGTGAACAAGCTCCTTTAGGACTTTCCATCTACTGCGCTCAAATGTTAATTCATTGGTGGCTGAATCCTTGGGCTGGTCACTTCTGGCCATGCACAGTCTCAGTTCTTTTACCCCAGTGTGTCATATAAAAGTTGTTCTTGTATATGTGTGCTGAGATATGAAAAAAGTTGTGAAGTCCTGACCTATGATGATGCTTCCATATTTTTCAGCATGCTAATGTATCAGTATAATAACACATATGTGTCTGTATGTGTATTTACACATTCATATCTGGAAAGATTTTTTTGTTACTGTTTTACAACACTGGAATTTTATCGACTCTTTTCTCTTTCAATAATTATTTGTGGAAATCCCTTCAAGGCCACTGAATAGCTCTAATTCATTATTTTGCACAACTGTAATGTAATTTTATCACTATTAGTTTTAAGAAAGAGCTTTCAGTAGTAAAAACTCTTGGTATAATCTGGGGGTGGGAAGGTCATTTCAGGTCCTATAAATATTTTTAAAAGAGATGGTCTTTGCTTCTTGGGGTGAGTAGTGGTGACTTTTATGCCTTCATTGAAGGATATTAATTTTATTATCATGACGAATTTTTTTTTGAAGGAAAGGTATTCAGTGAGGATTCTGGCTATTTTTTAATCTCCTTTTTAAATATATGGGTTTCTTTACCATTTGGGGGTCATTGGTTTTTCTTATTTTAACTTTATCTTTTAAAGTAATTGTAGATTCCCAAGAGTCACAAATAATGTATCAGGAGATCTCATGTACACTTCACATACACGCCTTAATGTTGGTGTCTTGCTTAATTATAGTATGATACCAATATGAGGAAATTGACATCCATGTAATCCACAGAATTTATTCAGATTTCACCAGTTCTACCGAGCATTCGTGTGTGTATGTGTGTGTGTAGTTCTAGTTGAGTTATATTTTAACTTTAATATGTGAAACAAATTCTTCTATCACTCAAATTCTATGCTTCAGATTTATAAATGAAAGTAGATAGAACTGAGGTCATAGAAAAACTGAGGTGTTGAAGTCGTTTTCTGAGTGATACTGTGGGATGCCATTCTGCGTGTAACCTTAAAAAGAATCAAGAAAGGTGCTTCAAGGTTGGTACAGCTTCACATAGACACATGTGAAGGCAGAGAATACATAAGATTCTCTCTAAAGAGCCCATGGTTGCCGCATCTTGGCCTTCTAATGAGAAATGGGGTTCAGCGCTTCTACACTGGGCCAGTAGGGACTGTCTCTTATCTAAGAATGTATAATAAATAATGAGTATTTGTGGAAAGATATGTTCTTCTAATTACAATGACACCTGCTGAGATTGCTTGGATTGTAATTTTATAGCAGCCTTTTTCTAAATTAATTACATATTTGCAATCAGGCAACCATAGCTACTCTTCAGAAGTAATGTCTCATGTACAACTGTGAATAAGTAAATTAGTGGCAGCCAGCATCTGATTACATGCCGTGACAAAGAATGTGTATTTGGGTGGCAGCCCTCCTTCTCTTCACAAACTGTCGTGGGTGTCGGGGTGGTGTCTGGTACTTTAACAGAGTCAGGGAAAGTGAAGGGAGTACTGCTGATCCCACCTGGAAATGCAACCTCGAGATACTTCCATATTATGGTGTCCATGGACTACAGAGGTCGTAAGAGACAGAAATCTGCCTTCGTAACTTGTAGGTCCAACTCCTTAAATTTTCCTATCAGTAAATATGGTCCAGAAGAGTGAAGTGATATCCTTAAAGGCATAAAGTGACAAAGGCACAGTGTCAAAGTCTTGACTAAAATTCAGGGATTTTCCTCTGGAAAGATGTTCTTTCCACTATGACACTGGAGTACTCCGCTCATTTTTATGCATTAGATCATTGTATTAAAAAGTCCTAACAGCCTGTTAACAGCCTACAAATTTTCCAAGGTGGTTTTCCTTCTCTCTGTCACTAGACTATTCTAAGGGAATGTAGGCGCTCCTGGGACGGGCAGCCATCTCTTGTAATAGACAGCTGACTGGTAAGAGTAGGTTTGATGGCTCTAATTCCTATGCTAGACTAACATGACACAATTCAAAGTTTTCTAAAGCCTTCTTTTTTTTTTCTCCCCAAGGATCCAAAGTAAGTTTAGTTGGGGTCTAGTGCAGGTTTTTGCTGAAAGTGTGGGTAATATCTAGATCCAATATACAATGGACTAACTCAGGTGTTCATTAGCAATGACTGTCTAAAAAAATGTTATTGTGGAATATTTGAAACATATGCAAAAGTAGAGTGACTAGTATAATAAATTCTCATGTCATGGCTTTCAGCACTGCAACAGGTGGTCAAATGTTGGTTTTGAAATAGTTATATATAAGTGATTTTGTTTCCTTACAGATGGCTGTCCTATTCTTTTGGTGGGGGAGAGGTTCTGGGTGGCTGTTAAATGGTTCTTTTCATCTGATTGACTGCCTGATGCAGCATCTCTCTTCCTCTGAGCGGCTCTGCCTAGTACTTTAACGTGTTATTAAGGTTAGTGGTGGCCCTCAGAAATAGAAATCCACAATGTAGAATTTAGAATAATGGTAAAAATCTGCTGTGGGTGACCATGTTTCTGTTTAAGACACCAGGGGGAGCTATGTTTTCCACGGCGAGGCTGGCCACCTCCGGGATGGAAAGCAGCAGTGCAACATATGAAGTACATACAGGGTATTTGAAGTACCAGTGGCTAAATCGCTAAACCAAGAGTGAAATCTGTGTTAGAGGGAACAGTAAAGACCAAAACTTAGAGACTGGAGTCTCTTCAAATTTGGCCGAGTACCGACAATCCATGTTGTTTTATTTTAAGTTAGGTGAGTGGCAGCCTTCCCAGCTGGACTTCAATAAGCTCTGTTGAAGACAGGGACCATTTTCTTCTTGCTGCCTGTCTCTCCCTCATGCCGGGCCATAAATGTAGATGTTTGTTGAATGGATGAGTGAATAGATGGATGTGTGGGTGAACAAAGGAGTAAAGAAAGGCATCTTAGGAAATAAAACTGAATTAGTAGCCTCAACATTTTAGGTGTCAGAGTGTGATGTCAGAGTGTTTCAAAGCCTGGCCCATTTTTAAGCAGATACCATTAAGAGCAATGTAGCATTAAAATAGGCCATTCTGTTATTGTCTCAGGTCACAGTTTTGGAACCTAATTAAAAGTTCAGTGACAGTCTTTTTTTAAAAAGTGGCAACAAAAGACTTCTGGTAAAATCTTGTCCTTTTCACATTTTAATGATTCCGGTCCCTTGTTCTGGGCCCATTGTATGCTAAATTCCATTGTGTAAAAATAATTTTGGTAGTGTGTAGCATAATTCCAGTAACAGATCTTGGGAGAAGGGTGAGGCTGAATGAAAGTAGACATGTTAGGGAATATTGTGTTCTGTTCAATGTTATCCACAACAGTAAATCAAACATGGTAGAACAGAATTCATAGAATTCATGTAGCTCTTCAGGCCACTGTCAAACATCAGGCCCAGAAGTATTGGAAAAGAAGTTAGGTATCATTCCTCAGTTTGCAGATGGGGAGTGCCTAGAAGGGGAGTTGATTAAGCCAGTCCTGTGGGTAACAGAGCCCTCATTAGCACCTCAGGGACATCCTTAATCCAGTATCTCTGCCTCCATGACCTTGATCCAGTACTGTCCTCTGGATGGAGGAGCTATGTTCCTAAGTCTTTCCATAGTGCCCGAGTCTTACCTCGTCTATGTTAAATATGGTCAGTTTCTTCTCTCATCCATTATCCCATGAGGTGTTTTCTCTTTTACGCACTATCTTCATCACCCTCTTCTGGATATCATACAGTATGTTAGTAAAGGGCTTAAAATGCTTAGATAAGGAACAACAGGATGTGGAATAAAATCTTTAGTATAATAAAAGAACACTGGTGTTCTTCATACAAATTAAGGCAGTGGAATTACTGTACATTGGTATATTATTTCACATTTTTAGTCACCTGCATCTGGCATCCCCAATATAAAGTAGAAGAAAAATTATCTCTTGTTCTCTCCCTAATGCGGGATAAGCCTAAGTTACCTGTTCAGAGTTCTCATGGATTTCTTCTTAATTCCTGAGTGTTATAAAATTTCTACTTAAACAAGACTTTCTACTATTCTTGAAATTTGCACAGAACAATTTAGAAATTCACATACCCAGGCTGAAAACATAACATATACAAAAACATAAAAACAAACAAAAACATTAAAAAGCATCCCAAAGGCCAGTTTTAGGAGAAACTACAGAATTCTGTGCTTTTTCTGTCTTATTCTCCTGACATTAATTCTCTCCGTGTCACCCCTTTCCTTGCCCACCCCCCCCCCACCTCAGAGTTAGGAACACCTGACATTTGGAGCAATCTCCTCGGAGGGCCCACAATTAAATGGCAATAAAATGAGATGGTGATCTTCTAACTCCGACGATCTCCATATTTCCCTAATTCAGAAGGTCTCCAAGTGCTGGTTATAACTCATTCATGGAATGTGATTTCAATTTAGTACGTCTCACCAAACTTAAAAAAGAAACAAGAAAAGAAATACTACAGAATAGGTGATGTCTGAGAGTATCACTTATAGTAAGAGTAGGTATTGGGTTATAACAATTTTATCACATCAGCTCTCTCTGTGTGTCCTAGATTATGATGTATAATGTCCAGCTAATGATACTGCACTAGTTCATCAGCTCTCTCTGTGTGTCCTAGATTATGATGTATAACGTCCAGCTAATGATACCGCACTAGTTCATCATCCTCTCAGTGATGTGGGGAGTCAGAGGAATGAACCTCAACTCTTAACCTAAAGTAACTCTCGGTATCTGGCTTTACTTGGCTTACTACCAAATCCACAGTAATGATCTGCTCCTTTTTGGACTAAGAATAATGAAGCATCCAGCCTTTCCCATTGCTAACAAAAGCATGATGCCTTTGACAACTTTTTTTTAGAAAATAATACCTCGACCTGGATATAATGAAAAGAAGCAAATATTTTTGACTTCCGCATACCCCATTCCCCACGAGGGAAGTATTTTAATGATCGTGTGCTCCACATGGTTTAAATTTATAGCTTAAATTTTGTTCTCTGCAGTAATACTCCTGTAGATTATTAATAAGCTTTCATTCCTTGTGAGACAATTTGTTACCTTTACACCAGTGCACATGCATTTTTTAGTGATTCTCTTGAATTATTCCATCTAACTTGGAAGAATTTGCCAACAAGATAGAAAGAGAGACTTGGAAATTGAGACTTGGTTAGTTAGAAAATGGTGCCAGAGCTGGACCTCCTCCATTGGGTATTTCTCATAACCCTAAGTTGACAATGATGTTCTTTGGCTGGTGGTTCTGGGACAGACAAAAGAGAAGAAGATGCTCAGTCCTAGTGAACGTGAGGAACCTGTTAGATATGCTGGTAAAAGAAAATTAAATCAACTCACGGCAGCTGTCTTGCATATCTCACCTGGGAAGGTATGCATGCAGTAGGACAGGCACTGCTTAACATTAATCAGCCTCCTGAAGTCATTACATTCATGAGGAAATGTAATTCACATGTGATTACTTTTTAATTGACTCTGTAATCACATTCCAAGTGAACAGGCCAAGCTTAAAATGAAATTTAAAAGTCAAATACTGCTTTGTATTAGGAATTCACAATTTTTATATGCACTTAGGTTAATAAAGCTTTTACAATAACCATTTGTGACTGAGCATGTGATAATTTTTTGATGAAAGTTAGTGCCATACCTTAGATAAAATGTACTTGATATCCCTCCAAGTACTCAACTGGACCCAGGGAGTCTTAGAACTCTACTGTGTGCTGAAATCCTGCCTCATCTAAACTTTATTTGAAAAAAAAAAACAAAAAACAATCATCCAAACATTCCTCAATCCCAGATCTGAAGTTGCAATAAACTAATGTATTTTTAATCCCTGCTGTGCCTGTGAGGCTTATCCATTTGTTTTGTCCATCATCAGAAAGTGTGTACAGAACCTGATAGTAACTGATGTTAAGTTCATCAACGGGGAATGCCAGTGCCTGCAGTAAGAATCTTCCTCCAACAATGTGGGCTTTCAAGTTTGTAAAGTTACAAAGCTGCTGTGTTAGTTGCACAAGCGCCTTTTGCCTTTAAACTGAAAGTTCAAAGGCCTAAGACCCCTTGTTGTGGGTAGTAGAGAGTAGGTTTGTGTTTTGATTTGTCAGCCAGAACTAAGGTCAATGTAGAGAAATCTACAAAGGATTTACAGATTTCTAGTCAATACAAGGAAAAATTTTTATCATTTGGCCTTACCTGGCATTGGACTAAACAACTTCAAAAGTATTAAGATCTCTTTCCCAGAAAATAATAAAAAGCTGGATTCTCTTGTCCAGTGATGGTTTGTAGTAGTAGCACCAAACATCAGTTATTAACTTACAAGTTTCAGAATAATTGTGGTGTGTTTATGCTAACTTTACTATTATTTACCTTAGGAAAATTCCCTTTTTTCTAACTAATGGACTACTTTGTTCTAAATTAGTGCTATTTAATAAAAATATAGTGCAAGGCACATATAAAATTTTCTAGTAGCCACATTAAAGGAAGGAAAAATAAGCAGGTGAAATTAATTATAATAATGTCTTTTATTTAACCCAGTATATCCTGACTATTATTTCAAGATGTAACCAGTATTAAAAAAAATTTTTTATGAGATCTTATTTTTTCATACTAAACTTAGAAATGCTGTGTGTATTTTATACTTACAGCACATCTCAATGTGGACAAGTCACATTTCAAGTGCTCAACAGCCACTTACGGTTAGTGCCTACTGTATTGAGCAGAGTAGTGTTAAGCTCTCATATTCACGAAATCATGACTTTGATATGCTGGTTATATTTTCTTAAATGCATGCTAAATAAATGCGTTTCTTTTGAAACTTTTAAAAAAGTTTGATTTAATAAATGAAAAATGCACCATACTGTGAGAAATACTCCCTTAATAAGTAGTGTGTTCGTTTGTTTATTTGACAGGAATATGCATGGTAGATTGCCCTGTGTGCATTGGGTTCTGTATGGGTGTTTGTACTTACCTGTGGTCCCCAGCACATGAGCTAGAAACACATTTTTTTCTTTTACTCATGCAAGAGCATAGCAGAGTTGAAGGGAATGAGACCGATGTAATCCTGCTTGATGTATTTTTTTACAAATAAAATGTTTACTCCATATAGTATCTATATAACATACTTAAATATAGATGCTGTGTGTAATACACACAGTACACACACATATATACGCTACCGTTATTAATGGGGTCAAATGCCTTACTATTTGCCTCATAGCTGAGGCCAGCCCAGTTGTAACACCTGGCCTGAGGAATAAGACTTCCCCTGAAGATCGGATATCTCAGGCCATTGCCTCTTTTATCTGCACTTAGGGCCAGTGTGAGATGTCTAACCCATTGTGGTAGGCAAAATAATGCACCCCAAAGATGTGCACATCCTAATCCCCAGAACCTGTGAATGTTAGCTTAAATGACAAAAAGGTATTTTATGGATGTGATGTGAATTAAGTGTCTTGATATCCTATTTATTTGGGCAGGCCCAATGTAGTCACTGGGTCCTCATAAATGAGCGCGGGAGGCAGGAGTGTCAGAGAGAGCCGAGAGGAGGAGATATGGTGATCAGGAAGCAGAGGTCAGAGTGATGTGACATGAGAAGGACTCAGCGTGCTGTTGCTGGCTTGGAAGATGGAGGGATGGGTCCACAAGCCAAGGAATGCTGGACAGGTCAAGAAAATGGATTCTCCCCTCCTCCCTCCAGAATGAACACAGCCCTACTGACATCTTGATCTTAGTTCAGTGAGACCCATTTCAGACTTCTGACCTTCAGAACTGTAAGATAAATTTGTGTCGTTTTAAGCCATTAAGTTTGTGGTAGTTTGGTATAGCAGCAATAGGAAACTAATACACCCATCCTGAGCAATGGGATGATTAAAAATGCATCACTTTCAACTACTTTAGTTTGGAAAAGAAGCCTGTTTGGCACCCAAGTCAAGCAGCTCTTACCCTGGGACACTTTCCTAAACTACTTTGGCTGTGATGAGGGCTCTCCTTGTGTCTTTAGCCCCCACTGTTCTCAGTGCTGGCCTCTGAGACTGCGTGTATCTACTCTGGTGCAATAATGTGTATGGAAGCCTGTCTCCCCACTAGACTGTTTGCAGGACCAGGGTATTGCATGCCCTTGACCCCCAGAAGTTTTTGAATATGTTAAGTAAGTGCCTCAGGACCTCCGTCCTACACTTTAATACAGTGGCTTGTGAAGCACAAGGTCACAGGTGTGTGTGTTCCTTTTTTTCCATCTTGTCCATACTGGTGTGGTCAAATGTTGTCCATTTACTTTGTGAAATTGTCTGAGGCCCTCTTGGGAACTGACATTGGAGAGCTCTTTAGCCAACTAAATAGTGTTGGTGTTTTTATTTCATTTGGTTTTCTTTAAGAAATTTGTTATCACTGTATAGAACATTACTAGGAAGTTGATGAGGAGTCTAATTATCTCCTCCTCTGTCAGCCTGGAAAGACACATGTTTGAGGCATTCATAGCCTGAATATTGGGTCTTATCCATTGAGACCTACAGGTACTGAGACCATCTCTGTTCTGCAGTGTGTGGCCTGAGACAGGTCTGTTTTCAGGAGCTATATTCCTTCATGTGGTCAGTGATTATACTCATGCCTGCATTTAGGTTTGGAGAGGATAATAGTAATTCTTGTAAAGTGCCTATGTGTATTCTAAGTGTTCATACTTTTGAAGTATAGTTTTTGATAATTATACTCCTCATGGTGAGGGATTTTAAACTGAGAAATTTTCATTTTCCTGTTGAGTGCAGTCTGGTATTTATAGTGCTACCTTTTAAGCAAAATGTCATTCGCTTAGTTTGTGGTCATCTTAACCCAATGTCCTTTAGAAATGAATGATTTAAGAAGGCATATGTACTGTTCTTTCACTTGCTGGAAGTGATGGACCAATCACTTCAGGAGGAATTTGTGTCATTTAATATTATAAAGTTCATACAAAATACGAGCAAGTTATTTGAAAAAGCTTCTTGTTGCTTTTGATTAGAATTCAAAACAAGGCATGAGTCAGTCATGCAGTTTGTAGTTTTTTGGGGTTTTTTTTCCGGTCATATGATGTTATCTTTATTAATGTGACATAACATTACTCTGACACTTGAAATTTATCCTTGATATTATTGTTACTTACAAAAAGGTAAGTTTTCATCACTACAGAGAGACAGAGACAGAGACAGAGACAGAGACAGAGACAGATCTTGTTTTGAATCTTGGCTTTACCAACAAATGAATACTGACCTTGAATAAGATTCTTCAACTTTAAGATGAGGGGAAAATCCCCAGTGTCAGAGTGTAAACATCTGTACAAAGCCAAATTCAAAAACAATAGCTATAGAGTGGGTAAAATAAATTATGTTAAATGATTCCTCTTTTCTTTCTAATTCAAGTAGACATTTCCGAAACAAATGCAATGGTTCTATCACTGGACTCTGCAGTTTGTGGAGTCATGCAAGAAGGTAGGGAGTTAAGACTCAGAGGTAGAGTGTGGAGTCAAATAGGGAGAGATATACCCAAGTTGAGGTCCTGGGTAGGGAAGCAGCATGAAGAATGAAGATGGCAAATAGGTGACCCAGGCCACTACTCCCCTGTGGCTGATTGAATTTGGAAATCTCATTCACTTAGCTGATGTACATGGCCTTGGAATCCTCTCAACAGAGACATCTTCTACATTGATCAAAACTGGCCATTAAATTGAAACCTGTTGCCGTTGTTGGTTTTCGTTTGTTTGTTTTTAAAGAAGAAAGAATAAGAGGCAGAAACAGAAGGATCATAGAGGCAGGGTGTTACCACTCAGGCAAGTGGAAGGCAGGTTGCTTCTTAAACTGAAGGGTTAGGAATTAGGAAGGAATGTGGAAACTAGGAGGGCACAGATCCTAGAGGGTAAAATCAGCAATATCGTCACAGGCCTGCTCAGCTTATTAGGAGCGGATGGATCCCAGACACTCAAGGACAAAGTACTCTTAAACTTGACTGTGCATACACATTACCTGGGGTACATGTGAAAAAACATAATCTGATCCATTTGTTCCCAGGGTAGGACCATTTCTGGCTAGTTCCCAGGTGATGCCAGCACTGCTGGTCTGGGGACCACGCTTTGAGTAGCAAGGATAGAGAATGTGGTCAGGGCACCAAGGCCAGTCAGACCTGTTCTCAAGCTAGTTTTCTCTTTCCACCATGCCCTTCCTGCTGGGATTGAGGCCACTCATGGTTTAGGTCTGCCAGAACCTGTAGGAAGATGCAGCGATTTTGCAGGTCAAAAATTATGTAACCAAAGCACCTCATTGTATATATTTATTTTCAAATTGTTCAAAATTGTTCTGCTCTTTCTTTTTTCCCAGAATGCTCTCCTTTTACCCCTCATGTATAAAGATGCATGCTGTTTTCTCTCCCATCTGCTCCTCCTTTTTAGTACCTTCTTTATCCCCAAAGCATTCTTCATCATCTCTATAGATAGCTCTCCTAAGAGTTCTCAATTGAGTGCCAGTGGGAAGTCAACCTAATTTAATCAGAAAAGGTGTGGGCATCTTAGTGGCAGCTCTAGGATTTTGATATGGGAAGGGCACTACTCTAAAAAGATTGCTATTCCCAACACCCTATAGACCACCCTTGGCACCTCCACTGAACGTCTTAGGGTCACTGGGCTACTGTGCACCCATTTGGTAGGTAGGGAGGCATGGTCTCTGCTGGCCTTTGTGAAAAACATCTGTCACATTCCCAGGTCTCCAGCCTCTCTGCAGAGTTCCACACTTCCATCCCCATTTGTCTACTTGCTCTAGGGTTTTCCATGGAGCTCAATTTACTACACATCTATCCTTCAGGCTCGCTCAACTTTTGCCTGTTTGTCTTTTACCTGTATGTTTAGTAGGTTTTTTTGGTTGGTTTATTTTCTGTTTATTTGCTTAAAATTATACTGAACTTTTGTGTTTTTTAATGTATTTAGTTTTTTTTTTAGTCTTTCTTTGTAGGTCTTCCTCACTGTAGGAATGTTTAAATTTTTTTCAAGTACTTTTGTTATTGTAATATTTTTATGTTTTAAATATAACATTTTTAATGTTTATATCTTTGATATGTCTTGAATGTATTTCAAAGAAAATGTGAGACAGTGATCAAATTTGTTTTTCCAATGGCCTCATGGTACCAAATGCCATTTGTTGATTATTTTCTCCACACAGATTTGAAATGCCATCTTTATCATCTACTACTTTTCTTTGTGTTTGAGTCAATGTCCCTTTGGGTCATGTGCAAATACAATAGTGTTTTAATCCCTATGGCTTTATATTTTTGCATGTGAGCCATGAAAATTGTCCTTAAGTACATACAGTACATTCATTTTAAGCCAGTAAACTTTCTAGTAGAGAGGCTTTGGGTGGTGTAATACGTGATAACCTGCCCCTCCCAAAGGACCAGGCCAATCAACACATGGTTATTAATGTCCAGAAAACTTAGGTGTTCTTATTCCAAATGTATCCCTTTTCCTTGAAGTCTTTAACAGAATGGGTTATTTAAGCATTACTTAACTAGGCATAAATTGTGTTCCTTTGCTACTATCCCTTTGACTTGCTGGTGTTGGTGCCAGCTCTGCAGTGTATGTCATTGTGCTGTTCTCTAGTTCATCTCTGGCTGACTCTTCATGGGAAGGGACCATTTTTTTTCCTTGTAGAATACCACCTCACATAAGCTAGGAAAGAGGTATCAGGAAGACCCTACCTCCAGGAAATAGAGCAAATCCTCAATGAGATTTTCTTAGCTTTTAGGAAAGGGGAAAGGAAAAAAAAAACCCCAAACTTCAAAATCTCCCCTAGTATTTTTACCGTGACTATCTTTTGCCTGCTTTTAGAGTTGTGTGTACACTATCTGTGACCCTTTTCCATCTTTTTTCTTTTAGTTTTTCTTTCTTTTGAGCTTCATCCCACTTTCTGGCCATTAGCCACTTCAATGTGTCACTTCTGAGCAAATGATCACACCCATCTCAGAAAAGCAGATCTGACTGTTCTAAAGGCAACAAAAATAGCAGAGCAAGAAGAGAATATGGGACATTATTTTGGTTCTGTGATGTCATCAGTCAATCAGAATCTGAATTTCCAAGTGTTGTTTGCAGCCCTGTTTAGGATTGTGGTATTTTGACTGGTTGGCTTCTGCCTGATGTTCTAGAATCATTCATTCTTCTCAAAATAGTTTTTCCCCACTGAAAAGCAGCTGACTTAAAAGCAACATGTTTCTAAGCTGAGTGGGAGCTGTTATTAACTGACCTAAATGCGGGTCAGATGGATTCCTAGGGGAAGAGTGTGCTCTTTGGTCCTTTTTGTTTCTTTGGAGTTCGGAGAGATGGCTGCTCAGTGCAAACATGGCTTCCATCTCTAATTAGCAGTTTCGCCAAACAAGTGCTGGATTATCAAGAACTTAGCCAACCAACCACCAAGAATACAGAATATTTCAGAATTTAACTTCCATCAGAACAACTTTTTCAGACCTCAGCAAAGTATTCTTTTAAAATGGAAAATCGTGGGTCAATGTCAGAGATCTGGAAATCTATTCATGTCATTTCTAAAACATTCCCAATCAATTAAACCCAATCTCAACCAAAATCTAGTCAATTCAGTAATGACTACATAAATAGGTAAAATGTCAGCTGGTGTTTATAAACCACATCTTGCAATAATGCTGATGCATTAGCAGGGATCCAGAAAGGTCATTTTTCTATAGTCATTTGTAACCTACTTATAAGAAAGAAGGGAAGGGGAAAGAGCAGAATTGTACCAT
This sequence comes from Balaenoptera borealis, assembly GCF_965194805.1. Taxonomy (NCBI): domain Eukaryota; kingdom Metazoa; phylum Chordata; class Mammalia; order Artiodactyla; family Balaenopteridae; genus Balaenoptera; species Balaenoptera borealis. The sequence goes on from NC_138869.1 coordinate 33,419,526, forward strand.
GAAGCAAGAATGCCCCAGAGTGTGAAACTAAAAACCTGAATGATTGATTGTGGCAAGATTTTGGTAAATGATACTCAAAACATTAAGCGAGTGACTTTAAGCAAAATGACATTGCCACATGCAGTTTATTCACTAGAAATGAATTTTTAAAATAAGATGAATAATACAGAAAAATATCCTGAGATCTAGTTGGGTAATACAAGCTTTTCTTTTCTTTCTCTTTTTTTCCCCTTCATTCTCTCACCCTCAGCCTCTAAATTGAGCACCTGCCAGATTTTTTTTTCCCCTTTCATTTCTTTGACTTGTCAGAGGAAAAAGGTCAAAACTGATCACCAACTCTACTTTTTAACAGACAGAAGCCTGTGATTGAGAGTAATTCCTCTGCAATTGTATAGGCTGGGGCTGTTTCAGGCTGACTTTAAAAGCTAGGCTAGGATAGAAATGCTGGTATTCTGTAAGCGAGTCAACTTTGTACATGGGGCTGCAGATCATTTCTGATTTTTACTGAAATGCAGAAAGATACAGCGCTCACATTAGTGTCCTTCTTTGGGATGAATAGAAGTGTAAATGATCACACCCATCTACTGGGGTACCCTGCAGATAAAAAGAAATTGCTTTGTGAGAGAGAGCCTGAAAATGTCTCATTTTGAAATTCTTCATTCTTAAGAACACTAAGTAGTTTATTAGTACTTCTGTTTCTGAGAAATTTGAATCCCTGTTCAAGATTTAACTTGAGATGAAAACGTGTGTTTGTCTTTAACAGAAATAGCTGCAGTGTTTTTCATTGTAATATGGTATACATTGTGATGTAATTTACAAATTTTTTGAAGTTGCTGAATTGATTTCTTGAAAAAAATGGTTTCTGTCAAAATATGAAGGAAAATGAAGGCAACCCTTAACTTACTATATGAAACTTTGTAAAATCTGTGTCTGTGTCCAACACTTTCATTGCTCATTAAGGATTTTGTGTTTGAAGGAAGGGGCATAATAAAAGGAATCCTTCAGAAGAAAACTTAAACACATTGAGTCCAATTAAACTCCTTGTCATATCTAACTCTACAGAATGCAGTCAGTCTTTCAATGAAAAAATTCCGACTCCCCCAAAAATGTAATATGTGATAGAAGCCTGTCAGCATCTACAATATGATATGTTCCTTTTTACCAAGTGGACAAATGAGGTAGAAGAAGAGAGAGGCTGTAAACAAGGTGAAAATATCTTAGTTTGAATGAACTGAATCCTGTTTCCCTTTAAGGTAATAATAATTTTTAAAAAATGAAATTGTCAAGACCCCTTACTTCATACCTGTTACTGTCTGATATTCAACATGTTGTGCTATGTTGAAATCAGAAAACAGTGCTGATAAAAGGTGAAAATGGACCAGGTCAGGTCATCAGTTACAGAAAATGTGCTTGGATTCTGTGAGGCTCTGTGTAATACCGATACATCGTTTTGAAAATATATAGGGTCATTTCAGAGGTCACTTTGAATAACCTCTCTTTTCATTATTATCGTCTAATAAGCATTCATCCTAGTCATTAAATATAAAAATCTCTAAATAAATAAGTAGAATTGTGATTTAAAAAGCTCCATTTGAACCACACAACGAAGGAGTGATTACCAGTTCTGATCAGTAAGCCTGAATTATATCATACTTAGAGGAGAGACATGCAAATGAATGAATTAAATTAGGAACACTAATCTCTTCTTAAATCAGCATTTCTGACTATCAGAACCTGGACTAGAGTGCATTATTCTTAATAGGCTGTGATTTGTATTGAAATAGGACAATAAATCTGTTTGTTGAAATTTATTTGCTGCTTGTTGTTCAGTTGTTCTGGCTTCCTGCACGAGCAGGGTGAATATAATAGGCAGGGCTGGTGATTCAGCAGGATGCCTGCCTTTTTTGTAAGTGATCACACACTGTACAGACTGAAGACTGATTAATATGGAGATGGGATCAGTTTCTGCGTTTTGCTATTTTCCTATGCAGTGATTCACAGGAAACCCTGCACCACTAATGAAAGAATCTAAATGTCTTCTCTTGCACGGCCCAATTAAATAAATATTTATAGACTTTGGTCCTCAAAGTAAAATCTCTCATCTAAACTTCAGCCTCATCCCCCTTAAATCTGTATTATCTGTGGTTATTTCATCTGTCTTTCTTCTCACATTAACTTCATGAAGGCAGTTTAATGACAGGCTTATGATGTGTTGATTCCAATTTGACATTAGGGGGGTCTCACATTTTTCAGGCTGACTCCAGCTATCCTTTTTGTTTTGTGTTCCCTGGCTGTCATGGGTAAACATGCAAGAAGAGGAATTGGAAAATGCATCATAGTCTGCAGCACTGGGTCCCCCACAGACCCCTCTGAAAGACAAAAAGGTTGCTTTGACCTTGTCTTGGTCTGCATGTTTTCAGAAGGCTCCAATCATGAACTCTTTCATTTTTTATAAAATGAATTCTACATAGATGTGCACTAGTGAAATGCGAAATGATCACACAGCTTTAATAAGAAATACACGGTAGAAGGAGTTAAAAAAGGATGCTCCCATTGGAATTTCAGTCTTTTGTGCCTCCTAATTTGAGAGAACGTGGAATGTAGGGAGAAAATGAAGAGACAATCATATTTGTTAAAAAATAAAGTTATATGGCCCATTTATAATGTTCATGGGCAGGGCATTTTCCACCCTTTTTATAGCTTTTCTGCTCTAATTTTTCTTCCCCACCCTTAGCATTATCAGTCTGACATCTTTTCTCCTTGCTCTCAGAGCTAATGAGGCCCCCCTGTACTAACAGAGCATTAATCAGTGATTACAAGTCATTGAGGAGATACAGAGCCTTCTGTCTATGGCCTTCTTCTATTTTGATTATTTTAACACTCTCGATCTGACCTGCATACACAGTGGTGATGCCAGTGACCTGACATTATCAAATTGTTCTTGGCTTAAAGTTGAACCTCTCTCTGTTCTTGGATTTTCACGATGCTGAACTTTTTTAAAAAAAATAGTTGATTAACCCATGCAAATTCAGTCAGTTGATCTCGGACAAAGACACAAAGGCAGTTCAAAGGAGAAAGGATAGTCTTTTCAACAAATGATGCAGGAACAGTTGGGCATTTATATACAAAAATGTGAACCTAGATATGTACCTGAAAAATGTCACAAAAATTAATTCAAAGTGGTTGAAAGAACTAAATACAAAATGCAAAACTAAAAAGTTTCTAGAAGAAAACATACAAGAAGAATTTATGTGATCTTGAGTTTGGTGATGAGATTGTAGACAGAGCGAAAAAGCATAATCCATGGAAGAAAAATAGGTAAGTTGGACTTTATTAAAATTAGAAACTTCTTTTCAAAAAACGCAAGTCACAGGCATCTGATAAGGGACTTGTGTCCACAATATAGAAAGAACATTTACATTTAAACAGTAACAAAACAGGTTAATTTAAAAATGAGCAAAAGACCTGAATAGATACCTCATTAAAAATATACAGATGGAGGGACTTCCCTGGTGGTCCAGCGGTTCAGACTCCGTGCTCCCAATGCAGGGGGCCAGGGTTCAATCCCTGGTCAGGGAACTAGATCCCACGTGCATGCTGCAACTAAGAGTTTGCATGCCACAACTAAAGATCCCGCATGCTGCAATGAAGATCCCGCATGCCGCAATGAAGGAAGACCCGGTGCAGCCAAATAAATAAATATTTAAAAAAAAAAAAAAAATATATATATATACAGATGGAAAAATGCACATAAGAAAAGATGTTCAACATGATATATCAGTAAAGAATTGCAAATTAAAACAACGAGTTACTACCACACAGCTTTTAGACTGGTTAAATTTAAAAAGCTGACACTACCCTTAGTAGAGAGGATGTGAAACAAGAGCTCTCACTCATGTGAGAGCATGGCTGTGAGCATGTAAAAGCATACAGCCACTTTGGAAGACAGTTTTACACTATCTTACAAAGCTAAACATAGTTTTACCATACAACTGAGCAATCATGCTTCTAGGTACTTACACAACTGATTTGAAAACTCTTGTTCACACAAAAGCCAGCACAGGAATGTTTACAGAAGCTTTATTTATAGTCCTCCAAAACTGGAAGCAAACAAGATGTCCTTTAATAGATGAATGAATAAACAAACTGTGGCACATCCATTCAGCATTGAAAAGGAATGAGCTGTATAAAAAAGCAAGGATGAAAGTTCAGTGCATACTTTGCTAAGGAGAGTAGCCAGTCTGAAAAGGCTACATACTGTATAATTCCAATCACATGGCATTCTGATAAGGACAAAGCCATGGAGATGGTAAACAGGTCAGTGACTGCCAGAGATTTGGGGGTAAGTTTCAACAGGTGAAGCACAGGGGATTTTTATTTTTTTAAGGAGGTGAAATTATTCTGTATGATACTGTAACAATGGTGAATATAAGATACTCTGTGTTTGTCAAAACCCATAATACTTTATGTCTCAAAGAGTGAACCTTAATGTATGCAAATTTAAAAAAATCATTTACGAGATGGGGCTACCAGGATGCAATGAAGGTTTTACAAAAGGATCTAACTGTATTATAAATATATAAAGCAATGTCACTAAATTGGGGTGAGAGAAAAAGTGTTGATGAGTAGCTTTGGAAATGAATGGAGTCTGTAAGACTGAAGGCAAAATGAACTGTATATAACTACTATATGCCTGTTGATAAAGTTGTTTTTCATGGGGTTACAGGTTAACAGTTCTGAAACCACTATGTATGTGTACTATAATTGAACAATTAAGTAAATGGATTGGGAATGGTGGGAACCAGGGTTCTCAGCGTTGGAGTAGGAGGTTACAGATATGCAAGGGGAGAGGCCTGGAATGACCCATGTGGTAATAAATTAGGATTGGAGACATCCAACTCTAGTTAGCTTAATATAGATACCGATGATCACATATAGAGATGTTGATATTTACAGATATATGTATATGCATAGATTAGACTACACCCATACATTTTCTTGCTGGTCAGCTGAGAGGGCCTAGAAGTAAAGATATCCTGGGAGCAACAAGACCATCTAACAGTCAGACCTTGATTTCCTATGCCATGTTATCATAAGAGGAACCAGACCTCCTTGAGGAAATGGCTGATTTTAGGACTGGGGCAAGAAATGTGCAAGATAATCCTGGAGTGTCTTGTAGTGGCAGTAAATAAGAAAGTGCTCAAAAAATAAAACAAGATAAATTCACAGTAATGGGCGTATGGCAAAAGGACACAGGACCTGACTCAAAGAACTCTCAGTAGCCAAAGATGGATCACTTTGAGCAATAAAGTAGTATTGGATTATAACACAAAGTATAATATGTGGGTAAATATGGATATAAGCAAATGGAAGTGGACAAATCTGTGCAGAAGAATTCCAGATAATTTATGTAGATATTCTGCCCTCAAGGAGGTGGAGCGTACCTCTCCATTCCTTAAGTGTAGAACGTATGTAGTGTGTTTGTCCAAAGAGAACAGTTTGCAAATGGGGGGAAAGTAGTAAGTTCAGAGAGCAGAAACCTTAAAAACTCTACCTGAGCCAGATGACCACAATTAACATCAGTGGTAGTAAGTCATGTTGGTAGTATGTACCCTCTATATGATGTGGTGACAATAGCATTTTACCTCTGTGGTGTTCTTGCCCCAAAACCATAACCGCAATCTAATCATGAGAAAGAGAGCAGACAGCTCTCAGTTGAGGGACACTCTACAGAATACCTGACCATTACTTCTTGAAACTATCAAGGCCATCAGGCACAAGAAAATTTGGATAAACTCTCACAGCCAACAGGAGCCTAAGGAGACATAATGAGCAATATTAAATGTGATATCCTGGGGGCAAAGAAGGGGGTGTATTAGGTTAGAAGCTAAGCAAATGTGAATAAAGTATGGATTTAATAATAATGTATCAGTGGTGGTTCAATAATTGTGACAACTCTACTGTACAAATGAAAGATGTTAATAATACTGGAAACTGGATGGATGGTGAGGTATATGGGAACTCTGTACTACCTTCACATTTTTTTGTGTGGATTTAAAACTATTCTAAAATTAAAAAGTTTATTAAAAAAAAAAAGAACTAGGATCAGACTCAAGTCCCAAAGGAAAGTTTTTTTTTTGTTTCTGAGTAAAAGTGATTGGACAAAGTTGGGCTTGGTTTGGAAAGAGTGTTTGGATGGGAGGGGAGTGTTAAGATCATTTAATCATTGTGTTAAAACTTAGATTTTGTCAAGTTTTGAAAAGCGTGAGTGTGACATGGGACACTTGAGCCTTTGCTGTGATTGTTGGTATGTCCCCAGGGGGTCTGTGGACCCTCTGGTCAAGTCTGTGGAGTATTTAGGTCTATCTGATTTGATTGAGGACAGTATCAGTCAAACTTGCTAGTGATGGTGTGGACCCCAAACAAAACACAGCACCAAAACAATACTCACTCCCCTCCAGTTTTTCTAGGTATTTTACTTTTCAACTGGTTGTGTTGAAGGTGATACCTTCTATGAGAAACCATAAGAGATAAAGGACTGCATCCATTTTTCCCTTAAATGGGTGGAAAAAGTAGTCATTGGTAAGATCTCTTTAAGAAGGGAGAAACTGCCTTCAATATTTTCTTTGGTTTTAATTTTCTGCTTTTTATTCACCCTGCCCTGCCATGCAAGGAGAATAAAAGAAGAACTTAGTGACCCTTTCGAGCAAGTTTTCTAAAAGAAAGAACATCAGTGAAGATCTTGCCTACTATGACTAGATGCAGCTAACTGTGAATGAGGACAGTTTGCTGGCATGTCTTACACTATTTGAAGGTGCAGATAGGTGCTGCTCTGACAGAACCCATCCTTCTTGGCGTTGTTGGCTTTAGGTATATTGCAAGAACAGTTGCTGCTTCCTCCAAAGCCTGGAGGAACACAGCTCAACAAAATGTTTCTCTTTCGCTGGGGATTTTGTGGTGCCATATATCTATACTCTCGCATATTTCTGATTTTTTTTTTTTAAATCATAGCAGTGGGTACAAGAGGGTAGCTACATGGATGGATGTGTAGGGTTGCTGAGACCCAGGCATATGAGGGAAGTAACAGCAACTTGGGAACAATGGAAGGCTATGTATCAAGGGTAGAATACACCTCAAATCGCTTTTGGAGTGACATATGGAATAGATTAATCAATACCAATTAAAATATGAAGGATATAATAGTATCAGGGTTAAATAATGTGATAATTCTTTATAGGCTATGAAGAGCTATGGAAATAGAAATTAACATCAATAAATGCTGAAGGAATGCTCTGAAACATTTCAACTTGTCAATATGAGAGCAAGTCACAACTGCATCGAGTTTTAATTTTCATTATTACAAAGAGGCTTCGTACTTATTAATAGATCTTTACTAATACCCTAACTTCTGTTCCTCTGTTCTGTAGATGTCACTGATAACAGGGATGGTTCTGACTCTCAGTCTCTTAGCTATATGTCCTTGAGGAGTTCCTTTACCTAAACCTAGGTATTCCTAGCTTTAAGATGAAGATAATAATCTGTAATCTGTAGAATCACTATGGAGATTAAACATAATATTCATAGAGCTCTTTATTTTGTTACTTCACATAGATGCTTGGTAAGGAGCCCCATCACGTGGAAGTTTAATTTATAGTAGTTTAAAGAGATTGTAATTTTTCTTCCTAAATCATATTTTAAAATAGGAAATAAAAGAAATTTTAGGATCATCAAATAAAAGTAGTTTCTTAGTTTATTTAAAATATATAGAGTATTTAAAATTTTCTAAATGGAATATAAAGTAGTATCAGGGTACTTGATGCTCTATATTTAATCTTGCAATCTAGTAATTTAAAGAGGAATTGTGAAAATTATTTTGGGTCTGCCTGGATGCAGATTTGAATTCCAGATTTTAAATTTGGTCTTGTACTTAGGTTCTGAAAAAGAAACGTTCATTAATTTTTCTGAAAGCATCACACCAACTCAGACACGAAGACCTCTCTGCGTCCTTAGAATGAATGCCCTCCTTTTCTAACAGAATTAAAAAATAAAATATACATCACTCTAAATGCCTAAAACAAAAAATGGAATCAAAATCAAAACGAAGCCGTTAGAAACAGGACTTCACAATATTTCTTCCAGAGCAGAATAAATAGTCTTTGGCAGATCCATCTTCTGCTTGATTTTGTCTTGGTGAAAATCCCTTCAGGTTTCTTTTCAAGGGCTGGGATGGGATGAGGGTGAAATGTGTAACAGCAGGTGACCCTTAATTCTGACAAACTCCAACCATCCTGTCATGTTTTAATGATTCTGTTGCAGGTGTGAAAAGTTTTTCCCTTTCTCCTTTTTATAACTTTAGCATAAGTTGGGTTATTTTTGTTGCAACAGCATGATAGATTTCTCTACTTTTCATTTAAAACTAGACTCCCTTCCCCACCCACCACCCCATCTTCCTAGTTAAAAGTCACTTGAATATTACCATGTGGATTTTCTCTTGAAGGGCTTATGTGCTTTTGGGCATGTCTTTATAGATTGTGTTGGTTGCCTTAGTGGCACTGCCCACACATCCTGTGTGGAGATTGCTTTTTCCCATTCCATATTATGGGGTTTCCATTGGCCATGTCCATGTTACAGAGTCCCCATGGACGGTTGCACCCAAGTTGGTGCCTTTCCTTAAAGAATTTAGAACTGGAGCTCAGATTCCATTTTGAATCTACTTGGTCTCACATATGAGGGATTTGCTAGAGAGTTACTGGTAGCTGTTTCCTTTCACGTAGCAAGGAATACAAAGGAAACCCGTGTAGAGTGACTCAGATGTCAGAAAGAGATGGAAGATGGCTTGAGTTTTCTTTAGTGTTGTAGCTTAGGCCAAATTGTTGCCTGTTTTCCTGTTGTTGGGTTTCTTAAACCCAACAAACCCTCTTGCATGTTTCTTGTAACCTAGAAACTTGTACTACAAACTGGTATCTGAAGTTCTGTAGCAGTGTATTTAAATTTCTATAGGGTTTTCTGTCTTGGCATGCCGTTGTTTAATAAATGGCGTGCCATCCAAAAATCTCATGTTGATTTACTTTGGCATATTTTAACAAAGACAAGGTCATAGAGCAAGTTTGAATTTCCATTTAAATGGTTTACTTCATTATACTAAGCGGACATTTGGAAACAGAGGGAAATCATTAACAATATTGGGATGTAACACAGGACAACTTTTTCAAAATGGTTTAGTTTTATAGAAATCTGCATAATCTGTGGCAAGACTACACCTGTGTGATACAGGGGATGGAGCGCAAGCCTTCCAAATCCCTGCCTTGTCATCTCTTGACCATATGACCTTGCATGGGCTGAGTGGGATATTCCTGAACTTCAGTGTCCTCTTCTGCAATAAGAGAATGTTGATACAAACCATAGAATTGTTGTGATGATTTACTGCCACTGAAAAGCTCCTAATGGAAATCTGCTACACAGCAGATGGCAATAAACACTAGTTTTCCCCCCACTTTTTTTCTGCCTGTGAAAAGCTAAGTCTGAGGAGTATTTGGTCTCTTCTACTATCTTTTCACATACCTACTATGTGTTAAGAGTCTTACAGTGTAATTATCTTAGGGGTACCTGAGTATTTCCTGAATCTTCCATGGGACTCTAGATATACAATAATAATTGGGGTTTTATATAGAGAACAAAGGAAAAGTGATTCCAAGGCCAAAAACATTTTGGGAGAATGTTGGGGCAAAATCTGATTTCTTTACTTCGGAACTTCTCAGAGTCTTTAATGTGCTCCTGCCTTGGTAAATATCCTGAAACAGGATTTACTATTTGAAATTTCCTACCATAGTTGATCTGTGAAAGCCTTTCTTCAAGGTATATCTTGTGGGACCAGAATGCTAAAGAAGAGATAATTTTTTTAGGGGAAAAACATCTTACATAGTGAATAAAATGTTATATAAAACTCAGGGTTGATGAGCTACATTTGGCTTGATATACCTGTGCTTGCTTACGCTAGTGATGGTTTTCTCTTGCTAACCCTTTTGGGAAGTTTCCAATTCTTAAATGGAAAGATGAACTTCATCACAAGTGGTGCACACTGAATAATCAAGTGGGAATCAGAAACTTCAGCGTGTCTTTGTCACTAATCAGCCCTTTGTCCTTCCTCAGTTCTCTTAAATTCTTCCTTAGCAGAAATTTCTTCTTTTGATGTTCTATAAAATAGGTGATTGGAGCACTTAATGTTAAATTGAAGTCTACAAGGCTACAAGTTGGTATGAAACCAAATCTAAACTCCATTTGCATAGCTCAGACTGTTTGCCTTGAATCACACTATTAACCCTGAGTTAGCATCAGCTACTAAATGTACTTGGGGACTTTAATTGTATATCTCCTCGCAGATTCTCTGCTCTGACCCAGTCCAACTTATACCAAACTGTGACTGTGACCAAGCAAAGGAAATGACACTATTTTTTGTTGGAATCCTTTCTAGGAAGGAAAAAAAAAAAAATCTTGGTAGAGAGAGAACTCTTGATCTGAACCTGTGTGAGAGATGAGAGTTGCACTGGTCTGGCAAATTATATCTCAACTGACATTGCTGAATGCACAGTCATAGTAATACCTTAGGAAGTGATTCAAAAATCACTAATCTCAAGGTGCAAAACATCAGTGCTAAAGTTGGTACTTTCAATAAACACCTTCCTCCATGGTGTGTTGCGAGATGGAATTTGTCTCTTTCCCTGCCCTGGTAAGCCTGTTCTGTTTTGAACTACTGCTATGTGATGGGACTGCATTTAGAAGCATAGCTTATACCTCAGGTTTTGTTTTGTTTTGTTTTAATTTGAACTACGGTGTTAGCAAGAAATTGATTATAAGTAGTTCCTCTGAGTTACCAATATCTGTGTTAATATATTCAGTTTTGTCTCAGCCCATTGTGCGAGTACACTTGTCGGTCATTTTTATTTTTTCTGCGTTAAGTAACTCACTGCTGTCAAATTCTAGGTCAAGTTTCCTAGCTTTTGTTTTGTTTTATTTTGGTCTTGGCTTATTGTATCACTCTCCCGACTCCTTTCTCCCTGCCCTCCTTTTATTTAATAGCGAGTAGTTTTCTGTGTAGCATTGTAGCTCCTAGGATGCATGTAATTTGTGATTTTCTACGTAAGTTCACAGAGGTCCTTGTGACCTATCCTCCCCCCTCTGATTTTTCATCATTTTCTCCCTGGGAACATCGCATCTCCTTATGAGCATTTTATTGCCTCTCACTATTTTTAAAATTATTTTTTAATTTCTGTTTTCTGTTTCTGGTCTTCTCCTTTGGATTTCTTGCTTTTTCCTTGTTTTGCCTTCCTCAGTTCTTTTCCATGACCTCCCCCACCACCCCCCACACATACACAATTTGAGGAATCAGAGAAAGCAAGAGGGGTTCTCATTTCCAAGGAACCAATTTTATGGCTTGACATCGAAGGCCACAGCAGGACTTACAGTGATGCAAGATTAATACAGTTCTTTTCATTAAGCCAGCTTCCTGCATATGTGAAATCTCTTTTAACATTCCTGTTAGCATCTACCCATACTCATCTTTGTTAGGTGGCAGCCTCCTGGGGAAATCTGACTCTCCAAGTCTTTGCAAGTCCCTGGGACACCACCAGCCTTACCATGAACTCTCTGGTTGACTTGACTTGCATTTTCCCCATCTTACTCCATCTCCACCTCGACTGCCTAGGGGATTGTCTCTTTACATTACATTTACATTACAGGGCCACAAAGATTGTGGAATTATCATTTCAACACCTTGTACAAGGCTATTTTGATTGCCTTTATGAAATGCAGGTAAGTTTTGCTTGAAAGTATTTCTACATTCTTTACTTATTAATATATCTGACTAGTCCACAAATATTTTCCCTTGGGCTTTGTCTGGGTCAATGTTTCTCTCAACCTTCTCTGTCCAATATGGTAACTCTCGCCACATGGGGCTATTTAAATTTAAACCTAAATTGGTGACTATTGAATAAAATTAAATTTTTATGTTTAGTCACACTAGCCCTATTTCAAATACTCAAGAGATACATGTGTCTAGTGGCTACCATTTTGGGCAGGACAAATATAGAACGTTTCTGTTATCGCAGAAAGTTCTGTTGGAGTGCTCATGTTTTATCTGGGTTGAATCAAGTAGTTAACATTCATCAAATCCACTGGCTGCTGCTAGCTTCAAGGTATGCCACTGTCAGTTGCTTTGAGTCCTATTAATACTTTGAGTTCTAACTCGGTGACAGCTTTGTTGGTGATTCCCTATTTTTTTCCAGCTTTATTGAGATATAATTGACATGTAACATTGTGTAAGTTTAAGGTGTGCAATGTGATGATTTCATACACACATATATTGTGAAATAATTACAAGAGAGGTAGTGAACCCCTCCATCACCTCACATGATTACTTTTTTTTTTTTTTTTTTGGTGAGAACATTTAAGATTTACTCTCTTAGCACCTTTCATGTATATAATATAATATTGTTAACTATAATGGCAATTTGTATCTTCTGACCAACATCCCCTCATTTTCCCCACCCCTAAGCTCCTGGCAACCACCATTATACTCTCTGTTTCTGTGAGATCAGCTTTTTTAGATTCCGCATATAAGTGGTATCATACTGTTTTTATCCTTTGTCTGACTTATTTCACTTGGCATAATTCCCTCAGGGTTCATCCATGCTGTCACAAATGGCAGGATTTCTTTCTCATGCAGAATAATATTTCACTGTTTATACATACCACATCTTCTTTATCCATTCATCCAAAGATAGACATTTAGGTTGTTTCCATATGTTGGCTATTGTAAGCGATGCTGTGTTTAACATAGGATCTCTCCTAGCTCTTCGAGATTCTGATTTCATTTTCTTTGGGTATATACCCAGAAATGGGATTGCTGAATCGTATGGTAGTTATATTTGTAATTTTTTGAGGAATCTCCATACTGTTTTCCATGGTGGCTGCACCAGTTTACATTCCCATCAACAGTGCCCAAGGGTTCCATTTTCTCCACATCCTTGCCAGTGCTTGTTATCTCTTATCTTCTTTTGATAGTCATTTTAACAGGTATGAGGTGACATCTCATTGTGCTTTTGATTTACATTTCCCTAATGATTAGTGATGTATTGAGCACCTTTTCATATATCTGTTGGCAATTTGTATGTCTTCTTTGGAAAAATGTCTATTCAAGTTCTCTGCCCAATTTTTAATGAGTATTTTTTTATTTTTTTTTTTTTTGCTATTGATTTGGATGAGTTCCTTTTATACTTTGGGTATTAACCCCTTATCTATGATTTGCAAATATTTTTTCCCATTCCATAGGTTACCTTTCATTTTGTTGATTATTTCTTTTGCTGTGCACATTTTTAAAGTTTGATCTAGTTCCACTTGCTGATTTTTGCTTGTGCTTTTGATGTCTTATTAAAAAAGAAAATCATTGCCAAGGCCAATGTCAAGGAGCTTCTTCCCTATGTGTTCTTCTAGGAGTTCCACAGTATCAGGTCTTATGTTTAAGTGTTTAATCCATTTTGAGTTAATTTTTGTAAATTGTGTAAGATAGGAGTCCAATTTTATTTTCTGCATGTGGTTATTCAACTTTTCCAGCACCATTTTTTAAGGAGACTATCCTTTCCCCATTGAGTTGTCCTTGGCTCTCTTGTCAAATATTAGTTGACTATATATGCAGGAATAAATCTGGACTCTCTATGCTTTGTGTCTGTTTTTATACCAGTACCATGCTGCTTTAATTACTATAGCTTTGTAATACATTTTGAGAGAAGAAAGTGTGATTTGTTCTTCTTTGTTCTCTCTTAGGATCATTTTGGCTATTCAGGATCTTTTGTTATTCCATATGAATTTTAGAATTGTTTTATTTAAAAATTAATTAATTAATTTATTTATGGCTGTGTTGGGTCTTCGTTTCTGTGCTAGGGCTTTCTCTAGTTGTGGCAAGCAGGGGCCACTCTTCATCGTGGTGCGCGGGCCTCTCACTATCACGGGCTCTCTTGTTGCGGAGCACAGGCTCCAGACACGCAGGCTCAGTAGTTGTGGCTCACAGGCTCCAGACGCGCAGGCTCAGTAATTGTGGCTCATGGGCCCAGTCGCTCCGCAGCATGTGGAATCCTCCCAGACCAGGGCCCGAACCCGTGTCCCCTGCATTGGTAGGCAGACTCTCAACCACTGCACCACCAGGGAAGCCCTAGAATAGTTTTTTCTATTTCACTGAAAAATGCCATTGAAATTTTCATAGAGATTGCATTGAATCTATAGATGGCTTTGGGTAGTATGGACATTTTAACAATATTAATTCTTCTAATCCATGAACATGGGATATATTTCCATTTGTTTGTGTTTTCTTCACTTTCTTTCATCAGAGTCTTACAGTTTTCAGAGATCTTTCACCCCCTCAGTTAAATTTATTTCTAAGTATTTTATTGGTTTTGATGCTATTGTGAGTGAGATAGTTTTCTTTATTTCTCTTGGAGATATTTTGTTGTTAGTGTACAGAAATGAAATTGATTTTGTATGTTGATTTTATAGCTTACAAACTTACTGAATTTGTTAATTCCAACAACTTTCTGGTTGAACTTTTTGGATTTTCTATATTTAAGAACATACTGTCTGCAATTAATGTCAATTTTACTTCTTCCTTTTCAATTTGGATGCTTTTTATTTCTTTGTCTTGCCTACTTGCTTTAGCTAGGACTACCAGTACCATGCTGACTAAGAGTGGTGAGAATGGGCAACTTTGTCTTATTCCTGATCTTAGAGGAAAAACTTTCAGTCTTTCATTGTTGAGTATGATGTCAGCTGTGGGTTTGTCATATATGGTCTTTATTATGTTGAGGTATGGTCCTTCTGTACCCAATATGGTGAAGGTTTTTATCATGAAAGAAAATAATTTGAAATGCTTTTTTTTTGCATCTATTGAGATAATCATATGGTTTTTATTTTTCATTCTCTTAATGTGATATATCACACTTAATGATTTGCCTGCATTGAAGCATCCTTGCACCCAGGGATAAATCCACATAATTAAGCTGTATGATCCTTCTGATGTGTTATTCAATTTGGTTTGCTATTATTTTGAAAATTTTTGCATGTATATTCATCAGAGATATTAGTCTGTAGTATTCTTTTCTTGTGGTATTGTCTGGTTTTGGTATCAGGGTAATGCTGGTCTTGTAAAATGATTTTGGAAGCATTCCCTCCTCTTCAGTTTTCTGGAAGTATTTGAGAAGAATTAATGTTTATTCTTCTTTAAATGTTTGGTGGAATTCACCAGTGAAGCCATCTGGTCCTGGGATTTCTGTGCTGGGAGGTTTTTGAATTCAAATTCAGTTTCATTAACCATTATTAGTCTGTTCAGATTTCTACTTCTTTGTAGTTCAGTCTTGTTAGGTTGCATGTTTCTAGGAATTTATTCATTTGTTTTAGGTTATCCAGTTTGTTGGATAACCTCATGATCTGATGTATTTCTTTTTTTGTTTTTTGTTTTTTTTCTGGATCACAGGATATGAATATCTTTGCCTTTACTGAATATATATTTTTTAACATCTTTATTGGAGTATAATTGTTTCACAATGGTGTGTTAGTTTCTGCTGTATAACAAAGTGAATCAGCTATACATATACATATATCCCCATATCTCCTCCCTCTTGCATCACCCTCCCACCCTCCCTATCCCACCCCTCTAGGTGGACACAAAGCACCAAGCTGATCTCCCTGTACTATGGATCTGCTTCCCATTAGCTATCTATTTTACATTTGATAGTGTATATATGTACATGCCACTCTCTCACTTTGTCCCCGATTACCCTTCCCCCTACCTGTGTCCTCAAGTCCATTCTTTACGTCTCTGTCTTTATTCCGGTCCCGGCCCTAGGTTCTTCAGAACCACTTTTTTTTTTTTTTTTTAAGATTCCATATATATGTGTTAGCATATGGTATTTGTTTTTCTCTTTCTGACTTACTTCACTCTGTATGACAGTCTTTAGGTCCATCAACCTCACTACCAATAACTCAATTTCATTTCTTTTTATGGCTGTGTAATATTCCATTGTATATATATGCCACATCTTCTTTATCCATTCATCTGTCGATGGACACGTAGGTTGCTTCCATGTCCTGGCTATTGTAAATAGAGCTGCAATGAACATTGTGGTATATGCTTCTTTTTGAATTATGGTTTTCTCAGGGTACATGCCCAGTAGTGGGAATGCTGGGTCGTAAGGTAGTTCTATTTTTAGTTTTGTGAGGAACCTCCATACTGTTCTCCATAGTGGCTGTATCAATTTACATTCCCACCAACATTGCAAGAGGGTTCCCTTTTCTCCACACTCTCTCCAGCATTTATTCTTCATAGATTTTTTGATGATGGCCATTCTGACTGGTGTGAGGTGATACCTCATTGTGGCTTTGATTTGCATTTCTCTAATGATTAGTGATGTTGAGCATGCTTTCATGTGTATGTTGGCAATCTGTATATCTTCTTTGGAGAAATGTCTATTTAGGTCTTCTGCCCATTTTTGGATTGGGTTGTTTGTTTTTTTGACACTGAGCTTCATGACCTGCTTGTGTATTTTGGAGATTAATCCTTTGTCAGTTGCTTCGTTTGCAAATGTTTTCTACAATTCTGAGGGTTGTCTTTTCGTCTTGTTTATGGTTTCCTTTGCTGTGCAAAAGCTTTTAAGTTTCATTAGGTCCCAGTTGTTTATTTTTGTTTTTATTTCCATTCCTCTAGGAGGTGGGTCAAAAAGGATCTTGCTGTGATTTATGTCATAGAGTGATCTGCCTATGTTTTCCTCTAAGAGTTTTATAGTGTCTGGCCTTACATTTAGGTCTTTAATCCATTTTGAGTTTATTTTTGTGTTTAGTGTTAGGGAGTATTCTAATTTCATTCTTTTATATGTAGCTGTCCAGTTTTCCCAGCACCACTTATTGAAGAGGCTGTCTTTTCTCCATTGTATATTCTTGCCTCCTTTATCAAAGATAAGGTGACTATATGTGCATGGGTTTATCTAAGGGCTTTCTATCCTCTTCCATTGATCTATATTTCTGTTTTTATGCCAGTACCATACTATCTCGATTACTGTAGCTTTGTAGTAGTCTGAAGTCAGGGAGTCTGATTCCTCCAGCTCTGTTTTTCTTTCTCAAGATTGCTTTGGCTATTTGGTGTCTTTTGTGTTTCCATACAAATTGTGAAATTTTTTGTTCTAGTTCTGTGAATAATGCCATTGGTAGTTTGCTAGGGATTGCATTAAATCTGTAGATTGCTTTGGGTAGTAGAGTCATTTTCACAATGTTGATTCTTCCAATCCAAGAACATGGTATATCTCTCCATCTATTGGTATCATCTTTAATTTCTTTCATCAGTGTCTGCATAGTTTTCTGCATACAGGTCTTTTGTCTCCTTAGGTAAGTTCATTCCTATGTATTTTATTCTTTTTGTTGCAGTGGTAAATGGGAGTGTATCCTTAATTTCTCTTTCAGATTTTTCATCATTAGTGTATAGAAATGCAAGCAATTTCTGTGCATTAATTTTGTATCCTGCTACTCTACTAAATTCATTGATTAGCTCTAGTAGTTTTCTGGTAGCATCTTTAGGATTATCTATGCATAGTGTCATATCATCTGCAAACAGTGACAGTTTTACTTCTTTCTCCATTTGGATTCGTTTTATTTCTTTTTCTTCTCTGATTGCTGTGGCTAAAACTTCCAAAACTGTGTTGAATAATAGTGGTGAGAGTGGGCAACCTTGTCTTGTTCCTGATCTTAGTGGAAATGGTTTCAGTTTTTCACCATTGAGAATGATGTTGGCTGTGGGTCTGTCATATATGGCCTTTATTATGTTGAGGCAAGTTCCGTCTATGCCTACTTTCTGGAGGGTTTTTATCATAAAATGGTGTTGAATTTTGTCGAAAGCTTTTTCTGCATCTATTGAGGTGATCATATGGTTTTTATCCTTCAGTTTGTTAATATGGTGTATCCCATTGATTGATTTGTGTATATTGAAGAATCCTTGCATTCCTGGGCTAAACCCCACTTGATCATGGTGTATGATCCTTTTAATGTGCTGTTGGATTTTGTTTGCCAGTATTTTGTTAAGGATTTTTGCTTCTTTGTTCATCAGTGATATTGGCCTGTAGTTTTCTTTCCTTGTGACATCTTTTTCTGGTTTTGGTATCAGGGTAATGGTGGCCTCGTAGAATGAGTTTGGGAGTGTTCCTCCCTCTGCTATATTTGGGAAGAGTTTGAGAAGGATAGGTGTTAGCTCTTCTCTAAATGTTTGATAGAATTTGCCTGTGAAGCCATCTGGTCCTGGGCTTTTGTTTCTTGGAAGAGTTTTAATCACATTTTCAATTTCAGTGCTTGTGATTGGTCTGTTCATATTTTCTATTTTGTCCTGGTTCAGTCTTGGAAGGTTGTGCATTTCTAAGAATTTGTCCATTTCTTCCAGGCTGTCCATTTTATTGACATGGAGTTGCTTGTAGTAATCTCTCATGATCCTTTGTATTTCTGCAGTGTCAGTTGTCACTTCTCCTTTTTCATTTCTAATTCTATTGATTTGAGTCTTCTCCCTTTTTTTCTTGATGAGTCTGGCTAATGGTTTGTCAATTTTGTTTATCTTCTCAAAGAACCAGCTTTTAGTTTTATTGATCTTTGCTATCATTTCCTTCATTTCTTTTTCATTTATTTCTGATCTGATCTTCATGATTTCTTTCCTTCTGCTAACTTTGGGGTTTTCTTTTTCTTCTTTTTCTAATTGCTTTAGGTGTAAGGTTAGGTTGTTTATTTGAGATGTTTCTTGTTTCTTAAGGTAGGATTGTATTGCTATAAACTTCCCTCTTAGAACTGCTTTTGCTGCATCCCATAGGTTTTGGGTCATCATGTTTTCATTGTCATTTGTTTCTAGGTATTTTTTTATTTCCTCTTTGATTTCTTCAGTGATCTCTTGGTTATTAAGTAGTGTATTGTTTAGCATACATGTGTTTGTATTTTTGCAGGTTTTTTTCCTGTAATTGATATCTAGTCTCATAGCACTGTGGTCAGAAAAGATATTTGATACGATTTGAATTTTCTTAAATTTACCAAGGCTTGATTTGTGACCCAAGATATGATCTATCCTGGAGAATGTTCCATGAGCACTTGAGAGGAAAGTGTATTCTCTTGTTTTTGGATGGATTGTCCTATAAATATCAATTAAGTCCATCTTTTTTAATGTAGCATTTAAAGCTTGTGTTTCCTTGTTTATTTTTATTTAGGATGATCTGTTCATTGCTGAAAGTGGGATGTTAAACTCCCCTACTATGATTGTGTTACTGTTGATTTCCCTTTTTATGGATGTTAGCATTTGCCTTATGTATTGAGGTGCTCCTGTGTTAGGTGCATAAATATTTACAATTGTTATATCTTCTTCTTGGATTGCTCCCTTTATCATTATGTAGTGTCCTTCTTTGTCTCTTGTAATAGCCTTTATTTTAAACTCTATTTTGTCTGATATGAGAATTGCTACTCCAGGTTTCTTTTCATTTCCATTTGCAATGAATATCTGTTTCCATGCCCTCACTTTCAGTCTGTTTGTGTCCCTAGGTCTGAAGCAGCTCTCTAGTAGACAGCATATGTATAGGTCTTGTTTTTGTATCCATTCAGCCAGTCTATGTCTTTCGGCGGGAGCATTTAATCCATTTACATTTAAGGTAATTATCAATATGTATGTTCCTATTACCATTTTCTTAATTGTTTTGGGTTTGTTATTGTAGGTCTTTTCCTTCTCTTGTGTTTCCTGCCTAGAGAAGTTTCTTTAGCATTTGTTGTAAAGCTGGTTTAGTGGTGCTGAATTCTCTTAGCTTTTGCTTGTTTGTAATGGCCTTAATTTCTCCATCGAATCTAAATGAGATCCTTGCTGGGTAGAGTTATCTTGGTTGTAGGTTTTTCCCTTTCATCACTTTAAATATGTCCTGCCACTCCCTTCTGGCTTGCAGAGTTTCTGCTGAAAGATCAGCCGTTAACTTTATGTGGTTTCCCTTGTATATTATTTATATTATTATATATTATTTGTTGCTTTTCCCTTGCTGCTTTTAATATTTTTTCTTTGTATTTAATTTTTGGTAGTGTGATTCATATGTCTCTTGGGGTGTTTCTCCTTGGGTTTATTCTGTATGGAACTCTCTGCATTTCCTGGACTTGATTGACTATTTCCTTTCCCATATTAGGGAAGTTTTCCACTAAAATCTCTTCAAATACTTTTTCATTCCCTTTTTTTTTCTCTTCTTCATCTGCGAATCCTATAATTCAAATGTTGGTGCATTTGATGTTGTCCCCGAGGTCTGTGAGACTGTCCTCAATTCTTTTCATTCTTTTTTCTTTACTCTGCTCTGCATTAGTTATTTTCACTATTTTATCTTCCATGTCAATTATCCATTCTATTGCCTCAGTTATTCTGCAGCTGATTCCTTCTAGAGAATTTTTTCTTTCATTTATTGTGTTGTTCATCATGTTTGTTTTGCTCTTTAGTTCTTCTAGTTCCTTGTTAAACGTTTCTCATATTTTCTCCGTTCTATTTCCAAGATTTTGGATCATCTTTACTATCATTACTCTGAACTCTTTTTCAGGTAGACTGCATATTTCCTCTTCATTTGTTTTGTCTGGTGGGTTTTTACCTTGCTCCTTCATTTGCTGTGTATTTCTCTCTCTTCTCATTTTGCTTAACTTTCTGTGTTTGGGTTCTACTTTTCGCAGGCTGCAGGTTTGTAGTTCCTGTTGTTTTTGGTGTCTGTCCTCAGTGGGTAAGGTTGGTTCTTTTGTGGGTTGTGTACTTTTCCTGGTGCAGGGGACTGGTGCCTGTGTTCTGGTGGATGGGGCTGGATCTTGTCTGTCTGGTGGGCAGGGCCATGTCTGGTGGTGTGTTTTGGGGTGTCTGTGAACTTATTATGATTTTAGGTAGCCTCTCTGCTAATGGGTGTGGTTGTGTTCCTGACTTGCTTGTTGTTTGGCATAGGGTGTCTAGCACTGCAGCTTGCTGATCATTGAGTAGAGCTGGTCTTAGCATTGAGACGGAGATCTCTGGGAGAGCTTTCATCGTTTGATATTATATGGGGCCGGGAGGTCTCTGATCGACCAGTGTCCTTCACTCGGCTCTCCCACCTCAGAGGCTCAGGCCTGACACCTGGCCAGAGCACCAAGACCCTGTCAGCCACACAGCTCAGAAGAAAAGGTGGGGGGGAAGAAAGAAAGAAAGAAAAATAAATAAAGTTATTAAAATAAAAAATAAAAAAAAAATTTAAAAAAAGAAAGTAATTGAAAGAAAAAAGAAAGAAAAGAACAACCAAACCAAAAAACAAATCCACAAATGATAACAAGCACTAAAAACTATGCTAAAACAAAACAAAACAAAACCCCAAAAAACAAAAAACGGATAGTGAGAACCGTAGGACAGATGGTAAAATCAAAGCTATACAGACAAAATCACACAAAGAACCATACACATACACACTCACAAAAAGAGAAAAAGGATAAATATATATATATATATATTAAAAAAAGGAAGAGAGCAACCAAATCAATAATCAAATCTATCAATGATAATAAGCTCTAAATACTAAGCTAAAATAAGTATAAAACCAGAAACAAATTAGATGCAGAAAGCAAACCACAAGTCTACAGTTGCTCCCAAAGTCCACCACCTCAATTTTGGGTTGATTCATTGTCTCTTCAGGTATTCCACAGATGCAGGGTACATCCAGTTGATTGTGGAGATTTAATCCGCTGCTCCTGAGGCTGCTGGGAGAGATTTCCCTTTCTCTTCTCTGTTTGCACAGCTCCCGGGGTTCAGCTTTGGATTTGGCCCCGCCTCTGTGTGTAGGTCACCTGAGGGCATCTGTTCTTCACTCAGATAGGACGGGGTTAAAGGAGCAGCTGATTAGGGGGCTCTGGCTCACTCAGGCTGTGGAGAGGGAGGGGTACGGAGTGCAGGGTGAGTCTGTGGCAGCAGGGGCCGGTGTGACGTTGCAACAGCCTGAGGTGCGCTGTGTGTTCTCATGCAAAAGTTGTCCCTGGATCACGGGACCCTGGCGCTGGTGGGCTGCACAGGTTCCCGGGAGGGGGGGTGTGGATAGTGACCTGTGCTTGCACATAGGCTTCTTGGTGGCTGCAGCAGCAGCCTAGCATTTCATGCCCGTCTCTGGTGTCCGCGCTGTTAGCCGCGGCTCGCACCTGTCTCTGGAGCTCGATTAGGTGGTGCTCTGAATCCCCTCTCCTCACGCACCCCAAAACAATAGTCTCTTGCCTCTTAGGCAGGTCCAGACTTTCTCCCAGACTCCCTCCCGGCTAGCTGTGGTGCACTAGCCCCCTTCAGGCTGTGTTCACACAGCCAACCCCAGTCCTCTCCCTGGGATCTGACCTCCGAAGCCCAAGCCTCAGCTCCCAGCCCCTGCCTGCCCTTGTGGGTGAACAGACAAGCCTCTCAGGCTGGTGAGTGCTGGTCGGCTCCGATCCTCTGTGTGGGAATGTCTCTGCTTTGCCCTCTGCACCCCTGTTGCTGTGCTCTCCTCCGTGGCTCCAAAGCTTCCCTCCCACCCACCCCCCATCTCCGCCAGTGAAGGGGCTTCCTAGTGTGTGGAAAGTTTTCCTCCTTCACAGCTCCCTCCCAGAGGTGCAGGTCCCATTCCTATTCTTTTGTCTCTGTTTTTCCTTTTTTCTTTTGCCCTACCCAGGTATGTGGGGAGTTTCTTGCCTTTTAGGAAGTCTTAGGTCTTCTGCCAGCCTTCAGTAAGTGTTCTATAGGAGTTGTTCCACAAGTAGATGTATTTTTGATGTATTTGTGGGGAGGAAGGTGATCTCCACTTTTTATTCCTCTGCCATCTTGAAGGTCCCCCTGCCCCAATCTGGTGTCTTCTTATTGTATTTGTTGTAGTATCTCCTCTTTCGTGTCTGATTTTATTTATGTCTGCTCTCTCTTTTTTTTTTTTTTTCCTTAGTCTAAGCTAAAAACTTGTCAATTTTGTTTATCTTTTCAAAAAAACCAGCTTTTAATTTTGTTGATTTTTCTCTGTTGTTTTTCTGGTCTCAACTTAATATATTTCTGCTCTGCTTTTTGTTATTTCCTTCCTTTTCCTAACTTCAGGCTTTGTTTGTTCTTCTTTTTCTAGTTCTTGAGGTGTAATGTTAGGTTATTTATTTGTGATCTTTTTATTTTCTTATATATTTTTTATTGCTATTAACTTCCCTCTAAGAACTGCTTTTGTAGCACCCCATAGGTTTTGATGTGTGTTGCGTTTCCATTTTCGTTTGTTTTGAGAGTTTTTTTTAAAATTTTTTAATTTTTTCTTTTACCCCTTGGTTATTCAGAATGGTGTTGTTTAGTTCCCATATGCTTTTAGGTTTCTCAGCTTTCTTCCTGTTGCTTTGTAATGTCATATCATTTTAAAGTTACTTGGTGTGATGTCTGTCTTATATTTGCTGACTATTTTTGTACTAATGCCATCTTATTGTTTCCTGGCTTTTTTGTAATTCTCTCATTCCTTCCTTCCTTGCTGTCCTTTTTTGTGAATTGGTGATTTTCTGCAGTGGTATGTTTTGATTCACTTCTCTTTATGTTTTGTGTATCTAGTATAGGTTTTTGCTTTGTGGTTACCATGAGGCTTACGTAAAACATCTTATAGATGTAACAGTCTATTTTATGCTGATAACAGCTTAACTTCAATTGCATACAAAAACTCTACCCTTATACTCTTCCTCTTTTTTGTTGTCACCATTTACCTCTTTTTATATTGTGTATTCACTAACAATTTATTGTAGATAAAGTTATTTTAATACTTTTCTTCATTAACCTTTTTACTAAAGTGGTTAACACACTACCACATTGCAGTATTCTGATTTTTATTGTGTACGTACCTTTGTCAGTGTGTAATATACTTGCATGTTATTAATTCATGTTGTTTTGTTCCAGCTTGAGGAACTCCTTTTAGCATTTACTGATACCCTAAGTTTTAAAGGAGATGAGGGTTTTCACCCTGTTGCTCCTCTGAAAAACTGTGCATTTCTCATCTTTGTCGTCCTTTGTGGAATATATAAAATAAACTACTAAGTTTTTGTCTGCTATCTGGCATTTTTTTCTGGGGTATACTTTTGTAATTTTGCTAATGTTGCTATTTAGACCTTCCAAGGAGCCCTTGTATTGTGTAAAAATAATTTAGTCTTTTCTTTCAGTTTTAACTTTTCTCTCCTCCTCCTCCTCACATCTTCCAGTTTCTAAGATATTATGACTAGGGAAAGCTAACGTGTAATTATGGCATTATCTCAGGCCCTGGGATGCCCCACAGCACAAACTCTGTACCAGGTGATCATTTCCAGGCTAGCAGCAGCAGGCTCAGCCTACCCAAAATTCCACCTTCTCCTCTTTAGGCACTCAAGTAACATTAGTTTTATATTTAATATAGCAACGTGTCTAGCATAGCTTTGCATGGTTTTAGTATATGGACCTCCAGTGTACTGTGCCCTGATTATCTATCTTCTAAAGCTTCGTGTTAAGAAATAGCTCTGTGGGGAAAGACGGGGATTTTATTAACATGCGGCATTACCATTGCTGGGCTCCCTGGATAGGTTGACATAGTGTCATTGTTACGGAAGATAAAATACGAAGGAGCATTTGTGGAGCAGCTGACAATGGATGTCAGAACAATAGCTCCGGATTTCATGGTGGTTTAATCATTATCCACTCCTATCATCTCATTAAGTCAGTCAATCTTTATTTCTTAAAGTTTACTGCATGCCAGGCACTGTGTTTTCTACTGGGGTGATTCAAAGGTAAGAGGAAACAATGGAGGTGAAAAGAAGTGAGTGCCATGACAGAAGAGAAAAATATAAGTTCTATTCCCCAGGCCTGTGACCTCTGTAGCTGCCCAGGGCCCCAGGCTTAGAAGGGTCCCCCACTTGGCTTAATGCCCTGCTGTCACTGCCTTGAGATTTTCAATAACTTTGAACACGAGGCCCCAGATTTTCATTTTCTACTGGGCTCTGCAAATTATGTAGCCCATTATGGAATAATGTTATAGTGGGACATGAGAGGGTTCCTTAATCTACATGTGGAGGATTTGGGAAGGCATCCTGGAGGAACTGACATCTGCATTGACATATGAAGGAGGAATACTTGTTCAAACAGAGGAGAGTGGCAGAGAGAACCTCATTACAAGCTGTAGGTGGATAGAGCAGAGCAATAATCCTACTGGTGAGTGTCACCAAACTATTATGCTTCTATCTTCATCTTAGTACTGTACCTGTCTCATGGACCTACCCTTAGAGGCCATCAGTTTCTACCCTTTGATTTCTCTTTGTATAGCTATCTAAGATTGATCAGGATTTAACATCTGACTTGCTTAGTAGGCAGAGGTTACAACCCAGATGTTGACAAGGGCCTGTTGGGTGTATGAAAAATTAATTAAGCAGGGCTACTGAGGTCTATGATAAACTGAAGAGACTTTCTTCCTTCAAGGGTTCAGAGTACCCAGCAAACTGGGCCAGAACTTCCATTACTCCAAAGAGAGCAGGAAGCCTGAATCCTTATGTGGAAATTTCTCATTTTATATTAGCAACTAATATAAAACTTTTGCACATACTGCTGGCCAAGCAAAACTTTCTGTTGGCCATGTGTTATCCTTGCTACCAGAACGTAAACCCCAAACTCCTTTCTGAGAGGAACTAGAATGTTCTTTGCACTTCTTTACAGATGGAGGCTTCTTCTACAAAGGGCTGATTTCATTTTCCCGTTTTCATTTTCAGAAGATAACCTTTAATTTGGTTTTGGGAACAGCCTCTTACATAGGTTAGTGGTTATAAGCATGGACCTTGATGCCTCACACCATATAAAAAATTAACTCAAAATGGATTAATGACTAAATATAACATCTAAAACCATAAAAGTCTTAGAGGAAAAACACAGGGGAAAAATCATCATGACCCTTGGAATTGGTGATGGATTCTTGTATATGATATGAAAAGCATAGGCAGCAAAAGAAAAAAACAGGTAAATTGGACTTCATGGAAATTAAAAACTTTTATGCTTCAAAGGGTACCATCAGGAAAGTGAAACAGCGTACATAATGTGAGAAAGTATTTACAAATCACATAATATCTGATAAGGATCTTGTATCTAGAATATATACAACTCAAAAATAAAAATACCAACAACTCAAATGGGCAAAGGGCTTAAAAGACATTTCTCTAAATTACACAAATGGCCAACAAATACATGAAAAGATGCTAAACAGCATTTCAGTGCAAATCAAGCCAGACACAAAAGGTCACATAATGTATGATTCTGTTTATATGAAATATCCAGAATAGGTAATCCATAGAAACATGAAACACAGTGATGGTTGCTTGGAGTGGGGGAAACAGAAAATGGTGAATAATTGCTTAATGAATATGGGTTTGATTTTGGCATGATGAAAATGCTTTGGGACTAGACAGAGGTAATGGTTGCACAACATTATACATCCTTAAATGCCAATGTGTTGTTTAGTTTAAAATGATTAATTTTATGTTATGTGGCTTTAACCTCAATTTTTAAAAAAAACACAGACCTTGAAATCAAATAGACTTGTAATAATCTACCAACTTGGCTATTCATTAGATATATGATTTTGGTCAAAGAACATTTTTTTCTCTGAGACCCAGTTTGTCACGTGAGGATAATAGTAGTAGATAATTTTTAAGGTTGAAGCTGATTTCAGTGTGGAAATGCACAGCAATTGTTTGGTCCAATGTCCTGTGTATAGTGACACTTCAACAAATTTTGGCTGCTATCACCATGATTTATAACAATTGCTGTTTTAAATGATGTTTATTATGATCACTAGAGGAGCAAAGAAAACAATGTCAGAAGAACCTTAGACATAGTATACACATGAAAAATGGAGGTAGGAGAAATATGTTTCATTAGTTGCCAGTGTGATACAGTAATTTAAGTGAAGCACGGAGAACATGAGGTGGAGCTTTCTCATCAGTTCTATTGCAATGTTAGCTTTACAGAAAATGTGTTGAATTTAACCAGTTTTGTTTCTTTAATGAAGTGAGTTGGATCCTTCTTATCACTCCTAGGATAAAGACCTCTATCCTGAAGCATCCTGGAAGGTCCTGCTTGGTGGGGCCTTTCCCCAGCCTTCCTCTCCCATCTCACATAAGCTTTGTCTTGGTGTCCAGCCCCTGGCCACTTTTTCCCACCATGGGGTCTGGGTAGCTGCTGTTCTTTGTTTTGCAGCACTTTTCTGCACTCACCCCACTTCCTTCTTCCCCACCCCCCTACAGCACAGACACTTTCTAGGCCTATTTAATACCTAGTCTCACGTCTTCACTCCCTTAAAGGGCCTCACCTGACTCCCCAAATGCAGTTTGAAACCATAAATTATTTGAATCAGATCTGTCTCCCCTACCAGCCTGGACTCTCCATTAAAGCTGGACCTGTATGGGCTTTTGTTCACGATTATGTTCCCAGAGCTGGCTCAGTACCCAGCACATGGAAAGCGTTTAATCAATATTGAATGAAGGGAAAAAAGAAGGATTAATTTGAAATAAAAATGTGACTCCAGTAATGAGAGGATGTGACTTAAAATGTGACCAAATGCTAGGTCCCAACAAAAGATTAATGTGGCAGTTTTACTCTGCAATTTTACACTTTCTTTGGAAAATAAGGTGGAAACCATACAAATGTTCAACATCCAGTTGGCATCTACAATTAGTTGTCATCTTTGAAGGCTCTTTTGGGAGAAGTTTGCTTTGTGATAAGAGTCATTAGCTGGGAGGGTGCGATAGGAGTACCATGTCATATGGCCAAATAAAACATCAGCCAAAGGGTTCCAAGTGCACACAAACCTTCCTTGCATATCTAGTTGTCTGGGTTTTTTTGTAGAAGAGGAAGAGACATTTTATTTCCTGCAAAATGTAACATAGGAACCAACAATATAAAGTCATTTCTGGGGAAAACTGCTTTGCATTAGATGAAGAAAAGAAGGTATTTTTTAAAAAGAGCATTCTTTAGAAATACTGCCCTGCATTAAAAATTAGGAAAGAAAACCAAAATAGTAAATTAAAAGTAAATTAAATGATACAGGTGTTTTAGTTTTCTTATGGTAATAGAAAATGGAGGTAATGGAAAATGAAAGTGTTTATTTGTCCTTGGTCCCTTGGTGTCAGCTGGGGGTAGGAATTTGCATATTTTATTTGTAAATTAGGTCTTTAATTCTCCCCCAAAAGTTGGCTCCTTGTTTTTGCTTGTCTAATTAACCACCTCTGGAAACCAGAGGTTTGGAATGACATGCCTTCTTCTTAGGAGAGTTGCTTAGTGTTCTTGGTACTGGTGTTCCTGTTTTGGGGAGAAAAGTGGATAATTAAGTACGTTTACCCATTAAAAATATGGTATGTGTAGATTATCCATTCATAAACAAGTACCGTGTGGAAGTAATAATATGTTGTGAGCCGGATAGATATGGGAGAATGTGAGTTTTTGTCCAGTGTTTGGTCTTGCTGGGATTTTGATGAAAAGGACAGATGTGTTTTATGTTTCATTTTTTAAAACTGTGAATTTGGGAGGTAATTCTTGAATCAACAAAGATCCATATTTTAAAAAATTCTCTATTCATTAAACAATTATCAAAAATCTTCTTATATCAATTGTTGTTCTCAGGGTTGGGGTTATACTGATGAGCAAGGCATGGTGCTTTTGGTAAGGCTGTTTGTTCTTGTAAAGATCATTCCACATTTTATACCTCATGTGAAATGGATTATCAATTGCAAGTGATAGAAACACATATCAAAGTAACTAAAACAAACAAGAGAAGTTATCATCTCAAATACTAAGGACACCTAGCTACCTAGCTTCATTCATGGCTGTATTTAGGGACTTGTATGTTGTCAGGTATCTCTGGCCATCTCTCAACTGTACCTTCTTGTGTGATACCTTTATGGAAGATTTTTCATGTATGACAACAAAGATGGTCACCTGCCTACCTGCCTACCTGTCACCCTGTCTACCTCCAACTACTTGTTAAACCACCATCAGGGAAACCTCTCTCTTCTAATAGTTTCAACAAAAACTCTTAGACCAACTCTTATAGGGGGGATGAGGTCAGAGATGTTCTGTCTGGTCATGTGCTTGTGCCTGGAAGGACCTCTCTCAAATTATATGAATCGGGAGTCGGCAAAAAATGATTCTCCCAGAGGAAGTGGATGCTGATGGATGAATGGATGCTGGGCATTCAGAAACAGAGCTTGTCTATTCGATGTAGCATTACAATTTCTGGCATATGTACAACTACATTTTTTGCTTTTGCCGCTTGAAGTAGATTTACAGAATAATGCTGTAGGTTATTGCTGTTCATGTTTTTATTCTTCGTTTTACCTCCTGGAGATTATATTTTCCCTCCTGGAGATTATGTTTTCCCTCTGTTGCATTCTTACATTGAAGTTTGGGTGGCCATGTGGATCCAAGTTCTTCTAACAGCTTAGAGATTTCTGCTGAATATCATCAGGCAGCCTGGTTTCTCTTCCCCAGAGGGCTTTTGTCTCCCGAAGATGTGTAAGAGTCCCCACTGTCATTGACCCTTATTGATTTGAGACATTACTTTTCTGAAATGTACTGAGGATTATCCTAACCTTTGATTGGAGAACATGGATAGTGATGTTTTTAAGGGACTTAATACTTTTCCGTTTCTCTGTGGAGTTACAAAGATTATCTCAGTTTGGCTTATAGTTTGTCAATTTAAAACAGTGATTACCACAAAAAGTAGTTTTTAGATTTTTGTTACATTTTGCCTTGCCATTCACTGGAACATAGAACACTGTATGTGAAATTCATAAAGCAGCAAACATATTTTTGCAGCTTTTACCCATCCCTCCTGCCCTATACATGATGCATATTTATTTTCACATTATTTGGGAGGCCTAGAATAATCACACTGTTTTCAAGGGTATTACAGTACCTCCCCACCCCAAACATTGTTGAGATTCTTCACATGTTCATTTTGTTTCACTAGAATTCCCGTTTGTCTTTTGATTTAGATTTGTAAAATGGGAAGGATGGGGGCAGGGAAAGTCATGGGCTGACTTGTCTGCGCATTTTTCCATGACTCTGGTCCACAGGATTTCGGGCAATCTTTCCATTAGCTGAGGAAGTGTGCTGACCCAAAGCATTTTTTTGTCTTTGGCTGAAGAGACGCCAGTGACAATGTAGGTCATCCATACACTTTTACCCCGTGTTCAAAGAATCTTCTGACTGTGTTTCAAGTGCTCCTGAAGGGGCTTGAAACTGGGCAGTGAATAGCATCACACATCCCAATATGTCAAGTCAGTGTTTAAGGTTTGATGTCTGCTGTGGTTTGCAGCTCTTTCACCCAAGAACTTTAAACAGGATTCACCAGAGTGGAGGAGAAAAGGAGGAATCTGCAGAGGCTAGACTACTGTGACAGAAAGAGTATCAATCATTATAGAAATAACCTTCAACCTTTTAGCTTCACTGTATGGTGCTATTGACAAATCACAGGATATATACCGTTGCCCAACATAAAAAAAATGACATTGATGAAATGCAGGCTAACGTCCTCAGTCTCACCTTCCAAAACAAGACCTTTCCTTTTTATTTTATCTTCCATGAAGGTGAAGTCAATAATCTAAACCACTATGAATCAGTAGATTTTCTTTCCTCCTCCCTTAATGCCCTCACTCTGAGCTGGGACAGCCTCTGGCAGGAAGGCAGTGGACACCTGCTACTCCGAGATCATTTGCAGAGATGATTCTTCTTTGAGTCCTGGGGAGAAATGCCCAAGGGTTGTCCTTCACCTTGGAGCTGGCAAGCACAGGTCATTAGCTTGATGGTTGGTATTGGCAGGGATCCACTGACAAGAGCCTTGCATAATCAGAGTGCTCATGGAAACTCTCAGTAGACAACGTACTTGAAAATGAAGAGTAAATTCTGCTCCATGTGTTAGATTAATTACATCAGCCTAACAGTCATAGAGAAGGCATAGAAGATACCCCTCTGGAGGGTTGAAACCTGTCCGTCTTCTGTTTCATTCATTCTTCCAACAGGGGATTCTTTCAAGTATTTGTTGCCAGGCCCCCTTCACCTGAACGCCAGTGAGTACTGACTAGGAATTTTTGGAGCCTCTGTCACCATGATCACCAAATGAGAAATACATTGCTGGTTAACTGTAGGGACTTGATCAGTTCAGTAAGACTTAATAATAAACTTAAATTTCTATAAATGTTAATAGCTTAAGTAGGACTCTGAGCACTTCTCCGTTTTCATGGTAGAAGAAGCAGCAGGAGAAAAATAGATCTTCCATGAAGTTCATAAAGATTGCACATTGTATTTACAAATAACACAATATTGTTACCCACGAATTAATCACTGTCCTTCACAATTAGTGCAGTGTCCAAATACCTTGTGAGTCCTGTGCTTGTAATTCAATTGATTTATACTGGTTGGATCACCAGTATTACTGATGATGATGATAATAATAATACACGTATTTATTGATGATGAATGTCTAAACTTCAAAGTATAAACATACATGTATGTATATATTTATATATAATAGAGATATACATATATGTTTATGTACACACAGAGATATACACACACACACACTTTGATTTAGAATGCCTATCAGAACACCCAAAGAGATATGTTTCAAATAGTACACAGTGTATTTTCTCATTCAACAAATATTTATTGAGCCTGTACTGTTACTGTTTCAGGGGCTGTGGATACATACAGGGTTTAGAGTGAGGGTGACTGTATTCATGTAAGTGTTAAGAATAGCACATAGCAGGTTATGGGATAAGGATGGGGGCAGAGCTCTTTTAGAAAAGAGGAGAAGCAGGAATCTGATGGAAGTGAAGGCTCCCCCATGTGGGTAACTGGGGGTGGGAGGGGAGCCTCCCAGGCAGGACTAACTTGTGCAAAGCACTGGGTGTGTTTGATGTATCTGAAGAGCAGCAGATGGTCTCAGAGGAGCGTTAACAGAGTGCTGGACTCTTGGCCACACTGACACAGATAACCTCCCCTCTCTTGGGAGAAATGTACGAATCGTTTCCATAGGTCTTTCCTTCCTGCTCTCTTCTTCTCTGCTTGTCACCCCTTTGAAAAATCTTTGTTATTAATTGAAGCTGACAAGGCACTGCCTTAAGCCACCACCACCCCTGCCAAATAAAATGGAAATCTAGTTAGGCGAAGAGAAAACAGAAATATGTTTTGCATTGTTTTTATGTTTAGAGGAAAAACCCAAGACATGAAGGAACACAGGTTTTTTCTGTCCATAAATCTCTGGCTTTTAAAAAGATAAAATTTGATGCTTATAGAGTTCAGGTTCTTGAGGTTGATTGCTTGGGTTCAGCTTTGCTGCTTCACTGATCTTTGTGTAACCTCGAGCCTTAATTTCCTCATCTTTACATTGGGGAGAATAACAGTACCTTATTCTCAGGGTGAACATGAGGATTAAATGGCATAGGCCACGGGCAGTGCTTAGCACAGTGCT
The DNA here is from genome assembly GCF_965194805.1 of Balaenoptera borealis. Lineage (NCBI taxonomy): Eukaryota > Metazoa > Chordata > Mammalia > Artiodactyla > Balaenopteridae > Balaenoptera > Balaenoptera borealis. The sequence continues at coordinate 33,452,060 of NC_138869.1, forward strand.
AACTCCTAATACTGAAGACAAGTATTCCTGGAAGCTTGAACTAGAAAACCAAAGATGAGTATACTTTCCAATTCTTATATGATTTATGTAAAGTATTCAACTTGTACCTTGGAACAATTGGCATGTAGTCTGAACCCTTTGGATCTGTAACTCGCCTCCCAAATCCTTCCTCAAAAATACACTTTGCATTCCTTGGACTCCTGTGGGATGCTTCTCTCCTCATCACCTCATACACAGGCATTTCTAAATATTTTTTCTAAACCAGCCCAAATTAAGTAAAAACAAATCCTTGCAACAAAAACCAGCCAATGCCAGCCACTTCTGTTGATTCTGATGATTTAAGCTTCGTAATACTGAAGAGATCAGAAAGAGCCCAGCTTATAGAAGATTTCCCATGATGAGTATTGAGACAAATTGACCTTATATGCTTGTAAAGTGGGTTTTACTAAGCAGTAGATAAAAAGAATAGAGTAGACATATATTTATAGACATAGAAAGATGCCCAAGATGTTGAGGGAAAAGGTAGCTCCTTTGTGCAAGTCTGACCCTATTTATGTCATACACACCCTGAAATTGTTCACCAAGGCCACCTCTGAGTAGTGTAGGGTCTGTATTTTTCATATTGTACTCTTCTGTACTGTTTGAAATTTCTACCAACATACATTTTATGGCTTCTGAGCATATTTATATTTACATTTGTATTGTAGTGCGGAAAAAGGTGAATTTCTTTAAGGAGAGGAGAAGAGGCTGGGGGAGTGCTTTTTTCCTTCCTTTATTTGAGCAAAGATAGGTGTCATCATAATCTCATTTGATATCCTTGGTCTGCATTTTGTAGACAGGCTACCAAGTCTCTTGCAAAATTGTATGATCTCTCAAGTTACTATGAATAATGCCCACCTATAACTAGTTGGAAATAAAATCGCTCATGACAATGAGCTATATGGGCTCTGCATTTCTGGAAGTGACATTAATGGTGTCCCCTACATGCATCAGTGCCTGCCACTCACCCTTTAGCTTCATTTTTCAATTCAAATGGCAGCACTATTCAAATGGCAGTTGCGCTGCAGGCACTAGAGATTCACGGCACTCAGTGAGTCAGTGGACACCTGGAAAGTGTTCTGGTGATGGAGCTCTGGACGTGGAAATAACAGGGTGGACCCTCAGACAGGAATTCATTCATTCCGCCAATACTAAGTGAGCATCCACTCTGCATGAGATGGGCCCGGGCCCAGGTCAGGAGCATCACCGGCTTCCCTGGCTCAGTGGGGTTTTCTAGTAATGCTGAGCTCACAGTCTGCCATCCCTGGTCCCTGTGTTTCATAGTCCCCACCACTCCCCTCTCACTCCTCTCTGGCTTATTTGACTCATGTGGGTTCTTTGCCTGACTTGTGACAATATATGGGTTTCTGATCGCTGGTGTAAACTTCCTAAGAACTTAAATTCAACCTGAATAAAACTTGCTTTTGTTTTGTGACCCTGTGTAGCACTTCACGCTTGTGTTTTTTTTTTTTTTTTTTAATCTGGGTTATTTGTCCTGGAAGATTGGAGTTTGGCGGGCCAACGTGACCGAGTGATAGGGAAGTCTCAAGAGTTGGACCAGCATGAAAATATAATTGGGCAAAGAGAAACCTTGGTGAAGATAGCATTCTGCCTTAACTATGCCCTGGTAGCCTTAGATCCAACTACCCCAGAGCAGGGGTGCAGCAGGGTGGCAAGAGAACAACAACGCAGTGCTGGAAAGCACCGTCATAGGCAGTGAGTCAGGATTGCTGAACACACCTGTAGGCCAAATAATTAACTTGACAGCTTTATAGGAATGCTCTCCTTTTCTCTTACCTTTTTTTTTTTTTTTTTTGACCCATTACTTTCAATAATGATGGCAAGTCAACATCTCCCCCTGACTGCGTTAGAGATTATAATGTCAAAAGGGCCTTTGTAATGTTGTCTGTGTCTTAATAAACCTGTCAGCTGAGGTTACGTTATTTTCTCATTTCCATCAGGGAGACATGCAGTGGCGCACCTGGGCAAAGATGCCAGGTCGTGGTGTGTGTTTTCGGGTTGGTGTGATGTGCCACGTCCCAGCAATGCCGTAGCTGCGAGGGAACACTTGCCAAAGAATAGGCTCTTCTTTTAATTAGGGCCCCGCTGACGTTTTGGTGGGATGTCATTCTGTAATCCTTGTGTGCTGTCAGGGGCATTGTTAATAACCTCTTACCGACGCTTTCACTCTTTCTCCTGATGTTCCGATTGGTTAATATCCATCCTGCCCAGAGACTAAATATGGTGGCATTATTTTTATGTTCCAAAAAGCTTCAGCAATCGTCCATTAATTACTGACTTAAGTTTGTGATTTTCGACTAAGCCCTGTTTAGGTACAAATTCGAAAAGTGTTTGTTTTTCTTGGGATCCTGCTTTGAGACAGGCACTACCCTGAATGCTTGGTGTATAAGGGTAAAAGAGCCGACACCATCCGTGCCTTCTTGGGACTCACTGTCAAGTAGCAGAAATGGTCACATAATCACATAAGCAAGTGCATATCAATGCTCTGATAAAAAAAAAAAACTGCCTACAAGAGACTGTTACTACTTCCGGCCCCATCTTTCCCTAACATGCTCCCAGATGCATTTCTCTCGGTGATCTGTGCTGTGTTGCAGCTTTGCTGTTGGAAGTTCTTTCCAACATCAGGCTGACATTCTTCTTGCTGTTAACCGGCAGTGTGGCCTTTGCTCCATTCTCAGCAGAGACGCACCATCCACTTGTGCCGATTTAAGGGTGAGTGTATCTACCCTGAACCTACACAGTGAGATCCAAGAGGAGGCAGGTGCTGTAGAGCCCGCCCGATGCACATTGATTTTTCCCAGATGGTTCCTCTTTGTGTGTCTCCGTATGCTGCTTGTGACTTTCAGCCCTGTCTTCCTTTCACTTAATAGAAACAGGGGCACACAGCTGCTTGCTTATTTCTGCCTCTTCTGTTGGTTCTGGCATGATTCTTTTCTCCCAAATGGAGGTCCCTCCTGAGTTACCTGTCTTGAAATTCTCTCCACGCGTAGGGCACCTTCTGTTCCTGGCCAACTTCCTTTCCCAAAGCATGCCCCTTTGTTTCCCTTCCAGGAGGAACGATGCCCTTGGAAGTGTCTTCTTTCCTGTTGACTAAACCACTTCAACTCTTCCAGAAGCAGGACCCAGCTCAGGCCTTGTTAGTGGGCTTGGCATCTGTGAATTGCATTATTAATAATTGTGCATACGAAATGCCCATGGAATCCTGAGCCCCGGGCACAACTCAGGCCCTGTCCTGGTCACAGTCATGGAAATTAAACATTTATTTGGGAGTAGCCGTGACCGTGGCAGGCAGTTTTGCTTTTACAAGCTCTGTGATGAAGACGGGGCAGGTGTTCGTCCTGTTGACTGCCACAGACTTTTCAGCCATAAGGACAACACAGTTGGCAGTGCTACTGATCTGCCACCTTTTAATGGCCTGATAATTTTAAATGATGGGCAGATAAAAACAGAGGAACTGAACATAGCCACACAAGACAGTTCTGCTCTCCTGACTGTCACATTCCTCAGGAGGGATGTGGCTCAAGGGCAGAAGCCAAGTCAGATTGTAACTGGCCAGAAGCTCACTGTTGTCTCTTTTTGCCATTACGAGCATGTTACGAAAGAAACACTGTGTTTCTGTGTCAGAATATGGAATGGATAATGGTCCCCTTTTGCTTTGTTTGAAATAGAAGTAAAAACATTTGTGAAAATGATCAGCATCATATTGTTTGTCATTCCTACTTCAGGAGAAATTTGAACCTGTGCTTTAATTAACTTCTCTCGCTCCCGCTCCTGTGTTCTCTTGCTCTGGAGCTCACTCGTCCTCTCCCTCCCCCTCAGCTCTGTTTTACAAGTAACAATGTGTTATTGGTTTGGAATTGATTTGGGTGTCATATGTTGTCATTTGATAAAAAACAGTTTAGCTAAACTGCTTGACATTAGAACAGCTGGTAATGTCACTTTTGTTAATGTCCTTAACCGCATTTTTAACAAAACAGCAGATGCTCATCACAAAAGCCATTTTCCTTCTCTATCTGATTGTGTAAAATCAGCTTCACTAAAGGCTCTGACTTGAGCAGAAGTCCCAGGAGTGGTTTGCTTGACCTCAGAAGGGAAACGTTTTGTAGGATCTTGAATTCTCTGGCAATGTCAGAAACAAAAAGACAGTTGTAAAAAACCAACATTGCAAATCCAGTTTCTTCTGTAAGAGAAATGCTCCGAAGATGTGCACGAAGTGGTGGCTTTCAGGGAGGACAGGCTTTGTGACTGTACAGCAGCAAAACTGAGCACAGGGGGCTGTGGCGGCCAGTGGAGATGCAGAGCTTTGCCGTCTCTGGCAGTTGTGTGACGTCATCCTCGCTTTTCAATTCCTAATTTTTAGGGGAAAATATACCCAACCTCCTCTCCCTCCCTCCCTTTCTTAACCAAGGAGTTTTCTGGTCAAGCAAACACACACACACACACACACACATACACACATACACAATGGGATTCATTTTCTGAAACATTTGACAGTCAGGCAACACAGTGTGAAAAATTCCCCTGAAAGAGTTCCAGTAAAATGCTTTTCTATATCACAGACGTCTGACTTTTAGGTCTTATCCCAAGTTCATTCCACTGCCTTGTTCGTGAGTGTTTGGAGGTACTGTCATGAAAATCACAATGCACATTGGCTTGTATGTTTGTTCATGGCCGTTAGCAAGTATTTATGGAACTGTTGCTGAGTGTGGGGCAGTACATTCTCAAGGCTAAGAGCATGTCCCCTGGAGTCTGAAGTCCAGTCATGTGGCATCTCTACTGTTTATGAACGCTGTGATGGGGCATGACATTTAACTGCTTTGTGCTTCGGTTTCATCAGCTTTAAAATTGGGATGATTATGGTACCAATCTCAAAGGTCTTTCGATGGATAAAATGAGTTAACCTATGCAAAAACTAATAGCTGCGTAAGAGTAGAGCCTGGTGTACAGAAAGCACTAAAAAATGGCAACAGTCGTTATTATTTCTGCCCGAAAAATGTATGTTGCTGAGAAGGTATGTGCTTTCTTAACATTTTGTGATGGACTCTTTAACATCTGCTCTACCCCCTCATAATTTAGTCCAAACCATGTGAAAATCGGTTCATGAATGTGTATGTGCATGTGCTGAGGGAATCATCCTCTTTGTATGTATAAAGCATCAGTGTACATACAGTAAATAGAGATTCTGTATATCTGTGGTATTAATATTTCATGGGTTGGGGATGATTAGGAAAAAAATATCTGAAGAGGCTTCTTACGGAGGTAATAATGAAAATAAAAACTTTTGGCAAACATTAGTCTAAAACCAGTATTGATGTCCTCCAGCTAGAGACCACCAGGAACACAGCGCGAGTGGAAAAAGCTGGGTTCATTATTCGTTGCAGGAGGGAGGACACACACTACGGAGAGTCATGGGGTGTCTAAGTAAGAGCCTGGTAAGAAGGATTTGAGCTTTGATTGGGTGATTTAGGGAAGGTCCATGGGGATGAGGTTAGTTCTGGGTTGCATGCTGTCACTAAGTTGGGGGCAATTCTATGATTGGGTGTCTCAATAAATCTCTATGGGGAGGGTGGGCTAGAGTGAGACTAAAGCTGTAACTCCTGAAGAAGCACCAGTCACTCGTGTTAGCCAAGGGAGGGCAACGTTGGGTGTTTTGTGGGTTGTACGATAACCTTGTTTCTGTCTGTGCTTACACAAAATTGTCAAGTGGTCTTGTCTTACTTAACTTGATCTCAGAATGACCTTTCCTGAGGCGCTGGTGCTCTGTGAGGTTGCTTATGCCCAGCAGGAGAGCAGTGTGGCCTCGCTGTGTGCACCGGGGCAGCTTCTCACCCTGAGGCCTGGCTGTGTCAGACCAGCAGCCCACATGTCTGGGGCCCTTTCTTTCCCTCCCCCCTACCCTTACCTCCCTCCTCCTTCCTTCCTCCCCAGAGTATTTCCATCAAGTGTGCCAGGTACTGATTCAAAGGTGAGCTGGTCTGAGCCAGTTTGGGTCATGGAGCAGCAAGGAGAAGCTTGCTAGGATTTCTAAGAATGAAAAGCTAGTCTGTTTTAGGAATTGAACAGGAACACGGGGCACCAATTACTCCTGGCAGCCATCTAATCAGCATGTGGGGAGCTAGCCTTAGGACAAAGCCTTCACCAGGTCTGTAGAGCAGAGAGCTCATAAGCTCTGGGGCCGTGGATGACGCTGCAAGTCACTGAGCCTGCCTGATCTCTGTACTTCCTGTTTGGGGATTTAGTGACTTTCTAGGTTCTGTAGCTGAAAGCATCCTGACTAAGGCTCTTGTGCCTTTCCATCTATGAGATACAGACATATCTGAAAGGTTATATGTAAAGACGGTTGCGTTTTGTTTTGTTTTAAATCATGGACATTTAGTTCCTTTTGCAAAATAATTATGTGAAGAACTTTTGAAAAGATTTAAGTAGAAAGATGAAGCGCTATTTATTCGTGGGGCAATATTTTGCTCTTTAGGCCTCATTCTCCAGGCCAGGGTTACTGTGGGACAGTTCGGTGAAGGTTCGCCTTCTTCATTCTCCCTTTTCTTCAGAGCTTTCACATGCAGGCTCTCTTTGCTGCCTGCCTTTAGCTCGCCACACACCACACTGCTCTGGCTTCTGATCACAAGGGCTATTATGATTCTTTCCTCAGAATATCATAGAATGTTTAAACTGGAAGGGACCTCAGAGGTCATCTAATCAAAACCCTCACTTAAAAGATGAGTAGACCGAGACCCAGGGAATTGGGACTTCACAAAGGTCAAGCACCTACTGGCAGAAAAACTGGACTTTTCCATGCTGCAAGGGATTAAAAAGGCGATTGGTGTGCCTGCTACCACTTCTGAATCCTACATCCTTGGCAGGCATGACTAATCACTCCCTGTACTCCTCTCAGCCAGGGGCCCAGGCCGTCTTACAATCCTCAGCCCTGCGCTCCAGCAACCTGTACCCATCAATCATTGTTGGCATGTGCCTCGAAACCATTGCTGTACCATGTACACTTTATAAATCAATATTTATTTCTTAATAAGGGGTAGCTATTTATGTACAGAGATACATTTTAATCATAAGTGCCATATTTAATGCTTGTGTCTTATACATCTAATATGTAACTATATAGGAAAGAAGTGTAGTTTTTCTAGCATATTAAAGTACAGTAATTAAGACCCAATATTACTTTTGTTGCCAAGAGGAAAGAGTCACAATGTATACATTTTGTACAAAATATTGAAGAGGAATGGACTTGAACTTTTGTAATAGAATCCCTAAAGCTTTTTGTGTTGTTTTTAATTTTTAGGATTATGTGTCTGATGTCAGGCTACTGTAATAACTGGGTATTTTTAAACAACTCCATTTGAAGACAGTGTCTTAATTTTAAATATCTAAATGATCTTTTTTATAATGTTACTTTTTAATCTAGAAAATAGTTCTAATCTTATGATGGTTACTAAGCAACAATTAAAAAGAAATCTCACTAGATTTTTAAAGCTTCTATTTACTTAAGAGGGAGCAGTGTGTGGCTTTTGCACACTTTAAGTCTCTTGGCCATAAGTGACAGAGAGGAAGCATAAGAGGGGATGGACTTTACCTGGGTTGTGGTTGGGATGGGACAGGTGGCCCTAGTAAATTGCTTACCTTTCATTTCTGGGATTCCACAAAAATCACAAACAACAAGCTAAAGCTAAAGCATGTAGTGAAAATGGTCCATGTTATGAGTGTTGAAGGAATCCAAAGGAAGACCTGAGAGACTCTGCTGGATTGGATTCAGGAGCCCACACCTGGATCAGTTACCTTGCTGAGTGTTGGGGGATTTTGATGGCCCAGCCTGGCTCACGACCCTCTCGTCGGCCTGTGTGAGAGAAGAGTTGTATATGACCACCTAACCAGGACCACACAGGTATAAGAGAGGAGCAGCTCTGCAAAGGAAAAACAGAGTGTTATTTTCAGTATTGGGAAAGGATGCTGGGCCGGAAGTAGTAACAGTCTGTTGTAGGCAGTTTTGTTTCATGTCTGACTTCCTGTGTGGGGTGGTGGTGAAGGCAGGGCGTGGTGGGGATGGTGTCCTGCTTTTGCCACGTTTGACTCAGGATCTGTGGCTGGCTTGAAGCTGCCGGTGGAGCAATTCAGGATTTAAGGAATGGGAACATACACAGTCAAGAGAACTAAAAAGCACTGTCATCCAGCTGTAGGGCTGAGATTGGCAGCTTTACACTTTAACACAACATATTACATCAAACGGGGAATGGGAACAGACCTCAAGACCACAGAGCCTTTCTTATTCTTGAAGAACCTGACTTGTGTCTGGGATTCTCTGCCACTATTGGAAATATTTCAGGGTGATGTTTCTGCTTTTCTTTTCACCACTGAATAGTTTAACTATAAATTGACTTTTCAAAGAAGCGAATGTTTCATATAGGAATAAGTAAGTGTCATAGAGAGCATTTCATAGCAGATGATGATTAATTGTGCCCTTTAATCATAGTTCCATTATCATATGAAACAGTCATGTCATCGGATCCATTTCACTTAATGAAGGTTTAGCACAACTAGGAGCATATTTGCATTAATGAGGCATCACAGGTTATTAATTGAAATCTAATAACAGCTTGGACTACTATAAGTTTGCATTAATTGGAAACAGAATTGTGGATTTATTGGCAATATACTTCTTGTCATCTTAGAGAAACGATTCCTTGATGGGATATAAAGGCCATTTTTGTACCAACTGGAATTCCCGGTTCTTCTGTGTTGATTTTATTTTAAACTGGAATAACCCTTCATGACTGATTTCTAAAGCGAACTTTTTGGTAAGCCTGGTACCATTCCACCATGGTCTGTTTGGTCTTTGCCCTGTTCATCAGCCAGCTACTAAGGGAAGGAATATGGAATGAGGTGAGTGTGGGTCAAGGAAGGAATGCTCTTTGATGGCAGTTCTGTCACTGACCCATCTCCCCAGGGAGCCCTGGCTTGGCCACCGTAACCAAAGAAGTTCCCTTCATTAGGCTCCTTTAGTGCTTCTGTTTATTTCCTTTCTAGCACTTTTGGCCGATTATAACACTACTTGTTTATCTGCCTTTTGTCTGTTTCTCTCTAGTATGGCATCTCTAGAGAACAGGAATGGCATCTGCCTTGTTCTTCATTGTACCTCCAGCACCTAGCGCAGTGTAGACGGCAAGTAAATAGTTGCTGGATGGTTAACTGGATCCTGGCTTGGGCTGGAAGAAACTGGGGAAGGTGAATTACTGTTGAAGCTACGTAATCTTTCCGTGCAGAGTTTAACCCGTGGGTCTAGGGCAGAATGATAAAATGCTGACCTAAAAGTTACCCTCCACTCATCCTGTGCCCTTGGTGTTTCTATTCCAGGAACTTGGCCTTAGGATATTGCTGAATTTAATTGAGTCTGGATTGGTGTCCCTGAGACGGGGCGGGTGTGGGGGGGACGGGACAAGAAACAGATAAAGTCCCTTGTATTGTGTCTCCTGACAATTGAGTGAGAGCTGTGTTTTCTAACACTTCTTAAGTAAGAATTTTATAGAAACCAACATGCATAATAAACCTCAAAATAGAATTTCAATGTAATCATTGACACTTCTGTTAAAGCTCATAGAAACGAAACAGGCAGACTCAGCTGGGTGTAGCATTGAGGTTACAAGAAGATAATTTGAGTTGGAGTTGAGAGTCCATGCAGGTGGGGGGTAGAGGATTAGTGCTGGGAAAACTGGGACTTTTTTTTTTTCTTTCTTTGGTGAATTGTCTGTGGCACTTACTGTCCTTTCACTTGCTGTGAAATATGGGAATCTGGCGCAGTGGAAAGAGCTTTCCGCAGGCCATTGGAAACACAAGTCCTAGTCCAGCCTTTCTCACTTAATGACTGAGAGACCAAGGGAAAGTCAGTTTCCTGAATCTCACCTGGAAAACAGACATCTGTGTTGTACATCTTACAGAATTTTTGTAAAGATAATCGAGGAGCATAAATAAATGCACTTGGTAAATTGTAAGACAAACGCTAGATAGTGTTATTACCCACATGCTGGCTCAGGAGCAAGAGGAGCGGCGAGCGAGAACTTCCCAGGGGCAGCCTGGATTGACTCTTGGCTAAATAGAAGTAGCAGTTCTTATTTTATCATTATGCCAGACATCTAAGATTTCATCTAGCTTTCCCATGGAGCGTTCAGAAATCCACCCCCCACCCCCGCTTTTTTTTTTTGAAACTTGAAAGTGAGCGTGAGTGATACTGAAGTTGTGCCTTAAGCAGCTTAAAGGTATCTACATTAAAGCAGTGAGATGCGGTGTTTCAAACTGCCCATTTGGAAATGATTTTTTTTTTTAATTTTTAAATTGAAGTATAGTTGACTTGCATATTATATCAGTTACTGGAAATAATTTTTTAAAAATCATAATGCCTCATCATAGACAACGGTGAAACTTACTTACTAGGCATTCCCATCCCCTGCTGATGGGGTATGGAAAGCCCATGCAGTACAGATTGAAGGCAAAGCAATGTGTAGAAGACCATGTTGGTGGGAAGTTGTGGCAGATTTTTAAAAGAACTGCCTTTTGTAGCTTTTCAAATCTTCTTTTGCAGTGCTGCATTTGGGCTCAGAGGAATTCTTAGAAACTTCTTGGTTCTTCTCTTGATGGGGAGCATATTAGTTTATTCTCTGTTTGTGTATTGTGTGAAAACTGCCTGTGGGCAGAAAAATCCATACACGTCTTACGTATACATGCCCTGATCTTTTGCTCCTCTGGAAGTGGCTATGACCTCCTCTCCCTCCTGGAGAAAGCTCAGTATGTTTATTTTTTCCCCTCTGGGTTGAGGTATTGCATTACTAATATCCCAAAGAATGTTTTTTTTAGGTAAGAGCATAGTCACATTATTTAAGATACTAGAAACCAGTTTGTGTGTATGTGTGAGTGTGTGTACACTTCCTACCAACTAAGGGATGCTTTGTTCTATTATACAGTTTCAAAATACAATCACCTTGCCTACAAACTTTTAAATATGAAACATGCTCGCCTTTCACTGAACACTGATGTTAACCAAGCTATGTTAAGAACAGTTGCCTCTTTAACCATGTCAATAGATCTAGTAGTATCTGAACATTGGTTTCTCTTTGGATCATGTTATGGCACAATTTATTTATTCATTGACTCACTCATTCATTCACCAAGTATTTACAGAGTAACTTGTATGTGCCAGGCTCCATTCTTTTTGTTATGATTCAGCAGCAAATAAGACAAAAATCTTGTGGCCATAGAGATTACATTTCAGTGGAGAAGACAGATAATCAACAAGTCAACAAGGAAATAATGTAGTTGCCGATAGTGATATGGCCTATGAAGGAAATAAAACAAGGGGATAGTGAGTGTTGGGAAGGGATGATGTTTCTGATAGAGTGTCCAGGGATGAGTTTTTGAAGATATGATATTTGAAGTGAATGAAGCAAAGGGGGAGGCCTTGGAAAGATCAAGGGGAAAAGTGTTCTAGGTAGTAGTACAAAGGCCTCCAGGTGTGAAAGCTTGGGATATTGAAGGAACAGGAAGAAAGCCAGTGGAGCTGGAGCTTTGTGAGACTGGTAGGAATTGAGGTTGGCTGCGTAGGCCTGGCCAAATTAAGTCAAGAGGACCTTGTAGGCTCTGATAAGGAGTTTGCAATGGGAAGACAGTGGGGAGTGTTAAGCAGCGGTGTGATCTGATTTGTATTGTAAAAAGAATTTTATGGTGTTCTGTGGAGAACACATTATGGAAATAAGTTCGGAAGGAGAGAGACTGGCTGGCTAGAGGCTTTGGGAATAATTCAGAAAAGAGGTGATGGTAGCTTGGATGTAATGTTACTGGTGGAGATGGTGAGAAGTGATCAGAATCTTGATGTATTTTGAGGATATTGTACCATATTATGTAATCCAGGAATGTGAACTAATATGATCAAGTCCTATTACACAATTATATAGTTTATATGCTGACTTTAGAACCTAAATTTTGGCTACTAGGACCATACTATTCTTAAATCTGACTAAATATGTGGGGGATGGACAGAATTACAAAGCTGTGATGACTCGCATGTCCAATCTGTTGCATCAGAGTTCTTTAGATACATTATATTCCCACTAAAACATTGAAGAGATGCCAGTACAAATTCATCCAACTTTATACCTGACAAAATACGATATTGCCATATTATCCTATTATGGCCTATAGAAAGTCTGTAAGTCCATTGCAAAGTAAATATAAGTTCATGCTGATTTATTATTATTATTAAATTAAGCATTATATTTGTACGAGAGAATGACCAAAGCCAGATGAAATTACAAGGTAGAGATTTCTGGGTTTTGTCCTAATGGTTTAAAACATTGCCATATTCTAGTTAGGGTAGGGGCAACAGAGATTGACTTCAATATATTTTATCCCTAAAGAGAAATTACAGTGTTGTATTCCTAAAGCCTCACTAAATGCTTGAAGGCCTTCAAACGTTGTCTGGACTAACCAGTGGTGGCATTATGGCTGCAGAAGTTCCAACAGAAAATAATACACTTCTTTTATGATAGATCCTGTAGACTTTCTTAGAGTCACTGGGGTTGGAATGGACTGGATCATGTGTCTAGCTCTCTACAGATGCCTGCAGCCAGGGGACTGTGATATGCCTGTTGGCATATCAGACACATTCTTGATCCCTAAGGATGGAACCCTACTTACAGACTTTGAGTAGGATTGAGTCCCCAGTTGATGCCAGGCGTGTTGCTGGAGGAAGGGGGAAAGGGCTCTGGGGAGCAAGAGATGTTCACCACCATGATACGGCGATAGCACCGTAGCATCCGCAGGCTGCCTGCCCTCTGTGAGCTACCCTCCAGATACCACGGAGCTCTGGACCCCTCGTTTGTGTGGCAGAGATATTTTGCTTGAAATACCACAAGTTCTATTTATCTGCTTTGTCCTTATAGGGGACAAAGGAAATGAAACTTAGAGATAGATGGTTCTCCAAACAGCGCAGTAGAAGAAATGCATTTTGTTCTCAACAGAGCCCATCAATGTTGATCCCGAAGAAGCATGTTGAAGAGTACATTCAATAATCCTCTCTTTCCAGTGGTTGGTTTATTGTGATCCACATACAGAATTCCCTCTTGGAAGTTGACATTGATGGAGCCTGTTTTCATAGCTCTCCTTTCTAAATCCTATTTCATAGATGCCAGAAAATGAATGGAGAAATGCTGAAGAAGACAAAGAAACAGCAACTTAACTGTATTCTAATTCTCACAGCAGTGGTTTCAGACCTTTAAAATCCTACTAGGTGAGTTGTTTGAAGGAGCTAGTTTTGAAAAAGGTTTTTGTGTCCAAAGGGAATATTTTACTCCATATGTCAACAACTACAATAAACACATTTCCACAGTAGAGGGAACCTTTTCTAGGTGGCAGAAGAGAGCTCACTCTAGGGATTACTGTTACATGTCCAAGGTCAAAAAACAGTAGCTAATGAATGCAACAGGGAAGAAGAGGTGGCAGAGTGAAAATTAGGGTCACGTTTATGCTTTGTTAAGGTTAAATTTATTTTTAAGTGAGAAATTCTACCTTTATTCAAACAGTCCATACCCAAGAATAAATGAAAATATACTTAAATAGCCCATCTTCCTCTTCTGAGCATGGGCTATAAACTCAGGCTCTAAAAGAATCATAAGGTTTTAATTCCGCAAAAGGTAACCCTTGATTTCAGTTATCTTTTCCTGCTGGGGACCCTGACAGGTATGTGTTCTTTAGAGCCAACATAGTATGACCTGTCAATTCAGATGCCAAGTCTGATTATTTTGCCCACGTAAACAGTCTGGTAAATCTCCCTGAACACATTTTTCCACCTAATATTTGTGGTTTTAAGTAAAAGATGCTACTGTGACTATATACGATATTAGCAAATGGTCCAAAGGTGAAATTCTAACAGAAAGGCCAAGTGTAATTTAAGAGGATAAAAATGAAATACGCTGCGGCTCCTCCTCATCTGTCCCACGTACCATATCTATTTCTCACTAGGTAATGCTAGGAAATGTTTATTTTTTCCTATCTTGAAGCAATTGCCTCATTGCTGATCTGTTGAAACTATTATTACATTTAACATACTTTTCCTGTATGCCATGTATTTATCCATATAGCATGCACAGTATGGGACCTCGGGTTTATTAATATACATAGTAATATAATAGTATATTGATGAGAGAACCGGCATTTAGCATTGTTTCTAGGGTGCCATTGTAATTGAAGGTAGAAGTTTATTTTATGTTTTGTGACATGACCATCTTATCACTGGCAGTGAAATGTGACTATCTTAAGGTCCTCCTCTTAGTCACAGCAAGCACCATATGTCCCTTTTGCTGCCTATGTTAATCTGGCACACCACTTACAAGGGATAGTTTTAGTATTAAATTCCTACAAGGAAGCCTCTTTATCAGTGAAAACACTTGGTGACAGTTGAGTTAATCAGAGCCTTCCAGCCCTATTTTCCACCTTCCTAATAGTGGGCTGGCTAAGCACTCCGGCACCATGGTGATAGACTTGAAAAAATTAATAAATGGGCCTAGATTTGTTTAACTAATAATGAGCATTCCGGATGTCATTTCGCAATTGCTACATCCCTCCCGTGGCACATTAAGCTATAGCAGGCATATTCTGGTACCTGACTTGATATAGTGGTACAGAGAAACGGTGGAAAGGTGGCCTAACTCTACTCCTCTGTCCTTGGGGAAAAAGCTCAAGTTTTCTTTGCTATTTTCCTGCCATCTTTTTGTTGCTGTTGTTCTGTTGTTAATAAATAATCAAGAATAAATAAATAAGATTTCAAACAAAATGAAACTCTGTGGGCCAGCAGTAAAAGAGCTGTCCAGGATAAAGCCACAGGCTTCACTTGATCCTTCTTGTCTGGGATTTGACTTAACCTCTGTATTATGACATTCACAGCAGCCAAGGCAGGAGGGAAAACAGGCCGTGCAGTCTACATCTTGTCCCCGTAATGCCTCACAGTTTGAGGGCAGGATATATTAGTTTCCTTCTAAGCCCAGAGCTGCTGAGGTCTTGTTTCTTGAATCATTGGTGAAACTTGTAGTTATAAGTTGAGTTTTTATTCGTAAAATTCAACCCGCTTTACTTGGCTGGCTGGTGAGATTGTTTCTGCAAAGATAGAGACTTCAAATCATTTCTTTAGCTTCCATTCCTGAAAGAGGTTTTGCAAACATTTGTTTGTTTTGTTGGAGGCTTTTTCCTCCTGGTTGGGCTCATTAATACCTTTTTGTGAGTACTATTCTGCTTTCTCGAATAGCTTTTTCTAAACAGCTTTCTCTGGTGGAAAATCCAATTTAGTTGCAAGCAATATTACCAGTTCTGCTCCTTTATTTTTCCTTTCTCATTTGAAAGAAAAATAAAAGATTGTGTGTCCAAATAGAGGTGTACAGTTTATGGGATTAGAACTTCTATTAATAAATTTATGCAGCAATTATGTGTCTTCACATTTTGAATCTATCCATGACTGAAGACAGCTTCTTTATGTTGCAAAAACATATTTTTCTTCAAGACCCATCTCATTTTCTTGGATCTTAAGCTCTTACCCCACATTTTCATCAAAAGTGGACACATGGTAGAGAATTGTGTT
Organism: Balaenoptera borealis; assembly: GCF_965194805.1. Classification (NCBI taxonomy): domain Eukaryota; kingdom Metazoa; phylum Chordata; class Mammalia; order Artiodactyla; family Balaenopteridae; genus Balaenoptera; species Balaenoptera borealis. The sequence continues at coordinate 33,467,742 of NC_138869.1, forward strand.
TTACATACCCAGAAATGGAATAAATGTTGCTGTAGATTTAATCTTAGACCTGTTGAAACTTAGATGGTCCTCATGATAGTCATCTGCACAGAGTTTCTTAGTACTAATCTTTTCTCATTTCAGATGAATTCTGCTTAATACAAATGATTTGAAGGTAGCTTTCCCCATTCTCTTTAGCTCTAAAACTGGGTGATCAGAATATTTTATTCCTTGGCCATAGTGTTTGGTTCTAAGAGGGCAGATCAGAAGCCAAGTTATTTATTTATTTATTTATTTATTTATTTATTTATTTATTTATTTATTTATTTATTTATTTATTTAACATCTTTATTGGAGTATAATTGCTTTACAATGGTGTGTTAGTTTCTGTGGTATAACAAAGTGAATCAGCTATACATATACACATATCCCCGTATCTCCTCCCTCTTGCGTCTCCCTCCCTCCCACCCTCCCTATCCCACCCCTCTAGGTGGTCACAAAGCACCGAGCTGATCTCCCTGTGCTATGCGGCTGCCTCCCACTAGCTGTCTGTTTTACATTTGGTAGTATATATATGTCCATGCCACTCTCTCACTTCATCCCAGCTTACCCTTCCCCTTCCCTGTGACCTCAAGTCCATTCTCTACATCTGTGTCTTTATTCCTGTCCTGCCCCTAGGTTCTTCAGAACCATTTTTTTTTTTTTTTTTTAGGTTCCATATATATGTGTTAGCAGACGGTATTTGTTTTTTTCTTCCTGATTTACTTCACTCTGTATGACAGACTCTAGGTCCATCCACCTCACTACAAATAACTCAATTTCCTTTCTTTTTATGGCTGAGTGATATTCCATTGTATATATGTGCCACATCTTCTTTATCCATTCGTCTGTCGATGGACACTTAGGTTGCGAAGCCAAGTTATTTAGAACCCTTCTGACCACACTCCCCTGCTGTCATCTTTGCCACCATGTAATGAACCTGAGAATGAAATCAGATGGAGCAAAGCAGAAAGGGGAGGGGGAGATGGGGACATGGGGTTAGTTATGATACCATTTGAGTACCTGGATAGTGGTGTACTGGAGCTAGCTCATACCAGCCCACAAGGACCTTCTGTTAAATTTTCAGGAATTTTGTGAGCTGGTTGATGACATGGTGGTAGCTTGAAATTGGCAAATGCCACGTATCAGCTCCCCTGTATTAAGAAAGAAAGAGAGAGAGAGAGAAAGAGAGAAAGGAATGAAGGAAGGAAGAAAAGAAAAGAAAGACAAGAAAAGAAAGAATATATTGTGAAACATTTCCCAACCACCACTGCCTGGGCCCACCTTAAATAAAATCACATGACCTCTTGTCATGTGAGCTAATTAGCTCCCTATCTCCCCAGCCCGCCTTTATTTTACTTAAGTTAGTTTGAGTTGATTTACAATCACATGTAATATGTAGCCACCCAAGTTATGGCTTGGCCAAATTATTTTTTTTTTTTGCTGTTATGATAAACATCTTTCTTTTATTTTTATGTAGAAGATAAAATGAGGGAACCAATACAGCTTTTGGTTAAAAAGCTGCACACTAAAAAAACAAAACAAAACAAAAAACTGCATACTTCTTTTGGGTTTACAAAATATCTGAAGGAAGTACTACAAAATTTCTAGAACTTTTTAGTGGCTTATTGTAACAATCTGATAGATTCACTGTCTTTGGGGAGCCTTTAAACAGAAAAGGGAAGGAACAAAAAATTTTGCTGTGTGAATCAGTGGTTACAGTGTGAGGTTAATAACCTTTTAGGGAAATACCTGGGCAACAGGGACTTCTGAGATAATAGTGACTATTATTTCGTTTCTGAAATAAATTTGACCAGGATGAGTGTGGTTAAGAAGTTGCACATTGGGCCAGTAATAATCGGTTGAATCAAACTGCTCTGTCAAGTAGGCCCATCTCTTTTATCACTTTGCATGTGTGAATTCTAAGTTTGCTTCAGTTTCTGATAATTGGTGAATATTGTGGAACAGAATGCACATCTCAAAAAACTGCATGATTTTCAGGGATTTAGTTCCTTTAAATAGTCCCACAGTTCTGCTTTTAGTCATCTGAGTTAAATTTGAAGCAAAATGCATAAGAAATGCTTATATCAAGTGTTCACTGGGTTTGAATTTAATTTCTAATGATTTATGCCTGGTTATTATCATGTGTCCCACATGCCATTGTTTGAAAATCATTAGATACTATGCAAGCCCAAGCGGTGAAACTTGTACATAATTTACATACGATATGGGTGCAAAATCTGTCATCTGTTTCATTGCCAAAAGAAGCAAATTTTAAGAGAAATTAGACAAAAAACCCTTACACGTTCAACAATGCGATTTCCTATAGCACTGAAGTTTGTGGATTATTTTCAGTAGAAGATAATTCAGGGGAGGAAAACATTGTAGGTTGTCCATCTGACAGTGAGAACATAGGAATAGGATTCCCTATGTGTTAGAGTTAATTAAAGGATAATGTTGGGCGATTGGACCACAATTCTTCGAGACAACCTGGATCAGTGGGATATTCTAAAATAATATCATTGGAATTGAGGTTTTCTCTCTAAACCAGTTGGACAATGTTCACAGCGTATCACACTTCTTTCCATTTACAAAGTGCTTTCCATTTGGCAAAATATTTTTACAGATCAGTTGAAATTAGGGAAGCTTTATGTTTAAGAAAAAAATTAAAATGTCAGTCAACCCAGATAATGTTCAAGACTTATATAAAGCAAATGGTAATCAAGTATATCTATCCGAATTTTGCCTGCTATCTCCTCTTAGACAAGGAGTGTCTGTGTAACCATAAGTCACTTCAGGGTACCTGTCTGTAAAAACTGTGAAAGCAAAGGGCAAATGGGTTGAAGAAGGGAGTAAAAAATACCCATCTTCCTGGGTTATTATGAATGTTACATGAATTTAATGGAATAATTAATTCATGCCTAGTGCTTAGCACATTTTCTTGCACATCCATACTGATGAATAGGTGTTAGCTATTTTTATTGTTATTATATAGTTACCAGCCTTGCTCATGAGAATCATAAGCTATGGTTAACTAAATAAATCCCTACTGCTCCGTTTATTCTGTGCACTCTGGATAAAGCTGCCCATGTGAGACACCACCTCATCTTGGATCTACACAACTGTTTGGAACATATGTCCTTGTGACTTTTAAATAGGCATGTATTTGGAGATTTAGATTTTTCTGTCCAACATCTTCATATACATGGCATCTCTCTTGAGCGCCAGGCACAGGGGCCATTTGTCATACCCTGTACTTCTTTGGAAGCTGTTGGCCTATCTCCTAAGCGTATAACTTACTCCCCTGTCACATCCCACCCTCCAGTGAATTTTGCTTATGAATTTAGAGACTAATTATCTCAAACCTATCGTTCAGTTTTGGTGGCTATCTGGGCACTTTCATTTAGTATGGTGAGCAATAAACAGAAATTTTATTTATGTTAATTATTATGGGTGTCAGAAATCATAATAGTGAGGGTCGTCCGTTTATAAATTGAAGCCATGAGGATATGTGCTGATATGCTTTATGCTGCTTTTTATCTGGGCATGGTAATTCATTTAGAATACATATTTTTGGCTTATAGTTGCCAATGCATACACTGCCTAAAGAACTGTCATTATTTGGTTATTCTGTCAGTTTGCCATTGCTGCATAACAAATCACCCCAAAGCTCAGAGATTTAAAACAACAGTCATTTTTTATTCCTTTTGTCTTTGTGAATTATCTGTGGTTTGGCTACATAGGCTGGGCTCAGCACAGTGGTGACTCTTCTTCACACTGCATGATCTGATTCTGCTTCCTGTCTTTCATCTTCCTTAGACTAGCAACCAGACTAGCCCTGTCATTTATGTCTCATGCTTTGGCAGAGATACATTAGGGCAGGCAGAAATACTTGAGACCGTTTAAGGCCAAGAACTGGAAATTAGTCAGCACATACTACAATTTCCACCCATAGGTTAAGGCCAAAGAAAATCTTAGAACCAAGTTCAAAGTCGAAGTGCAGGGACTACATGTGGACCCAGAGGTGGTAGTACCGATATGGATGCAGAGATGGGTAAAGAATTGAGGCCAACAATGTTATTACCATGGTTATTAATTATGTGCCCCCCAGAGATACCTTACATTTGTTGGCGTTAGGTCTGTATGTTCACTGTTTCTCACAAAATCAGTACATTCTTCCTGGATATTTAGTGTATCTTAAGTTCATGGGTACTGAAAGTGGTGCTGCAGACCCAGTTTTCTTTCTTGTGTTACGTGTTAGAAAAACCCAGTCCTCCTTCCTTTGTCTCTCCTTTACTCCTCGCTCTAGTATCACACTCACAACACTTTACTTCCAACACTTCTGGTCACCAGAATGTGCGGAGATTTTCCCCCACCAAGCAATCCCCTGCGACATGAGCTGAATGTCCTACAATGTAACTCAGTTCTGACGCTGTCTACCTGGAGGTAGCGTTGGATCCCACAGGTTACAGGCTCAGTCCCGTAAGACTGCCCCCTCCCACTTCACATGCCAATCTCGAGTAGTAGGTCCCCAGGTTACCCACAATTTCTTCCTGACTTGGCAAAACCCAGAGGTTCCCACGACCTCCTCCCACTTTGGATTCCATTAATTTGCTAGAGTGGCTCACAGAGCTTGGGGAACCACTTACTTTTATTTACCAGTTTGTTAAAGGATATGGTAAAGGATACAGATGAACAACTAGATGAGGAGATACAGAGGGCAAGGTCTGGGAGACTCGCAAGTGCAGGAGCTTTTGCCGCTGTGGAGTTGGCGGTGCCTCGCCCTCCAGGGACATGGATGCTTGCCAACCTGGAAACTCTCCAGACCTCATTCTACGGAGATTTTTCTGGAGGCCTCCTCAGGGAGGCATGATCAGTCGTTAACTCCATTTTCAGCATTTGTCCCTTCTCAAGAGAAGGGGCTGGGAGTGGGCAGTAAAAATATTAAGCTTCTAATCATGGCTTGGTCTTTCTGGTGACCAGCAGTCATCCAGGCACCCACCCATAGTCACCCCATTAGAACAAAAGACACTCCTATCACCCAGGAAATTCCATGCATTTCAGAAGCCCTGTGTCAGGAGCTCTGGACAAAGACCAAACAAAAGATGCTTCCAGTGCTCTTATCACTAGGAAATTACAAGGGCTTTAGGAGCTCTGCCAGAAATCCAAGGCAGGTATGTATCTATCTATAAGAATATTGATATGAATCTATATGAATATTGTGAATATGTGAATATATATGTATATATTGTTTTCTGTTATCTCACATGTTGGATGCCAGAAAGCTTAAGACAAATTTGTAGTTGATTATAGCAGCCATAGCTCTATGATTCTTACCCTTTGTCTCATTCCTACCTCTATTTTTTTCTATAACCTTTGTTCTACTTGTTTATTTAATCCTGATTCTTTTTTTCTTTTTTAAAGGATTTCTTTTAAAACTAATTTATTTATTTATTTACTTTTGGCTGCGTTGGGTCTTTGTTGCTGCGCATGGGCTTTCTCCAGTTACGGAGCGCCGGGGCTGCTCTTCGTTGCAGTGCGTGGGCTTCTCATTGCGGTGGCCTCTCTTGTTGTGGAGCATGGGCTCTAGGTGTCAGGCTCTAGGTGCACAGGCTTCAGTAGTTGTGGCACGCAGGATCAGTAGTTGTGGCTCACGGGCTCCAGAGCACAGGGTCAGTAGTTGTGGTGCACGGGCTTAGTTGCTCCGCGGCACGTGGTATCTTCTTGGACCATGGCTCGAACCTGTGTCCCCTGCATTGGCAGGCAGATTCTTAACCACTGCACCACCAGGGAAGTCCCAACCTTGATTCTTACATTGGACTAGTTTGTTGTCTCTTGTATTTTTTTTTTTAAATGTCTTGCATCATTTCTGGTGCAAGAAGAAATATAACTATATAAATAAAATCTGAAACAACAATTCCCTGCCACTATTCGCTGTTTACCTAGTAGGCAAGGTTACAAATAATATAGTAATAGCTAGCATTTATTGAACACTTCTTTCCTCTTCTGGCCCTATGCAGAATGTTTTTTTGAGCAATGCCAAAATCCATTCCCACAACAACCTTATGAGGTATGTGCTGGCATTATCCCTTTGGAAACAAATACAGTTTATGTAACTTTTTCAGGGTCTGGCAGGTGGTAAATGCCACAGCTATGATTTGAGCTGGTGAAGGCTGGCTTTAGATCTCACATTCTTGACCACTGTTACGCTGCTTCAGATTGATGTGCTAAAAGGAAAGGATAAAAGGAATGGATAGTAATTCTTTTCTTCTTTCATGAGTCCTTGAGTCAGGTTTCATTCCTTGTTCGTCCTCTATTTTTTTTTCTTGTGTCTCTTGTAAATATACCTAATTAAAATGTCAGCTGCTAATGGCTTAAAAAATGCCATTTAAACTGTGTGACACTTGGCATTCCAGTCGCTATGGGTTAAACAGAAAACTTTAAGGATTTAAGCAAATGAAAATGATTTATGAATCCCCCTTACCAGTACAGATATATTTAGCATAACTGTCCTCATATTTATGATGAGCATAATACTTCCAGGTACATTTTTTGTTTTCTTGCAGAAGTTTGGTGGTAAATTAAACTGGAAAATATGGATAAATCAGCACAATTCCAAACACCTGCTCAAAACATTCGCTTTATTGACTTAACAGTTGACTCTTTAGGATGTTTTTATAAAAACATTGGCTCTAGGCAGAATAAGTATTCTCAGTGAATATATTTGTTTACATATCACTTAGAAACTACTACACTGACAGATTTTTGGAATTTTATATGAGTTTGAATGACAAGCAAAGGCCATTTTAGATGAGAGCAGCTCTTCACGTGTTTACTGGCTGATTTTGTATTTATATAATTTTAGCGATGAGGCTTTCTTGCTTTGATCTTTTAGTGTCACATTTGGCTAAATTATTTGGAAAGTCTGCAATGATTTTTTTTAATGGGCATCATGCTGTTTCACTTCATTAATTACTATACAAGTAACATCTTTCAGAGAAACTTGAAGTAATCACTTTTTCTTCAAATCATTTGTAATTTCACAACCCTGAAAGTCTCCGAAGCCATTTTAGTAATGATCATTTTTCTGTTAATCAGTTATCTGTGCATAGAGACAAGTAAAGGGCTTCTTGTGGTATTTCCTTAATTCTCTTAAGAAGGGCCAAGTGATGATTGTGTATCTCCCAGTTGTCTCCCCTTGGAATGACTGCTTGGTAGGTCACTGACAGATGGACGTCCCCAAAACTGGGTTCCATTCTTCAACTCCTTTTAGTAATTGCCATTTCTTCAACTAATAGTATAACTATGGTAAATGAAAAACTGTGAGTTCCTTTTGGTGTCACAAGACAGCAACCATATGTGACTTCTTTACCCAGTAAAAGAAATTTATTGATCAGTGGTAGCTTGGCACCCTAGATCCAGGTAGCTAATTTGATTTTGTTAAGAATCTTTATCTCTCCATTTTGGAGCTCTGATTCTGTTATGTTGGCTACTTTCTTGGTTGGATACCTTGTTTCTTGTAGTGGCCATGGGCAGCCTGAGGCTGTCATCTTACCAGTAGCAGCAATCTCAGCAGAAAAAAAGAATCTTTACTCACGAACTCATTGCTAGAATCCCACAGAGAACTCTCATTGGTCCCTCCAGATCATGCGCCCACCTGAAACCCCAGAGCTGAGGTCAAGCCTCTCACATGAATTCCTTCCTGTGAGGGAAGTAGCTGTGCTTCCCTGTAGGAAAATAGAAGTGCTATTACCAGAATGCAGGAATGGTTGCTCAGTTAACAAAAATAGTTGTCTACTACTAAATGCACAAAAATAAACTATAGGGATGTATTTTTAATTGTGTTACCAATCTATAAGCTGCAATTAACCATTTTTTTAAATAATGAAAGGTATTTAAGGTAGGGAGAATATTTTTTCTAAGTGGATGATTGATTATATTGTAATCAATTGGATGTGCATTATGGAAAGAACTTTAGCTAGGATGTAATTCTCTACAACAAATACTTACTGAGCATTTGTTACATGCCAAGAACTATGCTGTGTCCTGGAGATACAAAAATGACATAGTTCCTCCCTGCCCTTGACCTCCCGCCCCTCGTTCTTAAGGGGATTAGTACAGAAGACAAGAAAATGAGTAGTTGCAATTCCATGTGATAATTGCAGTAGCTGAGGATTGTTCAAGGCTTCTTGGAAACTCAAGAGGGATGTCTAGCTCAGGCTGAGGATGCTGGTTAGCTGAGGTGATCGACTCTTCATCCTCTGGCCCTTGTTATGCCTCTCCTGCTTGATCCCTTGCCGTGTTCCCAAATGGACCCTCACTTTAGTTGTTCTAAATCCTTTTTAGCTCTCCAGTTAATCCACTGTCGGTCATGTCTCCATGCATTTAGCCATACACTTGGTCTTGCCTGTTTTTTGGTTCTCATAACCTTTCATTCTGAGCTGCCTATTGGATGTCATGCTTGCTGGAGTAGGTATGGTGATTGGCCTCCAAGGAGCCTTTCTAACCTCCTGTCTTGTGCCTTCCTCTACTGAAAAACAGGAAAGCCATTAGCTACATTCCCCAGTCTCCCTTCCAGATAGGGTTCTGAATATGATCCCTTTTTTGCCAGTTAGAAAAATTTGCTTGTGTTTTCAAAGGCAGAATTGAGTCTGAGGCCTCTTTTTTTTTTTTCTTCTTTTTTTTTTGTGGAGTGGGGGTGGGGAACATTTAAGTTCTACTCTCTTAAAAAATTTGAATTATACAACTATAGTTGTCTTTAACTATAAGCAACGTGTTACATAGTAGATCCTCAGAACTTATTCATTTGTAACTGAAAGTTTTTACTGTTTTAAACCTCTCCCTCTTTCTCCTCACACCCCAGTCCCTGGCAACTACTTTTCTATTGTTTCTATGAGTTTAGCTTTTTTTTTTTTTTTTTTTTTAAGATTCCACATAGAAGTGGGACCATGCAGTACTTGTCTTTCTCTGTCTGATTTCACTTAGTATAATCTCTCCAGGTTGATCCATGTTGTTACAAATGACAGGATTTTTTGTTTTTTAAAGTTTAATGATATTCTGTGGTATATATATACCACATTTCCTTGATCCATTCATCTGTTCAGACACTTAGGTTGTTTGCATACCTTGGGTATTGTGAATAATGCTGCAGTGATTATGGGAGTACAGATAGCTATTTGAGATAGTGATTTTGTTTCCCTGAGATAAATATCCAGAAGTAGGATTGCTGGATCATATGGTAGTTCTATTCTTAATTTCTTGAGGAAACTCCATACTGCTTTCCACAGTGTTACACCAGTTTACATTCCCAACCACAGTGTACAAACAGGGTTTGCTTTTCTCCACATCTTTGTGAGCATTTATCTCTTGTCTTTTTGTTTTGTTTTTACTTTTCCATTTTCATGATTTTTCGTTTTCGTTTTTGTTTTTATTGAAGTATAGCTGATTGATAATATTGTGTTCATTTCAGGTATACAGCAAAGTGATTCAGTTACACATAAATATATATCTATTTTTTTCAGATTCTTTTCCTTTATAGGTTATTACAAAATATTGAGTATAGTTCCCTGGGCTATGCAGTAGGTCCTTGTTGGTTATCTGTTTTATAAACAGTAGTGTGTATATGTTAGGTGTGGGGTGATATGTCACTGGTTTTGCTTGCATTTTGTTGATTATTAGTGACATTGAGCACCTCTTCATGTACCTGTTGGCCATTTGTATGTCTTCTTTGGAAAACTGTCTATTCAGGTTCTTTGCCTTTTTTTTTTTTAATTGGGTTATTTGGATTTTTTGATATTGAGTTGTACGATGAGGCTGTCTTCTTCTGTTCTCCAGTTTCTGCTGGCTAGAACATTGGGGGAAACATTGGGTGTTTTGGCCGCAGTGTTTTCAGCATCCAGTCTCTAACTTCGGGGTCACTGAAAAGCAAAGCATGGGGCATCTATTTCTTTGCCGATATGGTTTTCTTGTAAATCCAGATGTGTTGATGACAGCAGCTTTCTGAAGCCTGTTCACAATACTGGCGATATATTTCTGATGTCAATGGTTCTGTCAGTGGCTTCCTGATTTTCCATCTTCCTAATGGTGGCAGAAGTAGCAGCACTGCTCGTTAGTCATTCCGGATGTCTTTCCAGAGCCCACACTTCCAGCCTTTCCAGTGACTTTGATGTATCCCATCACCTTGTTTTATCTCTGTTTTGAGCAGCTCAACTCTGACAGCTAAAACCACTCACCTCCTCTGAGCCTCAGTCTCTATCCAAAACTTGGAGATTGCCAAGCCTGAGTCTTAAAGTTTTTCACAAGAATGCACTGAGGAAAGGCATGTAGGAAAGTTACTCAGTGAAAGGCACCTTGGGGCAAAGGGTTGCTGTTAGCTAGTTTGAACTTGCTGGTTTGTCCATTAGATGAGAAAATTTCTCTCTACAAGAAATATTGTTGAAATCAAGAAAACTGTTTTCCCTCATCTTCTTAGAGGAGGAGAGAAGGTGTCTTTTTTTGCATCTTTTTTTTTTGGTTTTGTTTTGTTTCTTGGATTCCATATAGCTTGCCCTTTCTCAGCCATGACTACATAATGCCAGACTCTCTTTCTTTGGCCTCTAGTCACTCACTTATGTGGTTCACATGTTGTGTTCAAATACTTAACAGCAATCACTCTTCATGGTGCAGGACTCTGGATTGGATAAATGTAACTTTTGAATTCCTTTGCATCAGTTGAAGAGTGAAATTTTCGTAGAGCCCAAACCTCTGTCCCACTGTGGAATAATTAAGCAGAGAACTGGGTTTTACAGTGAAAGACCTTTGATCTAAGCCACTAAGAATGCGAACTGAGTTTCAGTCTTCTTATCTTTAAAATGGGTATAATCATTGCTGCCTCACAAAGTTGTTAGGAGCATCGAGCTACGCAATAGGAAAGTACTACACACGTGGAATTCATACCAAGGTGGAGGTGATGGTTAAGAAAATGTTTGACTAAGTCAGTGATCCAAAAGATAGGATAAACAGGTAGCCATTCTTTTATTTCCATTGATATTAATCAGGGTCTCTCATGTACAGACATTGTTAAGATATTTGTGTACATCACATCACTTTACCTTGACAATATGCTCATTAGGTAGATATTCCTGTCCCCATTTTACAGGTGAAGATGTTGACTCAGTGTAATTAGCTTGTCTGCATTGAAATTGACTTTGTGACTCTATAGTTTCCACCTTCTTTCCTTTAATTATAGATCCAAAGGCCTCAGATTTCCTGAAAAAGTTTCAGGTATTTTCAACTACAAGGAGACAGTGCCTGACAGAGATAATATTTAGGTTTTTATCTGGTACTCCTTTGACCCACTCCTAGCTTCAACTCCATTCGTATTGGTGCCCTGGTTTAGCTCCATTTAAATCATGATATCAGCCCACATCGCAGTCACAGGCTTGCTGAGACAAGAGTGACTGACAGCTAGCTACTTAATCATATCCCTTCCAGACTGGGAGTCACAGACGTAAGGTGTTTTTTCAGTCTAACTCACACTTTAATTATTATTATTATTATTTTAAGTTTTGTTTAAGCATGAAAATACATCTCTCTCACTGAGATGAGATTTTAGAAGCTCTTGTAAAAATGCCTTTTGCATTCCAAGGGGACTCCTGCCCCTCATCACCTTCACTTTCCATTGTGAAAGGAAATGAGAAGTAAGTTCAGTTGTTAAAATGTCATTAATTACCCGTACCAGGCGGCTCTGCCATCAGGTGGGAATTCTTTAAAAGGAAACCCTTCTGCCCTGGGGAGTCGGAGTACCATTTGGGAAAAGCTGCTTCGGTGTTTTCTTAATTATCTTTGTTGTTTCCGTGCATTTCATGGAAATGTAATAATTTGTTAGCTCTCACTACCTGTGTATTTTAAAATAGAAAATTGTTTGAATACAATTTCTATTTCAGGCGGATTCTTAACCACTGCGCCACCAGGGAAGTCCCAGGATACTGTATTTTAAAAAAAAGTTCCTAGTGAATATTTTTTCTAATTAGAACAGATGACATATTAAACTAGAGGTGATATGATACATCTTATCAAGTCACTGGGTTTTATTTGCCTCATGCTATTGAGTTTTGCCCTTTTTTTTGTTTGTTTTTTTTAATCAATTCTGTTACTAGCCCATAGAGCATATTTGTGCAAAAAGAACATGTACACCCTTTCTGGGGAGACACAGCCCCACACTAAGATGCATGGCCTGGTGAGAGGGGCCCAGCTGGATATCAGCTCCTAACTCATCTCACGGGCCGGCACCACTGCATGTTACAGCCGCTGGTAATAAACGTTCAAGGTAATGTGTGAGTTAGATGGGACAGGAACATAATTTCTGCACTTGTCTGGCACTGGGGGTGTGTGAGGGTACCCTGAAACCAAACCCTCTGTTAGGATAGACCTTGATAATGCCTCAGCCTTAATGAAGCAGCGTCGTGGGCAGGTTTGGGTTAGCAAAAAAGAGGAAGTTCATCCTCAGCCAGGAAATGTGAGACATGGCGGCTCCAGAAAAAACCTTGACCTTGAACTCTCCAGTTGCTTCCCTCTCTCTCCTCCTCCTCCTGCCTGGCACTGTTGGAGGTGTGCTGATGTAACAACACAAGTAGCAGAAAGAGGTAACATTTGTTGGACTCCTGCTGTTTGCCAGGCAAACCACCAACAAAGAAAATATATATCCCACATTGACTTGTGCCAGATACAGGAGATTCAGTGATGAGCAAATCCAGAGCAATCTCTGTCCTTGACCTCGTGGAGTCTGAACTTAGTAGAGGAAATGGACAATAAGCGAGACCAATAAATATATATTACTATGAATGATGGAAAGTTTTGTGAAAAGAGTACAGGACACTACGAGAGCAGAGTGCTGGGTGGGGGGTGGAGGCCAGTTTGGATGGATTTAGATTTTTGAGCCACCCTGTCAATAATAAGAAAATGCAGATACTGCTTTGCTCCCAAATCCTTCCACTGGAAAACTCTAAAGAGTTCCAGCATTAGCAAGTGAGAAAATGAACAACTTAACTTCAAAGAAGTCACCGTACCCAAGGTGTTGGTATCTCTGCCACGTCTTTTGGGGCTGTGTAGGCTCCTGCCTTGGAGACCCCTGCCCACTGCCAACACCCAAGATAAGAAGCTCTGGCAGGTGTGGGGTGGTTGGTTTTCCTTTCCCAGTACCAAGAAATCATAGCTGGGTTACTTCATATAAAACCTCTCCTCCTCTTGGCAAATGTTGAAATGTCTGTGCTCTTCTTGCTGTGATGAGGGAAGAGGTTTGGAGGGGCTGAAGTTTGCAGCTATTCAAGTAAAGGTTTCTGATTAAAACCCCATTGTAAATGTTTCACAAATATTTGAATTGAATTGATGTGTTAGCTCCAGGCTGTGGGGACAGAATCTGGGCTTACCTGTTTGATCTGCACAGTTTTTCTCCTTTAAATAGATGCTGTGCTTGATGTTCAAGCATCCTCTCACCTATGATCTTATACTTATGCTATTTGCCTGGTCCCCGGAGGCGTTTTGAGGATGCAGCCCTTTATCGACACAGCCCCAGGTGCTGAATTCATTCCTTTGCATGTGTTCCTGGCAAGGAAAAGACATCACCAGTAGGTGTCATCTTTGGAATCTACCCATCTCTTCTGAAAGTATTTTACCTTTTGGCTCCTGTGGCATTGTTTTCTCTCCCCTTTTGTCTTTCTGACAATGCCTCTCACTACTTCCTTCTTTTTCTTGGCTCCCATTCTTCTATTCTCAGCTGGGTATTTACTTCCTCCGTAGCCTCCTGTTTCCTTCTGTCCCCTGCTACCTCCTTGCCTCCCTCTTTCCTTCCTGTCCCTCATCCCCTTCCCTTTTCTTCTCCTTTACTCCACTCCACTCCACTCTACTTCATTTCATGTCCATTGAGTGTGTACTTGATGAATACCCTAGGGTTGGTGGAGTGCATGTCCATCTCTCTTCTCTCCCTGGCAAGAGAGGTTGAGCAGGAACCTACTCTTGCAGAAGTAAGACCTTGTAGGACCTATAAATCTAGGTCGGGCTTGGCTGCATGTATGTGTGTGTACCTAAACACAGTTATTGGATTGCAGTAGGGTTTATTGGTGTTCTTGGAAGAGGAAATAACTTTTCAACAATTTGGGCATTATTTCTGTGTGTGATTTCATCATTTACAAAAAATCACATGTTGAATGTTTTCATTTTTTAAATTGTATAAAAATATAGGAGATCAATTGATAGGAGAATGTGATACAGAAAAAATATGTAACTTGAGACTCAGGCTGCCTGAGTTCCAGCCTCAGACTCATGGTTTTTCATTTGCAAAGCTAGTTTACTCTCTGAGTCTCATTTTCCTCAGTGATAGAATGGAGATAACACTGGTGCCCATTTTGTGAAGTTGTTGTGAGCATTAGGTGATAATCCCATACAACACTTAGCTTGATGCCTGACACATGTCAGGTACAGTTAGACGTGGTCTTGTTTTACCCTCCAGTTTTACAGATGGGAAAGCCAAAGACAGTGTCACATGGCAGCTGGTTAGAGGCAGTCCCAGACCTGGATTTTTTTAAAGCTTCAGTGATCGCTCTGCAGGGTTCCTTTTCACCTTTTCCCTTAGAATTGATGCCATGGGGAAAAAAAGAACTTCTAACAAATGCAGCAGAGGAATGGCATATCACAAAAATAAATAGACTGAATTTGTATATTGAATATTTGTGTGTGAGAGAGAGCAAAGTATAGAGAGACAGAGAATCCCAGAGAGAAATAGCAGAACCCCAGAAGACACAGAAAAACAGAGAGAGAAAGAAAGTGTGAACTGGGTAAAAAGAGGTATGTCTTTTGAATGGATATCTAAGCATCATTAAGAAGATGAACCAGATAAACATTTTGAGTTCAGTACATTTTATAAAAGACATAGTAGAGGTTTCTAAGACCCAAAATGCAAGAATGGGCTGGATAGTAATCTGAGAGGGTCTTATATATATCCTTAATTTAAATTTGATACCAAAAGAAACCTTGAAAAGTTTGGGGTGGGAAAAATAGGCACCAAGGATGAATAAGGCATAATAAAAAATAATTACATTACTTTAGATTACACATTTGAAGTGTCTTAAACATCAAGAAACAAGGATGAGAAAAATGGCATGGATTTAGACTGACTAGGAAAATAGAGTTGACTCTTGAACAACAGGGATTTGAACTGCACGGGTCCACTTATATGCAGAGTTTTCCAGTAAACATACAGTCAGCTCTCCATATCTGGGGATTTCACATCTGGGAAATTTCCATCTGTGGTCGGTTGAATCCTCAGATGTGGAACTTGCAGATTCGGAGGGCCAACTGTATTCGTTGTCTGCGCCATTTTATACAGGGACTTGAACATCTGCAGATTTTGGTGTATGATGGGCTCCTGGAGCCGGTCCTCCATGGGGATACTGAAGGAGGACTGTAATGTGATTGTTCAAACCAGTATAAAAGTAAATTTACTACTTACAGTAGAATTAGGGCATCTCCCAGTCCTTTATATATATATTATATTACTTGAAAGAAAAAGAATTAGATGGTGCTTTATTAAGAGACTGGGAATGTGAACAGGAATATGTAGTCTGGGAAAGTTTACAAGTTGGCTTAAAAAAGCCTTCCACATGTGGGTAGCAGAGGGTCATAAATACACATATGTATGTAACACATTTGTTGAATTCGTTCAAAGGAGACTCTCCTTGTCGGAAGCTGAGGATCTAGAAATGAATTTGTGTTGTATTTAGAAAGGAGGAGGAGAGGAAAAGAGGATAGAGTAACTGGAAAGGGAAGGTTTAAAATCGGTGAGGTGTTCAAAATGGCAGCCGAATTATATTGTGAGGAACTAACTAAAGCAGTCCATCCAGGGACCCAGCAAAATGAATGTCTACTGTGTACAAAGAACTGTGTTAGGGGTTTTGAGGGATATGGAGGTCGAATAACCATGAAACTTGCCCCAAAGGAGCTTTTAGTCCAATCAGAAAGATGGCATTCATGCATCTGTTTATTTGTGTAGTGTTCATTAAGCATACATGAATGGACTGTGTTATTCCTGTCAACCCTAATGGCAGACATTGCTAATCAAGCCCAGCACTCTTTCCACCTGGTTCTCAATTAGTGTGGTAACCAGTTCGCTGCAGAATAACTGTTATTCCCCTCCTTGCACTAGGTCCTGCTCTGCCTTAAAGGCAGACATGGTGTTTTTTTTTATTATAATATCCTGAACTCCTGCCAGAGTAACCAGTACCCAATAAATGCTCAATAAATATTCATTTTATTCATTGAAGTAAAACTTACCTTCTTATAGCCATTTATTCTTATTGTATATTAAATGCTCAATATTATACCAACAGTGACCCTTAGTTTACTTTGAACCTGTGTGTGTGTGTGTGTGTGTGTGTGTGTGTGTGTGTGTGTGTGTGTGTGTGTGTTTTGGCAGATCTAGACATAGAGCTACATCTGTAAAATTTAATAATTTGAATAGCAAAGTCAGTTGTTTTTACTGGATTTGTGTAGCTCCTCAAGGCTATTAGGGTATACTTATTTAAGCATAAAGAGTAAAGCATGTATGATTTCTAGAGAGTGACTTAGTGTATATGTGATCTTGCTGAATAGGAGTGAGGGTCATATCATGATGTCACAGAGAGTTTATTAGCAACTCATAGCTTTGTGAAGTTGGAGAACATTTCCAGGGCTGGGTGGGAAGAGGGAGGAAGTTACTTTAATCACTTGCATAAGCCATTTATAGTCCTGTCATCTTCTCTGTCATACAGATTATCACTTAATTATAAGATAACATGATTTGCTATTTAGCTATCAGAGATAGAAATGCACAGGCTGGGATCAAAGTAGAAATCAATTTTCAAAAGGTCTGGGTTCTAATTAATAAAGTTCATTCAGCTGTGCATCTGTCAGACCAGCTTGGGTTCGGGTGTCTATTGTAAAAACATTAGATGAGCTGAGTTCCCTGGCTTCTAGGTCAGAGAGGATGACCATCTTTAAATCCAGAGGGATAGCTCAGGCAAGTGGGAGAAAGTGCCTTATCTCACCATTGACGGTCTCATCGTTCTCAATAAAAATATATTGAATGAATAACATCTCACAGGTAGTTGGATTAAATTGTGTTTCTTAAAACCATTGTTTTCTTAGCATCTCCCATGCGCTAAGTGCTATAAAGCCTGGAACAATGAATAAGACTCAACTGTAGTCCTCCCAGGTATCCACAATGCTTCCATTTTGAAAGTACTTTATATGTATATATTTTCATTAACTTGCACCATCTCCCTCTAAAGTAGGATTTATTATTCCCCTTTTATGGAGAAGGAAGGAGCCCTAAATTTTGAGAGATTAACAGACAGGTCCGAAGTCATACAGAGAGGGGAATGGGAATCCAAACCCTGGCTGCTAGAATCCTCACATTCATCTTTCCATCCGGGTTCTATGACTTTTTGAGGTCAGAGTCTTAGAGGGGCTACTGGATATCCCCGCAGAATGGAATATTGATCTGATTCAGCATGCTTTTTCTTTTCTCACCTAATGGTTGAATGAATTCAGTATATACTATTGTGGGGTTTTTTAGCTGTATTTAGGCCATTATTCCCATAGGGGATACCCATGCGAATCGTATGGGAACTTACTAAAATGCAGAATTTTGGGAGTCTCCACCAGGTCTATTCTGTTGGGTTGGACCCCTTGCAAAGTCCTCAGGGGATAAGGTCGCCCGCCCGACAGTGAACTCTGCTTTCATGAATCCCTGTTGTAACTCAAACTCCTCATTTTACAGGTGAAAGAAATGAAGCCCAGAGAGTCAGAGTGACTAGTTCAGTGGCACAAGGCTAGTTGGTGTCAAACACAGGTCTTCGTTTTGTCAATAAATAAAATCAACACCAAATAAGAGTTAATACTCTCTAAAGTATATAACCTAAGAATGGGTGCATAAAGCTTATTTGGCTTAAGTGCTCTTTCGTAGATGTGCTTCTGATAGCTAAGTGTGAATTAGATGACACTTTGATCAGGGAAGATGCACCCTAACAACAGATAGGGATTTAATGCATTTAACAAAGTGAAATGCTGCTCCCCACATCTAGATCATTTTCAAAGGCACGATAATGGAGTTGCCTAGCAGTCTGTTATTGCAGATGAGTGTAGGTTGGGTTATAAGAATAGGCACCCAAAGATGTGGAAAGGCACAGTCATCAGTGAAAACAGAAGATTCTATTTTTGTTTGTAAGGTAGACATTTTATTAACGAACCTAATTTTAGAGCCGATACTTGCTAGCTCAAAAATAAGCCTTCAACGACGGGATGAACACCGGGACTACTAAAGACCTCTAGTCTCCAAACTGGTCTCATATCTCTAGGAGGTAGATAAATTGTTCAGAAATATTTGATGAATTTCTCTTCATAGAACTGAGAACTTGGACAAAATTGAGTGGCTGATAGGAGCATACTCATGTAGCAGATGTTTCTGAGTGTCTCTCATTCCAGGTCAGATCACTCCTGAAGTATAAGGGTAGATTATAAATTGTTTTAACAGCACTTGAGATGATCTGCTTAATCCACGGAACTTAAAGTGGGGAACTGACGTTGTTTCATGGTTAGGGAGATGAAGTTGACAAAAGAGGATTTCTTAGGTAGCTGCTGGAGCAGTTACAAGAGTGACAGGTGTTTCTCTACTGATCATTTGAACATCTATTTTAACAGACTCTGTATTGGTATTAAAATATATTAATTCTTTATTCTTTCAGTGTAGGCAATAATATTTTCTGTGATTTATTCCATGAGTCTGAGTATATGGCCCATTTGATTTTTTTTGTTTTGTTTTTTTGACAGAGAGCTTTTGCACATCCTCTCGCCAAGCTTGTGTTTACTGAGTGTATTCAGTCTCTTATGGAGAAATAATTCAGTGCCTGTTATTAAGACAATGGCTCTGACTTTAGAGTGAGTTCATAGTTTTCAGCAAATGAGCCAACCATATGTTAAATCAAATTTAACATCCATTATGAAACACTGAATCATACTTTATATCTCAGTAATGATCACAAATGATCGCTTGTCTCATGTTCTTCTCGTTTGTACTACTTCTCATCCATCTTGCCAATATTGCAAAGATTTATTAAATGAACAAGTATCCAACTATAACTGTTAATATTAATTGCATCTTCTTCTGTTTTCTCTTGCGGACTTCCATTTCCATGCTTGCTTAAGCCCACTTTAATGTAGGTTTCAAAAGTAATAGTTTTTCTTATTCTCAAATGATAATTAACAGAAAACTAGTAAGTTAGCAATAAAATTATTTCCAGGAAACTCTGCAATTAGCAGCCCATTACAAGGCGGAGGATTTGCTATGTGCTTGGCACTAGAAGCGAAGATCTCTTTTCACTAGAATGAAACAGTCGATTTTAAAATTCTGGAAACATTTCAGTTCCCTTGTGACTTAAAATTGCTACTTGTGCAGTAAAAGTTTAAACCACTTGAGTAAATTTGTAATTTAATCTTTAAAGTTTAACTAACATTTATTCTTCCTAAGTGCTTTCAGTTGGTGTAAATTATGAGGAGTTGCCTCTCTCTTTTCATAAGACTTTACTGTGGGTCTTTAACTCAACAGCTTCCAAACCAGTAGCTTCTTCCAGGACCCCATTTCTGGAAAAAGTTCCACCATATCGTCACTTCTCTCAGGCTCTGAATACAGGTCCCTGCCTCTCCTTTATGTCCTAAATTGAATGTTTTCAGGTACAGCTGCTTTTTCCTGTGAAATGGTCTCTTAGATGTTTAAACTTCTCCTGTGATCTTGTTACCAGACTCTTTTTACCTATAACCCCTAGATTTCTACCCCAACCTCTTGGTTGAGTTCCAAGACATTTGTTTTTCTTGAATCCATGCTGCATTCCTGGTGAAACAGATCTTGCTCAGCGATCCTGTTTCCTAGCTTTAGTTCATGAACTCAGATGTGCCTTGAGGGCAGGGATTCAACACAAACTTGTTTCATATTACCCCAAATTCCTGCTTTGCATGAGATAACACCTCTCACAGAATTTTATCTAATGAGGTGGTTGTGAGCAAAATTTCTTTGTAAATGGTAAACATCACTCTAATATAATGTATTATCTTTATTGAGATCATAATAATAAAAGTGACCATTTACTAAATTGCTTCTATGTGTTCAGTGTTTTATATCTATTTACCTCTAATTCTTGTACCAACCCCGAGAGCGAGGAATTATTCCTGCTTGGAGTAAATGCTTCTTTGTAGAGGAATTAGGAGTACAGTACAATTGACAATCATCTGCTTCCCTGTAACATCTCTTTTACTATCTCTGTGTGTTAAATTATTTTTTTTTTAGCTGCAGGTTTTTTTTTTTTAAACTTTTTTTGGTGCATTTCTGTCATTTCCCCTCTCAGAACTTAAGGTCCTTTAGGTACCCTGTTTTCTATTTATAGTAATACCTAGGAAGGCAACTTACACTTAGCAGGCATGATAAATGATTCTTGGTTTGAGTAAATAGTAAAATAAAACTAAATCTTTATATATATAATTTTTTAGATGACTAAAGATACCAAAATCTGACCAGACTTTTGAGAAGAACTAGGAAAAGAGGCTTGGGGTTTGGGAGGAAAGTTCAATTTAAAGGGGGAGTTTTTTGTGAGATACTTCATAGACTTAGAACCATAAAGTATCAATTGCAGAGGGATGGACCTGGGTCACATGTATTTCATGTTGCAGGGCTGGGACTCAGAAACAGAACTATGGCTTCAAATGAGAGGGTGCAGGGGTAATGTGTTCTTTTCTCAGTAACCCAGGTGACATGAAGCCATGAAATAAACTCTTATTCACACTACTTAATTAATCCCTTGGCGGGGGTGGGGATGTATTATTACGGAGGGTGAAAGAGCAGGATGCCGAGTTAGTGCCTCATGGATGTTTCTGCCCTCTTCCCTACATCACCTTGGTCTCAGTGTCCTGATCTGTAAGGTGGAGATAAAGCTTACCCACAGGAATGTTGTGGGAATATAATAAAAGTGCATGTAAGGTACTTAGAATAGTGGTAGGTGGAGATCAAGGACTCAAACTGCTATTATTTTTATAATTATAACATATTAATATATTATACTTATTAGTGAGTATATGTAATTCACATTAACTTATTTAGTAGCATTAATACATAACATATAATTACTACTCCTAATAATGTTGGACATAGGCCTTTGCCTTCTTGCAGATGTGATTGCTGAGGCTAGTGAACCATCATAGGGGTAGCTTAAATTGCCCAGTTTTAATTGGTTCAGTGCAATGAAGATCTGATCAATGGTTTAAAACAAATACCGCAAATCACAGAAAGAAAGTTTCAAGATTCTTTAATATCCTTTGAGGATTTCTGGAGGTGAGGTAGATGAGGAATCCTTAAGAATCTCCTAGGATTTTAGAAAGAAAAATTTTGAAAATTGCTATATCAAGGAGAAGGCAACTTCATTTAAACCCTATCATTAAACGTAAATGCAAATCTAAAGGCAAAATCTGGGAACTGCTATGTGAAGATAGATATATTGTAAAGCTTGTTCGGTGCTATGTAAACAAATGGTAAAAATCATCTAGCTGAGTTATAATTAAGGCAAGAATTGATAAGCTGAGACATTGAGCAACCACCACCCCCTTTCTAGATCCTACAGAAGGAGAATAAGTACCTGTCTTGAAATTAGACAGTTACCAAAGTTCGGCGCAACGCTAAAGATGATACTGTATTTTCTTAAATAAGCTGTCCGCATACTTCCTTAAAAAAATTTAGAATGTTCCCCATCTGATCCACAATTAGGCTTACATTCTCAACCCTATTGTAAATTTTTATAATCCAGTCCATGCTTCTGTTATATTCTTAATCAAATAGGAAATTGCTTCCCTGGGTTTGGCCAAGATTGAGAGAGAAGATTGTGCATCATCAGCTTAATATTATCTAAAATTATGCCATTCATAGTGGAACCTAATAAAAATCTGCAGGCGCCCAGCACGGGACTAAGAATTTCAGCTCAGTGAAGTTGTCCTTTTAATATCCTTAACCTGTGGTCACCTGGCTTTAGCATGTGTTATGGCTTTGTTAAACGTTGTGTGTTTACTCAATACCCACTATGTGCAGCTCACTGTGCTGAGCTCTGTGGAGGAAACTAAATCGATTAAGACCAGGTTTCTGCTGTCAAGAAGCTTATCGTCTGTTTGGATAGACAGATGGCACACACGTGGCACAGCTTTGGGCTGCTACAGGCTGGTGGTCTTCCATGCTATGAGAATGCTGAGGTGGCAGACATTTTTTTTGATGGGAGGACTGGAAAGGTTTGATGGACAGTGTAACTTTCAAGCCAGACCTTGAAAGTTTCCACTAGTAGAAGTGTATCAAAAAGGCTGTAAAATTCTGGAAATAATAATTGGACTGATTAACCAGGGAAGAAGTAAGTGACAGCTTTGAGACTGGAAAGGAAGAGCAGGGACAGATTTCAGAGGATCTTAAATGCCATTTGGGGGGCTTTGGACTTGATTTCGAAAACCCAGGGAAGCCACCAGATGTTTTAGAAGAGGAAGTAACAGGATCAACTATGTGTTTCATGAGGATAAACGTGGCCACCCTGTGGTGGGTCGGATTGGTGCTGCAGTAGAGGGAAAAGTTGAAGTAGGAAAATTGAGAAGGAGAGAAAAGACTGAAAAGATAGAAATGGAGTCACCAGTACTCAATGAGAGATGCTGATGGTAGGAGGCGAGTCTACACCAAAAGTTTATTTCTGGGTTTCTAGCCCAGGTGAGTCTTGATTTCCTTAACTGAGACACTGACAATAAGCCATACAGAGGTAGAAAATTAGTACAAAGCCTTGTTTCAGAGAGATG
Organism: Balaenoptera borealis; assembly: GCF_965194805.1. NCBI lineage: Eukaryota > Metazoa > Chordata > Mammalia > Artiodactyla > Balaenopteridae > Balaenoptera > Balaenoptera borealis. The sequence continues at coordinate 33,490,635 of NC_138869.1, forward strand.
ATACATGTGTATAGCACATACATGTGTACACACACATCACACTTCCTTGATTTTGTGATGTTGTTGGTTGTAAGAACACCACTGATTGCATAATATTTTGGAAAAAAGAAATGCTACCATATTAAACACCTAAGTCAATTATAAGATGCACCTTCCTTTACTTACATTAAAAATGTAAAAATAAGCATCTTAAAATTTAGGAAATAGGGCAATGACCTTTCAGTTATTAGTAGTTACTAACTTCTAGTTTATTGGACAATCAAATAATTGTAGCTGGTACATAGTTACTAATATTAGAATTCTTACCACTTTTTGTATACTAACTCTCTGTGACCTTGGGAAAGTCCTTTCACCTCTGAGGGGTAGGGAGAGCACCAAAGATTCTGAAGTGCATTGAAAAAACAGCACTATAGGATGCCCTTGATGTTATCATACCTATATTAACTCATTCACCCCTTAGCACATCCCGTCATTAAAATTAAAATGAAACATCATCAAATGTTACCTGTATTTGAATTTTTTTTTTAATTTTTGCATTTTATTTTATTTATTTTTTTATACAGCAGGTTCTTATCAGTCATCAATTTTATACACATCAGTGTATACATGTCAATCCCAATCACCCAGTTCATCACACCACCATCCCCACCCCCCCACGGCTTTCCCCCCTTGGTGTGCATACGTTTGTTCTCTACATCTGTGGCTCAACTTCTGCCTTGCAAACCAGTTCATCTGTACCATTTTTCTAGGTTCCACATACATGCGTTAATATACAATATTTGTTTTTCTCTTTCTGACTTACTTCACTCTGTATGACAGTCTCTAGATCCATCCACGTCTCAACAAATGACCCGATTTCGTTCCTTTTTATGACTGAGTAATAATCCATTGTATATATGTACCACCTCTTCTTTATCCATTTGTCTGTCGATGGGCATTTAGGTTGCTTCCATGACCTGGCTATTGTAAATAGTGCTGCACTGAACATTGGGGTCCATGTGTCTTTTTGAATTATGGTTTTTCTCTGGGTATATGCCCAGTAGTGGGATTGCTGGATCATATGGTAATTCTATTTTTAGTTTTTTAAGAAAACTCCATACTGTTCTCCATAGTGGCTGTATCAATTTACATTCCCACCAACAGTGCAAGAGGGTTCCCTTTTCTCCACACCCTCTCCAGCATGTGTTATTTGTAGATTTTCTGATGATGCCCATTCTAACTGGTGTGAGGTGATACCTCATTGTAGTTTTGATTTGCATTTCTCTAATAATGAGTGTTGTTGAGCAGCTTTTCATGTGCTTCTTGGCCATCTGTATGTCTTCTTTGGAGAAATGTCTATTTAGGTCTTCTGCCCATTTTTGGATTGGGTTGTTTGTTTCTTTAATATTGAGCTGCATGAGCTGTTTATATATTTCGGAGATTAATCCTTTGTCCGTTGACTCGTTTGCAAATATTTTCTCCCATTCTGAGGGTTGTCTTTTCGTCTTGTTTATGGTTTCCTTTGCTGTGCAAAAGCTTTGAAGTTTCATTAGGTCCCATGTGTTTATTTTTGTTTTTATTTCCATTACTCTAGGAGGTGGATCAAAAAAGATCTTGCTGCGATGTATGTCAAAGAGTGTTCTTCCTATGTTTTCCTCTAAGAGTTTTATAGTGTCCGGTCTTACATTTAGGTCTTGAATCCATTTTGAGTTTATTCTTGTGTATGGTGTTAGGGAGTGTTCTAATTTCATTCTTTTACATGTAGCTGTCCAGTTTTCCCAGCACCACTTATTGAAGAGGCTATCTCCATTGTATATCCTTGCCTCTTTGTCATAGGTTAGTTGACCATAGGTGCGTAAGTTTATCTCTGGGCTTTCTATCCAGTTCCATTGATCTGTATTTCTGTTTATGTGCCAATACCATATTGTCTTGGTTACTGTAGCTTTGTAGTATAGTCTGAAGTCAGGGAGTCTGATTCCTCCAGCTCCGCTTTTTTCCATCAAGACTGCTTTGGCTATTCGGGGTCTTTTGTGTCTCCATACAAATTTTAAGATTTTTTGTTCTAATTCTGTAAAAAATGCCATTGGTAATTTGATAAGGATTGCATTGAATCTGTAGATTGCTTTGGGTAGTATAGTCATTTTCACAATATTGATTCTTCCAATCCAAGAACATGGTATATCTCTCCATCTGTTGGTATCATCTTTAATTTCTTTCATCAGTGTCTTATAGTTTTCTGCATACAGGTCTTTTGTCTCCCTAGGTAGGTTTATTCCTAGGTATTTTATTTTTTTTGTTGCAATGGTAATTGGGAGTGTTTCCTTAATTCCTCTTTCATTAGTGTATAGGAATGCAAGAGATTTCTGTGCATTAATTTTGTATCCTGCAACTTTCAAATTCATTGATTAGCTCTAGTGGTTTTCTGGTGGCATCTTTAGGATTCTCTATGTATAGTATCATGTCATCTGCAAACAGTAACAGTTTTACTTCTTCTTTTCCAATTTGTATTCCTCTTATTTCTTTTTCTTCTCTGATTGCCGTGGCTAGGACTTCCAAAACTATGTTGAATAATAGTGGTGAGAGTGGACATCCTTGTCTTGTTCCTGATCTTAGAGGAAATGCTTTCAGTTTTTCTCCATTGAGAATGATGTTTGCTGTGGGTTTGTCGTATATGTTCTTTATTATCTTGAGGTAGGTTCCCTCTATGCCCACTTTCTGGAGAGTCTTTATCATAAATGGGTGTTGAATTTTGTCAAAAGTTTTTTCTGCATCTATTGAGATGATCATATGGTTTTTATTCTTCAATTTGTTAATATGGTGTATCACATTGATTGATTTGTGTATATTGAAGAATCCTTACATCCCTGGGATAAATCCCACTTGATCATGGTGTATGATCCTTTTAATGTGTTGTTGGATTCTGTTTGCTAGTATTTTTTTGAAGATTTTTGCATCTATATTCATCAGTGATATTGGTCTGTAATTTTCTTTTTTTGTTGTATCTTTGTCTGGTTTTGGTATCAGGGAGATGGTGGCCTCATAGAATGAGTTTGGGAGTGTTCCTTCCTCTGCAAATTTTTTGTATTTGAAATTTTAAAAGTTGAAAAATTCTAAAGAAATGATCAAACCTAGCTGTACATCCACATTCACTGGGAAGTTTGTTGAAAATATAAAAGAATGCTATCTTGGGTCTTACCTTCACCTCTTGAATCAGGATTTTTGGGGAATGGAGTCCACAATCCCATCTTCTTAATAAGCTCCACAGATGATTCTGATGCATAAACAGAGTTGATATCCGATGTGCCTGGGCAGCCTTACGTGGATTCTAAGGGCTCAGTGTAGTGACCCTACAGTTAGTGGTCTTTCCTCCTGTTTGAACAGCCTGAATGCGGTGTATGGGGTAGGGGACATTTTCCAGGTCACTGGTGGTCTCTACAATGCTGCCTCTTCCCAACTTTTATTATCCACCTTTGTAGCCAACTTTTTAATGGAATCTGCTTCTGTGAATTCTCTGAGCATTGTTTGGATACTCAGCTTTGGCAAATTGTTGGTTCTTCATCATTTGCTTTGTTACAAGTTTAATAAAAAAAAAGGTTGGGGGGGCACAACTTAAACTTAATTCACAATTTTCCCAATTAACCGTAGCATGCTCCTGAATTCTTCAGAACATAAAAAATCTAGTTATCTAGGTGATAAACAGTGTCTTTTTTTTTTTTTTCCCAGATAGGAAGTAATGGGTTTTGGATCTGTCTGGATTTAATGTTGACATTATAGGACAAGAATGCTAATCATTGAAGCTGCAATAAAAATTTCAAAATGTTAAAACCTTTTTTCTCATACACAATTATGTTCTAAATTTCAAATGGGAAAAGACAATTTGAACTTGAACTTCTGTACTCTCTTTCTGGAAATTTACCCCATTCCCTAACCTCTTCTTCTATTTACCCAACTTTTTACTAAATACAGACATTTTAAATGTCTTTGGCCCTTAGGACTCCCAGACCTGTAAAGAAACAATCTTTCCCCTCTGGACCTCAAAACCAACTACTGGAAATCTTATCATCCATTTAGTCCAATGCATATTACAATTGAGCAATTAATCATCTCTAGTTCTAATCCAGTAAGCCTGTGCAATTAACATCTGGGATTCAGTTCATCTTTTTGCTGACTTTCTAATTTAAGGATTGGGGCATAGTGGATCTCCCTAGAAGACATATTTAACAAAGATTATTTCTTGTATTTAAATCTTCGTTTTTTTAACTCATGGTGCATTTTGTGCAATATTTTCATAATGCTTTTCAATTGTAACTTTTTTCCTAGAAAGAGATTGTTAGCGGTAACTAAAAAAAAGAAGGTAAATTTAGTGGTATCCCTTAATTTTTTGATTTCCAAATAACAGGTAGTATGTCAAAACTACCTATAACAGCAAATGATTTAGCGGATAAATAGAGACACAATCATTAGCCGCATGGTGTGATTTTGGTTGCTCTGCCCTCTTGTCTTGGCTAAACTTCCCTACATGCTTGCCTGATACTTGAAATTACTCTAAGATTGGGTACACCTTTTATTTCACCACTACAGAATAGGTAGACTAAGTATGTAATCACAAATACCAAGGAAAAGTTAATTTGGGGGCCCTAATTCACATTAAATTGTAATGAATGAAAGGAGTCTTTCCTCTAATAGCGGGAATAATCAGAGATGGACTCTAAAAAGTAGATTATCTCAGTCCTAGGTAAACAGTGGCTGAAGGAGGCTGAGAAAGAAGGGAACTACAAAATTGGTAGAGAAGCAAGGAAAAGGAGGCACCGAAGCTTGACTTTATTATTTTTACTAGAAGCTGGGCTTCTAGTCTAAATGGTGATGCCCACTGTTGAGAAAAACTTTCTCACACTGTTCTGCCAGATGGGGCTCCAGCCTTTTTCATATGAAGCTTATATGTCACCTCCTCTGAGAAGCCTTCCTGGCTTTCAAGCACCATATCAGTTCCCAGGCCTTTATGCTTCTGTTTCTACTTTACTTACATTGAAAACTTTATACCACCATGTGGCTCTTTCCCCAGAATATTTCATAATTTCAGGAGTTATTTCTATATCTACTGTTGCTTTTTCTCTGTTACAGTCTCTTAGCACAATGATCTACGATAAATGTTAGCAGATTTAATATACCTAGAGAGTATTTACGATATCATTGAAACTATAATTTTCTAAATATATTTCCAATTTATTAAAGAATATTTGAAAAATACAGAAAAATTAAAAAGAAAACGCAAGTCCACATTAATTCTGCTTCTCAGACATAACCATTATTAACATTCAGGTGACTTTCCTTCCAGTGTTCTTTTCTATTCATAGCTAAATGCAAATATGCATTTTGGGGGTCTTTTGTATATTTATAAAATTTACATATATGTACATGCATACATATATATTTGCACATTTCATTTTACTTTTTTTTTACGCTTAGCTATGTCAACTTTTTTTCCACATTATTAAGTATTCTTTGAAAACCTTATTTTGTAATGTTTTTAAAATATTAGCCATTGCATATCAGAATTTAATTAACTGTCTTTTTTTTTAGTAGTTTTGTTATCGTTATACATAGAACTGTGACAGATGTCTTACAAATAATCTTTGGATCTCTGATAATTACATTGGCATAAATTTTTGGAGGCTATGGATAAATATTTTGATATATATGCCAGTTTGCCCTTAATGGTAGCGTATACTTGTGTCTTCTTCCTTATAGCTTCTGCAGATCTGAATATTTTTATTGAAAAAAATTTTTTGCCTTTTTCCTAATAAAAATGCTATTTCATTGTTTAAAACTATGGTTAATTGAATATAGTGAAGTTGAATATATTTTTCACATTGCACTTATCCATTTATATTTCTTATTCCTGGTTTTAATCTAGTTTTCTAATGAAGTGTTTGCATCTTATCGATTTGTAATAGCTCTTTATCTAAAGATATTAGCTGTTAGTACCTAATACATTTTTCAAATATATTTTTCTCATACTTTTTCACTTCATTTTGTTTGTAATGGTTTTGGGGAACTGAAGGTTTTAATTTTCTGTAGTGATATGTATCATTTTTTTCTTTGTCATTTTATTTTAATGTCTTTATACTTAAAAAGTCTATTCTGATCCAGATATAGAAGTCGTATTTGTTTTCTAATTATCTAATGGCTCCATTTTCTGCTCTTATTTCATTAGTAAATGTGTGATTTGTTTTAGCACTTGACAGGAGAGAGAAATGTAACTTATTTCCTGTAAATGGTCAACCAATATTTCTGCCGTTGTTTGTTGCAGTCTTTTCTTCCCTAGGATTTGTACTGCCACCTTTACGACAGTGACTTTCATATACACTATGGTCTCTTTCTGGCCTTTCTCTTCTGCCCATTGACGTAAATATCCTTAGCTCAATATGCTTCCAACTATTATAGTTTCGTTATTTATTTTAAAGAATTTTTTTTCAAAAAGTAAGTTTAGCCCACGAGTGTAAGACTTCTAATGTTCTCACTTTAGGAGCAACACTGTTATGTATTAGTATGTGCACTTCATGGCCTGTCTACAGAGACAGAGGGAAACGTCTGTCAAATTAATAGGGGGTAATAGACCATTTGAGGACATGGTAGTGTTGCTTATTTGTGTGTCTCTATGCTACTTAAGAGCATAATCTTTGAAGTGAAGATTTCAAATTCTGGTCCCAGCTCTGCCCCTAACTAGATGTAACCTTAATCAAGTTAATTTACCTTTCTGTGTCCGAATTTTAAAAATAAGTGTTTTCATAATGCTTACCATGTGTAATTATGAAGAGTATGTAAGTAATTTACATAGAATGTTGTGCTTGGCTCATTATGTGTTCTTTTTTTATTAAAAAATTTTCTTTCTGGTTAAAATGTACATAACATAGGATTTACCATTTTAACCCTTTTTAAAGTGTACTGTTCAGTAGTGTTAAATACATTCACATTGTTGTGCAAACAGTCTCCAGAACTCTTTTCTTATTGCAACACTGAAACTCTATACCCATTAAACAACAACTTCCTCTGCCCCCTTCCCCTACCCTTTGGCAACTACCCTTCATTTTTGTCTTTATGAATTGGACTACGCAAGGTACTTTATATAAGTGGAATCATGCAGTCTTTCGGTGACTGGTTTATGTTACTTAATATAATATCCTCAGGGTTCATGCTGCATGTGCCAGAATTTCCTTTCTTTACAAGACTAGATAATAGTCCATTGTATAATATGTATATACTACGTTTTGTTTCTTCATTCATCTGTCAATGGACACTTGGGTTGCTTCCACCTTTTGGCTATTGTGAATAATGCTGCTACTAAAACATGTCTACAAATAGCTCTCCAACACCCTGTTTTCATTTCTTTTGGGTATATACCCAGAAATGGAATTGGATCGTATGGTAATCCTATTTTAAATTTTGGGGTGAACCATCATACTGTTTTCCATAGCAGCTGTCATAGTGTATTCCTAATCCTCATATATCATTAGAGCTCATTAGGGTCAAGGATCCTGATTTATGCGTTGCTAAGAGCACGATACAGTGACTGGCATGTAGTAGGACAAAACACCAAATCCCAAAGGACTAAGCCACTTACTAGATTAAATAGTGCACACACAAGTTTAACAGCTCTTACTTTTTCATCCTTTTTTAACTTAGCTGCCAAACTGATCTAACTAGGAAGAATATAAGAGTTGTAGGAATGATATTTATATAATACATGGGTGATAGCCTATTTATTTATATATTCAGCAATTTATTGAATACCTAGTATGTATCTCACACATTTATAGGTAATGGGGTTACAGAAGTGAAAAAAAGAGACAAGATCTTCATGGAGCTACCTCCTGGTAGGGAAAGAAGGTAATGTACAAGCAAAGAATTAAATGGGAAAGATAATTGCAGAGCATGATAAGTGGACGTGAAAATTTGTCCATGGGGTGAGGAGGCACAGCATTCATGGGGCAGGAGGAGAGGCTACTTTAGACAGACTGATCAGGAAAGGTCTTTTTTGTTATATGATATGTAAGCAGAGACCCTATAGTGGACACTGTGGTAGACTCTCCACCAATGTCCCATCTAAGCCAACCAGCCCATAGCCTTGTCTGGTCACTGGTATGGGACCATGAGTCAGCAAGTGACCCAAGTTGGCCCGATAAGAATAGAAGGAAAGCCTTCTGTACTGTGACTGGGGAGGAAATTGTTTTCTCTCTGCTGTTGGACCACATCACATGCTCAGGCAGGCTTGATTGCTGCTGACTTCCATTACACTTCTACATGGGACTCACTCCAGGAAGCTGAGTTTTCTGTCTACTCTAGATGAGTTTACCCAGTTTCCATTCTATTCTCATTCAAGTAAGTTGGTTGGGACGCTAAAAGCAACATCTCTCAGATTCTCCTGTAGCTAGGTTCTAGGTACAGAAAATGTTCCGCCAATTCAACATATTCATGTGGTATTTGACAGGTGAAAGTGAGGTGGAGGCCATCTTTCAGCCCTCCTTTTGCTATTTCTGCTGGCATGCATGGCTGGAAAATGTGGGGATTTCCTGCAGTGTTGTTCCTTTGTCCATTCTCCAGCTTTCTGTGATTTAAGGAATGATTGGATGGCAGAAGCAGTTGGCAGCGCTCTGATCTGGCTTCCTGAGCTCTGAACTGTAGCTACAAATATGCCTTTTTCACTTCACTGCATGTCCAGAGGCAGCTATGATAGTGGCAGGTTCTTGGTCTGATTATGGCTCTGAGGTGGCCTCAGAGGAAGTGGCTCCTTGTAACTTCTCGGTGGTCGGTGGGATACTGTTGTGGGAATGTTTGCTGCAGGCCCAGCCTACATTCTGTTCTTTCAGCTCTTTCAGTGATTTTTAAAGATCCTTTTTCCCCATATGAAATCCCTCCTACTTAAAATATCTGGAGTGGGTTCTTGTTTTTGTAAATCCTTGAACCCAGCTGGTACCACTGAGCCTTCTGTAGAGCAAAGAAAAATAACTGACCCATGCTAGCGACTTCATCGTAGATGAGCCACTTATATTATTATTGAGACAATAATTTCCTGTGTTGTTCAAGCCAGTTTTAGTTGAAGTTTTTTTTCTTGCAGCTGAAAGCAATTTAAAAATATGTAGATATTAGAGATAAGAGGATACAAACCTGGGAAGATCTTGGGGAATGTTGTTTCAGGCTCAGATTTGGGTGGTGTTTAATTTGAGATCTCTCTTAGGTGTCCGGGTAGAGGCACTTGTAAGGCTTTTGGCTGTACAAGTTTAAACCTGAACAGAAAGGTAAGATCTGTAGACACAAAGCTGCAGTAGGTCAAGAGCTAGCCTGGAGGTAGAGCTAAGATAAGGGTCACTTTTTAATTTCTCTAGTGGGTAATTTGACAGCATTTCAGCCTGTTTGTGAGTCAGTGTTCTTTTTTTTTTTTTTTTAGATAAAAGCACTGAATTTAAAAGTATTTAATTAAAAACAACTACTTACAGTACTTCAAATGTTTTATTTGTGCAAAATGTAATGTAAGTGAAAGATATTTCCCAAATGCCCATTAAAACAGGGATCCCCAACCCCTGGGCTGCAGACTGGTTCCGGTCTGTGGCCTGTTAGGAACCGGGCCGCACAGCAGGAGGTGAGCGGCAGGCAAGTGAGCGAAGCTTCATCTGTATTTACAGCCGCTCCCCGTTGCTCGCATTACCGCCTGAGCTCTGCCTCCTGTCAGCATTATGGTGAGTTGTATAATTATTTCATTATATATTACAATGTAATAATAATAGAAATAAAGTGCACAGTAATTGTAATGTGTTTGAGTCATCCCGAAACCATCCCCCCTGCTGCACCCCCCCATCCGTGGAAAAATTGTCTTCCATGAAACCGGTCCCTGGTGCCAAAAAGATTGGGGCCCACTGCATTAAAGGAAAGATAGCCCTGTTAACCCCATTGCTGGAAGTAATCTCTTCTGCTTGGGGTAGAATCATCTCTCCAAAGTCTCAGAAGGAGTCTGTTATACAGTCTCAGCTTTAGAAGGATGTCACTGCCACCTTTGATTACTGCACTTTAACTGCACCCTTGGTTCATCTTATCAGAGGGCCATTTTTAACTTTACTCTGTTTGCTTCTTCTTATTCTAGATTTAAGCTAGGCCTTTAACCGTATTTGCATGCATTTGTAAGTGAATTGTTCTAACCCTGATCTAAATTCTAAACACAGACTATTTAAGACTGGAAAAATCAATATTCAGTGGTATTCTTTAGTAGAGAAACAATTTATACTTGTTTTCTTGTTCGTTTGTTTTTTTGTATGTGGTTTTGTTTTTTTTTTTTGGCGTAGCAGTCTGCTCTTTAGTGTAATTGATATGTAGCATAGCTTATCTCTGACAACGTGGATGTGGTAGTTACTTCAGACTCACATCATTTTGAGAGCTGCATTATGGAGGACTTTCCGAGGCTTTGATGACTGTCCCATGGGGCAGGCAGAGTAGAGAAAAGCTTAGCATGGATTAGGTAGGGTATATGATGATGTATATGGAACACAAGATGTTGACTAAATAAATTTATACATGCAATATTCAGCAAATTTTAAAACTAATCATTAAATCGTAAAGTGGGAAGACATTGTGAGTGACTTTTATGTTAAGCTCCCTTTCTTAAACAGGTGGTGAGGAATAGGTCTCAACCTCAATGATTATTGAAATAAATAAAATGATTATCGAATAACTGAAATAACATAACTATAATATATATGACATGGTGCTTGCTATCTTAGAACTTTTATTTAAAACACCCTTATGAAGTAGCATTAGTATCTCTATTTTACAGATCAGGAAACTGAGGATCAGAAAGGTTAAGTGATTTATCTTAGGAACACAGATAGCAAAAGGCAGAAACAGGATTTGAGTTTGTATGCTTGACTCTGAAGCGCACCTTCTTTACATCACTAAGCCACTAACAATAATGTCTGTCTAGTAATCTTTGGATTCTTTTAAGGAGACCCTTTTACCTCCCTTAATCATTTCCTTGGGTCCTTTTGTACTAGTGAGAAAGTAGCATAAATGTTATACAAAGCTAGAAAGTGTTGTGGTGATTATTTAGTTCATCTTTGTATTCCAGGGAAGAACTTTGCAAGATCAAATGAGTTGGAAGGCTGTAACTCTACTCTGCCTCTCTTCTCCCGTTAAAGGATTCACCCTGCATGTTTGTATATTATATGCTCAGAACAGCCCTGATGTTTAACCTGGCATTTTCCAAATCTTTCTGACCACAAACTTGTATCGTCATTCTCGGGAGGTTGCCCAACCCCCTCAGTTCACAAGAGAGGACCCCAGAGAAGAGAAAGGTCAAGAAGGTTGTCCTTGGGATACAGGTTTTCTGTTTCCTATATAGTCCTAACATTGGACAAATTTTGGCCTATTTGAGTTGCGTGAATCATTGAGTATATGATCAAAACCTCTAAAACAGGAGTCCTTTAACATTCCCAGTAGTTTTTCAAGAAGCATCTGTCAAAGCAGTCAGCTTAAAATGCCACTTTGGGCAATTATTAACTTATTTAAAGAAAGGGAGGGGACTACAGTAAACATGTGACTGGTTTACTTCTGACCGTTCCTAAGGGTTAGTAGCCAACCGAGAGCTTCACCTTCAGCTACAGGCTGTGAAAAAGGGCTTCACCCACAGAAAGGTCAGATTTATGCAAACACAAGCAGAGTAGCTGAGAACTCTGGGTCCCTTGAGTTCCATTTTCACCTTTTCTTCTTGCTAAGTCTCAATACTGTAGGCTACTTATTTACACACAAGCCATTTTCGGCAGCATTTAAGAAAACCATTAAGCACTTGCTCATGTTATTCTTGTAATGTATATCCAGCCCCTTCTCTGTTCTGCTTTGCCACACCTGCTGGGATTTGGAGATCTTTGGAACAGGAACCCTAGGGGTTGTAATCTTTCCAGTTACTTGGCCCAAGAAGTATATCTTATTTATTCTCTCTTTAGGAATAAGCCAGAGATAGTTTCATTTTTTTTTTTTTTTGATTCCCTAAGACACTTGTAGAGTTAAAATGGAGACTTATTTCACTTTTAGAATTGTGTTTTATGGAGCGTAATACTCTTTGAGAAGCATGAGGTGACTTGACAAGTTCAAGTACAGATTTTGCTGACAGAGTCCTTGTGTGAACGATGTTAATTGAAGAACTAATATTTCTTCCTGGGCTCTTCTGCTGAACTTAGAAAATCAGCCCCATTTTAATACCCGAGGTGGAGGGGAAGAAACATCCCGGCTGAAACAGCGTTTCCGTGTTGTCATTTTAATCTCTCTCTTCCTCCCCTCCCTCTCTTTCACTGCATCTAGAGCAGAATTAACAGTGTCTGAGGCTCTTCTAGTTCCCAAGCTGTCCACTGGCACTGTGGGGGCCAGCTCTGGTTGTCTTTAGGAAAAGGAGAATTACTAGGTTGACAGTGAGAGCTCACGAATCTATGAGTGGCTAAAAGACACAACTTAGGAAAAGAAGGAACTAAGGCGGGTTTGAGGGCCAGGAAATGAGAAGCACAACAAATTTTAGCAAAATCAGTCAGGCCAGAAGGCCTCTGTGCTATAGGCAGGGAAGAGGGAAGGTTCTGGCCAGTAGTGGGAAATAGGCACTTTGTATCCAAGCAAGAGTCCACACAATAAGAACTGCAGCAAAATAGGATGGGGGTGAGTACTGGATAGGCATAAAATAAAAACAAAGCAAATACACAGAAATGATTTACCTGTGTTTTTGGCTTAACTGGCTGAGAACCAACTTTTGAGCTACTTCTGAACTAGTTTTAGGAGCCCTTAAACAGTTGCTCCTACAAGTTCAGAATCTTAAATTGTGTCTAAACCTCTGGTCTTCTTCCTTAATTCAGAGGGACTCCCTCAAAAATCTCAAATAAAAACGTAATGCTCTATTATGGAGATAACTGCAAAGTGTACTCACTGAATTAGCTTTTAACTAATTTTACTGAAATGACACATATGGTAAAAATCAAGCAAAGCCAGTCTCCAAATCCATAAAACTGAATTAAGATTAAATTGACCAATGTCCAAGTAATCAGACTAGTGTATACATGAAGATGAAACCTTGGAGAGATTTTTAAAGACCTTTTGGCTACTCTAAGTGCCCTTTCAAAACTTTCCCAGAATAGTGTGTGTGTGTGTGTATGTGTGTGTGTTTTAATTAAATGATTAAAATTGATGTGTCTCATCAAATAGATAATGCCTTTTCAAAGCAAACTGAGAGTTTCCACATAGAGGAAAACCTTTCTGGTATTTATAAAAGATTATATTGAAAAATTATGTGCATTTATAAAGTCTATTTTAATCTCCTTCTTGGTAGGCTATTCCGATAAGAGTATGAATTGTATATCTGCATTTTTATCTATAAGAAAACCTATCTGTAACAAGATAGTTTACTGTGAAATTCTATCTATGTTATATGCTCTGAATGTATAGATTGATTCAACCATCACAACAGAATCCTTTGGGGGGGGGAAGTATTAAGACTTCTAAAGGTCAAAATTTGTTTAACCAAATAAGCCTTTTCCTAGGAAAATATTGGCCTGATTTATTTTCAAATGCATGTAAAATAGGCTTTAAAAAGGATTTATTAGTTTTATAAATAAAAGGATTTATTTATTTTAAAAAGCATTTATTCACCTATTATAGAACCAGTGTGAATTATCACTCATCTTTCTTAGTTATATTTAGAAATAAATATAGGAGAGTCCTGTATTCCAAAACTGTTTCATTTCTTTATATATAGAGAAATTTTCACTAGGAAGTTTTACATTTCTAAAGGCCTCCAAATTAAAAAGGATAAAATACAATGTTAGTTACATTAGCCATATAGAGGCACTGTATAGGTGGGGCTGGATTCTGCCTTCCAGGTTCTTAATTGCCCAGGTGCTAGATGTTCCCTGCCTTGCATCAACATTGTGGCTTTCAGACTCACTCCTAAAAGTGGGAGACCAGTGAGCGGGGCAGGTACCACATGCACCTTTTGGGAGAAGAGACAGGATTGGGGATTCTCATCTCTTCTGAGTTGTATCAGTGTCCTTGGCTGGGCGTCTGAGATTCTTCTGGTTTGATTTAGAATTCTTTTCTCTGAAAATTCATCCCTTGCCACTAATATTACTACCCTTTTCCGTCTTTTCCTCTTTTAACGTGATGTTGGAAGTTTTTAGAGTGAAAATAAAATCCTTCAAAATGGGCTTTCAACTAAAAAAAAAAAATTCACATTTATCTTTTTATACATTTGGAGTTGAAAATTTGGGTGTGAAAGCTGCTGCATCTCACATTTCTGTCTTGCTAACATATTTAATTATACATTGCAGATCAGAGGAAGTTAGCTCAGGGTAAAGCTAATTAAGAGATGTTTCTTTATCAGTACCATTAGCTGAGTAGAAAGCACAGCTTTGGAGTCTCACATTCTATGTTTCTACTCTGATCACTAAAGCAGGCGTAAAAGGTCAGGTGAGGTCTGGTCCTTTACATTTTAAATATTAAGTCCCAGCAAACTAGAGACATCACAAATATCTTGATCCCAAAAAATAAGAGTATTTCTCTGTTTGTGATTTCCCAGGTATTCTGTTCTGCATTGAGATAGAGCACAAAAGCTATTTTACTGTAGCAAGATTATTGAGAGATTGTGTATATGTGTGTGGGGTGCTTGTGTGCATTTATTTCTATGCAGTAGCAAAGAAATCCTAGCGTCTATAAAACAGAGTTGAGATCAGCTTTAAGGTAGGCCAGGCAGCCTAGACTCTGAACCAATGTTTGCTTGGCACTTTGTTACCTTAAGCCTTTTCCTGGAGAGTTTTGCATCCAAGCAACAACTTCATCGTTGGTTGGGGAAACAGAATGAGTGGTCTTAATTAAAAAGTGCGGTGCTTTACTGTACCTATGTGAAGTGCGGGAAGCCGTCACCCAGCCAGATGTTGAAGCACACAAATTAGGCTTATTTGTGCTCTTTTACTGTTAGATTTTTCTTTTATTTTAAAATACACTAAGGCAGTAAGAGCTTCAAGAGGGGAATTAAACAACCCTCTTTGATCTTGGATTTAAGTGACTAAAGCTGGTGGAGACTGAAAGAAATATCACTCTCCTTTCTGAAAAGGAGGTTCTGTTCCTCTGGCAACTAAGTTTAGTAGATTCTCAGTGACTTAAGTGAGTAAATTTGAACTCAACTTTGGTGAGGTAGCTGGTTCCTCAGGTTTTCACTGTGGATAACAAGATGTGATCGGGCATAGAGGGGAGTCTAAAAAGGTCTCAGTTTCTCTTTCTGATCTCACATTCTCAGAGGTCATTAATATAACTTTGCTTGATTTCAGTGTTACTATTAGCAGGAGTTCTCACCCTTCATCTGTGAGTGATTGTTCGTTTCATGTCTTTATGGATTGCATTGTACTTCTCAGTGATAAAGATGCGTCTCCCTCCTCTCTCTCTTTCTCTATCTCTTTTCTAGAAGCCAAGTGATTGTAAAAAATGGAGGGAGCATGAGTTAAGCCCTAAGACTTTCACATTGTGCGTTCAAGTCAATCTCATGCTACTCTTGATATAAAGTCATTTACAGTAATTTGAAGCGATTAAGGTCATCTCAAAGATAGTTACCACCAAGTCACTGAATAAGGACACTGAACACCAAGTAGATTTCTTTATGTCAAGTAAGTTCTAGCACGGAGTTGGCATCTAATGAACACTGGTTGGCTGATGATGAGTTGGCAAGGTGACTTTCTCAGGGATCCAAGGGCCATTCAGTGATGAAAACTAAATGAAAAGTTATCTTTGGTCACCTTGTTTAGTCTGTAGCATACTGGTTTGGTGACAGTTTTTTGGGGGGAGGGGTTCAAAATGAGTTATGAATTTTGTTTTGTGGCAGGGTTGTAAAAGAGTCTACTTTTCTCAGTCCCAAAAAACCATTTAGGAATCAAGGAATGCAAATTTGAAACAGAAACGTAAGCACATATCTGATAAAAGGCCCATTATGCATAGGCATAGCTTTCCCTCTGCCTCAACAGTATCTGCAAGGATATGCCTTCTAACTCAGAAAATGATCTGCTTTTTAGAAGTGATAGGATTGTGCCTGCAAGATATCCTTAAAATTGGTTTAACTTAATATTCATTTGAAGTGCAAATGAAAACATATTACTGGGTGGGGGCAAATATATGCAATGTATTTATCAAGCAAAAAATAAATCTATCACTATAGAAACACAACTGTCTCCTTCCATAGGATAACAGGAGGGAGAGCTACCTAGAACGGAGAATGCGGAAAAAAGGATGGTCCAGATAAAAGTGAAAGGTGTGCTATATGTTACTTTTTTTTTTTTCTTAAGAAGAAGCAATGGGACCATAAGCTTCATAATTTTCATACTGCAACGATGAATAATATTAACTGTTACATGCGCTCAGGAAGAAAGAGTTTGGGAATTGTTTGACTTTTGACAGTTCCCCATAGAGCGCCTCCTCAAATGTATGAGCAGTTAAATGTATCCTTGACTATAATTGTGATTATATCTAACACAAGACTCAAGTACTTTGGTATGTAGGTGTGTTATTTCTCTTTATTTAAAAAAAAAATTATCCTGTACATTCTTTTCATTTTATTCTCCCTTGAATTTTATAATGATCTTAGTGACAATGGCCTTTATGATTTTAAGAATGGGAATGAAAGGAAGCTCTACAGAAGGAGTATTATTGACATTAGTGACCTTTATTGCTAAGAGATGCTTCATTACACATTAAAGATGAAGGTTGTTTTTAACGTCTTACTCATTTAGCATTAATTTTCCAAAATAGCTTAATGGGCATGGCAGGAACTTTGGATTTGAAGACTCCTACTTTGTGTCTTCATAGGAGTTTTGGATTGTGACTATATATGCCCAGGGTCCTGGAGGCTCTCCTAGAAACACAAGTAAGAAATGTCGGATCATTTTGGATTAAGTGTCTCTGAGCACTAGAAGTGAAAGTAGAAAGTGCCAGGTCATTTACTCAGTGCTGCCTTCCCCTTTGCCCCTGTGTGTATCATCTGGAATCCATCTCTCTTTCATACATCCACAACACTTTATACTTATCACTAAATGGCCTACTGTGCAATGTAGTTATTGAAGCCAGCTTTGCTGCTCCCAACACTGGAAAGCCCTCTGCATGCCAGTTTTTGTGTTGAAAATAAAGGTATGATTTAGCCTTCTTTCATACACTTTTAGTACTCGCCCACTGAAAGGCATTTATTTTAACAAATTCTTGCTGCATTTAACTTTACCTTGAGACACTCAAAGGTTCCTTTGAAATCTTAGAGGAAGTAATAGTTAAGCTGGGCCTTGAGCAGGTGAGGACTTGAGTTGCGTGGGGGAGAAAGATGTCCTAGAAAGAGGCAAGAGCTGGTATAAAATTACAGAGCCAAGAAAAAAGAGTGACTTGTTCATGTGATAGCAAAGGACTCAGTGTGCCATTCATAATTGGTTGATGAGGTTGGAAGGAGTGGCAAGGGCCCAGGTAATGGCAGATCTTGTAATGTGATGGAACTTAGGTTCATTGGTTTATTTGTTCCATGGACATTATTTGCATGTATGTGATGTTTTTCAGGTCAATAGGTGATACATTGTCAAACAAGACCAACAAAGTCATGTCCTCGTGGAACTTACGTTTCAATAGGGAAAACTGAAAATAAATAAGTGTGTGTGTGTGTGTGTGTGTGTGTATGTGTGTGTGTGTATAGAAGATAATTGAAAACTGGGTAATAAATTCCAGAAGGAAAAAATACATACAATGTGATAGAAAATAGCAGAAGTGGAGTGAGGGAAGGCGGAGGTACTTATAGAATGGGTAGTCAGAGTGGACGTTCTGAGGAGGTGACACTTGTCTGGGGTCTAAAGGCAGAGCAGGAGCCAGCCAGGGAAAGAAGGTGAGAGAAGGGAGCTCCAGGCCTATGGAACACCAAGCGCTCAGCTGTGAGAGGAGGCCGGCAGCCTGGAGCCTGGGGGTGTGAGGGAGAGTGGCCCAAGGTGGACATGTGCCACATCAGATCACCCAAGGCCTTGCAGGCCAGCTTGGTTATCCTCAGTGCAGCGCAAAGCCATGGAGGCAGAGGTGGCAATGACCTGATTGACATTTGTCTCTGGTTGCTGTGGGGAGAAGGGATGAGTGGGGCAAGAGGGAACACTGAGAGGCCATTCAGGAGAGGATATCGCAATACTTTCCAGGTCAGAGGCGATGGTGGTTTGCCCTGGGGTGGTAGAATTGGGGATGGAAAGAAATGAACAATTTCAGACTATAGTTTGGAAATAGAACCAAAAGGAAGGTGAACTAGTGAATATCCTTTGCCTGCAGAATCAGGACCTTAGCTGTAAATGGCTTAATATGTACCTGTTCTTTGGTAGACAGGGGAAGTGGGTCTTTAATGTCACACATGCAATAATTGGAGAATAAAATTAAGTGAAACGGGGACATATCGGTCTTTGTTTTAATTTTGTCTGATTGCTCTAACATGGCTTTATCTTTCAGTTTCAGGGGTAAGAAGTCATGACTTTACTGTTAGTAAGAGGGGAATGAACTCATTCTAGTGTCCAGGTAACCATGGTCCTCACAGCCCCCTTGGCTCCAAGACAGAACAGTCCTAGTAATTTGTGATGTTTCTGATGCAAGACCATAAGGGAGACTCCGTGGAAAGAGGGAACTTGACCAACTCAAGGTCATGTGGTGAGGCAAAGAAGGCTCCCCTAAATATGCTTGCAGGTGGAAACAACTTAGGATTTGTAAAAAGAAGCTTTTATAAGTAACGCAATTCTGGACCTGTCCAAATGCCAAAAGCAAATGATTTTGTTCGCACTTTGGCACCAATGAAGAATTTTATGGTTTCAGATAATCAAAAAGAATTTTATAACAGCACTTCTTGGCTAGAGAAGAAGGCTTTTTGGGACTGCCCTGAGCCTGGTGAGAATAGACCATCCAGTTGGCCAGCTTGTCAAAGTAAGGGCAGTGCTCTCAGCAAACAAAGGGGACTCTGGGCTGCTATTGTTAGAAACCTTGATTCCTTTTTTTTTTTTAATTAAAAAAAATTTTTTTTTAATTTATTTTGGCTGCGCCAGGTCTTAGTTGCGGCACTCGGGATCTTCGTTGCGGCATGTGGGACGTCTTAGTTGCGGCACGTGGGATCTCTTAGTTGCCGCATGCGGACCTCTTAGCTGTGGCATGCGAACTCTTAGTTGCGGCATGAATGCGGGATCTAATTCCCCGACGAGGGATCGAACCTGGGCCCCCTGCATTGGGAGCGTGGAGTCTTACCCATTGGACCACCAGGGAAGTCCCAGAAACCTTGATGCTTAACAGTAGTTTGAGCAGTGATCTTCAACAAATACAAGGACCGTTAATAAAGTACTGGGTGTGCGAAGCATTGTGGGAGGTGTTCATTCAAGAACGAGAACTTGAGTATTGGCTGTGATTCAGGCAGTGTGAGTGCTCTGTGGGTAGATACCAGAGTTCCTGCTTCCTAGGAGC
This sequence comes from Balaenoptera borealis, assembly GCF_965194805.1. Lineage (NCBI taxonomy): Eukaryota > Metazoa > Chordata > Mammalia > Artiodactyla > Balaenopteridae > Balaenoptera > Balaenoptera borealis. The sequence goes on from NC_138869.1 coordinate 33,510,123, forward strand.
TTACACTCTAGTAGGTGAGATGAGGAAAGTACATGTACAAATATGTCAGCTGAGGCTGGTGGAAACATTAACAGAGAAGAGCTAAGAGCGCATGGAGGAAGGAGCCATGGCACCCCACTGAGGCATTCAGAGAGGGCCCCAAGCAGTGGGAACAGTGATATTATAAGATGCCAGGAGTACTGCATTGGAAGGACCCTTAGAGGCATATAGAGGTGTGAGCTAACAGCTGGCTCTCAAGTCCTACAGCTTTGGTCTGAATCCAAGGGGGTGATGGTGGGAACTTTACCTTTCTGGGCTTCACCTATAAAATGAGGATCACTGTACTTCCCTCCTGGGGCGGTTGTGAGAATACTGTACAGTCCATGCCTGGCACAGTTTCTGGCACCTAAAAGCTATTATATTTTTATTTTTTTAGCCCAACCCCTGTCTGGTATAACCTTAACATGTTGTTGTCTTACCCTCTCCTTGAACACCTGATAGACTCTCCTCTTCCTAGGCCGTCTCATTCCATTTGTGAGTCATCTTAAACGTCAGAAGTTCTTAATTGGTGGACGGACAAATTATTAAGAGGTGCGGAAGGGAAGGGAGGGCCTTTCAGGTGGGAAGATACGAATGAGCGAACGCTAGTAGAAGCACATGTGGGGCATGTTCTGGCAACTGCATGTGATCCCATTTGGCTAGAGGATTTGGTTTTGGGTCACAGAGAGGAGGTGAGAAGGGCAGGTGCAGGGGTCCTGGAGAGGCCTTGAGTGCCAGGGTCACCAGACAGATCTAAACAATCAACTACCGTCCTGCGACTGACTAGCAGTTTCCATATTAGAAGTCAGGTCAAGTGTCAGATAAGATAACAGGTGGTGAGCTAATAGAATGTTTACTTGAAGCTATCCTAGAAAACTGGAGCAAGACACCAAGTGAACACAATATACCTCAGAGGGAAGGTGTGCCCTCTATGACTGCTACCCTGGGCTCCTGGGGAAATTCCTCTCATTCTGTTCAAACCCATCCTGAAGGTCAGGGAGTAAAGCTTCCCCTTCTTACCATTCTATATAAGTTTGTGTTGCTGATGGGTCTCCCAGACCATTGGATGTTGGGTTATCTATAGGGGAATAGCCAATCCAGGTTGAGGCTGGTACCTAGACTAAGGTTTGGGGGCCCTGGCCAAAGTCCTCACTCGAGATTGAAGTAAGCTTGCCCGTGGCTACCTGGTCTTCTAGATTGGGACCCTAACTCTTTAAAGACTCACGCTTTTCCGTTCCTTCTACACGCTAGAGTTACGCCCCCTTGTGTGATCCTGCTCCTTCCCCAGCCTGAGCTTCTCCTGGTCTCTGGGTCCTCAAACAGTTTGTTCTGTAAACATGCTGTGAAACTTTGGGCTCCCTATTTAGCCAGCACTTCATTCCTTTGAGTTTGTGTATCTGCTTCAGTAGGAACTGGGGAAAAGGGAGGGAAACATGCAAAAACAAGACAGAAACCTGCCACTGGAATGTCTGGGAGAAAGAAAATATGCAGAAAACAAGCTGACAGATGACCCCTTCCAGGTGTATATGTAAACCTGGTCTCTCTAGGACTCCCTTCCTCTTGAAGCCAGCTGCCCTGGAGCCTGTGCAGGGGGATGCGAAGAGCCCAGCTTGAGGAACAGGGGCCCTGGGACTTAACCCTGTTAGTGACTCAGTGATACTCAGGACTGTCAGTAAGCTTTTGTGGGGCTCGATTTCTCGTCTTTAAAATGAGGTGGCTGCAACAGATTAGACCAGTTTGGATGGTCCTTTGCAGAGCTAACAGGCTATGGTTTTGCCTTTCTCAGCCCCTGAGAGATTTGATTAATCTGATTCTTCAACAAGTGTAGTGGCTGACTATCTAGAAAAACATCTGTACTGAAATAGCTGAGAATTGGATTTAGTCCTTTCAGCCCAAACTTTCCCTCTTGTGTGCTTGGCTGCGTGGTAAACAAATAGCCTTTCTCCTGAGCAAGGCTCATTTGTGATATTGCAGCTTCCTAATCAGAAGAGGAGGAATATGCATCTAAAAGAATTTCTTAAGGCTTTATTCACTGTTTGCTTAATGCGGTGGTATATTTAGCCACATTTTAAGCTCTCCAGTTTCCTTTGAAATGCACATGGGAGGGAAATGAGAAAAGCAACTGGAAAACAATAGAAAAGGCATTTAGAACAAATAGAGAAAGGCTTGGTGAAACCTACAAATGTTTGGGAACTACTTCAAGACTTTGTGCAAAGCCTTAAACACACCACCTGTTTCTCTCATTTGGGTCTTAGATGGGATGTATGCACTGCTTTCAAAGCTATCCAGAGCTATAGATGTTTTGCCTCCAAGTGAATAAATGTACAAAATGCATCCTCACCACCTCTTACTTTTAGCTCATCCTGCTTCAGACCTTTCTGAAGATAAGGCTTTATCTCAGCTTTTTACTTCCTGCTTTATAATTGCCCAGCTAAGCTAATGAAGCCCATTTGGTGTTGTGAACATTCAAATCACTCATCTGCATAAAAGCCACTGCCCCTTCATTATGTAAAACAGATATTAAAAAAAAAATAATTCCCTGCCTCTAACGGGATCAAGACTCAGGCTGAATCCAGACATTTAAGCTTGTTCAGAGCTGTCCTTTTATGCTCATAATCATTTGCTAAACTTAAAACACTGTGGCACTTCCTTTCGAGGTGTCATCTTTCTCTCTTTTTCTCTTCCTCGCCTGCAAATGACGGTACAGCCCCAGTGGCACCCAGCTACCACCCTGTTTGTTTGGTGGCATGAACCCTCCAAGTTAGGAATCGTATTGTAGGGAAATACAATGTGGCTTTGGCATCTGTTTCCCTTTCACAGGTGTCTTATTACATTTTGACAGGTGTCTGACACGAGAGATGCCGTCAGAACTGGGATTTAACCTTGGAATGCCAACTTGGATTAGGGCGTCTCCGGATAGGAAACAACGGAATGGATCTGAGTGCTTGATGCCTCCATATTATTGTCTTTAATTTTATTTCTTAACCAGACGTACTGCCTGAATGGACATTTTTTTTTTTTTTCCAGGTGCTACAGAAATAGGCACTGGTTGTGTTCTGTCACTAGAACTGTGACTTTGATGAGATGCCCTTGTTGAGGGGGTCAGACGAAGCAGAGCTGTCACCCTGAAATACATTCAGCGGAAGGCAGATCTGCTAGTGTTTGGATACCTTCACACTTAATGGGGTTTTAATTTATCATAAGTGTCTAGACTGCTAATAGCAATGAAACTCATTAGAAATCATTCTCCAAATATACTAGACATAACAAAATAAATGATTAAGAACTTGAGATAGGGGAAAGGTTGTGAGTGGGTAGACTTCCTTAGTAACTGTGTACTGGGTAAAGTCAGATGTTTGCAGACACCGTATCCTGTTACCCCTCCTCCCTATGTTATCTGTTAATTTTGGTTTTCTGATTTTTTTTTTTTTTTTTTTGGTAAAAAGCCCACATATTCAGTTCTGCCTAGCCAGGAAGTATGATTCTCATAACATATATACACAGTTTATACAAATGAGAAGACCTCATTTGTCCTCGTACTAGTTGGAGCTGGAAGGATTTTTTTTTTTTTAAAAGAAGTAAATTTGAAAGATTGATTCCTTTGGTAGGCAGAATACAGAATATCCCTCCTCTTCCCAAAGGTGTCCAGGTTCTAATCCCTGGAAACTGTGGATAAATGTCCTTACATGGCAATGGGGAATTAAGGTTGCAGATGAAACTGAGGTTGCTAAGTAGCTGACCTGAAAGTAGGGAGATTATCTTGGACTATCCCTGTGGGCCTGATGTCATCACAGGAGCCCTAAAAGTAGAAGAGAGAGGCAGAAAAGGAGGTCAAACTGATGCCATGTGAAAAGAACTTGAACTACTATGGCTGACTTTGAAGACAGAGGAAAGGGGGCGTGAGTTAAGGAATGTAGACAGCCTCTAGAACCTAGGAAGGAGCCTCCAGAAAGGATTTCAGTTCCGTCCACACCTTAATTTTAACCCAGTGAGGCCTGTGTCAGCCTTCCAACCTACATAACAGATAATAAACTTGTGTTGTTTAAAGCCAGTAAGTTTGTGGTCGTTTAATGCCACAGTCATAGGAAACTAATACAGTGCCATGTAAATGAGGCAGTGGTTTCTTCATTTGCTTTCCTGAATTCATGATGTTTGGGCATAAAGTAGAATTTTCTTTTTCCATTTGGAATTTTTCCCTCTCTCTGACAGAGATGTTGCTGACACTAAGCTGGTTCTAGCATTCAATATGTTTAGCTTTCTCCTTCCTGCCCCCTGAGATTACATGAAGAACTTAGTTATAATCAGCTATTAAGACCCTTAAGGCTGATCTTTTTTATTTACTGACAGGGTTCTTTGCTCACAGTGAATGTCGTTGTTATTGTTGTCATTTGTGTTATTGTTTTGCTCTGCCATCTAGCTCAGACAGCTTAGCGCCTCTTGTTAGACTTGAGTTTGCCCTTGTTTCATTCTGCTTTCCTTTTCCTCCACTTCTTAGTCCTCTCCTGATGGTTTCTTGTAGACTTTGTTCTTACCTATACTCATCCTTTGTCTGAGATGTATGTCTGAAATAAAGGCAACCCTAGAGTGAATAATCAAGAAATGCTACCATGTTGTACATGGTTTTTAATTTAAAGAGGTGCCTTAATTTAGAAATTGTATATAGTAAAAAAAAATTACCTTGAAAAAATTTTCCATCATCCCTAAACTACTACATATAGACCCAACACTGCTTTCTACATCTTCCGTAACTGATCTGCCTTCTGTCTTTGGAATAGATCACTATTTCTTGAGTTGAGAACTAGAAGAAGTTGGCTGTGTACTGAGGCCATGTCATAACAAAGACTAAAGATCTTTACACAAATCTCACATGGTACCAAGCAGACAATTGAATCAGTGTAAAATAATTGTATTATGAAATAACTGTGCTATATAATCATTCATACATTCATTCAACATATATATATATATTGAATGAATATATATATGAGTGTCTAGTACCTGCCAGGCAGAGCTTCTGAGAAGGGTAGCTGTCATTTGTTTGCAGGTATGTCTAGAGAAGACTGTTGATCTACTGTTCCTTAAAATATCTTTGTCTTTCTTATATGAGTCAGGAGTAATAGGGCCTGTGAGTAACGGGTACCATAGGCAGCTACCTGAGGCTGATTACCAGGTTGGGGGCATCATGGTATATCCCAAACCAACCTAATTCTCTTCTATACAGGGGTGGCCCCAGAGAGGATTTTTCTATGCCAGATGACATGGAGCTGTCCCATCCCTCCCCAGCCCCTGATCACCCCAGGCTGCCAACAAGTGTCAGCCGTCTATGCTACAGCCAGCAGGATCTAGGACCGGGTCAGGGGTATTTTAGGTGACATTTTGGCTATCACACCAGGAAGTTTTTTACTTTCTTGTCAACAAACCAAAGACTCTTCCTTCCTATAAATCTATCCTCAAAGCATTATTTTTTACTGCAGTTCAGCCTGCCTAGACAAGCTTCAGCAGAGTTTAGAAAGAGAACGCTTGCGAGAATAAAATTTCTCACTGGCCTGATCATTCCTGCTTCTTAAGGTTTGTGAAAGTCAGCGCTGTTTCAGCTGAATTATTTGCATTTGTGAAGATATATTTACTAAATAAGCTGCTGTAGAGCAGTGCATGTTCCAAGGGTGAACTGTCTACCTCTCTGTCAATGAGCTGAGATCAAGAGGTTAATGGTCTTCTATTGTCAGTCTGAACATTGTGGCTGGTTGATAACAATGGATGAGTATGCTGAAATATTATTTTGAAATAGCATGGAGTGTTTCTTACCTGTTCCGTCTTGCTTTGCTCATTGATTTAATTCACTTGTACCTTGAGGACTTTACTTCACCCTCAGGCTCACACAGCAGATCATCTCACAATAGGTCCACAGGCCATTGGCCTCTAAGAAGCAGTAACTCTTGTCTCCTCAGATCTGTTTTTTACCCAAAGCCTATGTGGTCTGTTTGGTAGCAGGTACACACTGAGCCAAGCATCAGAGGAGCCCATCAGAGACACTTTACATCATGTCAGCTCTCCGCTATCTAAGACCTCAGTGTGTCACTCTCTTGGTAGACAGCAGAGAGAGGGTTGTCATCTTCATTCACTTTCAATGGTCATTCTAAGAGGCTCCCTTCCCTTCGATTACTCATGGGTGTCAGAAGAAGAAAGAGAACACTGCAGAGGTATTATATGTTGTGGTACTTCAAAGGTGATTACTTTTTCTTCCTATCAGTCATGTGGAGACAATTCTTCTAGCTCACTTGATAATCCTGTTTTTCCTTTGAAGAAGGGAGACTGACTTGCTGCCAAACAAACCACCAGATTAGCAGTGTCATTACCGACTTCTGAACTCATTAGGGCTTACTTAGTATTCCCAAGCTGTAGAAGGGTCTTAAAAGTAATTTCTCCAGTGATGGGTACAAAGGAGGCAGTGACAATTTTGCAGGAAACAAATTGCACATTGATTCTTCAGATTTCCAGGCTGGGAAACCACGTAGTCTTGTTGGTTGGACACTTAGTGAGGGCTTAAATTTGCTTTCAGAATTGAATGCTGCCAGGTGATCATGGACCATTGTTGTGTGTGTGTGTTGTGTGTGGGGGGGTGGGTAGCCATGGTCACATTCCCCTGAGAGAGATAATTTTGCCTCTGGATCAAGAAGGAGTACTCACTTTTTTTCTACATTAAGAATTAAGAGTTTACGTATGTAACACATTTAGAACAGTGCCTGGCACACAATACATGCTATATAAATGCTGGCTGCTATTGGTATTGTTTTTGTTGTTGTTATTGCACCTATTTTAGTTCACATATTTTTGTTGTTGTCCTGTCATCTGTAGGTGGGTGAGTCTTTATTTCTCCTATAATGTCATGAGACTGATTTTTTTGTTGCTGTTGAGACTTGCTTTTATTATTTGGATTTGTGACCCAGAAGGCCATCTGGCTGGCTCACTGGCTTCCTTCCTTTCATCCTTCCACTCAGCCACCCACCCAGGCTGCCATCTGCACATTTATTCATTCAACATTTATTGAGCCTCATCTACTCTCTGCCAGGCAGTGGACATACAAAACTGGACCAGAGAGTTACAGTTTCTTCCCACACAGAGCTCATTGTCTGCTGGGGACACAATTCAAAAAAAAAAAAAAAAAGTACTAAGTGGATTAATAAAATTAGTATAAACTTTGGTAATAGCTCTAAAAAAAATAAGTGTATTGTAAAGTCAACAAAGATTAATTACTTGTGTTTGTTTGGACCACTGATGATAGCTCTTTATAAGAAGGGAGGACCTCCCTGGTGGTGCAGTGGTTAAGAATCCGCCTGCTAATACAGGGGATACGGGTTCGAGCCCTGGTCCTGGAAGATCCCACATGCCGTGCAGCAACTAGGCCCGTGAGCCACAATTACTGAGCCTGCGTTCTAGAGCCCGCGAGCCACAGCTACTGAAGCCCGCGTGCCTAGAGCCCATGCTCCGCAACAAGGGAAGCCACCGCAATGAGAAGCCCATGCACCACAACGAAGAGTAGCCCCTGCTCACCGCAATTAGAGAAAGCCTGCGAACAGCAACAAAGACCCAAAGCAGCGAAAAATATAAATTAAAAAATAATAATAAATTTTTAGAAAAATGAAGGCAACTTGAACTAATCCCCCAATATCCAAAATTATCTTTCGTGGAAACATTTGGAATTAGGTAGCCAGCTGTCATCTGTCCCTCACCAAATTATGGACTCCATCTTGTAAATGATAGTTCATGGTAGATTTGCCATCACACTTGGGGCCATTTGTTCTTATAAGTCCCCAACTTCTTTTCAACCTCAAAGCCCACATTTGGGCAAACTAAATTAGCCTGAAAACACGTTCCCTTGAAAATGTTACCTTATGTAACCCTTCCTGATCAAGTCTGAGTATTTATGTGCTCACTTAACAAATATTTATTGACTATGTATGATGAGCCAGGTACTTTTCTGGTGTGGGCATATAATAGGGAATCATATGCCTAGTACTAATGATGATCAAGTTCATTATCCAATTAAATATATTTGTTGGACATCTATAGTGGAGGATAAGCTTTTAGTTCTTATATAACTTTGGAGGATGCATTGTCTTTAAACAGAGTAAATAGAAGGGAAGGGAGCCGTGTTGCATCTCTAAATTAGGGCAGAGTCTCATAATTCCGGTAAGAGAGGCTCATACACAGTGTTCATTTATATAAAGGAAGGAGAGTTCGCCTCTGATTGTGGAAGCCAGGAAGGCGTTTCTGAAGAAGTCAGGACTGAGATGCCTTGTAAATTACAGTTAGGGTTTCTGTGACGTGATACGTGGGATGACATTTCAGATGGAGGGAACAGCACTTTATGTACAAAATTGTACAGTTTGGGGGAAGAAGTAACCAGCATGGCCATGCAACTAGTTAATGACAGCCGGAGCCTGGAATGCAGGTCCCCTGATTAGCATTCAAGTGTCTTTCCCACTCTACCATGAGATCTTTCTAAGATTGTATCTCTAATTGTAAAACTTCATATCAAGAGCCACCTTTAATTGACAGCTTACCATGTATAAGGCACTTTTCTGATGGTTTTTCACTTACCCTCCCAGTACGTTTGTAGATCTGGTAGTATTGCCTACCTAAATGAGGCAATTGAAATTCAGAGAGGGTAAGCAACTTATTCAAGGCCACACAGCCAGTAACTGCCAGGATTGATAAGAGAACCATATTTGCCTGAAGGGCACAGGAGAGGCCCTTGAAAGGGCTCTGAAGTAGTGTCTCCTGACCTGCTTCCTTGTTGTTATGTTTCTGGCTTTTAAAGAACATATGAGGCTCTGAAATGACACCAGCTGGCCTCCAACTTCCGTCAAACTGATGGAAACTTTCTAGAAAAACATTCTGGAGAGAAAATAACCTTAGGATTTGTTTTGGCTTTGAAGTACTGCAAGTAAAAACACTCATTGCAAGAAAGTGCTATAACATATTTTGGAATATGCACACATGCATAAGTTAGTGCTCTTTTAGTTTATAGCTGCTTGTGTGAAAAGGGAGGGTTTACTGTAAGTATAGAATAGTGTCTTTTGGAACCCAAGTGAAGGATGTTGCAGGACCTTTGGAAGAACCTAGAGCTCAAAAATAGAAACCTGGGTAAAATGATCTGCCCTGGGTCATCTTCTGTCTGCATGTCTGCACCCTTCTTTTCTTTCTGAGCGCCTTTATCTGCCTCTGTTCAGTCCACATAATGGGACACAGGGAGGCCTACATCTCTTGAGTTAACACATTATAAAATCCAGACCACTCTCTTTTGTCCCTATTCTAAATACCGGAGGAAGGGATTCTGGCCCAGCTGCGATCAGCTGTCCAAGTTTGTTGTCATATCACAGAAACATGGCTGCCGGGATCCCAACCCTTTGGAAAGGGAAAGCTATTTCCAGAAGAGTTGCATGCCCAGTGCCTTAGAAGATAGCGCCTCTAGCACAGAGAAGATGTGGCCCCTGGCTTTGGTCTCTCATTAGGGAGAATGCTAACACGAGGTGACTGAAGTAGTGGTGAGGTCAGAATATCTAGTCCATCTCTGATTCTGAAAATGTGAAAAGAACAGGCAATATCAGGGCAGAAAGTAAGCCAAGGAAGACTTCTAAATGCTTTGTATCTTGGAATTTCACTTGAAATCTTTTAAAAATAGCAGTCGTGATTTCATATTCATAGTGATTTCAAGAATATTTTAAGTAGATCGTATGCTAGGTACAACACTCCTATGTGCTGAGTCTAAACTCCTTGGCATGTTTACTCTTATCTCCGTCTCTGTCTCATCTGTCTGTATTCACTGCATCAGATTTTACACTCCAGCAATAATGGGCTATGGTTTTCAATAACTAGTTTACTGAAGGAGTGAATGATACCATGTCTCTTTCGTATCACTGGTCTCAATTGGCATTTTAGCTTTATTTGTATAATCAGTTGATTCATGTCTGTTTGTTCACCGAGACGCTGAACTCCATGAAATCCTCACTGCTAGTCTAGTGTCTGGCCTGCAGTGGTTACTCAACACGTATGTGGAATGAATGAATGAATGAATGAATGACAGTAGCATCCCCCGTAAAGCTTAGGTGGGAAGTAGTGGAAATGGGTTAACAAAAGTCTTCAAGCATTCATAATACTCCAAACTGATATTTTTTAATTATTTTTTTCAATTTACAAAAGTAGTATATGTTCACAGTAATAAATTCAAAGGCTACAAAAGAATGTAGAGTAAAAGGCTGGCCATCTTTTCTTTTCGTCCTGATCCCTTAATCCAGAAGTTACTGCTCTGAGTGTTTTGGTATTATTGTACCTGATGCTTACCTATTATTATACAACATTATACACACACACACACACACACACACACACACACACACACACACGCAAACATAGCATCATATTTTGTTTCTTGTTTTTGTTTGTTTAACAAATGATATTGCTATCAACAATTTGATTTTCCCCCACTTACTATATGGTGGACATCTTTCTTGTCATTACATTTATCACAGAGGAGAGTCCCAAAGGGTGAATTTGATGATGAGAGACATTAGCTTAATAACCAGTACAACAGAGCATGGCCTCATTATTGATAGCAGCTGCCTAGCTTTTCCCTCAGGATGATTTGGGCTGGGGTTGGCAAACTGCAGCCTGCCGGCTAAATCTGGCCAACCATTTGTTTTTTTAAATAAAGTTTTATTGGAACCCAGACACACTCATTTGCTTACATACTGTCTGTGGCAAATTTTATGCTTTAATGGCAGAGTTGAGATATTGCAGCAGAGACCATCTGCACTGCAAAGCCTAAATTTTTTACTCTCTGGTTTTAAAAAAAAAAAGTTTGCTAACCTCTGGTATGGGCTATCTCTGTCTTGATGACCTGGCCAGGATCCAGTATCAAGGATAATGCAGTAGACTCAGCCAGTTAGTGGAAACACTGAAATCACTTAGTATTTGTGAAGAGTTGTTTCTTCTTTCTTTTGGCAAGTTTTAACACGTGATTCAGGTAACTGGAAAAGAGAGAGAGAAGATACATGGCCTGTGTGCTTATTATTAGTACAGTTTCACTAATTAAGATTCTGTTTACACTTCTCAAATATTCACATAGATATACACGTACTTCCCACATCTATTTGTTTAAAAGGGGTCTTCTTAGTTTATTATTGATACTACATAGTTACTAGACCAGGGCATAATTAATTGCCTGCATTTATTACCATCACTCAGTGAGTAGCTCAGTGTGTGAGTTACACAGTCTTGGATTTCCTGGTTGGAATCCATCCACAGTTAATATTTGGATAGGATATGCTGGCATCACAGTAGAAGTATAAATGATCAGCTAGAAGTTTCTTGAACGGCGCCTTATTACTAGTGAGGAGCAGTAGGCTGGGTAACTTCAGTCGACTTCAAGATCACTCTGGCTTTCTTAGTGCAGCAGGAGGCTGTGTGATGCAGGAAAGTAGGGGGAGAAGGTTCCAGGCCTGCCTGGTGGTGACAAGGCTTTGAAGGCATCCATTCACTGCAGGCCTTGGCCAACTTGACAGTAAAATAGAGCCCCTGGGGTTGTCAGAGGACTGGATCTTAAATTTTAATGCCTAGAACCACCCAGAACCTAGTTTAAATGCCAATCCCAGGACCCCAGCCCCAGAGATTCTGGTTCAGTAGACTTAGTTTGGGGCCCAGGAATCTGCATTCTAAATAAACCCCCCAGGTGTTCTGATGGCAACATTCCCCGACCAAACTTGGAGAAGCACAGGCTTCCTGTAGCATTTATCCACCTCTACCCTAACCCCCGACTTTTCTTCTCTCTTCTCTGCTTTCTCTTTCCTGGTCTCCATGTCGTTCCCTCTCCCTCACTCCCTCTCTTCCTTTCTGTCACTGTCAAGGTCACAAATGTTTACATCTAAGAAAATCACTGGATTCATTTCTGGGCCAACTTTGTCATCAAGTAAACCACGCCCTTGGTAATAAGACTCCTTGGCCCTCCCAAGTTATGGTGTTACTTTCTTCTCCCCCATTCCCTTCTTCTATGTGATATTCAAGCAGCCTTGCTCACCCTCACCTATTTCACCGTTCTCAGGAATTCTATGAATTCAGACAAGCTAAGACAGACGGGCAGCTCCAGGAGGCCTGGCCTGTCTTGCTCATCATGTCACAGAACCTAGCACGGCATTTGGTGAATACCTAAGTGCTCAGTAAATATTTGGTGGATAAAGAATGAACAAAATGATCAACGCTTAGATGAAATGAAGCAGGGCAGAGTAAATCTCAGAAATGTTACTAGCTGCTAATTAGGGCTATAGAGGCTCTCAGGACATTTTTATCTACCTGAAACAAAGTCTTCCCATCTCAGAAATGGTTTCTATTTAGAGACTTGATTTGAAAAGTGTTCTTATCAGATTTGAATGTGTATCTGGCAGCTTATTCCCCTCCTAGCAGCTGGCCCCTGGCTTCCAAACACAGTCTGTAATCAGGAGCATTGTCAAGCAAAATACTCGATTTTTCTATTGTTTCCAGTTTCCTAAAATTGAGGAAGGTATTTCAGGAAAGTGGTTTTTGAGATTTATGTACGCTGTTAGTTGTTTCAACCCTCTAGACCTTTGTAAAATTTTAAAAAATTTTGTTGGATACACATTTTGAACTGTCGCATAATGGGAAATCACACTGAAATAAGCTAGAAATATTTCCCCCACCCCTTTCAAGATTATCCACTTGAAGATTAACCCAGATTGAGTTACAGACATTCTCCATCATTAAAATAAGGACAGTAAATGAGAGTTTTCAATGTTGAAAACACATTGGAAGGGAAAAATCTATAATGAGTACATCTTTACTATAACTTTTTTTAACATGTTTATTGGAGTATAATTGCTTTACAATGGTGTGTTAGTTTCTGCTGTATAACAAAGTGAAGCAGTTATACATATACATATATCCCTATATCCCCTCCCTCTTGCGTCTCCCTCCCTCCCACCCTCCCTATCCCACCCCTCTAGGTGGTCACAAAGCACCGAGCTGATCTCCCTGTGCTATGCGGCTGCTTCCCACTAGCTATCTAGTTCACGTTTGGTAGTGTATATATGTTTAATAGTTAACAAAACGATTAGACATTCTCGGGCATTCTTCAGAGCTCCTGAATAATAAGAATGCATCGCCCACCCCTTATTCATTTCCTGCTTTTCCGTTAGCATCATCTAGGCTTTAGTGAGGGCTGCAACTTCCGGTTGCTCAAGAGGTTAGTGAGAGCTGGAGGAAGAACTTAAAACTTGGCAGTTGGTGGAATAACTAAACTCACGAATCCTTGCCTTCCCACGCATCCTTTTTGTTCATTTGGAATGAACGTTGTTTCAAAACAAAAGCAAACAACAAAATAAGAGGGGAGAAGGTACTTTTTCGGGAGGGGGTGGCATATGAGTGATTAGAAGCAAAAAGGAAGGAGGAGGAGATGGTGAAGGGGCAAGAAGCAGAAAAGGCCCAGAGAGAGCAGCTGGAGGGGTGGGGGTGGGGGGGCAGGAGCCGAGGGAGGCTTGGGAAAGGGAATCACTATTTTTAAATATTCTGAGACCACTTTAAAAGTCAAAAATCAATCCCTCTTCTAAAGAAGCCCCTGCCCACAGTTGTTTTCATCCTCCCGCTCTGGAAAGAGTAATGTTATCTTCAATTGCGTAGAAACATTAAAGAAGAAAAAAAATAGAAGGCCCCATTTCAAAGCAGGGGTGAGGCACCTGTGTTCCTGTTCCTGACAAAAAAGCATGTGTCTCCGGCGCTCACGTGACCTCATGTGCCTTTAAAACAGTAGCCGCCCCCTAGTCAAGTTGCTCTATTTTTAGATTCACAAAAACAACAGGAGCTATACTCGTTAAAGGCTTCCCGAGACAGCTCCTGGGCTGTGGGCTTTGCAGCATCTTGTTTGTCGTTGCAGAAACCCCGTGAAGTCGTGTGAACTCCACTGAGCAAAGGAGAAACTAAACCTCAGTGAGGCTAAGTAATATGTGCAAGTATACTTTTAAGTGGTAGAGCTGAGATCTGAACTCTAGTAGGGGTGTCTGGCTGGCTGGCTCTCTTCTCTAACTTGTAACTTGGAAATAATCTTAGATTTGCAAAAAAGTCACAAGCATAATATGAAGAATTACTCTATGCTCTCCCTTCAGATTCCTTGGATGTTAATTCTTGACTGGGCTTAACTTCATCATATCCTCTCCCTATATGTATATAGGAAAAAGAAATATATATATATATATATATATTTTTTTTTTTTTTTTTTTTTTTTTCTTCCTGAAACCTTTGAAAACAGGTTACAGATATGATGCCCTTTGCTTGTAAATATTGGGTTGGCCAAAAAAGTTCGTCTGGGTTTTTGTAAGATGTTACTGAAAAACCCAAACGAACTTTATGGCCAACCCAATACTTTAGTGTGTAATTTCTAAAAAGAAGGACATTCTGTTACAAAAAGAGAGACACTTACTAAGCCAGGAAATTAAGCTTGATACAATACTGCTTCTGACATATGGACCTTATTGAGATTTTGCCAATGTCTTTTTTTTCTGGTCCACGGTTTGTTCCAGCACCACACATTGCATTTATTACCATGTGTCTTAGCATCCTTTAATCTCAAACAATTCCTTAGACTCTTAGTCTTTCGTGACCTTGACATTTTTGGATCTGTTCCTTAATTTGGGTTTGTCTGATGTGATGCTTCTTCATGATCAGATATCTTATCTTCTTCATCAGGAGGCATATTATCAGTATATCTATTTGTCCCATTCTTGGTGATGCTTGTAAACATTGATCATTTGTTAATGGAGTGTCTACTAGTTTCTCCACTACCAAATTATTATTTTTCCCTTTGCAATTAGTAAGTATCTTATAGGCACATACTTTTTGACAATTTAAATATCTTCTCTGTTTTCAAACTCTTGCCCATTCATTTTAGCATTCATTAATGCTCCTTACCTGAACAATTATTGTGATGATTGACAAATAATGATTTTTCTAATTAATCATTACATTTGTATTTATTAGTTAGAATTCTACTCTAAGGAAAAACTTTCTGTTCTCTTCTTTTTATTTATTCATTTATTTATATCAGTATGGACTCATAGTTTTATTCTATGGGTTATAGTCTGTGTTATTTTGTTGTGCTCAAATTGTCCCAGATTTAGCCAGGGGAGCCCTTTTATACTGGTTCCTGTGTCCTTTTGTCACGCCTCCATAACCTTTTTTCAGCCATTTCTTGCTTTCCAACACCACAAGATATTTCAGGCTCATGTTGTTCATTTCCTGTCCCATCCCTGGCATCAGTCATTTCTCCAAGGAATTCTGGTTCCTTCTATTGGAGAGTGGTATTTAGAAACCAAGATCTGGATGTCAGGTGTGCTTATTGGTACTGGGGTATCATTGCTTCTCAGCCTCTCTGTGGATATAGCTATGAAATATATGCATGTGTATTTACATTCTACATCTGTGTCTTTCTTTCAGTTTTTATATGAAAAACTGTGAATTCCCAGTGGTACTTTCTATCTATAATAAAGTTTCTGTAGGCTCCTCTCCTTCTGCCTGAAATAGGTGGTTTGGAGTCCTTGAGTGATCTTTAGTTGTCATTGTTTTCAACAATACTTCTGAATGCTTTATTTTTTTATTCCTTATGGGAAAATCTATTTCTGTATCTACTAAGTTTTATCTATCTTATTTAACCACTTATTTGTTACAAACAAATCACCAGCATCTAAATACAGGCCCCCAACACCCCTGACCCCCAACACACACTTACACGCACACACACACAAAAGCAGCTTAACTTTTTGGCTTAAATTGTCTTCAGTTATTGTTTCATGGGGAAGGGGAAAATGAATTTTTTCCCCCACATTTCAAACACATATCACTTTGGTTCCTTTCTTCTTTTTATTGCTTGTCTTAGTAAAACACAGAGTTTGACTTTTTTTTTTCTCTTGATCAAGACTGCTATAATGGTTTCAATCTCTGCTTCTTTCCTTTTTCTTTGCAAAATTAATTTGAAAAATAATTATTTTACTCCTAGGAATCCTTGACAGCTGTGCCACTGTGCCAGAGTACCATTATTATCACTGTTAGGTGACATGAGGTAATAACCACCCCTAATCTTTGTGTGTCTCCCTATATAAACATGCATTGCTAATCAAAATCTGTCTCTAAAATCATCTCTCAAAAAAAAAAAAAAACCCAAAACAAACCAAACAAACAAAGGAGAAGAAGAAAGAGCAAATTTCTTATAAAAGCTTTTGGTTCAGTTTATTACCCCATGGTTTAGTTTGTAAAAAAAAAAAAAAAAAAAAAAAAAAAACACTAAATTTTCTCCAGAAGTAACATAATGAAAGTCTATGAAGAATATAGGAATTGTTTCCTAAGCTGGCTATTTAAAGAAAGCACAATAGGCTTTTCTGAATTTCAGGCATATCCAACTTAATAGTACAGTACTGGGATTCATTCTGAATATTTTGAATATTTATGGTGCTTGATGTTTGGACTTTTTAAAAGGTCACTTGAAAATGAAGTCACTTTCATTTTAAAGTAGGAGAAGGTGAACATGAAAAAGGGAAGCACTTTTAATGGAAATCATGCTGTCTGTTCTCCTGCAAAAGGTCTTAGTTTCTGTAGTAATGGTATTTCTTAGTGGCTTTCCTTATATGAGATGATTGCATCTTGACGTACAAAAGTCTTTCTGCTCAAAGATTGAGACTCCCACAACAATTTGGCAATCATGTTTACCTGGGAGTTTTGTTTCAGCTCAAGTGACCATTGCAGATATGAACAAATCAGCAGTATTCACTCACAGCACCTGTACACAGGTTTACCTTAGTTAAGGTACTTTTGTTTGCAAATGATAGTCAAGCTATCATTTGTTTAAGCTATCTTAAGAGCAAAAAGAGACATCATTATAAGGATTCAGGGATATGACATAAACCATAAAAGGAAGGGGGTCAAGTGGGCCTTATGAGAAGGGCAGGCCTCAGGACCAAGAACCAAGGGGACCATTCTCTTAGCTTTGTTGCATCTCATGTAATACAGGGACATGTATTATAGAGAACAACAGTTCTACAGGATGATCCATGCTAAAGGGGAACTTTGATCACATTACTTTGGGAAATACTCTATACCAAGTCCACCAGCTCTTAGAGTTTTATAATACACAGTAGAGTATTAAAGCTTCTGAAAAGTTCCATGATAAAGAAACCTGTTTAACCTTCTTTAACCCAATGATTCTCAAACATATTTGACCATTGCTTGGAGAAATGTCATTTTAGATGGACCACTTGAATAATATAGAATTAAATTTAATTAAATCCACAGAGTATTCTTGTATCATTTTTTAAATAATATGAATGAAAACTTGTTAAGTGACTGGTTCAAGGTCATACTACTTGTTTTTAGACTCCTGGCCCAGTGCTATTCATACTGGTGCTTAATTTGTGGACCTTGGCTGAGGGACTGTTTGCTCACAGCTGTTTACTTTATACTCATACTCCATAGTCCTAGCATTTTAGAGAAACTCCCATTTTAGATATAGCAATTTGTTATTTCATTGGTTCTTTTGACAGTCAGCCTGCTGTTTCACAGACAACCCATCAGTTCTGGTTAAGAATATGCCTTTATTGCCTGTGTATGGCAAATATACCTTCAGCTGTTTCTGGTCATAGGCATTTTGCTTCCAAATCTTGGTAAGGTTTTTGTCAATCTAAATGGTAACATGTAAAAGGAGCTGTAATTGGCTAGCATGTTAGTCTATTTCTTGAATTCAACCAAACTAAGTTTATGTTGAGTTTGCCTTAATGCTCACTCGTTCAGTTTCATTTCTTCATGTCCTGGATCCAGTGGAAGGAAGGGGGTGTGTCGAGTACAATAAGATTCAGTGACCTTAGTAAGTAAATCAGCTTATTCAAATGAACACTCATAAAGACAGTGACGTTTTCCAGGGATAAGTCTTCTGGGAAGTTAGGAAGAGCTAAGAAGAAAGAGAGTAATGGGATATCGGGTATGCAAAGCTGAGGAAAGTAATGGGGGAAAAATACCAAGAGAATAAATTTTCTAGTTTCTATCAACAAGAATAGCATGTTCTTAAAGTGAATGCCATCTTCCCCCTTATAAGTAATTAGCAGGAATAGCTGAAAACAGTGACATCATCACATCAGATGTAATGTCTCCTCTTATCCAGGAAGCTGGGCCAGGTGTTGTATTAAATGCCTTTGAGATGGAGATTTATTTCTAAAGTATAGCCATTTGCTGAATGGATGAATGTCTGAGCAAATTTTGATTTGGCTCTGTCTAGAGGTATTAATTTTTGATGCTCTGGAAGTTCAGAGATGAATGAGACATATTTTACCTCAGAGGGGTTTATAATGTAATAAGGCAGAGAAGACTGGATGCAAAGATAGAACAGCACCATGGGAGAACTAACACTGTGGAAGTTTAGAAACAAAGGAAAATTTCCATTGGAGTCCTCAGGGAATACTTCAGGCAAAAGGAAAAAAAAAGTGAACAAAGGTTTAATATTCGTTATGAGTATATCAGTTACGTATTTCAAAATACTGCTGTGTAACAAACCATCCCCAAATTGGTATCTTGAAACAGTAATCATTTATTCTAACTCATGTGCCTGTGTGTCAGCTGGTCTGGGCTGGGATCCAGGCTGCAGGTTAGGTCCATGTATCTCACATCCTCCAAGGTCTAGCAGAAACCAAGACACAGTCTTATGGTGAAAGGCAGCAATGCAAGTCATATTTCAAATGCCTACCAAGTCATATTTCTAAATACCCCATTGACCAAATCAAGCCTTCTATTCAAAAGAGGTGGAAATATACTCCTCCCAGGAGTGTTTTCTGAATAACAGTCTAATCTACCTCAGTGGGAAATAGAGGGTTATTTTGTATGTCTGGGAACTGGTTGAGAAGTTGTGGGATTTAGGTCCTAAAAGAGATAAGGAGATTGCAAGGAAGAAAGAGACAGAGAGATGATAATAGCACAAAGGAAGAGCATGGAGAGAGTTCTTAAGGTGAATCAGGGTCCACAGAATGGTCAAGGGAGATGGGAACTAAGAATATCTGTTCAAAAACATTTACGTAGCAGGCTGATTTTGATATCTTTTGAGAAAACAGGTTTAGTAGAAGAATCAAAGCAGCAGCCAGATTGTAAGTAGCTAAAGAGAGAGTGGAGCAGAGGCAGTTAGTCTCAATACCTTCTTGAAGACATGAAGGGCAGGTGAGAAAAGAGGTTTTGAAATGAGAGCCAAAGTGACAGAGACACACACATATGTTATGAGGGCTTATATTTAAAGAAGGACAGTTCTGGGGTCATTTTGTGTCCGAGGATAATGAGACATAGATGATAGAAATAGAGCTGTCATCCTTGTCTTTCATTCAGTATAAAATATTTTGTAAGATGCTAAAGCAAGGTTAATGAATAAGGCCATCCCCTCTCCCAGTAGCTTTGTTATATGCACACTTCTAAATGTGACATGTTGAGGGGTACATAAAACCCTTCAATCTTGAGAAGATCACCCTTACTACTTAAAATGCTCAGGGGACTTTATTTTCAAACATAAGGTGGGGGCACAATATTTACCTGTGTGGTTATTAACAAGCAACTCACTAACACAGTCAGTCACTTGAGTTATTAATTAATGTTTAATATTTTAATTGCTCACACCTGCAGAAGTTTCCTCCCATAGGAAAGAAGACCCAGTTTCAACCCTGGGTGATTAGAGTTGGGAAATTTTTCCCATGAATGTTTGTCATTGCATTCCCTGTGTTCCCGGGGGTTTAATGACATAATGCAGTTTTCCACTGAGTATATACTGACCAAGAACTCAGAATAGGGCATGGTGATATGGGGTCCAAATAGGAAGGACTGGTATGGGGGAGATGGTTGAATCTCTCTCCTTAACTAGCAGCCATTCTAGCTGGGAAAAGAAAGCAAACATAAATGAAATAATGAGTAATTAAGAAAGGATTACACTCTGGTACCATAGACTGCTAGCCTGGATGCTGTCAGGAGAGAAGTGTACAGAAGATGTAGAATGGTGTATGCTGAAAGGGTTAGAAGCACAAGCTTGAGATCAGATTGTGAGGGTTCAAATCCTGGCGTATCCACTTACTAGCTCTGTGACATTGGGAAGTTACTTGACCCTTTTGAGTCTCTGTTTCTCCATCTGTTTAATAGGGGTAGCAATATTGGCTACCTCAAAGAGTTATTGAAAAGATTAAATGGATATATGAAATGTATTGAACAGTGCCTGGCATGTAAAGAAGCATGCATAAACTCAGGTGTTCTTGCTTTTGTTGTTTTTGTTGGTGGTAGTGTTTTGTTGTTGTTGGTTTGGTTAGATTTTTGTTTTGTTATTGAAATGGTATAGGCCCCTCACTGTCTCCTCTTTCCTGGCCTTGCACAGGATGGGGCTTTTGGGTATTAAGTGTGAATTGCTGTTAAGTTTCCCTCAAGAGCATGGTCCTGGGTTGACTAGATAACTGGGTGTGAGACTCAGAAGTGGGGTAAGAAGTGGGGGGCTTGGGGTGAAGGAAAAAGCTGTCCTTGGGGGTATGGGTTGAATGTAAAGAATGCCCTGGGCTTTCAGTTTTTGCTTCTTTCAGGTTCCCCAGTGGGTAAGAATGCTGGCTTTGAGGATGTTCATTCATTCCTTCAGAGCGTATTGATTGAGTACATTCTAGGCGATGGGCCACCGGGGACCTGGCTTTCGATCATGACTCCACTGCCTCCTAGCTGGGTGATCTTGGACAAATTACTTAACCTTTGTATGCCTCAGTTTCTACTTCTGTAAAAGTAGGAATAATTCTACTTCCTGCCCAGGATTGGGGTAAGGATCAAGTTCCTGAAGGGTACTTGCCAAAGCCCCTGACACACAGCGAGTGACTGAAGCTATAAGCTTTGGCAAATGAAGGACGGTTCAGAACTCCACCTACTGGCTTTGTCATTTTGGGTTAGTTACTTAACGTGTCTCAAGTATATCTCAAGTTCTGCATCTTTAAAACAGGATAAAAGTAGTACTTACCTCATACGGCTGTTGTGAAAATGAAAGAAGGTAACATACCTAGAGTCCTTGGAACAGTGCTTGGGTTAGAGAAAGCTGTGTGTAGTGCTGTTTCTGCTTTTACTGCTGTCACTATTAATTACAGTAGTGGTAGAAGTGGTGGTAGTTTTATTGATACTTGCAAGGCAAGAAATGAGCCACACGAAAGGTCCCGACAGGGTGCTCAGAGTGCTTACAGAAATGCAAGGGTAAGAGGAGTTCAGGTTTACTTTGTTTTCCAGTGGAGTCAGTTTAAGACTTCAGTACTTTACATATTTTCCCTGACTGTAGAGCCGTGGTCATTGGTATGCAAGAAATTACTTTCTTTCCTCTCATCATGTGTTTTCACTACTTCTTAAGCTAATGTATCCTTTTGTCCCAGTTTCAACTGCTCGTGGTTAAGTGGATGGGAGCTTGCTTCCTGGAAATATGCTCTGTAACCCTGAGCTCTGTGCCAGGAAGGAACAAAGCAGACCCTGCATTTGAGTCTTTGTGTGTTCTGACCTTGTGTTGCGTGCATGCTCTGGGTTGGTTTTCAGTTGCTGGAACTAACAACATAAGTGTTTATGGAGTATGTGCCAAAAAACCCAAAGAAGAGAAGATACGATGCTCATCAGAATTTCTGATGGATGAAGCCTCAAGAACCAAATGAACCTCTTCTGTATCTTGTTCTCTCATCAGGTTATAGGGGCTAACTTACAGGTCAAGATGACTTTTGCAGGCATCTCCCTCCACCCAGTTTGGGGGAGCTTTGCTTACCAACTCATCGCTCTCCTAGCAAGAAATGGTTTTGCCTCTCCAATTAGGGATATAAGACCAATCATTTTTAACCTCTCCCCAATATAGGGAGTCAGTGAAGTCTGACCTCCCCTAGCTGTCTACCCCCTTACCCTTTCCTTAAGCATGAGTTACCCTGAGGAGAGTTGGGAAAACCACTGCTGTCCAAAGTCAGAGGTTTAAACTTCAGTGTGCGTTAAAATCACCTAGGAGCCTGATTAAAATGCAGAGTCTGGGGAAGGTCCCCCTACATCCTGATTCAGTGGGTCTGCACGGCACCTGCCTGCTGCCCTGGAGAACCACATTTATGAGAAATACCGATGCTGGTGATCCCAGGAGCATCATACCTCAAGAAATGTTGTGTTAAGAAATGCCTTTCCCTAGCCCTAACCTACCTGTAGACCTCCTTGTCAGCAGCCCCTACGCAATGTGCGGTTTTAGAAATGCTCTAGGCTAATGTGACAAAGTCCTGAGTTCCTGTGAGGACGGCATGGGCTGCTGCCTGCAGAGCCACTCCAGGGTGGGAGCAGAGGATGTAGCAAGCCAGCATCTGCCCCCCTGCCTCCTGCTGCTTCAGCCAAAAAACTGAATTTTGATTTTTTTTTGATATGTCTAGCGTTCATTTCCATTGTTGATTTAGTTCAAATAAGAAGAATTCAAAAGCTTCTCGTATACTAGGCTCTGGGAATACCAAAGAGAACAGGGCAGACATGGTCCCTTCCTTCACGGAGTTTGTGTTGCAGAGTACAGACCAACAAACTAGTAGGCAGATGCTTATACAAAAGCGTGACAGGCTTTGGTTAGTGCTAAGAAAAGTCTCAACAGTTTGGGACCGAAAATACATTGAGACACATTATCTGTAGGTTGGTCAGGTAGAGCCTTCTTCCAGAGATGCTAAAAACCTGCATTTGAAAAGATGAATAGCAGTCAGGTAGGCCAAGGGTGGAAACAGGGTCATGGAGGTGAAAGCAAGAGCTAACACAAAGCCTCAGAAGTGGGGAAATGCATGTCATAATAAAGGAGAAAAGAGGCTAGTACCAAAGGTTGTGCTGTCACATGCCAGCCACATGTGTAATTTTAATTTTCCTAGTAGCCACAATAAAAAAAGAAATAGGAGAAATCAATTTCAATAGTAAGTTTTATTGAACTGAGTATATGCAAAATAGTATCATTTCAACATATGATCAATGTAAAAAAATACTAATGGGATTCTTTTACATTCTGTTTTTCTTGTACTAAGGCTATGGAATCTGGTTTGTATGCTAGACTTCTAGTACATCTCAATTTGGGCTCAATTTAAGCTCTCAATAGCAGATGTGGCTAGTGGCTACTCCAGTGGACAGAGAAGAACTAGAACATGGGAAGCCAGGAAGAGAGTGGAAAGGTTGAAGTTGGAAATAGAGGCCAGAGCAGATGTGAAAGGTCTTTATAGACCACGATAAAGCCTACCCGGAGTTCAACAAGAGATTTCTCTTATAAAGAGAGTCTTAGAGCAGAAGCGAGTTTGTCAATGAGAATAAGTCTTCGTGTTGTCATGTGGGTGGACCTGCAGGAATTGCTCCTCTTCTCTATCCAGGAAACAGCACACAGCAGCTGGTTTTAGCCGAATCCTTTGAAAGTAAGAACAATGCCTTCTAACTATTTCAAAGAAAAGTTTTAAGAAATTTACTTTACAAGCCCAGAGAGTAAAATTAGGAAGGAAAACTCATGTAACCCTTCTGTCATTCCTTCTGTTTTGCTGACTGCATTCTTGTGTTGAGCAGAGGCGCCCGCCTCTTAGCCTGCACTGGCCTCCCTCTGCTTGCCTCTCGCCTGTAAACACAGCTGAGCAGTTGGGGCCCACTGCTGCCATCCCAGAAGTATCTGAACATTGGCCTCTAAGGAACATGACAGAAGCCCCCAAGTCGTTGTTGGTCTTCTCTGATCCACCTGCCAGGGGACTCAGGGGCACATGTGCCAGTTGGGTTCCTGTAGCTGCTTCAAGTATCAGGTAACTTCACAAAACCTTAGTAATGAAAGCTATTCAATGGCTGTGACCTTGGTTCATTTCATGTCATCATTCAACAGAAGTCTGGCACCCTGAAGGGGCTCAGTAAGTATTGTTGAAAGAACCAGAGGATTAAGGAACAACTCTCGCTGGGCATCAGAAATACACAGGTGCCGTTAGAAGGTATTGGTACAATG
This sequence comes from Balaenoptera borealis, assembly GCF_965194805.1. Lineage (NCBI taxonomy): Eukaryota > Metazoa > Chordata > Mammalia > Artiodactyla > Balaenopteridae > Balaenoptera > Balaenoptera borealis. The sequence goes on from NC_138869.1 coordinate 33,534,178, forward strand.
GCTAGTAATGTGGAGACAGACACTGTCCACGCCTCTGTTATAATTTCTTGGGATTAGCAGCTTTAGAACAGGTGGAAAGCTTTTAAAATGATGGACGTCACATCTTCCCCTACCTTTGTCAGACCTTGAAGTTGAGGTTGGACCCAGGGCCCCTCCCAGGTGATTCTGGCCCCAGTGCCATGAACAGGGCCACCAAGTTGGCCATCACAGAACAGCAGGGTCAGCACTCGTGGGGGCTGGGGGAATGGAGCAAGAGGAAGCAATGGAAGCTTGTAGCCCGGAATGCTTCCTGGAAGAGGTGACATCTAAGGTGTAAACTGAAGGACAAGGGCAGGTTGGGTGAGCAGAGAGCAGAGGGAAACCTGTGTCAGGCCTAAATAGGTTTTTATATCATAAATTTATGTTTTTTTGCTCCTGCATAATAACCATCCCTCTCTCAGGATGCCGTGTACGTGAAAGTGTTTGGAAAGGTAGAAAGCCCTCTACGAATGTAAAGTGTTCTTATTTTATGGATTCTGTTTGAGGGAACCTAAGTCGATTGATGGGTGAGGGGATGAATATTTGATAGGCAGGGAACGAGCTGTGCAGCACAGAATGTCTCTGAGAAGTAGCTTCGGCGGAATCACAGCAAAACTTTCCCTCAGCCACGGGGCCCAGAATGCTGTGGTTAATTGAATTATTTAATAGGAAAATCATGGTTAATCTGAAAATCTCTCACAAGTACATATGCCTCTTTCACTGGCTTGGACTAAAGCTCCAAAAGGGCAGGGACCTCACCTGTCTTTTTACTCCAGTGCCTGGAGCATGTTTTACTAGTGCACATGCTCTGTGAACACAGCTGTGAGACGGGGTACTTGAAGTGGAAAGGTAATGTGAGGAATGTTATCTTGAAATAGCTTGGTGTTCTGTCATGATTTTTTAATTGTTGGGATTAAACTACACATAAACTACCCTGGCTGTATTTTGCTGTCATTTTGGAATATTTGTATATTTTTTTCTAACACAACACATAAATACTTTTCATTACCCAAAAAAAAATTATTTCAAATTCTGTAATACAAACCATGAAATTCCTGTATTTACCTGTCTCTCCCCAGAAGTTACCATTGTCAGAAGATTGGTGTGTATCCTTCCAGGCCCTATTCTGTCCCTTAACATCTTTTCATGTACAACGTACAGAAATGTAAGAAATATACTAACAGGAACCCATTATTCATATTGTTCTGTTTCCATCTTTGCCTTAAGAGTAAGTTTTGGAGCTGTGTCCTTGGGAAGGAATTTATAAGTCTACCCATTCACTTGAATGACTTCATAGGACTTCCTGTATGAAAGTACCATCATTTGTTTAGCTACTCCTGTGTTTTAGTAATTTACTAACAGTATTTCCATCAACATCCTTGTACCTATATTTTATGCACATTAATGAGTTTACTTAGTGTAGATTCTTAGGACTTTTGAATTTTTTAAAGAATAGCATTTCTGTTAGTCAGTCATTTTTCCTGGGTTTTATGGCCTCTTTTTACTAAAAATTGGGTATAGAATAGATTGGTTTTTATGATGCATTTTTAGTTGGCACCTTTTCATTTGAAAATTTAATTGTGAAATATAAATGTATTGTGGAATCAAGTATTTCACCTACACAAAAAAACAGCTTGTGTCTAAATGTGTTTTGGAGAATTGAATAATTTGTGCCCTTTACACGAGGGAGCACGGCCAGCCCGAGGATACGCTGCCCCGCGATGCGTGTGGGATCCCCACCACTGCCCCACTATTCATGGCGTAATCCTTTACATGGAACCGCTTTGATGTCTGGAGTTCTCCATTGTCACTGTTGTTTTCTTTTCCTGCTCTCAGGATCTCCAGCTTACCACTGGGTTCTTTGGTTGAAGCGGCAGGATCGGTTAAGCTGTGCTGTTGAGAAAAATGAGCTAAGATAGATGTCCCTTGCAGGAAAGCAGACAACATTTTATAGCTTAGAAATAGACATTGAGACCTGCTGCTAAATGTCTTGTCGAATGAACAAATGAATGAGTGAAAGTGAAACAAATAAAACTGAACTTGTGACTTCTCAGACCCTTTTCTACATCAATTAATGCCCTTCAAAGTGTGGGCCTGAACTTGCTGCCACTGTAAGCTGTGGGCAAGATGGTGCTGGTTTAATTGGGACATTCATCTAGATAACAAGCTCTAACTGGGTATTTAATGATGGAAGGGGGCTGTCTGGTAGAAGCCCACAACACCGGAGCCTACACGTGCAGTAAAAAGAAAAAGTGAGGAGTTGCTGTACAAGTGATTTTAGCAAGATACAAGGTCTTCCCAGATCAATATCCACCAAACGACAAAAGTAATTTATAAGTTAAGCTGTGATGAGCCGCATAGTACCTGTGGGCTCTCTTGACAAATGTGACTAACAAGTCCTTCACAATGTACATCGTGTAAGGAGGAAAGCAAAGAAGAAAAAGAGGTTTCTTTACTTTGCTGGCTTAAATCAAAATATGGAGTTTTGACTGACCATCTATTTTAGGAAGGTTAGATCTATCTTTAGAAAAAAGAAAGAACATTCACTCATAGTAAGTTTTCTTGCCGTGTGCATATGTATGCTTATTCATTCATTCAAGTCATATTTACAAAGAGGTTGTTATGTGGCTGCCATATCCTAGGCCTTAGGATATACTTTCAAGTCTGTATAGCAAACTGTACCTATAAGTACCATTGTGTAAGATATTTTCCTTCATATACATCTTGTCTTTACCATTAAACCTTAGTACTGAATGACCTGAACAGATGATTAAAGACTCAAAATCATGGACAGTTTTATGCCAGGATTGGGCACTTTTAGCCCTGGGTCTTTTCTTAGGCTGTACTTGTTGGTGGGGGAGGGTGGTATCTATTTTATAGTACTTAGTGAGAATTTTTGAAGTGCCTACCACTGAGATAGGCACTAAAAGTGACCAGGAAAAAATTATAAACGCTTTGTCAATGCCCACAGCTTTATCATCTGGTCAGGGAGTGAAACTGGACCTCCAACAAATAGTTAATTGACAGTACAAGGTGACATGATTCTGTGACCAAAAGTTATACAAGCATTTTGAGAGAGAGCAAGATGAATAGGGTTAAAACAATCTAAATCTTCATCTCGTTATTCCCGTGTTTCAAACGTGCACTGTGGACATGAGCATATAATGCATGCGTAGCGTTATTGACCGAGTGCGCTAATTAGTTAACATTAATAATCAGGTAAAAAAGCAACTTAACTTCAGGAAAATCTAAATTCTCTGAAGTACTGGGCCAGTGTGAGAATGGAAGTTCTTGAATATCACTGGGGAATTCATTCTGAGGATCAAGATAAAAATGAGAACAAAGTGAGAAATGAGCTTCAAAAATAAGCTGGAAATTGACTCATATTTTAATTCGGAAAAAGGAAAAAAAATAGAGCTCTCACACCTAGGGATTTCCCAGACAGCTGGGTACTGTCCTCAGATTTTGTGCTAACACCTGCCAAGCCCTTGGCCCAGAGCATGTCAATACCAATGGGAAAAGAAGCTTTGTCATTTAGGAATGACTTCAGCTGCAAGTAACAGAAAACCTGCCCACCAGTGTCTTAAACAAACAGGGGTATATTTTCTCGCGTAACAAGAAGTCCTCCTGGAAGTAGGCATGTCAGTTATTTTTCTGTCCTTTTTCAAGATGACTGCCCTGTTTCCTGGGCATCTTGATCAAATTCATGTCAGGAAGAAAGAGAGAAAGGTGGCAGGAACAGTGTCTGTTCTTTGTATTGGAAAAGCACACACTTCCCCAGAGTACCCTCCAGCAGATCTGTGTTCACCTGTCGCTGGTCAGAGCTTCCCTGTGACAGCCACACTTGGCTTTCAGGGGGGCTGGGAGGGTGGTTAGTTTGCCCTGGGATGGGGGCAGACAGGAGAGAAAGGGCTGGGAATGAGAAGTGGATGAGCCGACCAAGCGTTCCTGCTGCAGGAAGTTTTGTAGAGGCCTTCTTACTGTGGAAAAAAAGGGGTGATCTATATTTTAAGATGTTTTCCTGCTACAGTGTTCTAGAATTTCTCAGATACTTTTATAATGACTAAGAACTTTATAATGTCAAACATAGCACGTTTATCAAGGGGTTACTATGTCCCAGGTTCTTTAGTGCTTAATATACATTCTCCTGTTCAATCCTCACCACACTTCTGTGAGGCAGGCGCTATGATGCCATCCATTTTACAGATGAAAGGAATGAGATTAGGGGCAGGTTAAGTAACTGCCTCTTGGTGACATAATTAGGTGGTGGCTGGGTCAGGATTCATCCCAGGGTGGCTGACACCAAAGACCTTTCTCTCTCTTTTTTTTTTTTTTTGGTGTGTGTGTGGACCATTTTTTAAAAAATTATTATTATTTTTTTTTTGGGGGCTGTGTTGGGTCTTCTTTGTGGTGTGTGTGCTTCTCACTGCGGTGGCTTCTCTTGCTGCGGAGCACGGGCTCTAGGTGCACAGGCTTCAGTAGTTGTGGCATGGGGGTTCAGTAGTTGTGGCTCACGGGCTCTAGAGCTCAGGCTCAATAGTTGTGGCGCACGGGCTCAGTTGCTCCGCAGCATGTGGGATCTTCCTGGACCAGGGATTAAACCCGTGTCCCCCGCATTAGCAGGCAGATTCTTAACCACTGAGCCACCAGGGAAAGGTGTGTGGACCATTTTTAAAGTCTTTATTGATTTGTTACAATATTGCTTCTGTTTTTATGTTTTGGATTTTTTGGCCCCGAGGCATGTGCGATCTTAGCCCCCCAACCAGGGATCAAACCCGCACCCCCTGCATTGGGAGGTGAAGTCTTAACCACTGGACTGCCAGGGAAGTCCCCAGAGACCTTTCTCTTAAACACTAAGCTATATAGCTTGGAAGGGAGCTTCTTCACATTCGAATGGATTCTGTCTCCACAGGCTGGCCGTATATATAATACAAACGTTTTCACAGTTTTTATTTTTCAAAAATTTTGTGTTTGGAAAGTCCTCTCGTGTGAATTAGTTGCCTTCTGCCTGATCTGTGTTTGACTGCACAGTCTCGGGTCAGAGGGTGAGACTGGAGCCAGGAATGAATGCAGTGTGCTCTCCTGGCTTTGAGGCCTGCTGTGCTTACATCTGAATCCCAGTTTTAATATGTGACTTGCTAAATATGTGACTTTGAGAAAGTTACCTGATCTCTTAAGTGTCAGTTTCTTCATATGCAATGGAAAGATCACAGTATTAACCAAAGGCTTTTTCCATGAGAAATAAGTGAGATAATGCACACGAAGTGCCTGACCTAATGTCTATCAAGATACTAGGTAGGTATTAGGTAAACGGTAACTATTTGTGGAAATGGTTAAAGTACCAGGGCAGTAAATGCAAATATAAATTAAAAGAGGATTATTTTGCAAATACTAAACATGCTTTGTCCTCACATGGATCTCCTGAATTTGCATTGTTTGTGAGTGCGTATGTGCCCGCATGCACACTTTGCTTAGCCTTTTCCGTGTCCACTTTGTGAACTCAAGTCAGCTGTAGCTCTGACAGCTCTTCCTTGTTTTATTGGTGGTTCACCCGGTAGGCGCCATGTAACCTTGTCCCCCATACTTTTTCATGTTGCATCAATAATATTTATCTTAGTCAAAATAGCACATGCATATAATGAAACTCCAAACAGTAAAGAAAGCTTTAAGAAGAAAAGTGAACGTCTCCTTTCATTCCCTGCTTTGATCTGCTGGCTTCTCATCCTCCAACTATTACCACTGTGAAGTTTCTTCTGTAATTTTTCACAATAATAAAATATACAGATATTGATATTGAATCAAGATGACACGCACAGAGCCTTTTAAAACTTTGTTGAGATGGTGTGATATTATATGCACTCCTCACACCTTGCTCTTTCATATCACACTATATATCTTGAAGAGCAGACCTACTTCACTGTTCTTAATAGCCATACATATTGCTTGGTATTGATGAACCAAAATATATGAAACCCAACTGGTAGCATATGAGTTCTTTCCAGTTTTTTTTGTTTTTATACACAATGTTACAAAGAAAATTCTTGCACATCGTTTTGGCATATTCTTATAGGCCTATCTGTAGGGAAAATTCTTAGCCATGAATTTGCTGCATTAAAGGGTTTGTGAATTTGCCATTCTGTTAAGAAATTGCCAAATGTCCAACATCCAAGAAAGCTTGCACCAAATTTCCCCTTTTAACAACCAGGTGGGAGAAATATCTCCTGTTTATCACTTTCCCCCAATTTCATTTTCTTGTCTTTCAGTAGCGTTCTAAAATATTTGAGTGTTATGTCTGTTAGCTTGATTTTATTTAGCCATCCCTCTGGGCTTTTGCTTACAGTGTTTTTCAGAGAAGAAGGGAGGGCAGTGAGTTGGAATGAACACAGGGGGTCAGTGTTCTGGCTCTCCTCAGCTAACATGAATTTGGCTGGCCCTTCTAATTAAAGAAATCTCATAAGGTATGGTGATGTATCTGGGTTATATCACTTTCTTCAAATGTAAGATTGTTATTATAATTTTTTTTGCTTGTATTCAGTCTCATCTAATGATTGTCCACAAAATTACCTTATTGTCAGAGAATTGATCCTGTGTTCCACATGTCAGTGAGGGCCTCCTTGCCCCATGGAGATATAACTATCATTGACCCGAAGCAACAATTTCACAGTCCATGAGAATTTAAGGTTTTCTCCACAGTTTCTGTGAATTTCTCTTGATTCCTCTGTCCATGTGTCATACAGTGTTTTGCCCCCCTCAACATGAGATGCAAATTGTACACATTTATCCATCACAATCCTCTCCCTGGCCTTTTTTTTTTTTTTTTTTTTTAGTTTAGTGGCACACTGGAAGAGATAAGAGGTCAACTCACCTCCCGCTTACCCCTTCCTAGCTCCCAGGCCTCCTTGGCAAAGTTTTGCCTCCTTCTGTGAAGCCTTTTTGGCCACCAGCATCCATGCCCTCCAATCCTCAAATCTCAGATGGTTTAAAAGGCTTGGCTTTCAAGCAAATATGATATGTTTTCCCAAAGAAAAAAAAATTAAAGAACAAAAAAAGAAAGAGAAATAGCCGCCGTATCATTACAATCTCATTCCTTTAATCATGTTGGGAGCATCTCCCTTACAGAGAAACTTTCCCATGCTGCGTTTCTGTTTGTCTTTCTTTCTGTTTTAATTGGTTGTTATTTGGCTATAAGGATTAGTAGAGGAAGGCTTTCTCAGGTTAAATCCAGCACTTTAGTAGAAGAAAGAGCTTGATCTCTAGAGAAAGGGAGACCTGGGGTTAAACTCAAGCCCTACTATTTACTCTCTGTGTAACATAAACAACTTAACTTTTGAACCTAATTTTCTTTAGTAATCTCCAGGGGAGAGTTCTTAATGGATTGTTTGAAGCATTGGAAATCATAAACATCAGGCATCTCGTCCAAGGCTTAGAAAGTAGGAGACGCTCAGAAAATGGTAGTGTTACGACCACAACTCTAAGTCGTCCTCATGGTCCATGCCACTGGATTTTGAGTTACACGCTTTGTTGATTCACAGTGTGGAATGAACACGTATTCTCACTGCTTATTGTGTCACTGCTTCCTTTTCTTAACCCCCGTGCTTAAGTGTCTCGGGAGAAGACCATGTCTCATTCTCTGTTCGGTTGTTGAGAATGCATTAGGTACTCCGCCAATACTTAACTGATTGGTATTTTATTGATTGACAATCTTGTAGAGATCTGAAAATTCTTCTTCCTTCTACCTCCCTGATAACAACTTAAAGATACAGAAATTCACTGTATCATAAAATGTTTGATTTCTTCCCTGTCTGCCTTACTTTGAGTCAGATTTCTGTGTTCTGACATGAAACTTAGCTTTTTTTTTTTTTTTTTTTTTCTTCTTCTGAGGATGAATCAATCTCTCTCATTTCCTGCTCTTTTCCAAATTCCCTTTTGTAAGTCTTTCTCCCCTACACACGCATTCTCTCCTGTTCTTCTGGTTGAAATTCATCTCTGGTGTCATAAATGCCCTTATGTCTGTGTGATTCTCCTGCCTATTTTCCCTCCAGAAGATATATTCACCTTATTTGAAAGAAAACATCATTTGTTTCTTAGCATATGATCTGAATAACAGTGAAATGTTTGTTTAAAATTAATGCTTTGAGCAAAGAACCCTCTCTGTTTACTTGACTTACAATATTTTAATATTTAACGTGCCATGATGCAAAGCCTGTGGAAGAAAAATATCCTGGTGTGATCTGGTTGCCTAACAATTTACATTCAGCTGCAGTATTTTGTTTGCTATAATTACTCACGGACAAAACAGGGAATCGAAATGCAAAAATACAAAATGCTCTCGGTTTGCATTTTATTTTGGAACGTGAAAAACCCTCAGTTCTTGAGAGAGTATAAAAAAGGAAACCAAGCTTACTCAGATATCCATCTTCACAAGCCAACTCTTCAGCTCTAAGGCTCAAACCAGAGTGGAAACTGTCGGGCTTTCAGAGAGGTTTTTAAAGAGATTATGTGATGCGGACTTAGAGTTGGAGGGCAGGGCCCAGGATCATCACATTCCTTCTCTTACCCCAGACTCTCCCTGTGATTTTGCATCACTCCTTTCATTGAGTAGTATCTATGGATCTGCTCTGAAACCGTTGAAGTTTCTTAGATGAAAAGTAGGAATCCACTGGGCTCTTGTTATAGAATGTCCGACTCTGGTGCTCTTTTCCCCTCCTATGATTTGCATTCTTGAAAGGGACAGTTTTCAATGGCATTGTGGATCAGAGTAGAGCATAACAGCTGACACTTACACACTGTGTGTACTGACCAATAGTTTGCCCCTTGATTTCCACCAGAGTGAAAAAGCCCTTCCCTAGACACAGAGATAGGAACTCTCATACACCCAGATCTTAGCTCCTTCACACATCACCCCACCCTCATTGCAGTTTGAAAAATGAAAAGCATTTTTATTTCTGAGATTCTGAATAAGATTGCCACAATGCATTTTTCCAAAAAGTAACAGATAGAGAAAATCAAAACAAGATTCTTCTTTATGATTAAAGTCAGCAAGTACTGTCCAGTTTAAACAAAAACGAAAACAAAAATAAAGAACAGAAGAATTGATTTTTGTATTACACTGTGGGCAAAAAGTTATACATCTTTTAAACCTGAAAATGACTAACCATGCATTTATTCATATAATTCAAAATATCATTTTTCTCCTAATCTACTTTCTTTCCAAATGTGCAGCAGTGTTCATGTAACTATTCAAAGTTGGTAGGATACTTTATAGGAGAAACTATATGAAATAGTTTACCAAGAACAGTTAATATGCATTCCAATATTTCTGACATATAAAGCAGTTAATGCAAAAGATTAATCATTACATAAACCGTGTGTTGGCAGGATTTGGGGAATGTTCTTAGAAATGAAGACTATGTTATGTGATGCGTATTTAAAAAGATAGTTTTCTCCAGGCAGTCAATAACACAGGATTTAGTGATTCTTAGTTCCTAAGTATTGATTCTGTGATCTAAACTCATTTTAATTTGATTTCTAGATAGCTAGAAAGTTGATTTTTGAGTTGAAGAATTACTTTCTTTACAGGAGAACATTTTTCATGTAACATGGGGATAGATTTCAGCAAACATTTTATTTTTTGAATGCTAGTGATAATTTCCGGTAGATTCTTTATTTTTATTTATGCTTCAAACAAGTTTTAGAGGTTCTCCAGGGTTAAGAATACCACTTTCTTACTACCATGTTTCTACCAATAATAAGAAATTGGACAACTGCCCATTTGTCTCGGTGCATCTGAGCATGTTGTTTGTCAAAGCACAGAAAGCTCATGGAGCATAGTAAAAATGCCTGTGAATTGAAATTGCTCTCTGCGGATGACACATTATATGACCACTACCTACTGAGGCCCTGTTGAAGTTAGACTATTTTAGATTTAAGGAATACATACTAAAGTTTTATGAAGAGAAGGGAGATTTATTGCATGGAATCTTGCACTTTCAGGAGAAAGGAAGAGGAACTGAGTGAGCTCTCGGCAGCCCTCACTCATGAACTTCATGGTTACAGAAAAATCTCTGCTATTTTCTACTTTCTAGCTTCCTAGATTTCCTTGCTTACTTGGTTCCAGTTCCTTAGGAACGTGAGCTTCTACTTCACCACCCTGGTCACTCTGTACTGTAACCTCTCCGCCTAAGATCTTGCCACTTGGTCTAGGTCTCCCAATTCACATTTCCAATAGCAGTTAAAAATATTTTGTTGTTTTTTTTTTTTTTAACTCTACAAAATATTTTATTGCTTGGATGTGCAAGATAAATTTAGGAGGCAGAAGAATAAATACTGGCTCTCATATTTCTTTGCTAGTGATACACAGAATACAAAAGGAGTAGTTTGACAAGTTACAATCAGTTCAGTTTGGGATACATTGTTTGAGTATGAGTCTGAAACTCCAAGAAGAGTCCTAGATATAGAATTAAGTTGATTTTTTTTCATACAAAATTATCTAGCACAATATATTGATTAATCAATATAATGCCCATTTATAATAACACCAACTTCTCATTATATGTGGGTCATTTCTTGAGCACTCTGAACTGTTACATTGACATACACTACATGCCCACTCCCATGCCAACATTACACTAGTTTTGTTTTAAAAGTCTGGTTACTGCATAAATAAGTCTCCACACCTTATCACTACCACATCTTCTTCCTCTTCAAAACTGTCTTGGCTGTTTTGTTTCTTTTTTTTTTTTTTTTTATACAGCAGGTTCTTATTAGTCATCAGTTTTATACACATCAGTGTATACATGTCAATCCCAATCACCGAATTCATCACACCACTACCACCACCGCCCCCACGGCTTTCCCCCTTTGGTGTCCATACGTTTGTTCTCTACATCTGTGTCTCAATTTCTGCCCTGCAAACCGGTTCATCTGCACCATTTTTCTAGGTTCCACATATATGCGTTAATATACGATATTTGTTTTTCTCTTTCTGACTTACTTCACTCTGTATGACAGTCTCTAGATCCATCCACGTCTCTACAAATGACCCAATTTCATTCCTTTTTATGGCTGAGTAATATTCCATTGTATATATGTACCACATCTTCTTTATCCATTCCTCTGTCGATGGGCATTTAGGTTGCTTCCATGACCTGGCTATTGTAAATAGTGCTGCAATGAACATTCGGATGCGTGTGTCTTTTTGAATTATGGTTTTCTCAGGTTATATGCCCAGTAGTGGGATTGCTGGATCATATGGTAGTTCTATTTTTAGTTTCTTAAGGAACCTCCATACTGTTCTCCATAGTGGCTGTATCAATTTACTTTCCCACCAACAGTGCAAGAGGGTTTCCTTTTCTCCGCACCCTCTCCAGCATTTGTTGTTTGTGGATTTTCTGGTGATGCCCATTCTAACTGGTGTGAGGTGATACCTCATTGTAGTTTTGATTTGAATTTCTCTAATAATGAGTGATGTTGAGCAACTTTTCATGTGCTTCTTGGTCATCTGTATGTCTTCTTTGGAGAAGTGTCTATTTATGTCTTCTGCCCACTTTTGGATTGGGTTGTTTGTTTTTTTTAATATTGATCTGCATGAGCTGTTTATATATTTTGGAGATTAATCCTTTGTCCGTTGATACAAATATTTTCTCCCATTCTGAGGGTTGTCTTTTTGTCTTGTTTATGGTTTCCTTAGCTGTGCAGAAGCTTTGAAGTTTCATTAGGTCCCATTTGTTTATTTTTGTTTTTATTTCCATTACTCTAGGAGGTGGATCAAAAAAGATCTTGCTGTGATTTATGTCAAAGAGTGTTCTTCCTATGTTTTCCACTAAGAGTTTGATAGTGTCCAGTCTTACATTTAGGTCTCTAATCCATTTTGAGTTTACTTTTGTGTATGGTGTTAGGGAGTGTTCTAATTTCATTCTTTTCCATGTAGCTGTCCAGTTTTCCCAGCACCACTTATTGAAGAGACTGTCTTTTCTCCATTTTATATCCTTGCCTCCTTTGTCATAGATTAGTTGACCATAGGTGCGTGGGTTTATCTCTGGACTTTCTATCTTGTTCCACTGATCTATGTTTCTGTTTTTGTGCCAGTACCATACTGTCTTGATTACTGTAGCTTTGTAGTATAGTCTGAAGTCAGGGAGTCTGATTCCTCCCGCTCCATGTTTTTCCCTCAAGACTGCTTTGGCTATTCGGGGTCTTTTGTGTCTCCATACAAATTTTAAGATTTTTTGTTCTAGTTCTGTAAAAAATGCCATTGGTAATTTGATAGGGATTGCATTGAATCTGTAGATTGCTTTGGATAGTATAGTCATTTTCACAACGTTGATTCTTCCAATCCAAGAACATGGTATATCTCTCCATCTGTTGGTATCATCTTTAATTTCTTTCATCAGTGTCTTATAGTTTTCTGCATACAGGTCTTTTGTCTCCCTAGGTAGGTTTATTCCTAGGTATTTTATTCTTTTTGTGGCAATGGTAAATGGGAGTGTTTCCTTAATTTCTCTTTCAGAGTTTTCAGCATTAGTGTATAGGAATACAAGAGATTTCTGTGCATTAATTTTGTATCCTGCAACTTTGCCAAATTCATTGATTAGCTCTAGTAGTTTTCTGGTGGCATCTTTAGGATTCTCTATGTATAGTATCATGTCATCTGCAAACAGTGACAGTTTTACTTCTTCTTTTCCCATTTGTATTCCTCTTATTTCTTTTTCTTCTCTGATTGCCATGGCTAGGACTTCCAAAACTATGTTGAATAATAATGGTGAGACTGGACATCCTTGTGTTGTTCCTGATCTTAGAGGAAATGCTTTCAGTTTTACTCCATTGAGAATGATGTTTGCTGTGGGTTTGTCGTATATGGCCTTTATTATGTTGAGGTAGGTTCCCTCTATGCCCACTTTCTGGAGAGTTTTTATCATAAATGGGTGTTGAATTTTGTCAAAAGCTGTCTCTGCATCTATTGAGATGATCATATGGTTTTTCTTCTTCAATTTGTTAATATGGTGTATCACATTGATTAATTTGCATATACTGAAGAATCCTTGCATCCCTGGGATAAATCCCACTTGATCGTGGTGTATGATCCTTTTAATGTGTTGTTGGATTCTGTTTGCTAGTATTTTGTTTAGGATTTTTGCATCTATATTCATCAGTGATGTTGGTCTGTAATTTTCTTTTTTTGTAGTATCTTAGTTTGGTAGTTTGGTTTTGGTATCAGGGTGACGGTGGCCTCATAGAATGAGTTTGGGAGCGTTCCTTCCTCTGCAATTTTTTGGAAATGTTTGAGAAGGATGGGTGTTAGCTCTTCTCTAAATGTTTGATAGAATTCACCTGTGAAGCCATCTGGTCCTGGACTTTTGTTTTTTGGAAGATTTTAATCACAGTTTCAATTTCATTACTTGTGATTGGTCTGTTCATATTTTCTATTTCTTCCTGGTTCAGTCTTGGAAGGTTATACCTTTCTAAGAATTTGTCCATTTCTTCCAGGTTGTCCATTTTTTTGGCATAGAGTTGCTTGTAGTAGTCTCTTAGGATGCTTTGTATTTCTGCGGTGTCTGTTGTAACTTCTCCATTTTCATTTCTAATTTTATTGATTTCAGTCCCCTTCCTCTTTTTCTTGATGAGTCTGGCTAATGGTTTATCAATTTTATTTATCTTCTCAAAGAACCAGCTTTTAGTTTTATTGATCTTTTCTATTGTTTTCTTTGTTTCTATTTCATTTATTTCTGCTCTGATCTTTATGATTTCTTTCCTTCTGCTAACTTTGGGTTTTGTTCTTCGTTCTCTAGTTCCTTTAGGTGTAAGGTTAGATTGTTTATTTGAGATTTTTCTTGTTTCTTGAGGTAGGCTTGTATAGCTATAAACTTCCCTCTTAGAACTGCTTTTGCTGCATCCCATAGGTTTTGGATCATCGTGTTTGCATTGTCATTTGTCTCTAGATTATTTTTTTATTTCCTCTTTGATTTCTTCAGTGATCTCTTGGTTATTTAGTAACATATTGTTTAGCCTCCATGTGTTTGTGTTTTTTACATTTTTTATCCCTGTAATTGATTTCTAATCTCATAGCGTTGTGGTCAGAAAAGATGCTTGATATGATTTTAGTTTTCTTAAATTTACTGAGGCTTGATTTGTGACCCAAGATGTGATCTATCCTGGAGAATGTTCCATGCACACTTGAAAAGAAAGTGTGATCTGCTGTTTTTGGGTGGAATGTCCTATAAATATCAATTAAATCTATCTGGTCTATTGTGTCTTTTAAAGCTTCTGTTTCCTTATTTATTTTCATTTTGGGTGATCTGTCCATTGGTGTAAGTGAGGTGTTAAAGTCCCCCACTATTATTGTATAACTGTCAATTTCCTCTTTTATAGCTGTTGGCAGTTGCCTTATGTATTGAGGTGGTCCTATGTTGGGTGCATATATATTTATAATTGTTATATCTTCTTTTGGATTGATCCATTGATCATTATGTAGTGTCCTTCCTCGTCTCTTGTAACATTCTTTATTTTAAAGTCTATTTTATCTGATATGAGTATAGCTACTCCAGCTTTCTTTTGATTTCCGTTTGCATGGAATATCTTTTTCCATCCCCTCACTTTCAGTCTGTATGTGTCCCTAGGTCTGAAGTGGGTCTCTTGTAGACCGCATATATATGGGTCTTGTTTTTGTATCCATTCAGCAAGCCTGTGTCTTTTGGTTGGAGCGTTTAATCCATTCACGTTTAAGGTAATTATCGCTATGTATGTTCTTATGACCGTTTTCTTAATTGTTTTGCGTTTGTTTTTGTAGGTCCTTTTCTTCTCTTGTGTTTCCCACTTAGAGAAGTTCCTTTAGCATTTGTTGTAGAGCTGGTTTGGTGGTGCTGAATTCTCTTAGCTTTTGCTTGTCTGTAAAGCTTTTGATTTCTCCATCGAATCTGAATGAGATCCTTGCTGGGTAGAGTAATCTTGGTTGTAGGTTCTTCTCTTTCATCATTTTAAGTATATCATGTCACTCCCTCTGGCTTGTAGAGTTTCTGCTGAGAAATCATCTGTTAACCTTATGGGAGTTTCCTTGTATGTTATCTGTCGTTTTTCCCTTGCTGCTTTCAATAAGTTTTCTTTGCCTTTAATTTTTGCCAATTTGATTACTATGTGTCTCAGCATGTTTCTCCTTGGGTTTATCCTGTATGGGACTCGCTGCACTTCTTGGACTTGGGTGGCTCTTTCCTTTCCCATGTTAGGGAAGTTTTCGACTATAATCTCTTCAAATATTTTCTCTGGTCCTTTCTCTCTTCTCCTTCTGGGACCCCTATAATGCGAATGTTGTTGCTTTTAATGGTGCCAGAGGTCTCTTAGGCTGTCTTCATTTCTTTTTTCTTTTTTTTTTAACATCTTTATTGAAGTATAATTGCTTCACAATGGTGTGTTAGTTTCTGCTTTATAACAAAGTGAATCAGTTATACATATACATATGTTCCCATATCTCTTCCCTCTTGCATCTCCCTCCCTCCCACCCTCCCTATCCCACCCCTCTACGTCGTCACAAAGCACTGAGCTGATCTCCCTGTGCTATGAATTCATTCTGTTTCCTTTATTCTGTTCCGCAGCAGTGAATTCCACCAATCTGTCTTCCAGGTCACTTCTCCGTTCTTCTGCCTCAGTTATTCTGCTATTGATTCCTTCTAGTGTAGTTTTCATTTCAGTTATTGTATTGTTCATCTCTGTTTGTTCTTTAATTCTTCTGTGTCTTTGTTAAACATTTCTTTCATCCTCTCGATCTTTGCCTCCATTCTTTTTCCGAGGTCCTGGATCATCTTCACTATCATTATTCTGAATTCTTTTTCTGTAAGGTTGCCTATCTCCACTTCATTTCGTTGTTTTTCTGGGGTTTTATCTTGTTCCTTCATCTGGTACATAGCCCGCTGCCTTTTCATCTTGT
Source organism: Balaenoptera borealis (assembly GCF_965194805.1). Lineage (NCBI taxonomy): Eukaryota > Metazoa > Chordata > Mammalia > Artiodactyla > Balaenopteridae > Balaenoptera > Balaenoptera borealis. The sequence goes on from NC_138869.1 coordinate 33,550,112, forward strand.
CTATCTTTCTGTGAATGTGGTTTTTGTTCCACAGGCTGCAGGATTGTAGTTCTTCTTGCTCCTGCTGTCTGCACTCTGGTGGATGAGGCTATCTAAGGGGCTTGTGCAAGTTTCCTGATGGGAGGGACTGGTGGTGGGGAGAGCTGGCTGTTGTTCTGGTGGGTGGAGCTGAGTAAAACTTTAATCCGCTTCTCTGCTGATGGGTGGGGCTGGGTTTCCTCCCTGTTGGTTGTTTGGCCTGAGGCTACCCAGCACTGGAGGCTACAGGCTCTTTGTTGTGGCTAATGGAGGACTCTGGGAGTCAAGGAGTACTTCCCAGAACTTCTGCTGCCAGTGTCCTTGTCCCCTCGGTGAGCCACAGCCACCCCCGCCTCTGTAGAAGACCCTCCAACACTAGCAGGTAGGTCTGGTTCAGTCTCCCCTGGGGTCACTGCTCCTTCCTCTGGGTCCCGATGTGCACAGTACTTTGTGTGTGCCCTCCAAGAGTGGAGTCTCTGTTTCCCCCAATCCTGTCAAAGTCCTGCAATCAAATCCCACTAGCCTTCAAAGTCTGATTCTCTAGGTATTCCGCCTCCCGTTGCTGGACCCCCAGGTTGGGAAGCCTGACGTGGGGCTCAGAACCTTCACTCCAATGGGTGGACTTCTGTGGTATAAGTATTCTCCAGTCTGTAAGTCACCCACCCAGCAGTTATGGGATTTGATTTTACTGTGATTGCACCTCTCCTACCATCTCATTGTGGCTTCTCCTTTGTCTTTGGATGTCAGGTATCTTTTTTGGTGAGTTCCAGTGTCTTCCTGTCGATGATTGTCCAGCAGCTAGTTGTGATTCTGGTGCTCTCGCAAGAGGGAGTGAGAGCACGTCCTTCTACTCCACCATCTTGGTTCAAGACCTATTTTGTTGTATTTTATCCGACATTTTTGCGTGTCATTGTAAGAAGACTTTATAGATCAATCATGATATTTATCCCTTTTGTACTTGGAAACATCCTCAGAATCCTCCTTAAAACAATGTTCTTAGTAGCCACTATCAATGGGTTAGAGTTTACGTGCCTAAAGTCAATAATCTTTTATGTCTCTTTACCACTAACAAGAGGTAATTCTAAAACAGAGGTTTGGGGAAAGGGCAGACGTGGTTTCTATAAAAGAGAAAAGCAGGAAATACTGTTATGGTGGTAAAATATATATAATATAAAATTTACTATCTTAACCATTTTAAAGTGTACAATTCAGTGGCACTGAGTATATGCACGTTGTCATACAACCATCACCATTATCCATTTCCAGAACTTTTTAAATCATTCCAAACAAAAACTGTGTACCAGTTAAATAGTAACTCCACATTCCTTCCTCCCACCAGCCACTGGTAACTTCTATGCTATTTTCTGTGTCTATGAATTTACTCTAGATACCCCATAAAAGTGGAATCATACAGTATTTGTCCTTTTTGTCTGTCTTATTTGACTTAGCATAATGTTTTCGAGGTTCTATGTATGCAGTAGCAGAATTTCATTCCTGTTTAAGGCTGAATAGTACTCCAGTGTGTGTGTGTGTGTGTGTGTGTGTGTGTGTGTGTGTGTGTGTGTATGTATATATATATGTATACATACGTACATACATATATACACACACATGTACATTTTGTTTATCCAGGGGATGGCATTTTAAACCAGGCTGTCTAGGGCAAGAAAGGTACAGCAAAGCAGCTTGGTGTCATGGGAAGGCTCAGAAATAACAGATCAAGCAGGGGTCATAGTCTAGATTCTCCTAGCATTCTACTTAGTAGTAGTATGACCTTTGGCATCTTTAATTGATTCTCCCATACCTCTTCTTTGTCATCTTCCATATGGACATAATAATAGCTCTTAAAGGTTTGTTGCGATGTTTATATGAGATAATGCATAGGATGTGCCTTGCCTGGCAGATAGTAGGTGTTCAGAAAGTGAATCTCCCTTTCAGAAACCCCCATCTGTGACAAGAATGAAGAGATACTTAATAGTAGGTGTGTTTCTCTTATAGTTTAGGAAAAATAATAAAATAGGATGCGAGTCCCCAGGACATAGAGTTGAGAACTGTTGGGCAGGAATGGCACAGTCCTCAGACTGGGAAGAGTGGTCTCTGGGATTTTATCACTCCTTGTATCCTTTCCATGAACCGGCAATGTCTGGCTCTGTAGGTTGGGCTGATCTCTGGAGAGAAAGGAAAGCATGCCTTTCTGTCTGCCATGCTGAAAATGCCTTTTCTAAGATAAAAGTGTCTGCCCTTCTTTCAAACTGCTTTTGCTGCTTCCCATGAAAAAATCTTTTTCATTTTGATAAAAAGCAATTTCTCTCTTCCTGCCAAGCCAGCAAAGACTCTTTGAGAAGTGCTTATGCTTTCCTGGTATCAGGGTGTAAAATCTGCATGACATGGAGACCGTCGTGGCATCATTTCAGCAGCTGGCAAGGGAGATGGCTGGAAGAACAACAGAGCAAAAACACACCCCCTCCTCTGTTAATGCACTCGAATCAGAAGCCTATGCTTGGGAATCTAACTCCTGGTTGTTTGGGCACCTCTAAGCTCGCAATAGAGTCAGGAGTGCAGAAGAGCTTTTGTTAAAGAACTTCCTGCAAATAATAGAATCGGGATGGGGTGGTGGAAATAGCAAAAACTGAGTACCGTATCCTGCTCTCCTTCTCTCCTCCCCCACCCCCAGTATATTAAATGGTTGCCGTCAGGCAGAAAATCTTTTAGTTCCAAATAAATCAAAAGTAATAGAACTCGAAGCAACCTGCGCTTTCTAATCGACTCCAAAATTTGTGCGGGAAGTCCTCTGTAGAATCCTTTCTCTCTGTGTGTCTCTGAAGAGTTATAGACAAGTTAAAGTTAGAGAAGTAAAGCAAAAATGTTGTATGCTGACCTATCACCCTGCACTGCCTTAGAAGCTCTGCCTGTGGCAATTGCATAATGCTGTTGGCGCTTACAGAGATGTGTTCTCACATATCTTCCTGAAGAAGGGGGTTAGTCCCGACTTTAGTTGTACATGGGATGGCTCTTTTCACATCTTAAAGCTGGTGTTTCTTATTAAGTATCTGGACATTATCCAACATATCCATGTGGGTCGGCTGATCCAAATGCTTATGGAGTCCTCAGGAGCCCTTGTTCAATGTCTGCAAGGCTGCCTAGAGGGGGTTTATGGCACATGAGGTTGAGTGTAAGCTTTGGAATCAGATCTAAGTTACCCTTCCCGCTCCTCTAAGCTGTGTGACATTTGGCAAGGCATCTAACCTCTCTGAGCTAAAGTTTGCTTTCCTGTAAAATGATGATAAGCCTGCCTCTTCACATGTTGGTCCCCAAGAGTAAATAAAATCAAAGAACTTTTTCTAAATGTTTTGCTCATTGTTTGCTGTGTAACCAGTGCCCAGAAAATGTTGGGTTTTTTCTCTTCTTTCTTCTCCCAGTTCGCAGTATAATTTTTCTTGGTGCAAATGCCAAAGCTCACAAGCTCTGTGCAGTACCATCTTTAAGATATAGAAGTTGGTCAGGAACCTCAGGGATAAAGCTGAGAATTAGAAAGAAGAAGAAAGCTTATCACCATGCATTTCTCAGTTGGCATCCCTTTGCCTTTTCTAGTTAGAGTCTTTCATAGTAAAGTGGTTACTTACTTATTTTTTCTTATCCTTGAAGCCATGTGTGTAGGATAGTGTTTGACAGGCGTTTTGTGTGTGCCAAAGTGTGGGGAAAGTAATAAGGAGAAACCCATTCGAGCTGTCACTTCTCTGTGCTGCATGCTGAAATGACAATAAAATCCCTTCGGCAAAACCTTATTGGTGGGTTGAGCGTCTCTGCATCAAGAAAGGCTGCCTCTCTCCTCACACAAGAAAAGTGTTTCAGGGAGGGTGCAAAGATAGGACCCTGTATTGTGGAATGGGGGGAGTCTATTCTTTTTACTTCTGTGGAGAATCATATTGTGACAGGATTTTTTTTTTTTTTTAATTTTTCCTGTGTTGGGCAACTGTCCTCTCTGATCAAAGACACACATACACACACACACACACATGCATGTATTACCTTCAGTGAGGATTTGGAGCATGCAGCAAAGGCATCCTTTCTCACTTAACTGGTTCCATAATTTAAAAATATTGTATTTCTCATCAGGGACAGGTGATGAAATGTTACTATTTTCGGGGAGGCTAAGGATGGGCTTTAAAATTTTTCTCATCAAGACTCAGTGTACATAAAATAGATAACTAATAAGGACCTACTGTGTAGTACAGGGAGCTCTACTCAGTACTCTGTAATGGCCTACATGGGAAAAGAATCTGAAAAAGCGTGGATATATGTATATGTACCACTGATTCACTTTGCTGTACACCTGAAAGGAATACAATACTGTAAATCAACTATACTCCAATAAAAATTTTTAAAAAAAGACTTAGTGTACAAAGAGATGTGAAGGCACAAACAACTACAGCAACCACCATGACAACAACAAAGAAAAGAAGGTAGCACTTGTGGACTCTTGCCCTGTGTTCAGCAAGCACCTGACACCTAGGAAGCACTCAGTAAATGCTGGTTTTGGTATTACTAATAAACAGATCAGGCAGAAGCCTTAATGTTGGTTTCTCAGTGTTATCTTTAGGGAAAATCAGGTACAGCTGTCAAGATACTGAACGGACTTCCTTGCTCCATTGTATGATAGAATTCCCAGTAATTTCAAAATGAAGATGCTCATTGAGAAGTGACGGCAGGGCGTCTGGGGTGGGTATATCAGAGCAACATCCCCTGGTGACAGGATCATAAGATGCATTTACATTTGTTCTTTCATTTATTTGGCAGGCGATACCTTGTACTTCTTCTAGTCTGACCTCAACACTTTCATTTATTTCACACCCATATAAAGTGTTTCCCAAGTTCTATGTTAGATTAAAAAAAAAACTTTGTCATTTAAAGTGATTTTATGGTGTGTAACCTTCCTTCTTTCTTTTCCTTTTGTCTGTTCCTATTTCTTCCCAATAACTGTTTGGCAACTTGTCATTTGGTTCCAAATGGAAATTTGAATCTAATCCAAAACTTTTGTAAATTTAATGATTAAAAAGCTAAAGAACTCATATGTAGCATTATTATCAAGTTAAACTGATTTCTCTGCTTGTAATAGCTTCTATTTATAAAATTTTTCAATGATTGAACAAAGTCATTAAATCTATTCCCCTCTAGATAAATGCATGTAGGTGTTTCTTGTTTTTTTTTTTTTTCTCAGAGTAATCTCTGGAAGACTACAGTGTACATGGTTTTGATTCACATGTATCAAATGCCTAGTTTGAATAGGTCTGCGGATACATTTATACTAAGTATGTTGAAAGAAAATATTTAATTGTATATGTATGTATCTGTATATATGTTTTTGAGAAAACTTTTTTTTTCCCCTGTATTTGGGCTTTTTTGCCCTGTGAGCATCATATAAGGTTGCATTAGGAAAGGACTGTTTGAAGGAGTTGAAGTGAAGGAGATAAAGTAGTAAGAGATAAAGAAGAAGCCTGAGTAGGCACAGCCCAAGTAACTTCGGTATCACTTAGGTATGACTGCTAGGAAAGAAAAAGAAGAGGGGGGCGGGTGTTACCAAATCATGGACTTGATTTGTCTCCAACTTTTTATATGCCTGGAGATGTTTTTCCTAAAGCCTTGAAGTTGCTAGAGTCTTGACCACCCTCCGTCCTTGTAGTCCTTTCATCTTTCCTTGAACACCTGTGAAGCCTTCTCAGTGCAGCCTGTGGAGGATATTCTATTATTTGATAAGGAATTGTTGGGTACCTCATATGTGGCAGGCAGATGGCTAAATGCTTGGGATCCAAAGGTACAAAAGGCAGAAGAGGGCCCTGACATTATGATGAGGGAGACAGTTAAGAAACAAGTAAAAAGATAATTATGGACTGGCATATATATGTATGGAAAGGAAAGGAAATGGTTGGGATAGTCTACTTGACATGGTATGGTTAGGGAAGACCTCTCTAGGAGATGTCATCTAAGCTGATAACTGAAAGGTAAGAAGGGAATGGCCACACAGGAGCAAAGGAGAAGAGCATTCCAAGCAGAGAGAAGAGACAGCAACTAAGGAGCTGAGGTGGGGAGGAGCTTGGCATGTTCTCATACTCCCAGAAAGCCAGTGTGCCTGAGGCGTGGGGAACAAGGCAGAGCGCGGACTAAGATGAAATTGGAAACATAGACAGGAGCCAGGTCACCTGAGGACTGTAGTTTAAGTGCACTGGGTTGGCAGATTTAGCAAATAAAAACACAGGATTCCCAGTTAAGTTTGACACTCTGATAAACAACACATGCTTTCGTTGTATAAGTACGGCCCAAATATTCCATGGGGCATACTTATACTAAAACGCAAAAATTATCCATTGTTTATCTGGGGGTCACATTTAACTGGATGTCCTGTATTTTGTCTGGCAACCCTGTAAATGGGGGAGGAGAGTGATCTGATTTGTGTTTGTGAAAGATCAGTCAGCTTGGTTTCCTTGCTGCATGTTTCGCCTGCTGCTTTTCTGATTCCCAGAAGCAGCTGAAAGAACGTTCTAGCTGCTGCACAGTATTAATTACAGAATGGTTTCCAGGGGTCCCTCTTTTCCTTCCTACTCTTCTGAGGTGATCTGCCTGCCTTCTACTCCTCTTCTGGGTCTCAGCCTAAATGTGGCTTCTCCTGAGAAACCCATACGTCCCCACCCTCATCCACCTCCTTAGGTACCCTCGTCCACCTCCTTAGGTACCCTCCTCCTATGCAGTCCCAAAGCCCCCCTCCTTCCTTCAGCAGAGCATTTATGCCATGTGTCATCGTTGCCTCTCTTCTGTCTTCCTCAGTAGACTAGGAGGCGTCTGAGGACGTAGACTGTATAGTTTTGCTCCTTGATTTTCTGGCGTCTGGTCCAGGGCCTGGCTCAGTGATGGGGTGAGGTAATGGCAAGGCCTCTGCAGAATAACTCTCGGGTTAATAAGCCACAGTCTACTCAGTCCAATTTCTGAGATATCAATTGCTAAAGGGTTTATTTATTGAGTACTTCCTGCTGTCAGGTACTATGAAAAATCTTGGTGATATCTAAATCTAGGTCTCTGCCCTTAAGGAGCTCATAAACCAGTTGAGAATATGAGATCACTCAGAATATCGATAGTGAACAAAGCCATAGGAAATACAGTGAAGTATTAGAATAAGTGGTAGAATTGATAAGACTTAGGGGTCGTGAACCTGGACTCCATGGACCGCAGGATGCTATCTATGTGAGAAGGCTTGGGGTAGAGGTCTGAGAACTCACTGCAATTATGTGCACAGTGTCATATGCATGTGCTTTCTTCTGGTGAGAGAGTGAGAGCTTTGATCACATTCTCAAAGGGGAAGCACCTGACTCCAGCCAGAATGTTGAGAACCATCTGTTCCAAGTTATATAGACATCATGATGAACTGAAGACCTAAGTATTGACGAGGGGAAACAGGCAAGATAAGAAATATCTTTACAATTTCATGCTGGGGTAGAATTTCTTAAAAGAATAAAGTAAAACTTGAGGAATTTAATTAAATCATAATTAAAGATCTGTGTTCAATGAAGGAAGCCATGGAAAAATTAACAGAGGACAAACTGAGAGAAAATACTAGAAATATTCATAAGAGCCAACAAGAGATTTGTACTGAGGATATACTTTTTTTTTAAACTTCTGCTAATTAGTAAACAGAAGTTTAAATGGGCAGAAGCTGCCAATGGGTATTTTACAGAGGGAAAACTTGAATGGCTAGTATGTCTTTGAAAGAGATGTTCAGTCTCAGTATTGAGAGACATGACTGTTAAAACGAGAGCCATTACTCTCTTTAACCGTTACTCTCTCTGAGCCATTACTCTCATGTTGGTTAAAAAAATTAGAGAGACAGATAATAAGATGTATACCTGAGGATTCATGAAAACAGGGATTTAGGGGGTTGTTTGGTTTGGGAAAGAATTAGAAGCAACTTATCTGCGTGTTGATAGGGGAATAGAGAAGTAAAATTGTGGTTTATGCTTATGAGAGTATACTGTGCCGTGGTCAGGGGGGATTAAAACCTAGAGCAGCAGTGTCCAGTAGAAATTTAATGAGAGCCACATGTGTTATTTGAAGGTTTTTTTTGGTAGCAACGTCAGAAAAGTACAAAGAAATAAGTGAAATTAATTTTAATTTTATATTTTATTCAAGCCAGTATATCCAGGATTATCATTTCAATTTACCAATACCAGAATTATTAAGGAGGGATTTTTACATTACTTTTTTGTACTAAGTCTTCAAAATCTGGTGTGTATTTTACATGTACAACACATCTCACTCAGATGCTAAATTTTCATTGCAAGTGCTCAATCCTTATTTCCGTATTTAGATTTCATAAAATGTACAGCTGAAAAAAGTAGATTTACATACTTAGGGTGTTCCAGAAATACTTAAAAGTGTTCTCATCATTGAATAGAATACCAGCTTTTAAATTTAAATTGATTAAAAATTAAGAATTTAGTTTCTCATTTGCGTTTGTCACATTTCACATGTGCAGTAGCCACATATGAGTTATGGCTGCTGTATTGTAGCACAGATGGAGGCCACCTGTAATATTTAGGTGCTTTTCATAATATAATGGTAGAATAAAAATATATAAGAATAAGAACAAGATTTATAGTATTTAATACTATAAATACATACTATTTAAATACACTGAACATACAAAAAATCAATACTTTTTTTTTTTTTTTTGCAAAAACACATATGTGTAACGAAATATATGGGGAATATTTGAGAAGAATGAAGTTATATTTATAGAGTTAGGTAGCCTAGGATCAGAAAGGGAGGGATCAAAAGGGAAAACATAAGTGACATCTAGGAGAGTTCTAGACTGCTAGGGTGCTTTGGGTCAAGGAGCTTACCCAACTCTGTTCTAGGCACCGAGGGTTAAAACAGAAAGCAGTGAGAAGTACATCCAGATAATGGAATATTATTGAGTGCTAAAAATAAATGAGCCATGAAAAGACATGGAAAAACCTTAAATGCATATAGCTAAGTGAAAGAAGCCAGTCTGAAAAAGGCTACATACTGTATGATTCCAACTACATGACATTCTAGAAAAGGCAAAAACTGTGGGAACAATAAAAAGATCAGTGGTTGCCAGGGGTAGTGGAAGAGATGAATAGGTGGAGCACAGAGGATTTTTAGAGCAATGAAAACACTCTGTGTGATACTATAATAATGGTTACGTGACATCATACATGTGGCCAAATCCGTAGAATGTACAACAGCAAGAGTGAACCCTCAGGTAAACTATGGACTTTTGGATGATTATGATGCGTCACTATAGGTTCATCCTTGGTAATAAATGTGCCACTCTGATGAATGACACCGATATGCATGGGTAGAGACGGGGTATGTGGGAAACCTCCGTATCTTCCTCTCAATTTTGGTGTAAATCTAAAGCTTCTTTAAAAAAAAAAAAAAGTCTTTAAAAATATTTTTTTAAAAAGCAGTTAGAATTAGCTCTGCTCAAAACAGCAGCAACATTGGAAACTTAATGCAGAATTATGGTTTCATGATCACATTTTCAAATAGATGTTCCTTCTAAAACAGCAAACGGAATCAGGCTGGGAACTCCCAAACACAATTAATGTCATCAGAGGACATTAGTATGAAAAAAATCAGAGGACATTTGCCTGAAGCCCCTTCATTCTTCTGATAAACGTAGTTTCTAAACATCATGTTCTCAGAACCTGTTAAATGCAGAAAATCCAAAATGAGGTCCTATATAATCAAGCCTTCACAAGCCAGAGGGCAGTACTGCCATTCCCTCACTGTTGTGTTTTGTGGAACATTACCGTAATACGCATGCTGTTAATGGCTAAATTGTGTTCCCCCCAAATTCATGTTGAATCCCTAACCTCCAGGATGTCAGAATATGACTCTGTTGGAAGATAAAGTATTTAAATAGGTAATTAAGCTAAAAGAAGGCTCTTAGAATGTGTTCGAACCCAATCTGACCGGTGTCCTTATAAGAAGAGGAGGTTAGGACACACAGAGGTAGCAGGAAGTGCTTATACAGGGGGAAGGCTGTCAGCAAGCCAAGGAGAGAGGCCTCAAGGGAAACCAGCCTGCATACACCTTGATCTTGGATGTCTCACCTCTAGAACTATGAGAAAATAAACTTCCACTTTTTAAGCCATCCCACCTGTGGATATTTTGTGATGGCAGCCCTAGCAAACTAATATTACCAGCGTTTTAAAATATAGCAACTTACTTGAGAGACAGTACAGCATCAAGAGCAGGGGCTCTAGACTCAGATAGGAATGGCCCGAACTCCAGTGTTCAAATTACTAATTCTGGGACTCTGCGTGTTGCTTTCTCACTTGAGAAACAGGAAAAAGTCATTGTACCTAACTCCTAGGATTATTGGATTAATTGAGCGAATGGAAATAGTTGCTATATAAATGTTAGTCATTATTCTGGTCGTTATGATTGAATGCCAGATTCCCTTTGTCACGATTTCTCTGCTCACTATAGCAAGTACACCCCCAAGAACCAGGGTGACTTAACGTACCAGTTCATTCCACGTGTGGTCTTAAGAATCATAAACAAAGAGATTAACTTGTTCACTGTTGAATGGCTTCTCCATTATTTTCAGTAGTTCACTCTCCAGAGGCATGGTTTTGAATTAACTGCTGGAGTTCTGAAATTGAACATGATATATTTTGAGTTTTCTTTTAGAAATGAACGTGGTCAGTGTAGACATGTGGGCATTTGGGAGCAGTGAGACTCCAACCTCAGCAGTTAGAAGCACAAGAATAAGCAACCACCTCTACTAGCCTTATGTGCAACCACCAGCTTCAGAAAGAGCCAGCAGTATAACAGTACAGTACAAAACCCACTGTTCTGTTTTGTGAAACATTACTATAATACGCTTGCATTTTAAAATACAATAAGCTCTTATCAAAGTGTCACTCTGAATGTAATCTCATCAGTGTGTTTAAGTTGGTTACCTTTGCAAGTTAAGCTCTAGGAGATAATAGTGGGCACTTAATGTTCACTGGATATGCTGAGAACATCTCTGCTTCTATGCTCAATTTCCTAAAATCACATAACATTTTGTTATCTTGTAATACATAAAAGGGGTCGTTGGATCTGAGAAAGCTGTTAGCATGTCAGATAAACAAGTTACAAAGGTCCTTTTAAAGCACATATGCCCTGCTTGGCAATATGCCTTGGAGTGGAAACTTGCGTCAGAAAGCCTGGGCGGAGTGTGGGCATCTTTCTGAAGAACGTATCTGATGTAAAAAATGCTGCTAAGCCTAATTTCTAGAGCTCAAATATTCCCCTACTCCTATGTGTAAAACATGGCTGGCTATGTGTGGAGATTTCCTGCCTTTCTCATTCCCTCCTCCCCTGTGTGCTTCCCCATATTGGGATGCTTCTCACTCAAGTGCCCTTGCTCTGCCAGAGGCTAGCTCTGTTTGTCTTTTTTATTCCCCCCCTAAATCTGTGAAAAAGCCCTAGTGTCCATGCAGGTGGAGGACTGATGGGATTGCCTGTAGACGGTCATGTATACTTGAGACAGACTAGACCTTTGCAGTCAGCATGGCGAGCCCTTTCCAATTCCAACGTGTAAACGCCCGTGGCAGGCAGGCAGGCCTGCGTGGATGCTGCCGGGTACTGATTATCACATCAGCAGGCACAGCTGGCTTGACCATGCTCGCTGAATTGATTGGTGTTCTCTTAGAAATCCAGCTGTTTATTGAACACCTGTGTTTGCCTAAATTCAGCATTTGATTCTGCGGAATGGGCAAACCGGCCATGCATGAGATGGTAACCGCTAAAAAAAAAAAAAAGGCACTGGGAACTAGTAAATGAAGCATATGAAGAGCAACTGTAGTAAATGTTTCTGTTGGGATAGATACTTGTTCTTAATTTACACAAATGGCCCAGTGCCTGTCCAGTATTATTCATATAGATGAGAAATATTAGATGAGAAACATAAGATAAATCCATACATACTTCTGGAAGTCCATGCTCATCATTAATGAGAGGAGAAGAAGATTTGTGGAGGGCATAGGGTTTGACTGTAACCAAAAATTAGAGTTCTCAGTAGAAAGACACAGAATCCCTGCCCTCACTCTCCTTTCTGAGCTCCAGAGCCATTTGCTTGCTGGTGATCCCCATGGAGACGAGCCTCATGTGCCTTTCCACTCCTGCTCTCCTCCAAAAGTGCTCCTTCTCCATCATTCTCTGGCTTTCAAGAAACTTGGAAATCACCCGTGTCCTCCCTCGCCTTCATCCCCATATTCAGTAATATATCGCATCCTTTCAGTCCTGCCTCCTAAATAATACTCCTCAAATATGTCCACCCCAGGGCACAGGTCTTCCCCGAAGGGAGAGAGAGGAGAGGACAAGAGGGTAGAGAGTTACTTTTCTTTTTTAAAAAGTTTTAATTCTGGTAAAAAAAAAAACCAAAACATTTAACATAAAATTTATCACGTTAACCATTTTTATGTGTACAATTCAGTAGGGTTAAGTATACTTACATTGTAAAACGGATCTCCAGAACCTTCTCATCTTGCAAAATTGAAACTCTATACCCAGTAAATAGCAATTTGTTTCTTTCTCCCTCCCTCCCTCCCTTCCTCCCTCCCTCCCTTCCTTCCTCCCTTCCTTCCTTCCTTCCTTCCTTCCTTCCTTCCTCCCTTCCGCATGGCCAATGTGGACAAGCAAAATAAGGTAGATAAAAGTTTAGGTCAACGTAATATCAATTTTTCAGCATTTGGTTATTTTGCCGCATACCTAAATGATGAGTTTTAAGTGAGATCACTCATCTATGGCTCTGGCCTTGCAAGCTCACAGTGTTCCCAGGGCTTGGCATGGGACTCTTCCCAGTGGTTTCACCAGGTGTCTCACACTGCCTTCATTTCAACAATCTGAAAAGAAGCGAAGGTGACCCAGGAGAGGCACTTTTGTTTGTTTTTGCCAATTTATCATTTAGAAGAGAGCTTGTTGCTGTGGAATGAGATACAGGATCTGGATTTGAGTCTCATTATCATAATTGGTTTATGAGTGACTCTTCGCCAGCAAAATTGTGCATCATGAAGAATCTTAGTTTGTAGCTGGCAGATCGATTTCTAGGTGCTGATGTTGTCAGGATGTTGTCGTTCATTGTCTTCCTCCTCTTCCTTCCTCTCCTTCCATCATTGTCATCGCATACACATTTGAGACACTTAACTAAGGCGCACTGGCAGTAGAAAAACATAAGAGGGCTAACATTTGCTTTGCAGTGTTGTGGGGTAGTGAGCCCTGGGTTCACATACTGAAAATTCACTGAATGATGTTCCAGGGCTCTCCGCATGTCTTGGCAGGACTTTCTCCTTCTTAGAAGTTTAAAGACATTGTCCCCAAACTTTTTAGGACGTCAGTGGGTAAAAGGTCAATTGAGGAGTTAAAACTTATAAGTCTGATTCATAAAAGGCAGCTCGTCTATCAAGACATGTTTGTTCTGTTAGAATTAAAGAGCTGTCAAATCCTTCCACCTTCTCAAGTAAACCCATATTTTCATGATTTTAGGGTTTTGCTTGGCTGTAAAATTTCCTCTGGGCTGTAAGTCAGCACATGTAATCTGTTCAGGAATGAACTTTTTAGCAGAAGTCAAAGGAAAAAAAATCAATTTAACTGGTTTTGACTTACAACAGTTAAAAGAAAATTTGAAAGTATAGCATTTTGGATAAGTAGTTTTGCTTCACAGTTTGAGGGTTGAGTGGATGTTAAAGTATCACTCACCACATTGGCCAGTCATTTAGATCATTCTATTTTACTCTTTTGAAGCTATAAAATCCACCAAGTAATTAAGCAGGCTGCATGTTGTCAGATGTTTCACATACAGAACCAGTAGGCTTTTCCGCAGACATAGAGAATGGACTTGAGGACACGGGGAGGGGGAGGGGTAAGCTGGGACTAAGTAAGACAGTAGCATTGACATATATACACTACCAAATGTAAAATAGATAGCTAGTGGGAAGCAGCTGCATAGCACAGGGAGATCAGCTCGGTGCTTTGTGACCACCTAGAGGGGTGGGATAGGGAGGGTGGGAGGGAGGGAGACGCAAGAGGGAGGAGATATGGGGATATATGTATACGTATAGCTGATTCACTTTGTTATAAAGCAGAAGCTAACACACCATTGTAAAGCAATTATACTCCAATAAAGATGTTAAAAAAAAAAAAAAAGAACCAGTAGGCTTTTCAACACAAATACTAAGCAGTTGGCAAAGGCTTTTTTTGGTTGAATATGTTATGTCACAGGTATAGATGTGAGAAAAAGTCACAAGTGTCTTTCTAATGAATGCAAGGTTTACTGCTAAAAGATTAGCATTACTCAGAGATTTTGGGGGTGAAAATTGATATTTCATCTATACATACACACGTAAACACAATTATTGGGCAAAAGACAGAAGTTCTGAGGTTGAATGAGGTGCTATAGCATAGAGCTTAAAAGAGTGTGGGGTTTTTGTTCAGACACCCTGAGTTCAGATTTCACCATTGTGTATGAGTAGGTGGCTTTAACAAGATACTTAATCACTCCAAACCTCAGTTTTCTCATCTGTAAAATGGCACTAATGTCAGTCTTATCTTGTGAAAAGAGCATTGAACTGTGCATAGTACTTACCTGGCACAGTGCCAGAAAGAAAGTGTTGGGGAAAATAGTTGGTATTATCACTTTTCTTATTATCAACTAGGCAAGAAGGTGGGTGATTTGGCATCATAATTTGTTTACACACAATTCTGTTAAAATAATTATCATGGGCTTAACGTCCCAAGGAACTTGGCGAGAGGAGAATGGTCATTTCTGTGCTCACTCAGGGGATGGATCCATTGTTCTGGGTTGGTAAGTTGGGTGCCTCTCTATCCAGCGTCACGTTGCTGCTGCTGCTTTTAACTAGAGCAAGGGAGAAGGAGACAGAAATTCAGATTCTGGCACAACTTGAAGACAGGTGCTCCAGCTCATCCACATTTCCGCAGGATGGAAGGGTGGGCATAAAGAGAAGGGATATTCAAGAGCATGGAGATGGCATTTTGTTTCTCTCGGTTTCCCCACCACGTAGCACAGGATAGATGCTTATTCAAGAAATAAGTAACAATGGCATTGTTCCTCTTTAACAAATGACTTTTTAAAAGTCAGAATATTTTTTATTGGTCCCTGTTACGAGTTGAATTGTGTCCCCTCCAAAAAAAGGTATGTTGGAGTCCTAACCCTAGTACCTCAGAAAGTGACTGTATTTGGAGATAGGGAATCCAGTTAAAATGAGGTCGCTAGAGTTGGCTCTCATCCAACATGACTGGTGTCCTTATTAAAAAGGAATTATGAACACAGAGACAGACACATACAACAGGAAGATGATGTGAAGGGACACAGGGTAAAGATGGCCATCTACAGACCAAAGATAGATTCTTCCCTCACAGCCCTCAGAAGGAGCCCACCTTGCTGACATCTTGTTTTTGGACTTCCAGCCTTCAAACTGTGAGATAATAAAACTTTGTTGTTTAAGCCACCCACTTTGTGACACTTTGTGGTGACAGCCCCAGGAAACTAATATAGCTCAAATACAACAAAGGGTATATTGAGAGTAGGGCTGTTGAAAAAAAAAAAAAAAAAAAGATTCTTGAGGTTCTATTTTCCATTCAAGACGTTAGTTCAGTGTGGATATATTTGTAGCATGCGATTTCTTGCTCAGCAACTGAGAACAGGAGCTGCTTCTGATACATTTCAAATACCTTCTCCTAGGGGCTTGCTTGAACACAAGAGTCCAGAGAAAACCTGGAAGAAACATCCCCCAGCCCTCTGCAGGGGACGTACTTAGACACTCCTTTGGTAGCGTCCTAAGTAGGCTGGCAGAGTGGGCCTCCTCTGAGGGTTTTTGGGGAAAGCAGCCATGATTGCAGAAGCATGTAAACAAGGAAGGCGATTTTTATCAAATGCTTCTTTAAAATGTGGCTTTTCCCAAAAAGCTAAATAAAATATTTCTCAGAAATGAGAATAAGAGTGAGAAATGATAAGAATAAAATACTTATAGAAAAAGGATTTTGCATGGATTTTTGGTTATAAATCTTATTTCTCAACCCGTCCTCTTAACCTTTTTTCCAAAACACAGGTATGGATATTGCAGAAAGGTTAAAAGAGACCGTTTCCTGTAATGATAAACAAAACTGCTCAATCATTGGGAGAATAATGACACAAAACAAGGAAAGTCCAAGTTTCTCCTCTGGGTGTCCTGACTGAGTCTCAGTTGGTGTCCCTTCCTTGCGACAGCTGTGAGAATGTTTCTTCTCCCTCTTCATTCTGGTCCTTGCTGGACTGACAGAAGTAGGGTCTCACAGACTGACTGAGTTGCTAGAATTAATAAAGACCATAAATTAAAGGCAAGTTCTAATCCAGTGTTCCTTGCCTTCTTCTTTGGCCTAAAGGTAAATAGGTCTGTAACTAATTAACTTAGAGTTTCTTTGAGAGGCTTGATTCTATCACCAGGGTAGTAATTATTATTCAGGGCATTACTGTGCTTTGACGTCTGCCTGAATTGTACGTTATTAGTGTCTCAAAGAAGTCACTGGCCCACAAGGAAAACATAAGAGACAAAATAAAAGGAGGATCAAAGTACTTGTGAGCTGGTTTTTCTCTCCTCCTCAGAGCTCATCATCAAGGCAGCAAATGCCCCCGATGCAGTAGGATATGCCATCTGTGAGGGTGAGGCCCCGGAGGGCAGTGGGATCTTCAGCCTTCCTCTGCAGGATCCTGCCAGGTGTCCGAGCATAGGTTGCTAATAGGATGGCTCACAGATTGCACTTGGGGCGGGTAAAAGTGTTCTATGTGTAATAGTTATTTCTTGTTTTGTGACTTATTTTAAAATGCATCAGGAGTTTCTCTATTCAGAGAAATCCTTCAGGGATGTATTTTGGATACATATTTGTCACTCCCAGTTCGTCTCCTTTGTAAACTCCCCTTTTCAGCTTGTAGGAGAGCCGTGGGCTTGATACCGTGAGATCCAAATACATTTTGAGGCCCTAGGGTGGTTCAGTCCCTACCTAGAACTGCATTCAAGAAGTACAGCTCAGATGCTTAAGGTTAATTAAAAGGAAACTCAATCTTTCCTCGATTCTCTCAGAAAAACAAGAGCCAGTTCATTTCCCTCAGCAGTATTTTTCTACTTCCCAGCATTTTGTTGCCCTGGAGTTGCTCCAGAGCCATTCAGACACCACCTCCCCGATCTCTCCCCCTAGCTCTTATCTGGTCCAGATTTCTTCCTTTTGCTTCGTCTTCCGCAATCCAAACTCTTTATAATATAGACCTAGCTCCTTAGTTCTTTTTCTGTTTAGGCCCTTTGAACCACTTTTACAGATTTTGAAGCAGAAGAGAACCAGGAACCAGGAACCAGGCGTGGGAGAATGGGGTGGAGGGGATCAGTGTGGAGAGAACAGGAGAGAGTTACCCATGGATGGTCCATGGCTCTTGTTTCACCTATACTGATTATAATTTAATTATGCTATAAAGAAAGGGAAGTGAAGAAAGAAGGCAATTAACATTTATTAGGTGCCTCCAATTGTCCTACCCCTAAGTTTGGTAGACCTATTTCCATGTGTCATCCTCAAGACTAGTGATATTTGCAGACATACCTTTGTTTGGGAATTGATTCATCGTAGTAGGTGTTTTTGCTCACCATTGTATTTTCATCCTGCATTATGCTTGACACATATTTGGTTCTCCATAAATATTTACTGAATGGATTAAATACTGAGTGGAGCGGTGACTCTGGGGGGCAAATATGTGAAATTGTACAGTCTCTTCCACCTGACAGATGAGGATACTTAGCCTCTGAGAGGCCAAATATTTTGCCAAAGTTAAGACTGATGAGAAGTGGCAGTGCTCATGTTTTCAATTCAGTATGTTTGGTTCAAAGATCTTCCACTGGACCACATGGCCAGAGATACAGTCTTCCTCCATCATTAGTCCATTGTAAGAGTATTGAATTCACCAAGCACAGACTTGTTAGAGCTGT
Organism: Balaenoptera borealis; assembly: GCF_965194805.1. Taxonomy (NCBI): domain Eukaryota; kingdom Metazoa; phylum Chordata; class Mammalia; order Artiodactyla; family Balaenopteridae; genus Balaenoptera; species Balaenoptera borealis. The sequence continues at coordinate 33,568,165 of NC_138869.1, forward strand.
CTGTTGCTTTTGCTGCTACTAAAATATTCCCATTGTAATGACAGCGTTGGGATATATGACTAATTGAAAGTGATGTATTTAGTGCAACATTATAAATGTACAAGAGGTCTTGGATTCGTGATGAACCAGCTGGCAGTTGAATCCTAATTAGCTGTTTTGATTATCTGAATCCTCCAGGGACCCCATCACCTTAACCTGTGGAAATTTGGGGCAGTAGACTCCATTCAAACCACTGGCTTTTAAACATTTTGTTTTGTTTTTCAGTGAGACAGTCTTTAGTGACACATGATCTAATGCTGAAGCCAAATGTAACGTACAGAGAAAGTGACCTTACTCAGAGAAAGGAAGAGAAGTGCTCAGAGCTCTGCTCACTTGCCCCATCTCTTCAGATTCTCAGTCTAAGACTTCTCAGAATGGAGATGAACATCCACCAACATAGATGAATGTTCTTAATTTTATAGTTAAGGAAATCAGGTCCAAGGATGCTAAGTGTCTTTGGGAATATCACAGAATTCTTAGTGACCCAGGAAAGTTGAGAAGTCAGGCCACAGCATTTAACTCTGTGCCATTAAGAGCCACTGAAGGACCAGAATAGCAACAGCATGTGCCTATTGATTGTTTATGATGTGTCAGGCACAGTGCGAAGAGCTTTACACCCACTTCCTCAGTAAATCTTTGCAACAACTCAAAGAGAGAAGTCCTCTTATTATCCCCACTCTCTGGATAGTGAGACTGAGACAAAAAGTAGTTAATCATACTTACTTAAAGTCGCGCAGCCAGAAAGCAGGGGTTGGCCAGAAGCGCGCTCTTAGTCACTATTTCTACTTCCCCACTCACTACCTCCTGGTGTTCCATGTAAAACTGTGAATTCTCTCTCATTAACTTAAATAGCTTGCACAGTTGTTTTAGTGTAATCTTCCCACCCCTAATACTTGCCAGGTACTGTGGGAGGGTGGTTCCCAGAATTCTTTGCTCATTGACACACATATTGATGTAGATCCATATGTAGGATGCTCTGGGGGTCAGGCGGAATTGCCCAAGGTATGTTAGTCTTGGTACATGAGCTGGATCTCTCCTCCTCCTCCTCTCTCTCTAGACATCTTGAGATGCACCTTATACCTGACTGTGTCACTCGTTGTGGTGTGGAACCATGGTTAAGAAGCACTGTCCTAGAGCATCTTATCCACAAAAATGTGATTTAAAATTCTGTAGCATTCACATAACAGCCCTTCCCTGTAGGGTGAGTGAATAGCCCTGTCTCTGTCCACATTAGAGGCTGTTGAAGGCAGCAGACGTTATTTCATATTACCCTAAAGTAGAGTTGGCCAAGCTCTATTTGTCAGTCTCCAGTCTTCAGCTTACTTGACACCATTGACCCCTCCCTTTTTCTAGAAATGTGCTTTTCTCCTGACTCCCAGACACCTCCCATTCCTCCTGTTTTCCTCTGTCCTGGAAACTCCTTTTTACTTTCCTTGTCAGCTGCGTCACTTCAAACCAACCCAACAGGATGTTGGAGTTCCTCCTGGCTGCATCTTCAGTTGCCTTCTCTTCTCATGGCTGATCTAGAGAATGCACTTGCTGTTCTGCGACCACCGAAGAACTAGTGACATATTAGAATAAATGACTTATGCTGGCAGAGTTTTTTGTCTCACTTGCTTGTTGCTGTATCTCCAGTGCCTAGCATACTATTTGGCTCATAGTAGATACCTAGAAAATACTTATTGAATGAATGGTCACCCTGTCCTGAATTGATTCAGCTTCCAAGCTTTGTCATTTTCAACTTAAGGTTTGTTCCAGCAAAATTTTGAAAAGAAGCTAATGCCCGCAGAAAAGAAAAATAAGCACCTCTCTGCACACATACCACCAGGGCTAACTGTTCAAAGTGAACAATCTGCTAAAGCCACTGATACGCCAAAGAAAATTAATATATTTGAATTATAATTTCTGTTTAGATCTTACAATTTCCTTTTCATACTAGTTCTAGCCAGGCTAATATTTTCGAGGACTGAGTCTCTGATGAAGTCTGATATTTTAAGTTAATAAATGTTTATTCTTCCTAATTCAATTTGTAAACCTCAAGCAGACATTGGAATTTGGCTATTATTCTTTTCCTTACAGATTATGTTGTTAATCAATTTTCCTAGTGTAGGCCACCTTTGTGGCTAAGCATGGCAGGTTGGATTTTCCAGAGATATGAGCACATCAGAACATGTCCTATGCTACATGCTTTTACTGCAGTATGACAATGATAGTCTTACCAAGAGGAGAGTTGTATGTTCCCTCCACCTGAATCTGGGTGGACTTCTGTAAATGCCTTGACAAAGAGAATGTGGCAGAAGTGAGGCTGTGTGAGTTTTAAGGATAGATCCTTAAATAACTTTGTCTTTGCTTGGTGTATTCTCTCTCTTGGGACATACGTCTTGGCACCCCCAAGGTAACATGTGAGAAATCTGACCACCCTGAAGCGACTGTGCTGGAGGGACCACATGGGGATGCCATATAAAGCTAGAGGGGTGCCCATAACCATTTGAGTTTTCCCGGCTCAGGTTCCAGTCATGTGTACAAAGAAGTCTTCAGTATAACCCCAGTGCCAGCCATTGTCTGACTGCAACCTCGTGAGAGGTCCAGGGACAGGACATGTTGGTGGCGATGCTCCAAAACTCTTGACCTGAAGAAACCATGAAAAGTAATAAATGACAACCGTTATTTAAGTCTCTGAGTTTTGGGGTATTTCATTATACAGAGTTAGGTAACTGAAACTATAGGCACTGTGTGTGCTTAATGTTTTGTATAGATATTTGATTACTGTTAAGTTTAGGCTTTTTGATCTTTGTTTCATGTCGTGGTACCTGTTTACCAATGAATATTAATTTTCTTTTCATATTGCTTTCTTCTACTCTATTGGAACATTCTGCTATAGATTCGTTATCAGCAGTGAGTGACTTTTTTCAGCTAAAACATGTATCCCTTTCATTTGCTACCAAAATTTCCCCCTTAGGAATAGTTTGAGTGGCATTTCAGGTATTTAATGTTTTGCACTTTAATGAAGGCACAATTCATGAAAACAGCTATTGAACTGTTGAACACCTCATGAATATTGAAACAATATTAAAATGGAAGAGAAATGTACTAGCAACTGTCTATAGTCATATGTGAAAAAATACTTTAATTTTGATGAATTTTCACAGAATGTTTATATTTGAAGTAGGTATTATCAGACTCTCAGAAAATATATACAATATTATTTATAATAGAGTAGGTTTGGCAGATTCTGTATGAATTATCGAGTGGTAAATACTTGTAAATAGCCACATTTTATTCCCACTGTATTCTTTTGAATCAGGTAAGAAATGTTTGATTCAGATCAATGACTACGGTACATAACAAACCCTTTCAAAAATGTAAGAATATAAATTATGTGTGCTTGTGGTGAAAAACTGAACATAAAATTTTAAAACTATTATACCTTAAATAGATGAAGCTTTTGCTGGTGACTTCTAATTTAGTTGCATGTTGGTCAGGGAAAATATTCCATATGATACCAATTGCTTGAAATTTGTTGAGACTTGCTTTATTGTCTGAAAAGTGGTCAACGTTTAGAAATGTCCCATGTCAGTTTTTAGAAATGTTCAGTGTGTGCTTGAGACAAATGAGTATTCTCAAATTATTAGAGACAGGTTTCTATTTTTCCATAATAAATCAAGGTTAATTACTTAAAAAAACCAAACTATTATACCTTAAAAACCTAATAATCTATCAGCTATTAGAATATAAAATAGGCAAGAAATCACTACTCTGAAATTTAATAAGATTTCAAGATGTTTGGATGATTTTTCCTGCTTAGTATAGAAGCAGTGTGAAGTACAATTGAAGACTTAGACTTGCTCTTAAGTATGCTAAATGGATTAAATGACCAACTGGATTGTTTATCAACTCTGGTGAGACTTCTTAGTGCCTGTTTAGTAGTATGGGTAATAGAAAAATGTACTGTGTATGGGTATTCTACCTTGTTCAAGAAAGGGTTCAACTCATATTACATAAATAGGAAGAGAACACAATAAAAAAAATAGAAATTAATTACATGATGATTGGAAAATTCACAAATATGTGAGATTAAACAACATGCTACTGAACAACCAATGGGTCAAAGAACAAATCAAAAGAGAAGTCAGAAAACACCTTGAGACAAACAGAAATGGAAATACACCAAAATTTGTGGGATGCAGCAAAAGCAGTTCTAAGAGGGAAGTTCATAGCGATAAAAGCCTACCTCAGGCAACAGGAAAAGTCTCAAACAACCTAACTCTACACCTCAAGGAACTAGAAAAAGAAGAAAAAAACAAATCCCCACGTTAGTAGAGGGAAGGAAATAATGAACATTAGGGCAGAAATAAATGAAATAGAGACTAACAAGAAAATAGAAAATATTAATAAAACTAAGAGCTGGTTCTTTGAAAAGATATACAAAATTGAGAAACTTTAGCTAGACTCACCAAGAAAAAAAGAGAGAAGACTCAAATAAATAAAATCAGAAATGAAAGAGAAGACATTTCAACTGATACCACAGAAATGCAAAGGACCACAAGAGACTATGATGAACAGTTATATGCAAACAAATTGAGCAACCTAGAAGGAATGTATAAATTCCTAGAAGCGTACAACCTACCAAGACTGAATGGTGATAAAATAGAAAATCTGAACAGACCAATTACTAGTAAGGAGTTTGAATCTGTAATCAAAAACTTCCTGGCAAACAAAACTTCAGACAGCTTCACTGGTGAATTCTACCAAACCTCCAAAAAAGAATTAATAGCCAGTCCTTCTCAAACTCATCCAAAAATTAGAAGAGGAGGGAACTCTTCCAAACTTGTTTTAAGAGACCAGAATTACCCTGATACCAAAAGCAGACAAGGATGCCACAAGAAAAGAGAATTACAGGACAATATCCCTGATGAACATACATGCAAAAAATCCTCAACAAAATATTAGCCAACTGAATTCAACAATACATTAAAAGGATCATACACCATGTTCAAGTGGGATGTTTCAAGGATGCAAGGATACTTCAACATCCTCAAATCAAAGTGATACACCATGTTAGCAAAATGAAAGATAAAAATTATACAGCCATCTCAATAGATGCAGAAAAAAACAATAAAATTCAACATTCATTTTATGAAAAACATTCTCAACAAAGTGAGTATATAGGGAATTTACCTCAAGGCAATAAAGGCCATGTATGACAAGCCCATAGCTAACATCATTCTCAGTGCTGAAAAGCTGAAAAGCCTTTGATTAGGAAAAAGACAAGGATGCCCATTCTCACCACTCTTATTCAACCTAGTCTTGGAAGTCTTACCAGAGCAGTTAGGCAATAAAAAGAAATAAAAGATATCCAAACTGGAAAGAAAGAAGTAAAATTGTCTCTATTTGCAGGTGACATATTACATATAGAAAACCCTAAAGCCATCAGTACAATCTCTTTGAAAATTCCAATGGCATTTTTCAAAGAAATAGTATTCAAAAATCTTAAAATTTTTATAGAGCCACAAAAAAAAAAAAACCCAAACAGCCAAAGCAATCTTGAAAAAGAACAAAACCAGAGGCATCACATGCCCTGATTTCAAACTATGTTACAAAGCTATAGCAATTAAAACAGTATGGTATTGAACTAGAAACAGGCACGTAGGTCAATGGAAGAGAATAGAGAGTCCAGAAATAAACCCACACATATATGATCAAATAAGGAGGCAACAAAGAGGCAAGAATATACAATTGGGAAAGGACTCTTCACTAAATGGTGTTGGGAAAACTGAACAACCACATACAAAAGAATGAAACTGGACTGCTGTCTTACAACATTCACAAAAATCCACTCAAAATGGATCAAAGACTTGAATGTAAGACCTGAAATCATAAAACTCCTAAAAGAAAACCTAAATGGTAATCTCCTTGACATAGGTCTTGGCAATGATTTTTAAAATCTGACATCAAACGCAAAAGCAACAACAGCAAAAATAAACAAGTGGGAATGCGTCATACTAAAAAATTTCTGCACAGCAAAAGAAACCATGAACAAAATAAAAAGGAAACTTACTGAATGGGAGAAAATATTTGCAAGTTATATATCTGATAAGGGGTTAACACCTAAAATATATGAGGTACACATATAACTCAATAGCAAGAAACAAAATGCAATTAAAAAATGGGCAGAAGATCTGAATAGACATTTTTCCAAATAAGACATACAGATGGTCAATAGATACATTAAAAGATGCTCAACATCATGAATCATCAGGGAATGTAAATCAAAACCACAATGAGAGAACACCTCACACCCGGTAAAATAGCTAAACACAAGAAATAACAAGTGTCAGCAAGGATGTGGAGAGAAAGCAACTTTGTGCACTTTTGGTGAGAATATAAATTCCATAGCAGCCACTATGGACAAAAGTATGGCAGTTCCTAAAAAAATTAAAAACAGGACTATCAAATGATCTAGCAATTCCACTTTTAGTTTTTTTTTTTAATATCTTTATTGGAGTATGATTGCTTTACAATGGTGTGTTAGTTTCTGCTTGATAACAAAGTGAATCAGTTATACATATACATATGTTCCCATATCTCTTCCCTCTTGCATCTCCCTCCCTCCCACCCTCCCTATCCCACCCCTCTAAGTGGTCACAAAGCACCGAGCTGATCTCCCTGTGCTATGCAGCTGCTTCCCACTAGCTATCTGTTTTACATTTGGTAGTGTATATATATCAATGCTACTCTCCCACTTCGTCCCAGCTTACCCTTCGCCCTCCCCATGTCCTCAAGTCCATCCTCTACATCTGTGTCTTTATTCCTGTCCTGCCCCTAGGGTCATCAGAACCATTTTTATTTTAGACTCCATATATATGTGTTAGCATATGGTATTTGTTTTTCTCTTTCTGCCTTACTTCACTCTGTAAGACAGACTCTAGGTCCATCCACCTCACTACAAATAACTAAATTTCGTTTCTTTTTATGGCTGAGTATTATTCCATTGTATATATGTGCCACATCTTCTTTATCCATTCATCTGTTGATGGACACTTAGGTTGCTTCCATGTCCTGGCTATTGTAAATAGTGCCACAATGAACATTGTGGTGCATGCTTATTTTTGACTTACGGTTTTCTCAGTGTATATGCCCAGCAGTAGGATTGCTGGGTCATATGGTAGATCTATTTTTAGTTTTTTAAAGAACCTCCATACTGTTCTCCATAGTGGCTGTATCAATTTACATTCCCACCAACAGTGCAAGAGGGTTCCCTTTTCTCCACACCCTCTCCAGCATTTATTGTTTGTAGATTTTTTGATGATGGCCATTCTGACTGGTGTGAGGTGATACCTCATTGTACTTTTGATTTGCATTTCTCTAATGATTAGTGATGTTGAACATCTTTTCATGTGTTTGTTGGCCATCTGTATATCTTCTCTGGAGAAATGTCTATTTAGGTCTTCTGCCCATTTTTGGATTGGGTTGTTTGTTTTTTATTGATATTGAGCTGCATGAGCTGCTTGTATATTTTGGAGATTAATCCTTTGTCAGTTGCGTTGTTTGCAAAAATTTTCTCCCATTCTGAGGGTTGTCTTTTCATCTTGTTAACCATTTCCTTTGCTGTGCAAAAGCTTTTAAGTTTCATTAGGTCCCATTTGTTTATTTTTCTTTTTATTTTCATTTCTCTAGGAGGTGGGTCAAAAAGGATCTTGCTGTGATTTATGTCATAGAGTGTTCTGCCTATGTTTTCCTCTAAGAGTTTTATATTGTCTGGCCTTACATTTAGGTCTTTAGTCCATTTTGAGTTTATTATTGTGTATGGTGTTAGGGAGTGTTCTAATTTCATTGTTTTACATGTAGCTGTCCACTTTTCCCAGCATCACTTATTGAAGAGGCTGTCTTTCCTCCACTGTATATTCTTGCCTCCTTTATCAAACATAAGGTGACCGTATGTGCATAGATTTATCTCTGGGCTTTCTATCCTGTTCCATTGATCTATATTTCTGTTTTTGTGCCAGTGCCATACTGTCTTGATTTCTGTAGCTTTGTAGTATAGTCTAAAGTCAGGAAGCCTGATTCCTCCAGCTCCGTTTTTCTTCCTCAAGCTTGCTTTGGCTATTCGGGGTCTTCTATGTTTCCATGCAAATTGTGAAATTTTTTGTTGTCATTCTGTGAAAAATGCCATTGGTAGTTTGATAGGGATTGCATTGAATCTGTAGATTGCTTTGGATAGTAGAGTCATTTTCACAATGTTGATTCTTCCAATCCAAGAACATGGTATATCTCTCCATCTGTTGGTGTCATCTTTAATTTCTTTCATCAGTGTCTTATAGTTTTCTGCATACAGGTCTTTTGTTTCCCTAGGTAGGTTTATTCGTAGGTATTTTATTCTTTTTGTTGCAATGGTAAATGGGAGTGTTTCCTTAATTTCTCTTTCAGATTTTTCATCATTAGTGTATAGAAATGCAAGAGATTTCTGTGTGTTTATTTTGTATCCTGCTACTCTATCAAATTCATTGATTAGCTCTAGTAGTTTTCTGGTAGCATGTTTAGGATTCTCTATGTATAGTATCATATTATGTCATCTGCAAACAGTGACAGTTTTACTTCTTCTTTTCCAATTTGGATTCCTTTCCTTTTTCTTCTCTGAATGCTGTGGCTAAAAGTTCCAAAACTGTGTTGAATAATAGTGGTGAGAGTGGGCAACCTTCTCTTGTTCCTGATCTTAGAGGAAATGGTTTCAGTTTTTCAGCATTGAGAACAATGTTGGCTGTGGGTTGTTCATATATGGCCTTTATTATGTTGAGGTAGGTTCCCTCCATGCCTCCTTCCTGGAGAGTTTTTATCATAAATGGGTGTTGAATTTTGTCAAAAGCTTTTTGTGCATCTATTGAGATGATCATGTGGTTTTTATTCTTCAGTTTGTTAATATGGATTATCACATTGATTGATTTGCATATATTGAAAAATCCTTGCGTTCCTGGGATAAACCTCACTTGATCATAGTGTATGATCCCTTTAAAGTGCTGTTGGATTCTGTTTGCTAGTATTTTGTTGAGGATTTTTGCATCTGTGTTCATCAGTGATATTGAGCTGTAGTTTTCTTTCTCTTATCAGGGTGATGGTGGCCTCGCAGAATGAGTTTGGGAGTGTTCCTCCCTCTGCTATATTCTGGAAGAGTTTGAGAAGGATAGGTGTTAACTCTTCTCTAAATCTTTGATAGAATTTGCCTGTGAAGCCATCCAGTCCTGGGCTTTTGTTTGTTGAAAGATTTTTAATCACAGTTTTAATTTCCGTGCTTGTGATTAGTCTGTTTATATTTTCTATTTCTTCCTGATTCTGCCTCGGAAGGTTGTGCTTTTCTAAGAATGTGTCCATTTCTTCCAGGTTGTCCATTTTATTGGCATAGAGTTGCTTGTAGTAATCTCTCATGATCCTTTGTATTTCTGCAGTGTCCGTTGTTACTCCTCCTTTTTCATTTCTAATTCTGTTGATTTGAGTCTTCTCCGTTTTTTTCTTGATGAGTCTGGCTAATGGTTTATCAATTTTGTTTATCTTCTCAAAGAACTAGCTTTAATTTTATTGATCTTTGCTATTGTTTCCTTCATTTCTTTTTCATTTATTTCTGATCTGATCTTTGGGGGGTTTTTTTGTTCTTCTTTCTCTAATTGCTTTAGGTATAAGGTTAGGTTGTTTATTTGAGATGTTTCTTGTTTCTTGAGGTAGGATTGTATTGCTCTAAACTTCCCTCTTAGAACTGGTTTTGCTGCATCCCATAGGTTTTGGATTGTCGTGTTTTCATTGTCATTTGTTTCTAGGTATTTTTTGATTTCCTCTTTGATTTCTTCAGTGATCTCTTGGTTATTTAGCAGTGTATTGTTTAACCTCCATGTGTTTGTATTTTTTACAGTTTTTTTCCTTTGTTATCTAGTCTCATAGTGTTTTGGTCAGAAAAGATACTTGATATGATTTCAATTTTCTTAAATTTACCAAGGCTTGATTTGTGATCCAAGATATGATCTATCCTGGAGAATGTTCCATGAGCACTTGAGAAGAAGGTGGATTTTGTTGTTTTTGGATGGAATGTCCTATAAATATCATACTATTCCATCTTATTTAATGTGTCATTTAAAGCTTTTGTTTCATTATTTATTTTCATTTTGGATGATCTGTCCATTGGTGAAAGTGGGGTGTTAAAGTCCCCTACTATGATTGTGTTACTGTTGATTTTCCCTTTTACGGCTGTTAGCATTTGCCTTATGTATTGAGGTGCTGCTATGTTGGGTGCATAAATATTTACAATTGTTGTATCTTCTTCTTGGATCGATCCCTTGATCATTATGTAGTGTCCCTTCTTTGTCTCTTGTAATAGTCTTTGTTCTAAAGTCTATTTTGTCTGATATGAGAATTGCTACTCCAGCCTTCTTTTGATTTCCATTTACGTGGAATATCTTTTTCAAACCCACCCTTTCAGTCTGTATGTGTCCTTAGGTCTGAAGTGGGTCTCTTGTAGACAGCATATATACGGGTCTTGTTTTTGTATCCATTCAGCCAGTCTGTGTCTTTTGGCTGGAGCATTTAATCCATTTACATTTAAGGTAATTATCGATATGTATGTTCCTATTACCATTTCCTTAATTGTTTTGGGTTTGTTTTTGTAGATCTTTTCCTTCTCTTGTGTTTCCTGCCTAGAGAAGTTCCTTTAACATTTGTTGTAAAACTGGTTTGGTGGTGCTGAATTCTCTTAACTTTTGCTTATCTGTAAAGGTTTTAATTTCTCCATCAAATCTGAATGAGATCCTTGCTGGGTAGAGTAATCTTGCTTGTAGATTTTTCCTTTTCATCACTTTAAATATGTCCTGCCACTCCCTTCTGGCTTCCAGAGTTTCCGCTGAAAGATCAACTGTTAACCTTATGGGGATTCCTTTGTATGTTATTTGTTGCTATTCCCTTGCTGCTTTTAATATATTTTCTTTGTGTTTAATTTTTGATAGTCTGATTAATATGTGTCTTGGCGTGTTTCTCCTTGGATTTATGATGTATGGGAGTCTCTGCGCTTCCTGGACTGGACTTGATTGACTATTTCCTTTCTCATGTTAGGGAAGTTTTCAACTATAATCTCTTCAAATATTTTCTCAGTCCCTTTCTTTTTCTCTTCTTCTTCTGCGACCCCTACAGTTCTAATGTTGGTGCATTTAATGTTTTCCCGAGGTCTCTGAGACTGTCCTCAATTCTTTTCATTCTTTTTTCTTTATTGTGCTCTGCAGTAGTTATTTCCACTATTTTATCTTCCAGGTCACTTATCCGTTTTTCTTCCTCAGTTATTCTGCTATTGATTCCTTCTAGAGTATTTTTAATTTCATTTATTGTGTTGTTCATCATTGTTTGTTTGCTCTTTAGTTCTTCTAGGTCCTAGTTAACCGTTTCTTTTATTTTCTCCGTTCTATTTCCAGGATTTTGGATCAGCTTTACTATCATTACTCCGAATTCTTTTTCAGGTAGACTGCCTATTTCCTCTTCATTTGTTTGGTCTAGTGGGTTTTTACCTTGCTTCTTCATCTGCTGTGTATATCTCTGTCTTCTCATTTTGCTTAACTTACTGTGTTTGGGGTCTCCTTTTTTGTAGGCTGTAGGTTCATAGTTCCTGTTGTTTTTGGTGTCTGCTCCCAGTGGGTGAGATTGGTTCAGTGGGTTTTGTAGGCTTCCTGGTGGAGGGGACTTGTGCCTGTGTTCTGTTGGGTGGGGCTGGATCTTGTCTCTCTGGTGGGTAGGGCCTTGTCTGGTGGTGTGTTTTGGGGTGTCTGTGAACTTAGTATGATTTTAGGCAACCTCTCTGCTAATGGTTGTGTTTGTGTTCCTGTCTTTCTAGTTGTTTGGAATGGGGCATCCAGCACTGGAGTTTGCTGGCCATTGGGTGGAGCTGGGTCTTAGCGTTGAGACGGGGATATCTGGGAGAGCTCTCGCCAACTGATATTACATGGGGCTGGAAGGTCTCTGGTTGTCAAATGTCCTGAACTCGGCTGTCCCACCTCAGAGGCTCAGGCCTGACACCAGGCCAAAGCACCAGCACCCTGTCAGCCACATAGCCAAGAAGAAAAGGGAAAAAGAAAGAAAGAAAGAAAGAAAGAAATGGTAATAATAAATAAATAAAATTTTAAAAATATTCAATTAAAAAAATAATAATAATAATAAAAAGAAGAGAGCAACTGAACCAGTAAACAAACCCACCAATGAAAACATGCACTAAACACTAAACTAAGATAAACATAAAAATCAGAAACAAATCAGTTGCAAACAGCAAACCCCAAGTCTACATTTGCTTCTAAAGCCCACCGCCTCAATTTTGGGACAATTCATTGTCTATTCAGGTATTCCACAGATGCAGGGTACATCACGTTGATTGTGTGGATTTAATCCACTCCTCCTGAGACTGCATGGAGAAATTTCCCTTTCTCTTTTGTTTGCACAGCTCCTGGGGTTCAGCTTTGGTTTTGGCCCCACGTCTGCATGTAGGTTGCCCTCAGGCATCTGCTCCCACCCATGCAGGACGGGATTAAAGCAGCTTTTGCTCATTCTGGCTGGGGGGAGATAGGGGTACTGTAATTATAATTGGAATGTGGGGCAAGCTTGTGGCGGCAGAGGCCAGCATGGCGTTGCAACAGCCTGAGGCGCACTGTGTGTTCTCCCGGGATGTTGTCCCTGGGTCACGGGACCCTGGCAGTGGGGGGCTGCACAGGCTCCCAGGAGGGAGTGTGGATGGTGACCTGTGCTTGCACACAGGCTTCTTGGTGGCTGCAACAGCAACCTTAGCATTTCATGCCCATCTCTGTTGTCCACGTTGATAGCCATGGCTTGCGCCTGTCTCTGGAGCTTGTTTACGTGGTGCTCTGAATCCCCTCTCCTCGCGCACCCTGAAACAGTGGTCTCTTGCCTCTTAGGCAGATCCAGACTTTTTCCCTCACTCTCTCCTGGCTAGCTGTGGTGCACTGGCCCCCATCAGGCTGTGTTCACGCAGCCAACCCCAGTCCTCTCCCTGGGATCTGACCTCCGAAGCCCGAGCCTCAGCTCCCAGCCCCAACCCGCCCCCTGGCAGGTGAGCAGACAAGCCTCTCGGCTGGTGAGTGCTGGTTGGCACCCATCTCTGTGCGGGAATCTCTCTGCTTTGCCCTCTGCACCCCTGTTGCTGTGCTTTCCTCCGTGGCTCCGAAGATTCCCCCGCCACCACCCCAGTCTCCGCCAGTGAAGGGGCTTCCTAGTGTGTGGAAAGTTTTCCTCCTTCACAGCTCCCTCCCAGAGGTGCAGGTCCTGTCCATATTCTTTTGTCTCTGTTTTTTCCTTTTTCTTTTGCCCTACCCAGGTATGTGGGGAGTTTCTTGCCTTTTGGGAAGTCTGAGGTCTTCTGCCAGCATTCAGTGGGTGTTTTGTAGGAATTGTTCCACATATAGATGTATTTCTGATGTATTTGTGGGGAGGAAGGTGATCTCCACGTCTTACTCCTCCTCCATCTTGAAGGTCCACTCTACTGTATTTGTTGATGTGTCTTTTTAATAGATCCACATGCACACATCAGAGCAGGTGAAGTATAAAAGGCGAGACAGTTCTTCCTAACATCAGAACACACGTTCAGAAGAAAACTCATCTACAGTGAACGGATCAACTTCTTTTTGTACTAACTGTATAGCGTCTTACAAACTCCCAAATTACCATTGTGCTGTTTTGATTTGGGTCAGTTGGGCGGGCTCCTGTGCTGCCCTGTGCCGAGGGGAAACAAAACGCAGCGTGGGCTCTGGAGTTTGCTCGGTGGCCGCACCAGGGGGCTGAATCCCCGGGGGCGGAGTTGGCCAGGGGCGAACGGGGCTCTGGCGAGTTTCAGGGTCTCCAGGTCCCCGGGCCACCTCCTAGGTGGTGCTTCTTTGTGTAATTTCACTCAATTTAAATTTAATCCGGTAGTTCCCAAGCATGAATGCGTCCACACTACCACGGCTGAACGCCCATGCCGCCGCCACTGTGGCCCCAGCATGCCAGTGCCTCCACTTACAGGTATTTATCCAAAGAAAATGAAAACACTAGCTCAAAAAGATACATGCACACCCATGTTCATTGCAGCATTATTTACAATAGGCAAGACATGGAAAAACCTAAGTATACACAGATGGATGAATGGAGAGTGAAGTTGTCGGGGGGGGGGTGGTGTGTGTAAGTGGAATATTATTCAACCACAAGAAAGAATGAAATATAGCTGTTTGTGACAACATGGATGGACCTAGATGGCATTATGCTATATGAAGTAAGTCAGACAGAGAAAGAGAAACGCCATATGATCTGTCTTATATGTGGAACCTGAAACCAGAAGCAGAAGAACAACAAAAAATTAAGCTCATAGATACACAGATCAGATTTGCAGTTGCCAGAGATAAGATGGTGGATGGGAGGAATGGGTGAAGGGGTATAAATTTATTAAAAATTAAAATATATTAAAAAGCAACAAAACCCAGAAGCACAGTGTTATGCATTCCCCATTAGTGTGTCGTATGAAATAACTCACCACCTTAAAACTCCCCTCTACTTACATTACCAGTCTGTTCTTACATGTTGTCTACTTTTCCCATTAGAACCATTAACATATTAAAGAATAAATAAATGAAGTGGCTGAGTTAAGTAAAACAGAAGGAAAATAAAATAAGATAAATTCAAGAGTGTGGTTATCATGTTGTTAGGTCTTGTTAATGGTATCTATTTTCTTTTTAACATCTTTATTGGAGTATCATTGCTTTACAATGTTGTGTTAGTTTCTTGCTAATGGTATCTTAATGATGAACCAAAACATTGTAACATGGGCAATTTTCTTCCTTCCACTGTTATTCTCTACAATTGTCCAAAATTTAGCATATAGTCTTACTTTTTTCCCTTCTTCTAATGATGGAAACCAAGCTTCTCTCACTAGAGGTAATTTCTTCTAGAACTGGGTCAAGGAGTGGAACTGGTGGTGAAGGATATACCTACTGTTATTTCTTTTTTTTTTTTAAACATCTTTATTGAAGTATAATTGCCTTACAATAGTGTGTTAGCTTCTGCTTTATAACAAAGTGAATCAGTTATACATATACAATATGTTCCCATTTCTCTTCCCTCTTGCATCTCCCTCCCTCCCACCCTCCCCATCCCACCCTCCCCATCCCACCCCTCTAGGTGGTCACAAAGCACCGAGCTGATCTCCCTGTGCTATGCGGCTGCTTCCCACTAGCTATCTATTTTACATTTGGTAGTGTATATATGTCCATGACACTCTCTTACCCTGTCACATCTCACCCCACCCCCTCCCCATATCCTCAAGTCCATTCTCTAGTAGGTCTGTGTCTTTATTCCCGTCTTGCCACTAGGTTCTTCATGGCCTTTTTTTTTTTTTTTTTTTTTCCTTAGATTCCGTATATATGTGTTAGCATACTGTATTTGTTTTTCTCTTTCTGACTTACTTCACTCTGTATGACAGACTCTAACTCCATCCACCTCATTACAAATACCTCCATTTCATTTCTTTTTATGGCTGAGTAATATTCCATTGTATATATGTGCCACATCTTCTTTATCCATTCGTCTGTTGATGGACATTTAGGTTGCTTCCAGGTCCTGGCTATTGTAAATAGAGCTGCAATGAACATTGTGGTACATGACACTTTTTGACCTATGGTTTTCTCAGGGTATATGCCCAGTAGTGGGATTGCTGGGTCGTATGGTAGTTCTATTTGTAGTTTTTTAAGGAACCTCCATACTGTTCTCCATAGTGGCTGTAACAATTTACATTCCCACCAACAGTGCAAGAGTGTTCCCTTTCCTCCACACCCTCTCCAGCATTTATTGTTTCTAGATTTTTTGATGATGGCCATTCTGACCGGTGTGAGATGATATCTCATTGTAGTTTTGATTTGCATTTCTCTAATGATTAATGATGTTGAGCATTCTTTCATGTGTCTGTAGGCCATCTGTATATCTTCTTTGGAGAAATGTCTATTTAGGTCTTCTGCCCATTTTTGGATTGGGTTGTTCGTTTTTTTGTTATTGAGCTGCATGAGCTGCTTGTAAATCTTGGAGATTAATCCTTTGTCAGTTGCTTCATTTGCAAATATTTTCTCCCATTCTAAGGGTTGTCTTTTGGTCTTGTTTATGGTTTCCTTTGCTGTGCAAAAGCTTTTAAGTTTCATTAGGTCCCATTTGTTTATTTGTGTTCTTATTTCCATTTCTCTGGGAGCTGGGTCAAAAAGAATCTTGCTGTGATGTATGTCATAGAGTGTTCTGCCTATGTTTTCCTCTAAGAGTTTGATAGTGTCTGGCCTTACACTTAGGTCTTTAATCCATTTGGAGTTTATTTTTGTGCATGGTGTCAGGGAGTGTTCTAATTTCATACTTTTACATGTACCTGTCCAATTTTCCCAGCACCACTTATTGAAGAGGCTGTCTTTTCTCCACTGTATATGCTTGCCTCCTTTATCAAAGATAAGGTGACCATATGTGTGTGGGTTTATCTCTGGGCTTTCTATCCTGTTCCATTGATCTATATTTCTGTTTTTGTGCCAGTACCAAACTGTCTTGATTACTGAAGCTTTGTAGTATAGTCTGAAGTCAGGGAGCCTGATTCCCCCAGCTCCATTTTTCGTTCTCAAGATTGCTTTGGCTATTCGGGGTCTTTTGTGTTTCCATACAAATTGTGAAATTTTTTGTTCTAGTTCTGTGAAAAATGCCAGTGGTAGTTTGATAGGGATTGCATTGAATCTGTAGATTGCTTTGGGTAGTAGAGTCATTTTCACAATGTTGATTCTTCCAATCCAGGAACATGGTATATCTCTCCATCTATTTGTATCATCTTTAATTTCTTTCATCAGTGTCTTATAGTTTTCTGCATACAGGTCTTTTGTCTCCTTAGGTAGGTTTATTCCTAGATATCTTATTCTTTTTGTTGCAATGGTAAACGGGAGTGTTTTCTTAATTTCACTTTCAGATTTTTCGTCATTAGTGTATAGAAATGCAAGCGATTTCTGTGCATTAATTTTGTATCCTGCTACTTTACCAAATTCATTGATTAGCTCTAGGAGTTTTCTGGTAGCCTCTTTAGGATTCTCTATGTATAGTATCATGTCATCTGCAAATAGTGACAGCTTTACTTCTTCTTTTCCGATTTGGATTCCTTTTATTTCTTTGTCTTCTCTGATTGCTGTGGCTAACACTTCCAAAACTATGTTGAATAATAGTGGTGAGAGTGGGCAACCTTGTCTTGTTCCTGATCTTAGTGGAAATGGTTTCAGTTTTTCACCTTTGAGGACAATGTTGGCTGTGGGTTTGTCATATATGGCCTTTATTATGTTGAGGAAAGTTCCCTCTATGCCTACTTTCTGCAGGGCTTTTATCATAAATGGGTGTTGAATTTTGTCGAAAGCTTTCTCTGCATCTATTGAGATGATCATATGGTTTTTCTCCTTCAATTTGTTAATATGGTGTATCACATTGATTGATTTGTGTATATTGAAGAATCCTTGCATTCCTGGGATAAACCCCACTTGATCATGGTGTATGATCCTTTTAATGTGCTGTTGGATTCTGTTTGCGAGTATTTTGTTGAGGATTTTTGCATCTATGTTCATCAGTGATATTGGCCTGTAGTTTTCTTTCTTTGTGACATCTTTGTCTGGTTTTGGTATCAGGGTGATGGTGGCCTCGTAGAATGAGTTTGGGAGTGTTCCTCCCTCTGCAATATTTTGGAAGAGTTTGAGAAGGATAGGTGTTAGCTCTTCTCTAAATGTTTGATAGAATTCACCTGTGAAGCCATCTGGTCCTGGGCTTTTGTTTGTTGGAAGGTTTTTAATCACAGTTTCAATTTCAGTGCTTGTGATTGGTCTGTTCATATTTTCTATTACTTCCTGGTTCAGTCTCGGCAGTTTGTGCATTTCTAAGAATCTGTCCATTTCTTCCAGGTTGTCCATTTTATTGGCATAGAGTTGCTTGTAGTAATCTCTCATGATCTTTTGTATTTCTGCAGTGTCAGTGGTTATTTCTCCTTTTTCATTTCTAATTCTATTGATCTGAGTCTTCTCCCTTTTTCTCTTGTTGAGTCTGGCTAATGGTTTATCAATTTTATCTTCTCAAAGAACCAGCTTTTAGTTTCATTGATTTTTGCTATTGTTTCCTTCATTTCTTTTTCATTTATTTCTGACCTGATCTTTATAATTTCTTTCCTTCTGCTGGCTTTGGGGTTTTTTTGTTCTTCTTTCTCTAATTGCTTTAGGTGCAAGGTTAGGTTGTTTATTCGAGATGTTTCCTGTTTCTTGAGGTAGGCTTGTATTGCTATAAACTTCCCTCTTAGCACTGCTTTTGCTGCATCCCATAGGTTTTGGGTCGTCGTATCTCCATGGTCATTTATTTCTAGGTATTTTTTGATTTCCCCTTTGATTTCTTCAGTAATCACTTCGTTATTAAGTAATGTATTGTGTAGCCTCCATGTGTTTGTATTTTTTACAGATCTTTTCCTGTAATTGATATCTAGTCTCATAGCGTTGTGGTCGGAAAAGATACTTGATATGATTTCAATTTTCTTAAATTTACCAAGGTTTGATTTGTGACCCAAGATATGATCTATCCTGGAGAATGTTCCATGAGCACTTGAGAAAAATGTGTATTCTGTTGTTTTTGGGTGGAATGTCCTATAAATATCAATTAAGTCCATCTTGTTTAATGTATCATTTAAAGCTTGTGTTTCCTTATTTATTTTCATTTTGGATGATCTGTCCATTGGTGAAAGTGGGGTGTTAAAGTCCCCTACTATGATTGTGTTGCTGTCGATTTCCCCTTTTATGGCTGTTAGTACTTGCCTTATGTATTGAGGTGCTCCTATGTTGGGTGCATAAATATTTACAATTGTTATACCTTCCTCTTGGATCGATCCCTTGTTCATTATATAGTGTCCTTCTTTGTCTCTTGTAATAGTCTTTATTTTAAAGTCTATTTTGTCTGATATGAGAATTGCTACTCCAGCTTTCTTTTGATTTCCATTTGCATGGAATATCTTTTTCCATCCCCTCACTTTCAGTCTGTATGTGTCTCTAGGTCTGAAGTGGGTCTCTTGTAGACAGCATATATATGGGTCTTGTTTTTGTATCCATTCAGCCAGCCTGTGTCTTTTGGTGGGAGCATTTAATCCATTTACATTCAAGGTAATTATCGATATGTATGTTCCTATTCCCATTTTCTTAAATGTTTTGGGTTTGTTATTGTAGGTGTTTTCCTTCTCTTGTGTTTCTTGCCTAGAGAAGTTCCTTTAGCATTTGTTGTAAAGCTGGTTTGGTAGTGCTGAACTCTCTCAGCTTTTGCTTGTCTGTAAAGGTTTTAATTTCTCCATCACATTTGAATGAGATCCTTGCTGGGTAGAGTAATCTTGGTTGTAGGTTCTTCTCCTTCATCACTTTAAGTATATCCTGCCACTCCCTTCTGGCTTGCAGAGTTTCTGCTGAAAGATCAGATGTTAACCTTATGGGGATTCCCTTGTGTGTTATTTGTTTTTTTTCCCTTGCTGCCTTTAATATGTTTTCCTTATATTTAATTTTTGACAGTTTGATTAATATGTGTCTTGGCGTGTTTCTCCTTGGGTTTATCCTGTATGGGACTCTCTGTGCTTCCAGGACTTGATTAACTATTTCCTTTCCCATATTAGGGAAGTTTTCAACTATAATCTCTTCAAATATTTTCTCAGTCCCTTTCTTTTTCTCTTCTTCTTCTGGGACCCCTATAATTCGAATGTTGGTGCGTTTAATGCTGTCCCAGAGGTCTCTGAGACTGTCCTCAGTTCTTTTCATTCTTTTTTCTTTATCCTGCTCTGCAGTAGTTATTTCCACCATTTTATCTTCCAGGTCACTTATCCTTTCTTCTGCCTCAGTTATTCTGCTATGGATCCCATCTAGAGCATTTTTAATTTCATTTATTGTGTTGTTCATCGTTGCTTGGTTCCTCTTTAGTTCTTCTACGTCCTTGTTAAATGTTTCTTGCATTTTGTCTATTCTATTTCCAAGATTTTGGATCATCCTTACTATCATTATTCTGAATTCTTTTTCAGGTAGACTACCTATTTCCTCTTCATTTGTTAAGTCTAGTGTGTTTTGACCCTTCTCCTTCATCTGCTGTGTGTTTTTCTGTCGTCTCATTTTGCTTATCTTACTGTGTTTGGGGTCTCCTTATCACAGGTTGCAGGTTTGTAGTTCCCGTTGTTTTTGGTATCTGTCCCCAGTGGCTAAGCTTGGTTCATTGGGTTGTGTAGGCTTCCTGGTGGAGGGAACTAGTGCCTGAGCTCTGGTGGATGAGGCTGGATCTTGTCTTTCTGGTGGGCACGTCCACGTCTGGTGGTGTATTTTGGGGTGTCTGTGGCCTTATTATGATTTTAGGCAGCCTCTCTGCTAATGGGTGAGGCTGTGTTCCTGTCTTGCTAGTTGTTTGGCATAGGGTGTTCAGCACTGTGGCTTGCTGGTCATTGAGTGGTGCTGGGTCTTGATGTTGAGATAGAGATCTCTGAGAGATTTTTGCCGTTTGGTATTACGTGGAGCTGGGAGGTCTCTTGTGGACCAGTGTCCTGAAGTTGGCTCTCCCACCTCCGAGGTACGGCCCTGATGCCTGGCTGAAGCACCAAGAGCCTTTCGTCCACACGGCTCAGAGTAAAAGGGAGAAAAAATAGAAAGAAAGGAAGGAAGGAAGGAGGAAGGAAGGAAGGAAGGAAGGAAGGAAAGAAAGAAAGAAAGAAAGAAAGAAAGAAAGAAAGAAAGAAAGAAAGAAAGGAAAGAAAGAAAGAAGCTATAATATAGTGAAGTAAAATAAAGCTATTGTAAAGCAAAGCTATACAGACAAAATCTCCCCCAGAAGCATATACATATACACTCACAAAAAAAAAAGGGAAAGGGGAAAAATTAATATATCCTGCTCCCAAAGTCCACCTCCTGAATTTGGGATGATTCGTTGTCTATTCAGGTACTCAACAGATGCAGGCACATCAAGTTGTTTGTGGAGTTTTAATCCGCTTCTTCTGAGGCTGCTGGGAGAGATTTCCCCTCCTCGTCTCTGTTCGCACAGCTCCTGGGGATCAGCTTTGGATTTGGACCCGCCTCTGCGTGTAGGTCGCCTGAGGGCGTCTGTTCCCCGCCCAGACAGGACGGGGTTAAAGGAGCAGCTGCTTCGGGGACTCTGGCTCACCCAGGCCGTGGGGAGGGAGGGGTACAGAGGAGGCGGGGCGAGCCTGCGACGTCAGAGGCCGGCGTGACGTTGCAGCAGCCTGAGGCGCGCAGTGCGTTCTCCCGGGGGATGTTGTCCCTGGATCACGGGATGCTGGCAGTGGCGGGCTGCACGGGCTCCCGGGAGGGGCGGTGTGGAGAGTGACCTGTGCTCACACACAGGCTTCTTGGAGGCGGCAGCAGCAGCCCCAGCGTCTCACGCCCGTCTCTGGGGTCCGCGCTGATAGCCGCGGCTCGCGCCAGTTTCTGGAGTTCGTTTAGGCGGCGCTCTGAATCCCCTCTCCTTGCGCGCCGCGAAACAAAGAGGCAAGAAAAAGTCTCTTGCCTCTTCGGCAGCTGCAGACTTTTTCCCGGTCTCCCTCCCAGCCAGCTGTGGTGCGCTAACCCCTTCAGGCTGTGTTCACGCCGCCAACCCCAGTCCTCTCCCTGCGATCCGACCGAAGCCCGAGCCTCCGCTCCCAGCCCCGCCCGCCCCAGCGGGGGAGCAGACAAGCCTCTCGGGCTGGTGAGCGCTGCTCGGCGCCGAGCCTCTGTGCGGGAGTCTCTCCGTTTTTCCCTCTGTGCCCCTGTTGCTATGGGATCCGCGCTGTTAGCTGCGGCTCGCGCCCGTCTCTGAAGTTCGTTTAGGCGGCGCTCTGAATCCCCTCTCCTTGCGCACCAGGAAACAGGGAAGAAAAAGTCTCTTGCCTCTTCGGCAGCTGCAGACTTTTTCCCGGACTCCCTCCCGGCTAGCTGTGGTGCACTAACCCCTTCAGGCTGTGTTCACGCCGCCAACCCCAGTCCTCTCCCTGCGACCGAAGCCCGAGCCTCAGCTCCCAGCCCCGCCCGCCCCGGCGTCTGAGCAGACAAGCCTCTCGGGCTGGTGAGTGCTGGTCAACGCCGAGCCTCCGTGGAAGTGCGGGAATCTCTCCGCTTTGCCCTCCGCACCCCTGTGGCTGCGCTCTCCTCCGTGGCTCCGAAGCTTCCCCCCTCTGCCACCCGCAGTCTCCGCCCGCGAAGGGGCTCCTAGTGCGTGGAAATCTTTCCTCCTTCACAGCTCCCTCCCACTGGTGCAGGTGCCGTCCCTATTCTTTTGTCTCTGTTATTTCTTTTTTCTTTTGCCCTACCCAAGTACGGGGGGAGTTTCTTGCCTTTTGGGAGGTCTGACGTTTTCTGCCAGCGTTCAGTGGGTGTTCTGTAGGAGCAGTTCCACGTGTAGATGTATTTCTACTGTATCTGTGGGAAGGAAGGTGATCTCCGCGTCTTACTCTTCCGCCATCTTCCCCTCAGAATCCCCTACTGTTATTTCTGAATGACGGTGACTGTTAAATAGCTTAGCATCTTTAAATCACTGGCACTCATGTTATGGAAAATACAAATCAGTCTTAAGATATGACCTAATGTGGTCTTGCCCAGGGAAAGGGTAAAAAGCATGTTGACTGGGCAGTCACTTATCTTCTGTTTAGAATTCTCTGTATCTCTCTGTGAACCTTGAGTACAGATATGTAAAGAACATGGATATTCTTTAAACAAGGCTAGAGGGAAAAGAAATGAAAACAGTTGTTTGTTGAGGGTGGTAAGATTATGGCCTCATTTTATTTCATCTTTATGATCTTTTTAATGTTGTTTTAAGTATCTTTTCAATATAAATAAGAAGAAAAAATTTTTTAAAGGTTTATTACATATCAGATGTTACTGGCCTCCAGGGTATTTGAAGTCTTTGGAGATAAACCTCTCAGGATGCAGACAGCCTCATTCAATCATTCTAGCAAGGCATTGTGGGAAGCACAGAGTCCCAATGGAGACAGTGTTCTCACAGAGTCATAAGGGCCTTAAGAGGTAAAATAACGTGCGGTGTATATTAAGAGTATGAACAGTTTCCTTTCATCAAAAGGTACCAGGGCTGTCTTTCTGAGGAAGCAGAAGCCACCCTGCGGAAGAATTGTAAGATTTGGGAGACATGGAGATAAGGAGTCCGTGGTAGTGGTGACCAAATATGTTCACGTCTCCTTTCACCCAGGCATGTGGTTGAACTGTACTTGTGGTTCCTGACTAGTCATGGCTGTGCACTGTGTCACTTTGGGACTGAGCATCTAACTTCTGGTGCAAGATCCTGCAGAGTTTTCTTTTGCCCTGGCATGTCTCCTAGCGATGTTTGAGCTCGTGGTTACTCTGGCCTCCTGGATGCCTGAGTAACAAAGGCGGACAGAGCTGATCTACTGGCCCACGGTGGACCAGTAACAGGCAGGAAGTTTGTTGTTACCAGCCACTGAAATTTGGGGGCTGCTTGTTATCACAGCAACACTTAGCTTAATCTGATCATATAAAGGACAAAGATATTCAGAATAGAAAACGATATTAAGTAAGGTATGAGGAAACATTATACAGAGCAAAAAGGTGATTTTGGTTGGAGCCTGGAAACGTTAGTGAGAACGGGGAAAAACAAATTGGAAAGAGCTGCGAGCTACCATGGCAAGCCTGGGACTTTGGGCTAATTAAGAGAAAGCAAACCTTGGCAGTGTGTCTGGGCCTTGCCTTTAATTCATTGTGTTATTCCATGTTCTACCCCCAAACTGAAAGTTTTGCAGAACTTATATTTAAGGGAGGGACCTTCCTGTAAAACCTTGACCAATCTTAAGAAACAAACCACTTTGCTGGTGTAATATCCAAAATGATGCCTTTTCTCCACATGGTGGCCATTCTGTGAAGTCCATGTAGCTGTCTGACTGTGGTCCCTCACCCCTGGACCTTGGTTCTCTTCCTGGGGCCTTGTACAGTGACTGATAGGAACTCAGCATTAAGCATATTTTATTGGGGTGAAGAGAATCTCTCTGCCATGAGGAGATGGCTTGATCCTCTGTGTCAGGTTTGTGTATTTCATTGCTCTATGTTATCTTTTTCTCCAGAGGGTGATGAAAATGAGTTAAGGTTTATAAAATGTTTGAAGAGGCATCATGAAAAAAAAAAAAAAATCTCTATGAATTAGATGGTGGTAATAATAAAGTTAGAATTGAACCAGAGATTGGTGAAGGAAATTCAGTTTGATTTGCATCAAACAGGCTTAATGCTGTGAATGACTGGTAAAGTTAAATCTTATTTCTCAAGTTCTTAAATATTCCCATTTGTAACCAGGGATTTAATATCATTTTAATGCAGTTTTTTACATGTGAATTAATATAATAAATGTCAGTGTTGAATAGAATAAGGTCACATTTTACTACTTTGACCAGAAGTGTAATCTTCCAAGATTCAATTTTATTACTATTATAACAGTCATACTGGATAAGGTCACCAATATTTCTTTCCAAATAATATAATATATGACGACAGATTTTATACCAACTTTAGTTTTTGTAATCTGGATTTACATTCTGAAACATGTTGGCAAAGACATACCATAGACATTTCTTGGTCAAATGGCAGCCTGGGGAAGACGTTTCCCTCTAATTTATGGGAAATTTGAAAATGGATAAATGAAGTAGTTGAAATGTAGCATTTTCTTGATCATATTACCCCTTGCTTACAGATAATTAAATTCTTGAGGGGTTTAGTCTCGCGCTCGAAAGGGAAAGGTGATGTTTAAAGACCTTTCAACAAGTGAAACGAAGAATTGCTCTCTGTTCCCTGGCTGTGTGCGAGCCAGCTGGCTTAGCCTGCACAGTTCATTTGAGTGACATGTTCATTGAATCAGAAGAGTTCAGGGTTGTCAGGGATGGTAAAGGGCAACTAGCAAAGCCATTCACCTTGACCCTCCTCTGCAGCATTCTCACCAAGTGATCAATCTCTGCTGGTATCGCTCCATTGGGAATAGTAAGGGTACCTTTCTTATGCCGTTGTTGCGAAGATTTAATGAGGGAATATGTGGAAAGTGCTTAGACCCATGTCTGCCACGTTATAAGTGTTCAGTAAATGCTGCTGTTTTTGCTATTAGGAGTATTCTGTGGGCCACCACCTCTGGAGACAGTGTATTTCCATCTTCATAGACCTCTCACTGTTAAAACACTTATTCCTATACTGAGCCTAAAGCTAACTTTTATACTTACTAGTTGGTTGTAGTTTTGGCTTTAGGGATCATGAATAATAATGATGATGCCAATAGTTGCTTATTAACATTTACTGAGCGCTTACTATGTGTCAGTCTCTGTATCCAGTGCATTGTCACATTTAAAAATCATTGTAGATTACTTCAGAATACTCAAAAGTAGTAAGAATAGTATAAAGGATGCCCATTTACCTTCAATCAGAATCAACGGTTATCTTGATTTTGCCATACTTGCTTCATCTATACTCTTCTGATTTTGCTCAAATATTTTAAGGCAGTTCTTAGAAATAGTTTGATCTTAACTCTACATACATTGGTATGCATGTTTAAAAACTATAGAAATATCCTAATATAACTAGAATGCCATTATCATATTTAACAAACTTAATAGTAATTTCTTGATACAATGTTACATTCAAGTTTCTGTGATTGTTTCAAAATGTTTCTATCATCAGTTGATTAGATCAGACTCCAAATAAGATCTTCACAGTATATTTGCTTATTTATTTTAGTACTCTTTTAATACAGTATTTTTGTGACATTGACTTTGTTTTTTTCTTTTAAACTGGGTCAGTTTTCCTGTAGACCATTCTGTAATCTGAATTTTTCTGTTTGCTTTCCCTTGGTGTTATTTAACTTGTTTCTCTACCTTTTGTGTTTTGTAAAAACTAAGTTAGCTCTAAGGAGGGTTGTGGAGTAGTGTAATTACTAATGACATCTGACTATTTAAATGAGTATCAAATAAAAGTTTTTAAAAATTAAATATTGAGGGGACTTCCCTGGTGGCGCAGTGGTTAAGAATCTGCCTGTCAATGCAGGGGACACGGGTTTGAGCCCTGGTCCGGGAAGATCCCACATGCCACAGAGCAACTAAGCCCATGTGCCACAACTACTGAGCCCGCGCGCCTAGAGCCTGTGCTCTGCAACAAGAGAAGCCACTGCAATGAGAAGCCCACGCACGGCAACGAAGAATAGCCCCCGCTCGCCGCAACTAGAGAAAGCCCACGTGCACCAACGAAGACCCAACGCAGCCAGAAATATATTAATTAATTAATTAAGTAAAAAATAAACAAATATTGAGTTGCTCCCTTGCTTTGGCCACATTTCAAGTGTAGCTTGTGGCTGAAATATTGGGTAGCATAAGCGTAGAACATTGCCATCCTCGCAGAAAGTTCCGCTAAGCAGTGTGGTCTAAGGATTATTTTCAGATCCAAGCATTTGTAGTAGTGCCGTATGCTTCATATCACATCTTGTAAGGAGGCACAATGTCTGGATGACCCGCTCTTAGGGTCCTGAAATTGATCAGCACATTTAGGTAGTGACACCCTGGTTCCTCCATTATAAAGTTCCCATTAACCTTTTATCTGAAGCAGGAGTTCTTAACCTTTTTTGTCAGGGGTCCCTTTTGGCTCTTTGCAAAACCTGTAGCTCTCTTCTCCCAATAGTTTTTAAATGAGGAAAATTAAGTCTGTAAAAACACAAAGGCAATTGATGTTACTGAATAAAGTTCGTGTAATATTAAAGAGCAAATTTATGATACAGTGAAATATACACTACTTAAGTACATAGTAAATAACCAGAACCGGTGGCAGGTATAATGACTGCTAGAATTTTGTAATGCTCATAGAGCTGATGAATCATTGTGGAGTAAATAATATTTCAAGGTATCTGCAATAACCATAAAGTTATCACTTTATATTTTTAAAAATATGTGTGATAAACATTATGAAAAAATCATAAGCACTACTGTTACAGTGGTTTGTTGATTACATTTGTGATTTAAGGAAATGTAAAATTTCAGTTAGAAGTTAGTGAAAACAAGTAAGCACCTTTTTTTTTTTATCTTTCATCTTTAGGTATTCCCTTTCTTCTCTCCATGTATCTTCCCTTAAGTGTCCCTGGAACTCTACCCCCCACTCCCCACAGGTTAAGAACCCCTGACCTAAGCCCTAAATTATCCATTAATAATTTTACGTAACTCAGTTGTCTCATTAGGGGTTGAAAATGGTGGTTTGTGTAAATCTGTTATTCCTTTCACTTTTAGAGCTGAAAAACCTTAAATAACTTTCCATCTCTGGAGCTGTTTGGTTACCTTGAAATATACAGTTCAAACAGAATGAATACCCATTTTGCAGATGAGGTCACTGAGACTCAAAGAGTTTATATTCCCAAAGTCAAATTGGTAAAATGTGGTAGAAATGGCACAGGAATCCAGATCTGGGGCACTCCACATCACACACACTGGATTCAAGTTCTCTCCTCTTCTACCACTTACTAGTTGCTTTCTGTTCTATTGTTTACTTGGCAGTTAACCTGCATCTTCTCTCCTTCCTAAATGACGGCCTTTCCACTGCTATAGTTTGAAGCTAGGCCCTTGTTTATTCCTTTCCTTTTTCTCTGTTCTCCCATATCTATGCTTATTCCTTCTGTGAATGTGCTATATACTGTCCCTGGTGGTTCCCAAGTTGACAGAAAACTCCATGAGTAGCCTTGCCAACAAAGATCAGAGTGAGAAATCGCATCCCTCAACCCAATACCAGACTTGCATTCACAGTCTGAGATAAAAATGTGTTTTGTGGAAACAACATTTCTCTGTCGACTCATCTTGAGCTTATTCTTAACAAAAATTCCCAAGCTGTTTTCACATATGCTGCTGTAAAGTGAAACTCTTCCATCTTGTAGTTTAGCAAATGGTTGGCTGGATGTGGGGAGCTCACCCACTTGGAAGACTTCTCACGTTTAGATTTGTCTGAGGGCAAAACTTAGGAAAAGGAAGACAACCCAGAGAATTTTCCATTCGTGGGTATGAAACATCATCTAGGAGAATAACGATCTACCTTTTACTTATTAAAGTAAGATAATAGTTTCACTTTAATTCATTTGTTGATTGGTCATTTATTTCAACGGACATTCATTCAAATAGTCATTCACTCAGACATTTCATCAAACCATCCACCCATCCACCCCCCCACCCACCCATTCATTCAGTGTTTAGCAAGTGCTTTCTGCCCAGGAACTCAGCTGGGTACTAGGAAACATGAAAAATTGACTCCTGCTCTCAGTCCAGTTTATATTCTAGATAGGAAGTAAGTAAACATAAGGGGATACTACAATTCCAGCGTTTGAAATAGGTTCTGAAAGATACAAACATATGAGGAGGTACGGAAGAAGGGTGCTTTAAGTGGAATGGACAAGTCCCCTAAGAGGTGACATGTGAACTGAGACCTAGCCAGGGCCTTTGGATTGAGGGATGAATAAGATGTGGCCTTTGTTTTTAAAGAGCTTTTAGACTGGTGGCAGGTGATGCCCTATGGAAAGGGCCTATCGTAGAGCATTGTGAGGGGAAGGCTATAGCTATGTCTGCATCTTCTTTGTTGTCTCAAACCAAGGATTTTGGCAGGAATTTTGCTTGTTGTTCCTTATCCATATGAAATAGAGGACATGCGTGGTATTGACCTTACTGTTATGTAATCCCCTGCCTTAATAGTTGTGTACAAGAGAACATTTGGTGGAGGAAACTTAATGCTTAATGGCAGAATTAATGATGCATTCAGGGGTCAGGAGGTTTGATAACATGCAGTTCTCAACTAAGCTATTCAGGGAAAAAAATAAACCGTCAACTTTATTTTTGCCAGACAGTCTTTTGGGGGAATTCAGGAGCATATGACAATAGGTGTACCCTTCCTGGACAGAATATTGGACGAATACATCTTTTTAAAGCCATTTATAGTCCTTGAATTTCCTCAACCCACTCTCTCCTGCTATTACTGAGATGCACATTGAATATGACACTAGTTCCTGGCACAGGTTTTAAATTTGTGGCCCATTAGCCATAACTTTTATTTGCCCCACCCAGTGTTCTTCATGAATTTAAAGTACAGACAGTCTTCCCTGGGTACAGCACTGTGGGATTGAAAAATGGTCATGCAAACAGGAACCGTGGAAAGCAATCTTAATCATCAATGGTGAAAATTACGATGGTTCCATGACCTTTAAAATTTTCATCAAAACACTTCAAACTATTCTACTGTCTGTTAAAAGTGTATAGGAAAATAATAATATTAACACTAATACTTATACAGCATACTAATACTGGTACAGTGTAATTTCAAACATTAGAAATATTAAAAATTAAAGTGCATTTTTTTTCCTTTGGAAAACACTTATCAAGAGTAGTTTGAACACCACTTGCCTTCTTTTTATGGTAGTATGGCTTTCAACACAGACTGAGCATCTTTTCTGTGCCTTGGCAAATTGTCATACTCCTTTCAATTTCCAACTTTTTATCCTAAGTGCTCTCAATGTGGTAGAATACAAAGTTTTTTTTACAATGTTGAGTTTTTTGGTGGCATCACTTCCTCTGGTACATCTTCCATCTTTTCACCATAATAGCTTCGTACATTTTTGTCAGTAAGTTTGCCTTCACTGAGCTCCTCTGGCTGCAGATCTCGTGAACAGCAGCATGGTTCCAATAGTCTACTGTTTCTCCTGTAACTTCGTTTACATTCAATTCACATTTCACTTCCCGCATTATCACTTTTTGGTTCTTTGTTGCACTTTCATATTTGTTGGCCAATTCCCTCTTCTGATTGTCTATTTTTATAAAAAGCCACCAAGGTTTAATCAGTGGAAGACCAGTAGGCAACACAACTGCATATTTTGCTGGCTGTGTGTGACTGAGTGACAGACGCACAGTGACGATCACTGACAGACTTTGAAAAAAGTGACATGGGATGCAAATAACGTTGCAAATCTATCATACTAATTCCTCTCAATTTGAATTTTCCTTTTCTTCCCCCTTTTCCTATATTAAGCTGAACCAGATGAGATTCTGACTAAGAGTTTCTTTTCAGAGAGAGGCTTGTGTTTTTTCCATATACAGACATTAATGATGATGGAAGCTCTCTACCCTGTGGCATAGTATTTGAGATTGTAGCCTACTGGAGGAACTTGTAGTCATCAACAAGAAATGTGTGACACATTTTAGCAAAGATTGTGATTCAAGAAATTTTAACTATCTTTTAAGTGATGATGGCAAAGATGGCGGTGATGATGGTAACGTCGGTGATGAGAGAGATTGAGGCCAGTGTCTGATTCCCCATGCCAGAAGACTGTTGGGTGGCAAAGATATGTTTTTAATATCTGAGCATATAAAGAAAATGGGAGTGAGTTTTAGGATCCTGCAGGAGCAGTGACAATATATAAACGTAAAACTCTTATAGAATTGCCAGAACATCTGTTTCCACAATTTTTGCTTTCCTTAGGCATGCTTAAATATTTTTTTTTGATTATATACAAAATGAAATTCAAATATGTAGAAATCTTGAGTTTAAGTTGGTATTTTTGTAGATCCTTTTAGATTATTCGGTCTCCTAATTTAAACATTAGGCAAACGGTATTAACTGCTGTGCTGTCTGAACACAGACCTTGAAAATGACGGGCCGAAAAAAGTTACAAATTCTAAATGAACTTAAATATTTTAAATATTTTTACAGGCTTGTTTTGTGCTTTGAGGGTTTTTTACTGTTAAAAATTATGTTTTGAAAAAATTCAGACAGTTACAACTAGAGAGGAAGAAGAAATAATAACTAATTCCTAGACCCTGACTCCAGTGGTGTTCTAAATTGTAATGGGGAAGGAAAATAGAGATAATTTGAGAGAATGGACTGTGGCAAAATAAGGGTGAAGTTTCAAATGTGGAATCAGTGAGGTTCTAGGTTCTAAATGATAACACTGATGTTGGTGAGTAGTGGTATTTAAATCACATACGCAAGTTGCAAAGAGGGGTATGCTGAACAGTGGGAGGTTTTTAAGGAATTCACTTCTGTTGACTTTGTTTTTAAGCAACCATTGTTCAGCTTTTACTTTATGGTCTGAAATATGCTATTCTTTAAAGGCAAACAAAACTCCAAAACCCCCCAAACCTTATAACACCCTCGTAAAGTTGGTATAAATATTAACCCAGCATTAACAATGACATTAAGCTAAGAGATTTGAGGAAGAAAGAGTGGCTCAGAAGGAGTTTCTTGTCTGAAACTCTCTATTTCTGAATACATTTCTTCTATTATTATTGTTTTAGAGAAGTCAGAGCCTCTTCTGTCATTGGCAGTTGACTTTATTAGGAGAAGAGTTTAAGCAGATGGAAAGAACAAAACTTTTTTCCCTTTGCAGGCTTTGGGGGTTTAGTAAATAAATGCTGAGCTATATTTGCATACAAATCACTATCATGAAAAAGCGTGCTTTCTTGACACTCTGGCAATGTTGTTCATTGCTGACATTTTTTTTTTTTTAATTTTTTTTTTTAAAGAATTGCCTTTTTGTTTTTAGAGGCTGCCTGATTAACTTATTCTATTTTGGAAGTTACCAGAGTGACATTAAAATGTCTTTTGCTTCCTGTTTTGGAAACATTTGGAAATCACTTGCTACTTAGAGTTTTCACTCTTGTTTTTTTTCCCCTCCTAGAATTTTCTGCATTTGTATTGTTGTTAATGATTTAGCCCATTCTTTAATTTTGAATGGATCACACAGTCATTTTTGTGTCTCGCTGTCTTTTGTTGGAAGAGACATGTCTTAAATTGTTCACTGCTGAATCAGATTAAAATGACTTTAGAGGTAGGCTATTTAAAAAAATCTTTAGTTTGTCTTTCGTGGAGGGTTCATTCTCATGAACACATTGCTCAGACACAGAGTAAACTTTTTTTTCACTCTTCAGGAGCGGGTCCATTAGATTCTAAGCTAAAATGAATGAAAGTGTAAGCCTGTTTTTAATCACTCTTGGGGACGAATTTCAGATAATTCTGCTAATTTAAATGAGTGATTCTTATCTTTGTTGGAGTCAGGAGACTAACAATTTTTTGCATGATGAAGACCATAGGAGAACAACACACACAGACACACACACACACACACACACACACACGATTTTGCAAACAATTTCAGGAGATTCACAGAAGCCCTGGAGTCCATCTACACACCCAGGTTAGGAAAGTCTGTTTAGTTGGTTCTGGGAAATGTAAATTCAGGAAGGTAGGGTCTCTAAATGGTGAGCCATAAGACATAGCCTACCTTCCCCAATCTCCTAAATTATATCACTTTCCCAACACCTACTCAGGCCAAAACCCTGGAATCTTCTTTGATCTCCTTCTTTCCTTTGCCTCCCACCCCACATCAGTAAGTCCTGTTGCTCCTGCCTCAGAAATGTATCTCACATTCTCTGCACCTCCACTGCCACCACCATAGTTCAGGTCTGTTTTGAATCTCTCATCTAGTCTCCAGTAAAGGCATCCCCAATGCCATTCAGCTTTCATCCTTGCTCTGATTGAATCTTTATTTATTTTTTTCCCTACACAGCATTTAGAATGATCTTTCTAAAAGAGAACTCAGATTCTGTCATAAACCTCCACTCCCCACTAGCTGAAATGTTTTAGAGGCTTCCCCAGGCACATAGAATAAATCCAAACTGCAAACCAAGGCTGCGGAGAGCTTGCACACTTTCCTGGCACTCCAGATAGGCAGGCCAAGCTTGTTCCCGGTTTAGCAGTGTTGGCTTGGAATGTGCTTTCCTTTGCATCAGTGCATCTCTGTTTTTTTCCTCTCAACCCTTGTCTCTTCCACAATAGAGACTGCATTTTGATCTGTTTCTTGCCTGTTGTTTGTTCGCCCTCTAGAATGTACACCTTTGGAGGGGAAGGGATACATATGGCTGGTGTGTGCTGTATTCTCAGTGTCTTACACATCACCTGCCAGGTGGAATGATCTTAATTAGTTCATACTTAATGAATAAATGAAAAACATACGAAGTCCTAAAAAGTGTTTTGTCTTTACCCTTTCCTCCAAAATTTGGCTTTATGGGCTTCCTTTAGTAATTCACTGAGAAGGTCGTTTGTTAAACACTTGTTGAATACTTTCCACTATGAAATATTCTCACATCATTTCTCTCAGATTGCTAACTCACAGAGGATGGGCATTTTTGGGGGTGGGTGGTTAAATTCAGAATCTGTGAGAATGCCAAGTAAGTATAATTAAGGCTCTCTTTCTGTTTTTTGAAAGAAATAATTTTTCTGTCAACATTTATATTTGTCACAGAAGACATTTCATCACTGTCATTAAAAGAGCATACAACATTGTTATTCTCAGATCTTTCCAAGCTCCAGTGAGTTAATGGTCTACAGGTTTTCCACTTAAAATGTAAGCACCGCCTTTGGTATGTGAAGGGAAAGGCATCTTATATTTATTGTTTGCTATGCCTTTAACTGGGTGTCTTATTTTTTAAATTTTTTTCCATGGTAAAGGATGGACTGTTTTATTTAGACTAAAAAAATTATTAATAAAATTTTTAAATATTACTTTCCATTTACAGTTAATCAAAAATATTGGCTGCATTCCCTGTGTTGTACAGTACATCCTGGAGCCTGTCTTACACCCAGTAGTTTGTACCTCCCACTCCTCAACCCCTATATTGCCCCTCTCTCCCCCTCCCCACTGGTAACCACTAGCTTATCCTCTATATCTGTGAGTCTGCTTCTTTTTTATTATATTCACTAGTTTGTTTTATTTTTTTAGATTCCATATATAAGGAGTATCATGTAGTATTTATCTTTCTCTGACTGACTTATTTCACTTGGCATAATGCCCTCCAAGTCTATCCAAGTTGCCTGGCAAATGGCAGAATTTCCTGCTTTTTGTGGCTGAATGGTATTCCATTGTATATATATATATACCACATCTTCTTAATCCATTCATCTGTTGATGGACACTTAGGTTGCTTCCGTACCTTGGCAATTGTAAATAATGCTGCTATGAACATTGGGGTGCATGTGTCTTTTCGAATTAGTGTTTTTGTTTTATTCAGATATATACCCAGGAGTGAAATTGCTATGTCATATGGTAGTTCTATGTTTAGTTTTTTGAGAAACCTCCTTACTGTTTTCCACAGTGGTTGCACCAATTTACATTTAGCTGGGTGTCTTTTAGATTAGGAATTCAGGGCTTAGCTTTTTTTTAAGTGCATTTCCCTCGATTATTTTCATGTAAGTAAGTTGAGTCTGGTCTGGTTCAGTGGTCTCTGAGAAAGATTTCTTAGATTAAGCAATGAATAAGCACACATGCCATCTGCTCTTTCATCAAATATTCATTAAAGGCCAACCCTGCATCAAACGCTATGTATGGTGCCAGGTGAACCTGACGGCTAGGGAATGTTTCATATCTTCTAAGAATGTGCTACCTGCTAAATATTCCCTTTTAAGGTCTTCTTCCTTCTTTCTATCTCCCATTTTCTATTTCTTTTCTCCCATTAAGGAGTCTCTCTGTTCTATATTTATAGTTTGGCAGCTCTTTGCTTTCATGTGGTATCTGAACTGTTATGTTAGGTTGCTTCATTGGCTTGTCCAACTGCGCTGAAGATCTGATGGGAAATGGAATTTTCAATGGCTCTTTAGGGGCATAAACAAACCTGAAGTTGGAATCCATGCTTTCCAGGACCTGATAGAACTTGCCCTGGAAGGATGCTATCTACACGGGAGCTTGGGTTTCGATCTGGCCACCCCATGGAAGTAGAAACTCAACGTGCTCTCTCCTTATTCCCAAACTGGGTAGAATATAAATGTGTACATGGTAAAGTGCTGTTAAATTATTTATCTTGCTTGTGGTTTTCCAGCAGCTCTCCCATGAATTGCAGATCTTTAGCATTACTTTCTGATCTATACTAGACAAAAAAGCTTTTCACAGAGTTTTTGTAGTGATTCTCACAGCAGAGTGTATGTGTAGTTTTAAAAAAATTTTTTTATATCACTCATTGGAAATGATCCTTAAATATTTCTTTCAGCTGCTGAGCATACTTTATTCCTCTTCTACTGAAATACTTCTCCAAGTCTTAACACCTAAGAGCGTTTTTACAACGTTGTCATTGTGGTGTGTTCTCACCCCTATGTTGGCACATTATGGACAGATACTTCTGCGTGGCAGTAAATTTCTTTTTCAGTACTCTCCTAACCAGAATGATTTAAAGTTCTCATACTTCTGTATATTTGCAGGACCATACCAATAATACTGAATTTTTGTAATGGTTACTCAGAGACATTGTAAGACCTAGAAATGATTCCGTATCATTAAGGAAGGGGAAAAGGGAGTCTTGGAAAAAGTATTTCTTTTGCTTTCTAATTAAAGAATGGCAGATCCTTTGTATAGATGCTGATATTCTTCCTTCCCTCATGGCAGCTAAATCTAATAAATCTCCCCATTCTTCCCTCCTTATCCCTATCAAGGCCTCAGAATCCTCTTCACCATACTGTTCTAAGCAGCTACACAAATTACTTGGAGTGAGCAAAAGAGATGAAACCCATTTAACAAACTTGCTGTAGTCCCTGGGAGAACAGGTGATAAGCAGAGCCCCCTACTGACCTGTAGGGCTGGTCCTGGTCCTATTCCTGAAAGCACAGTGACATTGCTGGTTGCCTTGCAGAAGGAAAGAGAGCTTTGAGGTCTCACACTGGCAGTTAAATGCTCTAGTTTGTAATTGACATAATCACTTTTGCTCACGACTCCTTGGCCAGAATTCCTTGAGCTTCACCCAAGCACAAGGATAAAGGAAGTATAATCCTGTCATGTGCCTGGAATGGCAAAAATGGAAATAGTGAGCCAGTTTTACTAATGACTGCCATATTCCATTCGATGTATTTTAATGCTCAGCTTCTCAGCATATTTCACTAAGCGGAAGGTCCTCTTGCTTTGCTCATATGATTAGTAGGATATTTACTCTACTTTTTGGTTAAAAAGCTGAGATCTTCAGGCATCTCTGTGTGTAGGTAAAGGAGGCTCAGTAGTCCCAAAATCCTCTGGAACACTTGTCGTATGCAGAGTTCTACAAAAAATGAACAAAAAATTAGTCTTACTGTTTAAAGAAAAAAAAAGGATATGAGAAATGCTGCTTAGTATCTCTCTCTCTCTTTTTTTTTTTTTAAAGGGAAAGGTTTAAGCACTTACCCTGTCTTTTTTTTTTTTTAATTAATTAATTAAATTTTAAATTTATGGCTGTGTTGGGTCTTCGCTTCTGTGCGAGGGCTTTCTCTAGTTGCGGCAAGCGGGGGCCACTCTTCATCGCGGTGCAGGGGCCTCTCACTATCGTGGCCTCTCTTGTTGCGGAGCACAGGCTCCAGACGCGCAGGCTCAGTAATTGTGGCTCACGGGCCTAGTTGCTTCGCGGCATGTGGGATCTTCCCAGACCAGGGCTCGAACCCGTGTCCCCTGCATTGGCAGGCAGATTCTCAACCACTGCACCACCAGGGAAGCCCTCTCTTTTTTTTTAAGTCAGAATACACATTAGTACATGATATATCCTGATGAGTCCTGCTGTAAAGAAACCTGTTTTACCTCATTTCATTCAGTGTTTCTTAATCTTCTTTGACTACACGATATTTTTTTTCTTGTATCGTGTCTAATAACATCTCATGGAAGCAGTGTCCTAGGGAACCACTGTAGTAAATAGTGCACTAGGTACCTGGAGACTTTTATCACCTTGGGAAGCATTGAAACAGCATGGACAATTTTACTGCATGGCCCAGGATTCTCACTTTATAACTGTGTGACCTTGGATATATAGTTTCACTTAAAAAAAAATTTTTTTTAAATTTATTTTATTTTTAATTTTGGCTGTGTTGGGTCTTCGTTTCTGTGCGAAGGCTTTCTCTAGTTGTGGCAAGTGGGGGCCACTCTTCATCGCGATGCGCGGGCCTCTCACTATCGCGGCCTTTCTTGTTGCGGGGCACAGGCTCCAGATGCGCAGGCTCAGTAGTTGTGGCTCACGGGCCTAGTTGCTCCGCGGCATGTGGGATCTTCCCAGACCAGGGCTCGAACCCGTGTCCCCTGCATTAGCAGGCAGATTCTCAACCACTGCGCCACCAGGGAAGCCCTAGTTTCACTTTTTTTGACCTCTGCTTCTGAACCTGGAAAAATGGGGGTGATATTATCTACCTTCAATGCATTGCTGATTATCACTAGGACATAATAGGTAGCGCACAAATGTTGTATATTCTCTCCTTCCCTTACCGATATCATTTACTTTCCCCCACATATTTAGTTTAATATAAGCATGTAACTTTTTTTCCAATTCTGATTCTCTTAGGATAATCAATATAGGATTCTTTTGCCTTGAAATATTCACAGACTATGTGAAATTTAAACCAGAGAATCTGCACCAGAGTGCATCCCGGCTGCGGGCTCTTCTTTCATTTTACTTTCTTTGAAAGCCACCCATTTACTTCTCCGTATGAATATGATTCTCCCCTCTAAGCATCCAGATCAGTGCAGAAGTTTGGGGATTGCTCAGGGCAGATCTGCCAGGGGAGAGATACCTGATTCCTCTCCCGCAGATGACTAAGGACTTGTATCTTTGGCCCAAAGCATTCTCCAGGACACAACATGAGAATTCTAGAAGATACTTGTGAGATGCTTGCATTGAAATCCAGGTATGAGCAGAATGCTATCATTATCTTAATTACATTGTGCTGGAATTTATCATACTCTGGAAATTAAATTTGCTTAAAATTACATTCATGCCATTTATGCTTATGGTTGACGAATATTCTATGAAGTCTTCTTTGAGTTACTGAAGTGGGTTTGTTAACATCCCATAAAGAAAGGTGTGGCCCAAACTGTCAAGATGCTTCTTTAGAATTGTATTGGTTCATTTTTTGGACAATATTTCTACCTTTCTGCTTAAAAAAAATCACAGAATTACCTACATTGTGAATAGTACATTACTTTTGAGATGCCACCTACTTTGATTCAAAACTCTGCAACTGTGCTACTTAACTCAAATAACTTGAATCTTTTCTCAAAAATACCTCACAGTCATCCTGGTGGTGTTTTTTGAAGTGACATTAAGAATTATTTTAGGGCTTCCCTGGTGGCGCAGTGGTTGAGAGTCTGCCTGCCGATGCAGGGGACACGGGTTCGAGCCCTGGTCTGGGAGGATCCCACATGCCGCGGAGCAACTGGACCCGTGAGCCACAACTGCTGAGCCTGCGCGTCTGGAGCCTGTGCCCCACGACGGGAGGGGCCGCGATGGTGAGAGGCCCGTGCACCGCGATGAAGAGTGGCCCCCACTTGCCGCAACTAGAGAAAGCCCTCGCACGAAACGAAGACCCAACACAGCTAAAAATATATAAATAAATAAAGTAGCTATTAATTAAAAAAAAAAAAGAATTATTTTAAACATTTGCAAGGACTAGGATTATTTATTAGAGCAAATAATTCATTACACGGGGTCTGCAGAAGTCTGCAATGCAAACTGGAAA
The DNA here is from genome assembly GCF_965194805.1 of Balaenoptera borealis. Lineage (NCBI taxonomy): Eukaryota > Metazoa > Chordata > Mammalia > Artiodactyla > Balaenopteridae > Balaenoptera > Balaenoptera borealis. The sequence goes on from NC_138869.1 coordinate 33,606,762, forward strand.
GTTCCTTGTTTGTCATTAAACTACATACTGATCTGCAGTAGAGATGAATACAGACTCTTCTTTTTTTATAGTTCAGAAGAATGACTAATTCTTCATCATATTATTTGATGTCGACTTACTCCATATTCATATATACACATGCTAATCAGCTTCATTGGGATCAGTGATATTTTGATGGTTTGATTTATTTTAGTGACTTTTCTGTTCTGAATCCCTAGAGTAGATCAGATTTGGAAAAATAGATGGGAGCAAGTCTGAGCAACTCTGAGAATAATATTCTGCTGTTGTCTTTAATTAATCATCTGAATCAGTACATTTTCATTTCTGTGTCACGACTCTATATTTAAATATTTCATATTTGTCATGGAAATGCTCATAAAATTCTTTTTTAAATCATCAGTTATTATCCTTGATGAGCAAATTTCAAACTTATCAAATTTTTTGGAATAAAAGTGTAGCAACATAATGATCATTTGATATTGTTGGGACAGTTCTCACTTTTACAGCATCTCATTTTGTTCTTGATTCCACCAGACCTTTGCAGTTGTTTTTGTGGTTCATGACAGTTGTTGGCTATCAGCTGGGGTACCTTAGTTCTCTTTCACTTGGCTCCTGTCTCCAGTAGCCTAGCTGGACTTTTTCCACAGCTTGTTGGTCTCCGGGTTCCAAAAAGACAGAAAAAAACAGAAGTTGCAAAGTCTGTTAAGGCCTGACCTTGGAAAGTCACATAGCAACACTTTTATCACATTCCACTGGTCAAAGCAAGCCACAGGCCAGTCCAAACTCAGTGGGAAGGGAAATAGACTCCAACTTTTGGTGAGAGGAGCAGCAAAGTCACTTTGCAAAGGGGCATGTAGGATGGGAGGGATTCTTGTGCTAATATTGGTGAATAAGCTACCACAATATCTTTAGGTGTTTCATTGGTGTAAAGATTCCATTTCATTTCTTTCTTGCATTGTGTGTATTCTGAACTGGCTGTGTGTCAGCAAGAGTTCAGCACAGGGTCTGGCACGTTGCCACATCACTTTAACATGGCAAAAACACCCTACATGTTCATGCAAAAGGACGGAGACAGTCACTTCTGGGCTGGTGGTGAGAGTGGAGAAGAAGAGGGAAAGAAAAGGCATTACCCAGTTTCTGGTAGTCCTTGGTGATATAAATGATGCTATGAGAAAGTCAATGGCTCCCAATAATTAGACTGTCCAACAAGCAATGGGATTTTCAGTGTGTCCGACAGCCTGACTCATTGACATAGACTGTAATACCTAATCTCCCTCCTATCTGTCAACCCAGGGGAGCTCAAGTTACCTTGAAGAAACTGAAGCTCAAAGCTGGAAAAGGGCAAAAATTCAGGCTCTGCATCCCTCTTACTTCCTCCCGCTGATAAAGATGGTTTTCTCATTCTTGATCCCCTTGTTCACAGTTCCCTGTTAGAACAAGGGCATACTCAGGGCTTCCTTTGCCCAGCACTGAGGCCTCCTTCCACCGTGGGGTTGTACGTCCCCTCTGCTTTCTTCATTTGAGGCTGGGTTTTTCTCAGGCAGTTAGCAGTTTTGCACAGTATGTTTGTATTTCATGAAGTGTGATTCTCTTCCATGAACAGAAGGACTCTGGGAATGGAGGGCACACTTTTAATGAGAGGACCGGCAGAGACTGAGTCATGAAAGCTATACAAAGTGTAACATCACAATGCTATGCTTAATAACATGGACTTCGGAATCAGACAGATTTGGGTTGAATTCTAGTTTTAGTCTCCTACGGAGTGTGCTGTCTTGCACAGATTTCTTATTTTCCGTGAGCTGTAATTTCCTCATCTGCAAAATTGGAATTATAATAGTCCTCCATTGGTTTGTTGGAAAGATGAAGTCAACGAGAGTCCATATATAAATGAAACGGTGATTTTGGCCAAAGGAAGAATACCCGACAACTTTCTTTGATGCATAAATTGCTAGGCCATTGTCAAGGATAGATTTTGGTCCAAATTTGGAGAAATAGTTTCTGATTTTAGAAAATGGAAATGCAGGACCATACTGAAAAGTTTGTCTAACACCCCTAGGCAGAGTTAGATCCTGCCTTCTCTATGCTCCCACAACATTCTGTACTGATTTCTATCAATAGCACTCATCTCTCTGCGTCGTATGATCTGTTTGTGCTACATGACAGTTTGGGATAATAGAGTGTGAACACTTCAAGGTCAGTTACTCTGTCACATTCATCTTGGCATCCTAAATTTTCACACAAACTCCAGACTGAAAGGAGGCTGTAGTTGTGGGATGGATGGATGAGTGAGTTGCCAGCCAACCCTCCGGTTGGTTCACTCTCCTGTTTGTAAAGTCCACTTTAAATCTCATCTGCACTAAAAACTCTTCTTTGAATTTCCTCTGCTATGAGAAATCCCTTTGTCGACCATAGGAACTAAATCATAATTATTGACCTTCTCTTCTTTAAAAAAAAACTATTATTACTAAACGAATGTGTCTCCTTTAGATTATAGGGAGAGGCCAGATCCCATTTGATAATCTCTTTCACAGGCTTTCAGACATAGTGAGTACTGGATAAACATATTAAATTCAATTGAGTAGATTACCTTCTTTGAGGGTTATCATGCACGTTAGCTAAAAAGTCTCTTCAGAGGTGTTAATTCTACGCAAAGAGGACCCAGGAGAAAGTGTGTTCTTGTAGCCCATGCACAATATGGGATTTGCCCGCTAACAAGGCGTAAGAGTCTCCAAATTAAATTATGTTGCACCTGTGATATTACCTTAAAACAACTGGCATATAAACAGTGGCAGTAGAATTTCAAGAGCTGTCTGCTGTTCTTCAAAATTACTTTGCTTGCCCTGAGTAGCTTGTCTAAGAACACCATGGAGCACATGGTACCCACCGTCTTCGGGTAATATGGTATTTTCTTCTAAGGCTTGTGCACTTATTTTGAGAAAATAATTGTATTCTCAGAAGAATTTGTGAGTAACACACTGTTTTGGTGCTCTCATGTGTTTGCAGATCACATGCTTCATTTTTCCATTTGGTAGTGGCAGAAACTCCTTGAGTTGTGATGGGGTGTAATACTCGTGATTTATCTATGTGGTGTCAATACCACAACACATTTTATGGTTGTGATTAGTCTTCAAAGGCATCAGAATTATTACAGAGTCATGAAAATGTTCTACTGTGTTCACATATTTTTCTTAGAAAGGTAATTTTTTTAAGATACATAAGATTTGTCCAATATGCTATTAAGATAACATTGTAGTCCTCAATTTAGGAAAAGAGGAATACCCTCCCCCCTATACTTTCAGTTTCCTTTACTTAATTTTTTTCTGATGTGATTCCTCTAAATCAGGGGCTGACACTCCAAGGCCCACCGGCCAAATCTGGCCAGGCTCTTCTTTTTGTATATAAATGTTTCCTGGGATATAGCCACACCGATTTGTGTTTGTATTATCTATGGCTCCTTAGGCATATGGCCCACCAAACCTAAAATATTTACCATCTGGCCCTTTGCAGAAAAGGTTTGCTGATCTGCTTTGAATTCTTTATGAACCTCTTTATATTTTCAGGTAGCCGTGGGATAATTCATCCCACTCAGAGGTTCCGCATGGTTCCTCTAGAACCCTTGCCTTACTCAGGTGCCCCAGGTCCCCACTGCATTGGGCAGCCCTCTGTGCTTCTATCTGTGCCCCGATAGTACTGCGGTTGTGTATTTCAGTGCCTGTCTCCCGGACCGGAAGGCCAGGAACACCTTCTTACTCTCCTTTGCTGTTCCCAGAGCCAAGTACAGTGTCCATACTTAAGTGATGCTCAGTGTTCATTGAAGGAACAGATGAGTGACACGTCTCAGTCAATGTAAAGCAGCATTTTAATAGATACAGTTTATCTGAGACTCTTGAGTATTCTAGAAACTACTTCTTTCTAGTTATAAAAGGGTTTTTAAAAAAGGCTTTTACCTTCATAATTTTATTTCCTTTCGGCTCATGTGAAAATCAGTTTATGTTAAAAATGAGTTTACATTTCTCCAGCTTTCATCTAACATTAGTTCTAACCATGCTAGATCTTAAGGATAAACTTCTTTGAATTCAAAAAAATATATTGCAGACTATCTCAATCTTGTATAGATGATTGAAAAGTAAATGAATGTCATCTCCATTTTGTCAGGGTTTTAGTACTCAGAGGTGGCTGATACAAGGGTCTGGTTTATTATTTATTCTCTCATTCCAGCAAGACTTACTAAGTGTCTCTGGTGTTGTAGGTGGCCGTGAAAGAGCAATAAACAAGACAAAGCCTTTACTTTTGTGGAGCTTCCTTTCTCATCTGGGTACATAGTAACCAGCCAAGAAAACTGCCAGCTGGTGGCAGGGGGGGCTGTGAAAAGATTAAAATAGGGTGATATAAGAGTGAGTAAGCAAGTAGCAGTTTGAAGTCCCTAGCAGTTCATTGTTCTTTTGAGAGAGTGGCATTGGAATTAGGATCTGAATGATAAGAAAGAAGCTGGCCATGTGAAGATCAGGGGGAATTGATCTAGGCAGAACAAATAACCAGGACAAAACCCCCAAATCTGAGAAGGAGCTTAGTGTGTTTGAAGAACAGAAAGAAAGCAAATATGGCAGATGTGTAGTATGCTAGAGAGGAGTGAGGAGAAACAGGCTCAGGAGGTAGGTGGGCATTAGTCAGGATGCAGCCTATGGTAAGGCTAAGGCTCAGGCTCTTGTCTTCTCTGGTTGTAAAGGAACTGAGGGAAGACGGTTGATGCTGACCTTCTGATGCCCCATTAGTGCCCAGCATGGCCCCAGGGAGTGTGACGGATAGTGAATCTGCTCCTGGCCAGGTCAGCTACTCACACTGCAACCAGAGGCTCCAGAGCCGCACCGTGTGTAATGTCAGACCCAGCTACCTCCTCCGTGTAGGGTGATGTGGAACCCACTTGTGTGGCCCTTTCTAGGCTGAGATGGCTGTTTGGCCATCCTCTGGGTCCCAACAGAACAAAGACAATGATCTCCCACATGACCACCTGCAGAAGTAAGCACCCTTGAGAGTAATCTCCATTTCATCTTATTTTTTGCATCAAAATGTCTGTGTGTGATATGCAGATAAGATGACTTTTTAACAAAAGGTTGGGTTGCAGGGAATATTATGTCAGGACAATGTTGCCTAAATGGGTTGCTGAAAAATATTCACCTAAATGAGAATGTGCTTAGCCTGTTGAAATCTTTTGTGATACGTTGTATTTCTATATTAATATTCAGCTACAGTAAAAAAATGTATGTGATGTATCACCCTGTGGTTAGGTATGTACAGGATAGAACATCTCACACGTTCCACCGTTTTGGTTCCGTTCCATAAACAGTTTGATTCATTAAACTTGGGTCAAGCTGATTCTTAGCATCGGGTAAAAAAATGGACAGGTAATAAGATACAGTTTTTTATGGCATTGAAAAAAACCTTTCAGATGTCATTGATATTACTAAAGTAACGTTAGACACAAAGATTGCCAGATTCATTCCACCAGTTTTCACAGTAAGCAGTTTTTTAAATAGAATGTTATTCCCTTCCCCACCTAGTTGCTGTGTGTAGACATAGCCAACCACAGTAATTATGAATATTGTTGGAAGCTTGCAAAATTGTCATCTTGCTGTGGTTTGGTGAAGTCAGAGCCTAAGGGAGGGTGTAAATTAAAGCAGGAAGGAGGAAGATGGGGAAAGGGCTCTTTTAACAACAAAAAAAGCAACTCAGTGGGAGTGGAGGCTGGCAATCTGCTCAGAGGAAATGAAAGGAAATTCTCCATTTCTAAATGGTTCATTGACCCATGATAATAAAGCAGCCCTGCCAAAGAAGGATAATTATCTTTTTAAGTATCAGATGCCCTGTGGGTGAAGGCCTCCCTTCTCCTCTCTTGAAAAATGAACTCAGATTAAACAAATACTCGTTTTCCTAGTTTACCTTTGACATGAATTTCCTGATTATGAGCAAAATTAATCAGTTTTCCCTCTCTTTTTCCCCCTGTCTTATGGAAATCAGGCCCGCCCAGCTGAGCTCAGTGCATTTCGCCTTGGGTCCTCAGTCCTACCAGTAGTATGGTGGGCTAAAATGCTTGATATTCTGGTGAGACTAGCAACTGCAGACTTGTGGTTTTATTATGCCCCTTAGCTGCTTGGCTCAAGGCAGAAGCATGCTCTTTTAAAACAAGAAACAGAAAAGAACATTTGCTTTTTTTCTCCTGCTGGTACCTGAAAACTGAACAAAAATTAAGGTAGCTTGTGTGTGTATACATATGTATGTGTACATGTCTATATGTGTATACCCATACATTTATGAGTTCAGATACAAAAAGAAACTGAAACGTTGTTGATGATGTGACGCTGAATGTTTATTTGCTACCAACAAATGATCAAACTTGCATCCTTTTTCTCTAGAATTTGTTGTTTGTTCAGACCAATAATGTAAATATGTTAATTTGTCTGACTAATAGAATACATTAAGATGGTTTCATTTGCACAAGCAGACAACCCTTGTTTTAAATTAATGATTTACCTTCAACTGCCTTCTTGAATTCTTAATAATCAGTTTGAGGAATGCTTGTCATTAGTTGCTTAACCGTGTGGCACATCTCCTTGTTATAAATGAAGTTCACTGTACATTTTCAGAATCTCTATACTCCTTTTAAAAATAAAATACTGTTGTCTTTTGATTACATATTTCTCTACAGAGATTGCAATTGAAGTTTTGATTGTGACGCTCTTAATAGAAAAACCAATTGAATATTCCAGTTGCTTTTCCAACCCAGGGCCTTTGGCTGCTTGAGAAGACAGAGCTTGAGAATAGGGGTCAGGAGATAATGGTCCAGAATAGATCTTGCCTTGTGGCATAATTATTTCAGCCAGCACTTAAGTCTCTCTGAACACTGATGTCTTTTTCTCTTAAGAGAAATTCTTCAGTGCGCCATAGCTTCTCCTTTAAAGTATAATTAACCATGTTTGTAAGCTCTCTTTGAACTCCTTGGAGTTCAGTGGTTGGTAAATATTTGTTCTTTTATTCCTTAGCCTTTGCGAGTTCAGGCCCTGGGCCAAGGGGATTCAAGGCTGTGGGTATAAACTTCTTGGTAAAAATGGTCCCTAAAGCAAGCAGAGTGTACCTTAACAGACCTCACTGCAGATGTCCTCGTGTGTCCCCTCCGGCCAGTGGAGCGCTTCCGAGACCTGCGTCCCAATGAAGTGGCCGACCTGTTTCTGGCAGCACAGAGAGTCGGGACGGCGGTGGAGAAGCATTTCCAGGGCACCTCTCTCACCTTTTCCGTGCAGGTGAGTGTATAGAGAGCTCGCTCATCCAGGGCCACCCTGCTATCCACAAGGCCCCGACGTGGGCTTGGTGAACAGGGTAGAATATCAGCGGAGGCAACGCGCGCGGGGGCGTTGACCAAGCAGCTGGGAGTATTGGACGTGTGATGTGTGTGGTGAGCATGAAGACATTCCAGATCTTTTATTGGAACTGGGGCTGGACATGTCATTTTGATGCCAGGATAAATATGTTTTGAGCCCTGCTCTATTCCTAGGGGAATAGAGATATGCAGGTTAGGTAGGGCCTCGCCCTCACAAGGCTGACCTTTTTGATTCAAGCCTCAGTGATCGATTATGGATCGATTATGGTATGAAGCTGGATTGACTGAGTGTTCAGTGTGGCCTACTTCCTGGTAAAGAAGCTAGACCCCCAATCACTAGAGATCTTTAGGCCGAGTTTGAGCCAACGCTTGTCAGTGTGGGAGGAGGAGGTACGCGGTGGGTCATCAGCTGTGGGAATTGAGTGAATCTTCAGGTCGTAATATACCATGAGCCCCTTCCTATCACCCATGGAAAGAGCTGCGGGTATCTATATGTAATTAAAGCCTTGTGTGGCCTTGAGATTTGATGACTCTCCAAAAACCCTTTGGAAAGAAGTGGATGGTTTCATAATGCAAGACCTTGTACTCAGTGCTTTAGGTAAACTGGATATTTATCATCCTTCCTCTGCCCTCCTCAGCTCTCCACCGTAGACTTTAAAAGAGAACAGATAGAGGAGGCCACCGTTTTCAGGTCGTGAAAGGCCCTGACTAGAAATACTTATCTGCATTTTTATTTATTTATTTATTAGCCGCGCCATGCGGCCTGCGGGATCTTAGTATCCCGACCAGGGATCGAACCTGTGCCCCCTGCAGTGGAAGCGCAGAGTCCTAACCACTGGACCGCCAGGGAATTCCCTCATCTGCATTCTTTAAAAAAAACCTTTTGCCACCATGTCTGTGTCAAGAGTATCTAAACTTCCTTGTAACATACTGTGTGTGTGTGTGGGTGGGGGTGTGTGTGTGTGTGTGTGTCTGTCTGTGTGTATTGTGTATTAACCCCCTTGAGTCACCTTCAAGCAGGTAGTTAAGCTCAGGGTGTTTATTAAGCTGATGCTGCAAATCATGTTTCCAGAGAGACCAAATGAAGGCAACTGGGTGAAGACATCTGTCAGTGTTTAATGGAATACTAGAAGAAAATTCACATTCATAGGAAATGGCCAATGCTGGTTATCTAACATGATTTGCTAGAAACTTAATTCCAAAAATATAGAAACTGATGTTAAAAAATATAGAAACTGTTGCTATTATATAAAGCACTTAGAGTACTTTCATATATGTGGTGTTTTCAAACTTTTTAAAACTTTAACGTACAGTAAGACATATATTTATTTCACAATCATATATTCCCCTCTCCCCCTACAGACATGTAGATAAAGGAAACAGAAACTTCACAAAGCAGTGTTTACCTATTCTGTGCAGTCTAATAGTTTTTGTTCTGTTATCTGATTTCTTTTGTCTTCAGTGCTGGTCACAACCCATCAAGTTGACTTTATGACCCACTAATAAATAGGTTGAGACTCCAAGTTTGAAAACCACTGATTACACAGGTCTGCTTTATCTTCGCCATTGCAGGGCAAGAATTCTCACCCCAAGTAGTTTGGGTCTTAGAAGTAGAAAGACTTACCTAAATTTTCAGAGTTGTCATTCAATTTTGAAATTTCTGATTATAGAAACATTGCATGTTCTGCTATTCCAAACCAGCTGAGCACTTACTTGCTTTTGCTTTGTATTGTGCCTGATGACTAGACGAGTTTGCTTATTTTTAGCTAAGCAAATAGTTCTGTTGGGCTTCAGAAAGCCGAGGGAAGGACCCAGGATGGGAAAAGAGCTCAGCTACAATAAACACTTGCACCTTTTCTCCCAAGGTCAGAAGAGCCAGAGAGGGCCCACTCTTGGGCGCTCCTCCTGCATGAGACAGCCCATATTCTTGCCTCTTGCTTAATGGATTATGTTTATAGCAATTTCCTGAGTAGAGACTTAAAGTAATCAGGCATTAATTAAGCTACATCTGGTTTAAAGATAACCGAAAGGTGTGATACTTCACCTCCCCAAATATTTCCAGTCTTCCTTTAATGCAATTAAAACCGTAGCCAAAAGCAAAGAGCATGAAAAGTAGGAAAGGGGTTGACTCACTGGATAATTTATATCATTTTTATACATAACTTCTTACTCTCAGGAGGAAATGGAGAACCGTTGGGCCCCATACCTTTGAAGCGAATGGTCCCCATGAGGAAACTATAAATTAACACACAATGAAATTGGATTTAAATTATTAACAGGCAATATTTCTGAATAAGCAGGAGATACCATCTATCTGTTCTCACCTGTCTTTTTTTTTTTTCCCCCTATTTCTAGGATGGCCCCGAAGCCGGACAAACTGTGAAGGTGAGTGCTTATTATGTGCATACAAATTAATAGGGGGCGATTATGAGAACTAATAAAAAATCACACTGAGTCATTTGGAGCACATTGCTGCTTCATTATGTTATCTTCGAGGTCAGAGAGACCCTCGGTGTTGGAGCCATAAATCGTGACATTGTAAACTTTGCCAAGCAATATGTTTCACATTAGTTTACAAGACATTTACCTTTTGTAGTAAAGTTATTATTGTTCAAATGCTAAAACAGAAACTAAATCATGGAGTCCTGAAAGAGAAACCGAAGTCAAAGGAGTTCATGGGAGGTAGTGTCTAGGAAACAGCACGTATGCCGCATGTGGATTGGTGGGTCTCCCGTTAAGCCTGCGCCTCTGTGGCAGCCTTCTGGTTCTCCACACCGTGTATTGTTGCTTTGCCATTGTTGAGCGGAGGGCTCACAGATATGGTGGCCCCACGGTTGTCCCTTCACTCCTCGCCCTTTGCTTCCCTCTGTTCTCCTTTCCACCCACACACCTACTCTTTTCCTCCCTTCGTACTTAATACCAAAGTTCAACATAATGGAGTCAGTGAAGCTCAAAAATGAGTTTTTAAGTGTGCCAGAAGACGGAAGGAGGATTTATTAGGATAGTCTCTGCTTCCCTAATAAAGTAAAATAAAAGAATAAAATCCTGGCTGATTCTGAAGCTGAGTTTCAGCCCCCTTCATACAAATGTAAATGCCTATGCAGTTAGTTCCTACGCCTAAATCATAGAAAAGGCCTTTTTATTCTTTTTCTTTGTTGTGTGTGTGTTAGAAATCTGAAGCAAGTCTAACTGGGGTGCTTATGTTACATTTTGCGAAATAAGATTTTATGGCTTTGAGACTGGCTGTGAGTGAGTAAGGTAATGCTTGGTACCAAACAATGGCAAATAAACATCATCCTCTTTTGATATTCGTCTGCATATGGTTTTAATGCTTAACATAACTACCTCGGGACTTTTGAAATAGAATCTCTGGGAAATATTTTTGAGGAGCAAATGTCCTACAGAGATTGCCACCAAATTCCTTATGATAAAAAAGAGCTAGCCTTGCTCCAGACACACAGTGTGATAAGGACAGAGGGGCTTCACAGCTTTCCCCCACCTCCGTGCCAGGGTTCTAAACATGCCAATGCTAAAAAAAATACAGTATAATACGGTAGCTTCGTTTTGAAATTGTTTTTGGAAGTACAAAATGTAAGTGTTTAAACCTGGTTGCTAGATTTCTTTTTCTTTTTAAAGAATATTCATTTATTTATTTATTTGGCTGCACCGGGTCTTATGTGGCACACGGGGGCATGCGGGATCTAGTTTCCTGACCGGGGAATGAACCTGGGCCTCCTGCATTGGGAGGGCAGAGTCTTAACCGCTAGACCACCAGGGAAGTCCCACTAGATTTTTAAAAAAATCAGTATTCAAATATAAATTACAACACCACCAGATTAGTTAGGTGCTTTGTGCAGTATCTATTTGATGAAATTCCTTCAGCCATTGAAAGTAACGCTGCAGAGGCATAGCTAGTAGCATGGGAGAAATTCAAACCATGTCAAGGGGCATGCAGAGATTGACAGTCTGCACAACATAAACATATCTGAAATTTATATGAATATATAGGTTATATGATCTCAAAATTTTATTTTGGGAATCTGAATGGGGCGTTAATCTAAACAGGGCATTTTCCTAGACAAGCAGGCACTGAATAGAGACAAAAAGTAGATTAGTGGTTGTCAGGGGCTGGAGGAAGAAGGGAAGGAGAAATGACTAGTAACAGGTAAGAGTTTCTTTTTAGGGTGATAAAAATATGGAATTAGTGGTGATGGTTGTGCAACATTATGGATATTTTTTAAACCCACTGAATCGTACATTTTTAAATGGTAAATTTTATGTTATTTGACATATATCTCAATTAAGAATGATAATAAAATAAAGCACAATAAAAAACCCCAGCAAGCACCAAGTCTAGCAGGGCTAAGCACCATGACTGTAGACTCTCTGACTCTAGTACCGACTACTTTTTCATGTCCCAATGATCTGGCCAAAATTTTTAATGGTTTTGTTAGCTTTGATGGTGGGGTGATGGAGTAATTTATGGCACTCATATATAAATTGTTGAATGTGGTTCTTATCGTCACTGCCATTGTAATTTAGCTTAAGTTGATTTTTTTTTTACAGTTCTTTTTTTTAATTGGCAGATTATGTTCTTTTGGACATCTTTCAGTTGTTTCCTGTATGATCCCTAATTTCCCCTGTATGAATTAGCAGGGCCATCTCAAATCGTTTGTGTAATGTTAAATGGCTAAAAGAAAACATCCATATGCATTTGACCCTTAAGTAACAGGACTTTGAACTGTGAGGGTTCACTTATACAGGAATTTTTTTCAGTAGTAAATACTACAGTACTACAGGTAGGTGGTTGGTTGAATCTGCAGGTGCAGAACTGCGTGTATGGAGGGCTGCCTGTGAATTATACATGGATTTTCTACTTCGAGGGAGGGTCGGAACTCCTAACCCCCAAGTATTAAGGGTCAGCCCTACATACAACTAAAACCTCAGTGGATGACAAAGTTTTGAAAACTGTCCTTTTAGACCAAGTCTACATATCACAAGTTGTCTAATCTATTTTTTCTAAGTGTGATTCTTATACTACCTACCTGAGAATTAATTTTGATGTTACTTTAATAAAAAGGTTGATTCTGTTTTTATTCTAAATTTCCTGATTTAGAATCTTTGTGTTTGGGGCTTGGGAATCTTCATTGTTAACAAGCACACCGCATGATACTTCTCAGAATGTAAATATTTACCAGCCTTGCTGTTTTATGGTGATAAAAGTAGTAGGTGGTGATGGCCACATAACCTTGACCCAAGGAAGCCAGGAGTCGGCCCCTCCAGGGAGTAAAGCTAATCTCGGAGAGGCAGCAGTGAGTGGTGGCGTGAAGCGAGATCTTAATCCCCTGCCCAGGAATTGAACCTGGGTAGCCTGGATGAAAACCAGGAATCCTGGCCACCACACCCCCTGGCTCTTGCCCCCAGTGAAAAATGCATTTCTTACGGAAGCAAAAGCTGTAAAAACAGGTACAAGTTTATTATTAGAGATATAGCACAACAACAGGTGGGAGAGCACACAGAGAAACCGTTTGTTTAGTTAGGACAGAAGCAAGGCAGAGATGCACTCCGGGAGAGGAAGGGTGTGGGCGTCCTCCTGAATGAGGAGGAACGCAGTGAAGAGGCGGTTAGGTCATTTATACAGGGCAGTTCTTCCGGGTCTTTGTTTACCTTTGGCCAATTACCTGGTTTCTTCTTCCACATCTGCTCTGCCCTAGGACCCTACCCAACATGCGTGCGCAACGTTTTTCCAAGATGGATTTCAGCCCAGAGGTCTATGGGACGGCCTTAGCATCACGTATTATGGGGTGTGCCCCTCCTTTTGACCCCCAAGGAGCCTTTCTGCGCATGTGCAATGTTTCCCTTGTCTCAAGGATGGGAAATGTGTGACCTCTTGATCTTTTAGCAGGGTTTAGTCCCTCTCTGTCCCTGCCATAAAAGTGTCCAATGTCCGGTTATCTACCCTATTCCTGTTGTTGTTTCTCATATCAAAGTGCAGATCTCGAAATACAGACAGGAGTCTGCTCATAAATATGTAGTCCGGAGCCCGTTTGTCTCTTGCCTCAGGAAATGTAAACAAGGGGCTGGTAATGAATGTCCGGCCTGAAGCCCATCTTCTTCTCACCCCAGGAAGTGTGAACAGGAGGCCAGTTGTCAATGTCTAGCCTGGGGCCCATCTACCTCCTGCCTCAATGCCACATGGTCAGTATTTAGCTGCCAGGTTTTGAAAGCTACAAATCATGACTAAGCATTTCAGATTTTGAAATTCACACAGTTGAACATTATGAGGCACTATCTGACAGCCTGCCATGGAAAACGCAGTGACTATTTTCTTCTTCTTTGCTTCTGTGTCTGACTCTTGGTACCCCGCCTGACGCCTGGGCCCTAAACCATTTTTGTCTCATGTTGGGTGGTAAGAGCAATAAGCCCAGCAATGATCCCTTCCCTTGCTGTTGTTAGCGGAAGTGCACCACTGAGCGAGCCTCTTGAACGTGGTGCCCCTTTAGGGTTTTTTTGTTTTGTGGGCTTTAAATTCTTATTTGCAAAGAACAAGAGTGGCCTAGCTTACTCAGTAAGGCATTTGTAACGAAAGGGAAATATCAAACTAAAAATGTGACCTCTTATTTCTCGATTTTTTATTAACTCTCCCGTTTGAGTCTAAAAGTAGGAGGGCACTGCTCTCCACCAGGTGATTAATTGCAGCAATTTTGATATCCTGCAGGCTTGAGAAATGATCCCTTTCTTCTGGTCTCAGCCGTATATCACCATATGCATATCCATATTACCATGTACCTATACAGCCATATGTTCCTGGGTCATCAGCCTTCCCTGACCAGCCCCTCCCATCTGAGTAGCCCTCCTAAACCCCTTACTTCCTATCCCGTTTGCCTTTGTCGACTAAAAACAAAAAACAAAAACCTAAAAGTTGCGAGTTGTGTTTTATTCGAGGACCTTACTGAGGACGTTAGCCTGGGAAGACAGCCTCTCAGAGAGCTCTGAGGGACTGTTCCCAAGAGGTCAAGGAGGAACCAGGATATACAGGAGTTTTGCTGAAAAAAAAAAAAAATGTAGTCAAACATCAAAAGATTACTGATAATCACAAAAAACAGACATCTCAAGTTAATGGTTTTTTAGTGCTTTTCTATGTATGGGAAGATGCAAGAGTTCAGCTCATTGATATTATTCCTTTGACATGCGTCTTTACTATCTAGGGCCAGTACCCTGTTTTTCTCCAACTTGAGTTGCCCTCAGGGTGCCCTGTAGGGGCCGCTGCCCTGGCTGATGGCTTGATGACAGGCAGCATTCTTTGTTCACTAAAATGGCAGGCAACATTTTTTGTCCACGCCTTATTTGATTTCCTTCAAGGCCCTCTTCACTGTCTTTTATTTGTTTGTGTGTTACTTTTTTTTTTCCTGTACTCATATTATTTCTTTAGTCCCTGGAGAATGTAAGCTTCGTGAGAACCTGCATCTTACCATTGTTTACCGTGGCTCTCTTGGGCAGTGTGGGGAGGAAAATGGAGATGATAATGGTACTTAGCATGACAGAACAAATACTTCTAAGCTTCTAACTTCAGTTAACATGAAGAAGCAGATGGTATGTCCTTGTATTTCAGTGAGCAGTCAGAGGTGTGGGTTTTCTGGAATTTCTATCCGGAATCTCCCTTATTTTGGCATCACTGACAAAGGCCAGAATTTCCACTAATCAAGTTCCCAAATCATACTCCAAAATGTAATCCAGCTAGTCAAATCATTAAGGCAATGTTCAGTCCTTTAAAAGGGATGCTACTGAATAAGTTTAATGTGAGCTTTTAGAACAATTATTACGTGTGTCTTTGGGTGGGAGAGTGCTTTAGGTATATTAAAGAGAGATTTATGGCAGGCAGGTAATCTAGAATTTTATAAGAGCTATTTATAAAATATGCTTGCTTACACTCTTCTGTTTATGGTGCTTGAATCCTCTACTTACATACTTAATTTTATAGTGTTAATGCAGTGGGAAGTGTCTCTTATTAACTGTTGATACATTAGCAATTACTTTTTCAGATTGCTTTGGGAAGAACAAGGAAAGGAATTCTTTAAAGAACTGTGATTTAAAAATTAAAGAAACAAACAAATAAAGTCTTGCATTCACTGAGGAGTTTCTTGGGTCCCTTCCACAAGGAGATTTGGTAATCTTTTCAATTCATGAACTTAGAGGACACTTTAGCTCTCAATAAAGTCCAGGAGTTAATACACTTTGACATCAGTCAGAGGCTCCATAGGAGTATTAGCTGTGCTAATTTATTAGCTGTGTGACTTTTGGGCCAGCCTCTTAACCTCTCTGAACATTCATTTCCTCATTTTTCAAATGGGGGAAACCCTATCAAATGTATTGAGTGATGGTGAAAAGAAACTGATATGAAGATGTGAATAGAACGCCCAACCCACCACATCTTTTCCCTAGGACCTTATGCATGTTTCTTAATTTTAATCTTACCCTCAGTTTTCACGTCCCTAAGACAGGCTAAGGTGTCACTTAGGGAGAATGTTTGTGGTATAGAGTTTGTTTGTGGCCCTGCCTAGTTCACTTAATTATACACTAAATTCTCTCACTATTAATTATTGCCTTTTAGCTTAAATTCTTAAAAAAAAAAAACTTTCTTCTGATCATATCACTTGTGTAGTTTGAATAACTAGTTTGAACTTTTATAAAATTGACCACTTGAACATTCAGAAATCTGCCTCATTAATTGGGGTGAGAAATCTCTGCCCTGATACTTTTCACATCTGCTGTACCCCTCAGTGGTAACGAGTAAGTTGTGCTCCTGAGCCAACAATGTATTTCACAATTACTCGAAATAGGTTTCAGTAGGACAGAAACCTATCTGCCCCCTATGCTGGTTCAGTAGGTCTGATGTGGGACCCAGGACTCTGCATTTTAACAGACACTGCAAGTGATGTTCATGTACATGTCACTCCAGTGCAAAGCCACTTAGCAAAGAAGTGACAAGATGTGGAGGAATCTTCACATAGCGGCTTGCTTTCAATCCAAAAGGATTCCTAATATTTGTTGTGCAGAGAAAGGAGAAACCAACATCTTAAAAATCAAAATGATTTTACTTGACTGGTATTTATTATTTTCATCTGGAAAGAAATTTCAAGAGAGCTGTAATTTGCCAGAGAACTTTTATCCTTTGATTAAAGCCATGAAGAAAAGTGTCTTGCCTATGTTTATAGCTAATGCTTGTATTTACTGCTGAAGAATTAGTATCTTCAGGATGCAGTAGCTTTTATCTTGTGCAATTGCCTTATAATTTGCATCTCTGCTCTGAAGATGAATCCAATTTGCGTGAGTTTGGTAAACCAAAATCAACTTTGGTGCTCAGGGGATGGGTTTGGGTGTACAGTGGGCCTCCAAGCCCACTCTTCCCCCTGGCAGGTACGTATCTCTGACTCTTCTTCCCCTCCTGGTGATTTGGGGGCAAAACCCCTGGTCCCTGTCTCTCTAGGCAGGAGAAGGGAGGATAAGCCTGTCGTTCCCCTGTGGGAAACTTCCTCTCTCATACTAAACCCTCAAGCCTTCTTCTAAGTAACTATCAAATCATTGAGTTTTTCCATTTCTAATTGGTTAATTTTGATTTGCATGATGCCATTTGGATCAAAGCACTGAAAGAAAAATTAACTAAGCTCCCTGTTATTCTCCCGTTCCTATTTGCTTATTTTTTCCTTGTTTTCTCAAACTCACAGGCAGCTTAGGGTGGGCCGGATGGGGGATGCTGGAGATGGAGTGAGGGTGAAGGGGAAATGTCATCAGAACTAAAGTCCTGATGAAGAGGGCGGACTCTGGAGCCAGATGGCCTGGTTTCATTCCCAGAACCATCACCTATCATTTCTATGACTCTTGCAAAAGTCAGCCTTTCCTAGTCTCAGCATCTACTTATAACTTTATAAAATGGGGGCCTTAATAGTATCCTGCCCCTTAGGGGGTGTTGTGGCAATCAGATGGACTAAAATACATGTAAATGGCCTTTAATATAACACTTGACACACAGGAAAGTCTCAATAAATGTTTGCTATTAGTTTTATAATTTTCACTTAATCCTCGCAATTCTCAAAATTGGGCATTAATATTTTACACTTGGGAAAACCAAGGTTTATGGAGGTAGTCACTTATCAAAAACAACAACAATGACAACACAAGTTACAAACAGGAGAGGTGGGATTCAAACCCAGGCTTGTCTGAAAGCCCAACTTTCCATTATGTCATCTGGCTAGATGTTCCTAAAAACACCTTGCACCCAGTAAGCATAGCCAGAGATGCACAAGGAGAGGTTTTGTAAATATTTTGTCTCCCTGAACACACATTCATTCTGCATTATTTTTCTCTGCTTAGAATAATGTCTTCCATCTAAAAATACCCAGAGGACTCCCTCTTTAATTTTATTGTACAGGTGAAGGTTAACTAACCTAAATGCTACTTTATTGGTGTATGTCAATTTACAGCGGAATTATATGTTTTAGATGTTTAATCTTTCATTAGTGCTACCAAACAAATCCCTTTAGTAATTGGAGGCCCTGACATAGAGCAAAGTGGATAGAGCTGTTAAATTTATTTTGAGATCCATGACACAAAATGTGGCAAATATTGCAGATGCATTCTTAACGTCAGTGTTTTACAGGTTTCAGTGAACTGTCTTTTCTACCTGATGCTCAGAGTTTGGGGGTTTTATTTAATCACTGTCAAATCAAATATCCTGTGAAAGGCAAAGTGCTTTATAGACCCTAAAATGCTACAGGCATTATTATTCAGAATCACCTTCTTACCTCTGTTGATGTAGTAAGGGCAGTGACTCACTGTTGTCATTTTGCTGTGAAATACTAGGTTTTCAGTAAATAATCACTGAAGACACTTCTCTCTCTCACTGTTTTGCTGTGTATGTTTCAGGCCTAGGACATTATGTATAAAATTCTCTAACTCCATGTAACCATTTCAAGTTCAAAGTTTTAAACCTGTGACATGTAAATAATTGCCTTGGCTAAAATGTCCATTTTTTTTAAACAAATAAGTAACTAAACTCAGTCCAATGAATCGTGGGACAAGGATTCTATAGTTTTAATTAAATATGAGTGGTCAGTTCGGTCTTCATAGATGAGCTATTTGTTACAGACCGCATTATACACCTTAAATACAGAACGGGGAGTGAAAAGTCCCTAAAATAATGTGCGCTTTGGTTGAAACTGGACACTTCAGCTAAAACAGATCCAGATGAATTTGCAAACTTTTGTTTCAGTACTCACAGCAGAAATAATAAAATATAAAAGGAGGTTACTTATAGCTTATCTATTTAAGTCTAAAAAATATGGATTTATATATTGCTTAGAGAAATGGACAACATAGGGTAGGGATGCCCCTAGAAAGAGGAAGTAAGAAGAAGGAGCACACAGAGGGGTGTCAAGGATACCCAGGGGCCTTTCACTACATACCTAATACGTTCCTGGTTTTCTATTATATTATTTATATTTTGTAAAGAAAATATAGGAAACAATCTCTATAATTTTTATTTCACGGGGGTCCCATCAGAAGAATTTTCCATTGGGAAATGACTGATCATCCATTCTTTTTTCTGTCTTTATCTTTAGCATATAACTAGTCCTCGCACCTCTTATGTTCAGATCTCTGGCGATGGGGCCCATAAAAAATGGTTTTTGGAAAGTCCACAGTTGATTCTGATGGTTACCCATATTTATGGACTACTGTTTTATTTATTTATATAAATACATTCTGATTCTTGGTCTAGATGACCTAGACTTGCAGTTGATTCTGGTGGTAACCCAGATTTTTTTTTTTTTTTTCACACACACACACTGTATTTTATTTTTACAAGACATAAATAGACTGACACCAAGCATTGTACATGGATGACCACAACAAAAGCAACAATGATTGCAATTACCAAACATGAAACACACTCATACTATGTCACAATATTGACATTCAGTCCAGTAATCCTCCATTGTAACAGCTCCTTTACTTTGCAGTGAAAATTGATTTGTATATTCTTTGCCTCTGAGTTCTTGTGGGATTTTTTTTTTTTTAATTCAGACAGAAAGTCACAAAAATTATACTCATCCTCATCAGTTCACTCAGTCCCATGTAATTAATTTTTTTTTTCATCTTGATCTTTTGTTAGCACTTTTATGAGTTCATCAGTTTTTCATTAGAGTTCTGAAAATGCTTATTCATTCAGTTCAGCAGTACAGTCAGTTACCAGAAACCTGTACTTGTCAGAGTCTTTTCCATGAATTTCTTGAAGATGAAACCCTTTTATAGGAACATATTTGCAAAAGCATCAGAGTACACCCAGAATTGTCTGTAAATGACAAAAGACTTAAAAATGACCACTGTTAAAGATTTGATGAAAGTTCATAATAATGCAGTTGACAAGAAAATTAGTTATTTCTGAGATATACATTTTAAAGTAATAACTAGGATTATTACGTATAACATTATACCAGAACATATAAGATTTTTAGAAATTTCATGTAATGTCTGAAACATTTATATTAACATATTTCCATACATATTTCCATACAAATACAAATATAAGATTTTTAGAAATTTCATATAATGTCTGAAACATTTATATTAACATATTTCCATACAAATACAAATATAAGATTTTTAGAAATTTCATGTAATGTCTGAAACATTTATATTAACATATTTCCATACAAATAACCCAATGAAAGTTTAGTATTAGTTGTTTTGTTTGTTTGTTTTTTTATACTGCAGATTCTTATTAGGCATCAATTTTATACACATCATGGAATACATGTCAATCCCAATTGCCCAATTCAGCACACCAGCATCCCCACCCCACTGCAGTTTTCCCCCCTTGGTGTCCGTATGTCCATTCTCTACATCTGTGTCTCAACTTCTCCCCTGCAAACTGGCTCATCTGTACCATTTTTCTAGGTTCCACATACATGCATTAATATACGATATTTGTTTTTCTCTTTCTGACTTACTTCACTCTGTATGACAGTCTCTAGATCCATCCACTTCTCAACAAATGACTCAATTTCGTTCCTTTTTATGGCTGAGTAATATTCCATTGTATATATGTACCACGACTTCTTTATCCATTCGTCTGTTGATGGGCATTTAGGTTGCTTCCATGACCTGGCTATTGTAAATAGTGCTGCAATGAACATTCGGGTGCATGTGTCTTTTTGAATTACGGTTTTCTCTGGGTATATGCCCAGTAGTGGGATTGCTAGATCATATGGTAATTCTATTTTTAGTTTTTTAAGGAACCTCCATACTGTTCTCCATAGTGGCTGTATCAATTTACATTCCCACCAACAGTACAAGAGGGTTCCCTTTTCTCCACATCCTCTCCAGCATTTGTTGTTTATAGATTTTCTGATAAAGCCCATTCTAACTGGTGTGAGGTGATACCTCATTGTAGTTTTGATTTGCATTTCTCTAATAATTAGTGATGTTGAGCATCTTTTCATATGCTTCGTGGCCGTCTGTATGTCTTCTTTGGAGAAATGTCTATTTAGGTCTTCTGCCCATTGTTGGATTGGGTTGTTTGTTTCTTTAATATTGAGCTGAATGAGCTGTTTATATATTTTGGAGATTAATCCTTTGTCCGTTGATTCATTTGCAAATATTTTCTCCCATTCTGAGGGTTGTCTTTTCGTCTTGTTTATGGTTTCCTTTGCTGTGCAAAAGCTTTGAAGTTTCATTAGGTCCCATTTGTTTATTTTTGTTTTTATTTCCATTACTCTAGGAGGTGGATCAAAAAAGATCTTGCTGTGATTTATGTCAAAGAGTGTTCTTCCTATGTTTTCCTCTAAGAGTTTTATAGTGTCCGGTCTTACATTTAGGTCTCTAATCCATTTTGAGTTTATTGTTGTGTATGGTGTTAGGGAGTATTCTAATTTCATTCTTTTACATGTAGCTGTCCAGTTTTCCCAGCACCACTTATTGAAGAGACTGTCTTTTCTCCATTGTATATCTTTTCCTCCTTTGTCATAGATTAGTTGACCATAGGTGCGTGGGTTAATCTCTGGGCTTTCTATCTTGTTCCATTGATCTATGTTTCTGTTTTTGTGCCAGTACCATATTGTCTTGATTACTGTAGCTTTGTAGTATAGTCTGAAGTCAGGGAGTCTGATTCCTCCAGCTCCATTTTTTTGCCTCAAGACTGCTTTGGCTATTCGGGGTCTTTTGTGTCTCCATACAAATTTTAAGATGATTTGTTCTAGCTCCGTAAAAAATGCCATTGGTAATTTGATAGGGATTTGCATTGAATCTGTAGATTGCTTTGGGTAGTATAGTCATTTTCACAACGTTGATTCTTCCAATCCAAGAACATGGTATATCTCTCCATCTGTTGGTATCATCTTTAATTTCTTTCATCAGTGTCTTATAGTTTTCTGCATACAGGTCTTTTGTCTCCCTAGGTAGGTTTATTCCTAGGTATTTTATTCTTTTTGTTGCAATGGTAAATGGGAGTGTTTCCATAATTTCTCTTTCAGATTTTTCATCATTAGTGTATAGGAATGGAAGAGATTTCTGTGCATTAATTTTGTATCCTGCAACTTTACCATATTCATTAATTAGCTCTAGCAGTTTTCTGGTGGCAGTTTTAGGATTCTCTATGTATAGTATCATGTCATCCGCAAACAGTGACAGTTTTACTTCTTCTTTTCCAATTTGTATTCCTTTTATTTCTTTTTCGTCTCTGATTGCCGTGGCTAGGACTTCCAGAACTATGTTGAATAATAGTGGTGAGAGTGGACATCCTTGTCTCTTTCCTGATCTTAGAGGAAATGCTTTCAGTTTTTCACCATTGAGAATGATGTTTGCTGTGGGTTTGTCATATATGGCCTTTATTATGTTGAGGTAGATTCCCTCTATGCCCACTTTCTGGAGAGTTTTTATCATAAATGGGTGTTGAATTTTGTCAAAAGCTGTCTCTGCATCTATTGAGATGATCATATGGTTTTTCTTCTTCAATTTGTTAATATGGTGTATCACGTTGATTGATTTGCGTATATTGAAGAATCCTTGCATCCCTGGGATAAATCCCACTTGATCATGGTGTATGATCCTTTTAATGTGTTGTTGGATTCTGTTTGCTAGTATTTTGTTGAGGATTTTTGCATCTATATTCATCAGTGATATTGGCCTGTAATTTTCTTTTTTTGTAGTGTCTTTGCCTGGTTTTGGTATCAGGGTGATGGTGGCCTCATAGAATGAGTTTGGGAGTGTTCCTTCCTCCGCAATTTTTTGGAAGAGTTTGAGAAGGATAGGTGTTAGCTGTTCTCTAAATGTTTGATAGAATTCACCTGTGAAGCCATCTGGTCCTGGACTTTTGTTTGTTGGAAGATTTTAATCACAGTTTCAATTTCATTACTTGTGATTGGTCTGTTCATATTTTCTGTTTCTTCCTGGTTCAGTCTTGGAAGGTTATACCTTTCTAAGAATTTGTCCATTTCTTCCAGGTTGTCCATTTTATTGGCATAAAGTTGCTTGTAGTAGTCTCTTAGGATGCTTTGTATTTCTGCAGTGTCTGTTGTAACTTCTCCTTTTTCATTTCTGATTTTATTGATTTGAGTCCTCTCCCTCTTTTTCTTGATGAGTCTGGCTAATGGCTTATCAATTTTGTTTATCTTCTCAAAGAACCAACTTTTAGTTTTATTGATCTTTGCTATTGTTTTCTTTGTTTCTATTTCATTTATTTCTGCTCTGATCTTTATGATTTCTTTCCTTCTGCTAACTTTGGGTTTTGTTTGTTCTTCTTTCTCTAGTTTCTTTAGGTGTAAGGTTAGATTGTTTACTTGAGATTTTTCTTGTTTCTTGAGGTAGGCTTGTATAACTATAAACTTCCCTCTTAGAACTGCTTTCGCTGCATCCCATAGGTTTTGGGTCGTCGTGTTTTCATTGTCATTTGTCTCTAGGTATTTTTTTATTTCCTCTTTGATTTCTTCAGTGATCTCTTGGTTATTTAGTAACGTATTGTTTAGCCTCCATGTGTTTGTGTTTTTTACGTTTTTTTCCCTGCAATTCATTTCTAATCTCATAGCGTTGTGGTCAGAAAAGATGCTTGATATGATTTCAATTTTCTTAAATTTACTGAGGCTTGATTTGTGACCCAAGATGTGATCTATCCTGGAGAATGTTCCGTGCGCACTTGAGAAGAACGTGTAATCTGCTGTTTTTGGATGGAATGTCCTATATATATATCAATTAAATCTATCTGGTCTATTGTGTCATTTAAAGCTTCTGTTCCCTTATTTATTTTCATTTTGGATGATCTGTCCATTGGTGTAAGTGAGGTGTTAAAGTCCCCCACTATGATTGTGTTACTGTCGATTTCCTCTTTTATAGCTGTTAGCAGTTGCCTTATGTATTGAGGTGCTCCTATGTTGGGTGCATATATATTTATAATTGTTATATCTTCTTCTTGGATTGATCCCTGGATCATTATGTAGTGTCCTTCCTTGTCTCTTGTAACATTCTTTATTTTAAAGTCTATTTTATCTGATATGAGTATAGCTACTCCAGCTTTCTTTTGATTTCCATTTGCATGGAATATCTTTTTCCATCCCCTCACTTTCAGTCTGTATGTGTCCCTAGGTCTGAAGTGGGTCTCTTGTAGACAGCATATATATGGGTCTTGTTTTTGTATCCATTCAGCCAGTCTGTGTCTTTTGGTTGGGGCATTTAATCCATTCACGTTTAAGGTGATTATCGATATGTATGTTCCTATGACCATTTTCTTAATTGTTTTGGGTTTGTTTTTGTAGGTCCTTTTTTTCTCTTGTGTTTCCCACTTAGAGAAGTTCCTTTAGCATTTGTTGTAGAGCTGGTTTGGTGGTGCTGAATTCTCTTAGCTTTTGCTTGTCTGTAAAGGTTTTGATTTCTCCATCAAATCTAAATGAGATCCTTGCTGGGTAGAGTAATCTTGGTTGTAGGTTCTTCCCTTTCATCACTTTAAGTATATCATGCCACTCCCTTCTGGCTTGCAGAGTTTCTGCTGAGAAATCAGCTGTTAACCTTATGGGAGTTCCCTTGTATGTTATTTGTCGTTTTTCCCTTGCTGCTTTCAATAATTTTTCTTTGTCTTTAATTTTTGCCACTTTGATTACTATGTGTCTTGGCGTGTTTCTCCTTGGATTTATCCTGTATGGGCCTCTCTGCGCTTCCTGGACTTGGGTGGCTATTTCCTTTCCCATGTTAGGGAAGTTTTCAACTATAATCTCTTCAAATATTTTCTCTGGTCCTTTCTCTCTCTCTTCACCTTCTGGGACCCCTATAATGCGAATGTTGTTGCGTTTAATGTTGTCCCAGAGGTCTCTTAGGCTGTCTTCATTTCTTTTCATTCTTTTTTCTTTAGTCTGTTTCGCAGCAGTGAATTCCACCATTCTGTCTTCCAGGTCACTTATCCGTTCTTCTGCCTCAGTTATTCTGCTATTGATTCCTTCTAGTGTAGTTTTCACTTCAGTTATTGTATTGGTCATCTCTGTTTGTTTGTTCTTTAATTCTTCTAGGTCTTTGTTAAACCTTTCTTGCATCTTCTCAATCTTTGCCTCCATTCTTATTCCGAGGTCCTGGATCATCTTCACTATCATTATTCTGAATTCTTTTTCTGGAAGGTTGCCTATCTCCACTTCATTTAGTTGTTTTTCTGGGGTTTTTTCTTGTTCCTTCATCTGGTACATAACCCTCTGCCTTTTCATCTTGTCTATCTTTCTCTAACTGTGGTTTTTGGTCCACAGGCTGCAGGATTGTAGTTTTTCTTGCTTCTGCTGTCTGCCCTCTGGTGGTTGAGGCTATCTAAGAGGCTTAATGGGAGGCTCTGGTGGTGGGTAGAGCTGACTGTTGCTGTGGTGGTCAGAGCTCAGTAAAACTTTAATCCACTTGACTGTTGATGGGTGGGACTGGGTTCCCTCCCTGTTGGTTGTTTTGCCTGAGGCAACCCAACACTGGAGCCTACCTGGACTCTTTGGTGGGGTTAATGGCAGACCCTGGGAGGGCTCACGCCAAGGAGCACTTCCCAGAACCTCTGCTGCCAGAGTCCTTGTCCCCACAGTGAAACAGAGCCACCCCCCACCTCTGCAGGAGACCCCCCAACACCAGCAGGTAGGTCTGGTTCAGTCTCCCCCAGGGTCACTGCTCCTTCCCCTGGGTCCCGATGCGCACACTACTTTGTGTGTGCCCTCCAAGAGTGGGGTCTCTGTTTCCCCCAGTCCTGTCGAAGTCCTGCAATCAATTCCCATTAGGCTTCAAAGTCTGATTCTCTAGGAATTCCTCCTCCCGTTGCCAGACCCCCAGGTTGGGAAGCCTGACGTGGGGCTCAGAACCTTCACTCCAGTGGGTGGACTTCTGTGGTATAAGTGTTTGCCAGTCTGTGAGTCACCCACCCAGCAGTTATGGGATTAGATTTTACTCTGATTGCACCCCTCCTACCATCTCACTGTGGCTTCTCCTCTGTCCTTGGACGTGGGTTATCCTCCTTGGTGAAGTCCAGGGTCTTCCTGTCAATGACTGTCCAGCAGCCAGTTGTGATTCTGGTGCTCTTGCAAGAGGGAGTGAGAGCACGTCCTTCTATTCCGCCATCTTGGTTAATCCTGTAACCCAGATTTATGAACTGCTGTTTTATTTAGTTGTATGAATATGTTTTGGTTCTTGGTCGAGATGACCTAGACTTGATTCTAACTCCCAAATTCATCTTGAATTATTAAGTTCCTTTCAGGGGCTCCTCTCTGCCCATGCCAAAGCCATTACTGGAGTAATTCTCAAGACTCAAAATGCAGCTGGAAAACTAAGGGTGTGATGACCAAGCCTGGGTGAGATGGAAGGCAGGTTAATGAATAATAGTCATGCCAACCTGCAGAGCCACAGATATGGACGAATTAGAATAGTGACCTCCCTAACGACATTTGAGTGAAAAACACTGGGCTGGTGAGAATCTGTAATGGCCCTCGGGCCAAACACAGTGAGAAATTCTCCCCCCATTTCTTTGTGAAGTATGTTAGCACTGGGAAAGGGTAATTTTGAGGTTTTAACTTTACGTGTCATGAGGAATCAATCCTACACCTGTAGTCTCATAGCAGATCCCCTCTCTGGAGAAGCCGCTCATCCACCGAGGTCAGGGAAATAGAGACGTAAATTGCTAGAAGCCTTCTGAATCAGATTAATCCCAAACCTCAGGGGGGAAAGGACAAAAATCATGGTTTGAAATCCTTCTGGGCTCATTCAACATAAAGATAATATTATTGCATTCTGGTAATGAAAACCCACATTTCTCTCCCCTGTTTTTATTCTTTCGAATAAGCTTTTCTTGTTCCTGATGTTACATGAAAAATAAACCTGAAGTTGCTGAAGATGTTGACCTTGCCAAAGTGGTTTAGAAGAATAAACAACAGTGAATGAGCAAAGTGAACTCACCCAATATTTTTTTACTTCGTGGTGAAATCCATTTACTGTAATGTTCACATTCAAATCTCCCACCCTAGGGTCTGTATATCAGCACTTGTTCCCTGAAAAAAATATTTTCTTGTCATACTTTCTAGACTGTTGCCCTGAAAAACAACCCAACAGGGCCTTTTATTTGTGTTTCAGTTCATCTGTTGGTTATAAATGGTATAAACTCCCAGATGTAATCAGGTTCTAGCAGTATAATTTTGAGGAAGCTCTTTAGTCTTGGAAGGAATAAATGTGATTCCAAGCTCAGCTCTGCCATCACATGACCAGGGATGAAACTCACTCTTCAGGAAGAAACTCAGAGCCTGTGATGACTCAGAGAATCGCAGAGAGGCAAGTGATCTTGGAAGTCATGTAGTATCTTCTCTTCTGCAAATGATTCCCCCTCTGTAGCCTTTCAATTGGTCTTTCATCTTCCTCTATACCTGGGAACCCAGTGTGCTATAAGGTAGCTTCTTCCAGTTTGGAACAGCTCTGATCTGTGGTCAAGGATGAGAATTCCCTCACTACCAAAAGTATCCTGTTCCTTTCTCTCAGGAAATGAGCATCTGCTCATGCTTTTATATCTAGCATTCATTTTTTAATTTATTTGTCCAATGCCTACCATGTTCCAAGTATTGTCACAGGCCCTGGGAGAACAAGAATGAGGCGTAGTCCTTGTCTGTCTTTAAGGACAGTCGTTGAAATAAGGGCTATAAGAGAGGAAGACTGAGCAAGTTGTAGAAGTTGTAGAGTTCATACGAATTCCTCCTACCAGTTAAGTGTTTACTGAGTACCTACCATGTGTCAGGCACTTCCGGGAACTGGGGTACAGTGGGAGGAAGGGCAGCCAAGGAATGACTCTCACGTTATTGTCTGTCTTCCTCTGCATGAAAATGAGCAAATAAAATAATTGCAGATTTTGAGGAGTGTTAGAAAGGCTGTAAACGGTGCTGTGAAAGGGGATAGTATGGGGGGAGGGAGCGGAATAGGGGCGGTATGGCTGCTTTACATAGGGTGGTCAGAAAAGGCCCACTGAAGAGGTGACCTGTAAACTGAGACCTGAGGAATGACAGGGCTCCAGCCAAGTAAAGAGCTGGGAAAGAAAGAGCTTCTGGGCAGAGGAAACAGCAACAGAGATGAGCTTGGCACAATCTAGGAGATTGTTGAAGACCACATGGCAGGACTTTGGGGTGGAGAGAGAGGTGGTGGAAGATAAGTTTGAAGAGGTGGACAGGAGAGTATTTCTACCAGTATAAATACAGTCCCACCGTAAAGAGTTTTAACTCTATTTTAAATGTATTTGTTGTTTGGATTATATTCTAAGGGCAGAGGATATTTCACATGTGCTCAATATGATGGGTCCCCTAAATTGATTTGGTTTTTAAGTTTCTAGGAACTTGAATAATTTGGTCTTATGTCTATTCTGGGTGCTGGTTGTCTCTCCAGCATACTCTCTGCACTCCATTATTTAGCAGCCAAGGAGATAGGATGCATTTGAATCCATCTCTAGTTCCAGGTGTTAACCTTGTTTGGTTAATCCAGGGGTTGGCAAATTTTTTCATAAAAGGCCAGATAGTAAACACTTTAGGCTTTGAGGGCCAGACGGTCTCTGTCACAATTATACAACTGCCTTTGCAGCACAAAAGCAGCTATACAAAATATGTAAATGAATTTGTACAAATGGGTGTAGCTGTATTCCAATCAAACTTTATTTGCAAAAGCACACGGTGAGCCACATTTGGCCCAGAGGCTGCCCATCCCTAGCCTAAGCCAACTCTCTGCCACAGTGATGACTTTAATTAATTCTGACCTAACTCTCACTTAGAGTGTAGGATTCTCTGGGCTTCAGGAACAGTTGTTCCCAGCATCATGGAGGACTTGTGGGATGGCATGCTTTCTCTACTGTCTACTACTGCTTATAAATAGGGAAGCAGTAACCCTGACGGCTGCTGGCAGCCATCTTAGGATTCCTAGGGCAGCCTGGTTTAGAATGAACCAGATGCTGAGGCCAGCATGTCAGAGATTGAAAGAAGTTGGATCCTTGGTGACATTGTTGGGTTGCTGAATTAACCAGTCCTGAAGACTGCGCTACATCTAGACTTTTTGTTTAGGTGATTTAATAAAGTTCTCCTATTGTTTCATCCAGGAAGAGTTGAATTTTCTGGACTTCCGATGGAAAACATCCTCAATTCGATCATCTACTCTAAAATATTCAGTTATTGTTACTCCTCAATATACTTAACTGGCAGTTTGAGTAAACAGCTTCTAAAGTGCTTCTGCGTATCTGCAATACTCATGACATGCCAATGGGAATCTTTGAGCGACAGTCTGTGAATCAATGGCCCTAGCAGACCTTAACTTCCAGAAGGCTCCCTTTGGTGCATGACCACAGGGTAATTCCATTAACTTTAACCATAGTGGTGCTGTACAAAATGGGCCCTGTTAGTCTATTCTTCCCCTTCTTTTTCATGTTAAATCTTATCCTGCAGCTGTTTCTTCAGGTAAGGTATGTGCACCAATGCCATTCATTTCTTGGCCTTTATTAGTATATGCAGGACTCTCTCAGGGAGGGAGTGCTAAGTGAGTACATTAAAAATGAATCCACTGCCCCATTTGTGGGCTGTGAGAAAACCCCAGAGTCAGGGACATCGATGGATTATTGATTGTTGTAAGATCCAATAAAGTCATAAATATGGCTCGGAACAATTACTGTGGCCACATTAACAACTTATTAAATCCATAACTTGCTTTCAAGCTTGGCCTCAGAGATTTAAATAAAGTGCCAGAGGGAAGAAAGTTGTATTTTAGGAATGTGGCAACCAGCGATAGGATAGAAAAATTTATGATTTAATTTGCTGTGCAATCTAACTGCGAATAACTATTAGATTTTTTAACAGTGAACTTTGATTAGGTTGTAGGTGTCAGAAATAAACTGGAAATATGTGTCAGTTTATACTTTTCTGAGAGTCTGTTGGGAGGGGAAAAGGAAGGTATTCATTGCAAGGAATGACTTTCCTGGGTGACCTTGCACCCTGCCTTCTGTGTTCTTATTTCCTGTGTTCAAATAATTGGGTTATACCTGAGACTAGTTGGCTCTTCCCAGAGACTTGCTTTTTACTTTCTTCACCAAGTGTCAATTTTCCCCCATTTAGAAATAAATCAATTTGAAATGAAATTACCCAGACCATTCATTTTTCACCATCTAGTAAATGAGTCTCTTGAAAGAACACAAGGTCCTCCCTTTTCAGCTCAGGCATAATAAAAGCCTTCTGCACAGAAGCGGTGCAGAGCTGCTGTCTCTGCCTTCTCCAGGCTTTTCATCTTTGGTGGACTACGCGTGAGGCAATATTTGCTCTGTAAAATGTACTGTTGGCCTGTCCATAGATTCCTGTGCACATTTTCTGAAGATCTAACCTGAAGTCAGACTGCCTGGTTTACATTTCTAAGCCATAGCAGGTGGGGAAAAAGCTGCCCGTGGCAGCATAACACCCATTAGGCATTACAGTAGGTCATCTGAAGCCCCGGCCTCAGCCGCACTCGGATGACACACATACTGGTGGCTAGACTTTCAGGAATGGATTGGCTCATCTTTCAGCTCCTTTCAGTTAAATGCAAAAGCAGTTTGCACAAAGATAAAGGAGATTTCATAGTGATCCGTGTAGAACTGGCTAACGGATTTCTACACGCAGTCAGCGGAAGCTTGAAAACCCAGCTGAGAAATGATAAATTACTGCTAACTGTCCTAATTATCCCTTGACACTCTATGTTGAAACCTGACTAAATTTTGCTGAAACTTACAAATAGGAAAGAAATTTAAGGTGTAATAAATTATCTGTAACAGAAATGCTTAAAAGAGAGAGAGAGAGAGCACGTGTGCGCGCAAGAGAGCGCCATAGCATAAGGGCTCCTATTGATCACCCAACAGTTTCTTGAGCCTTAGGAGGAGACGGGAACTGGGTGGGGGAAATATGTTAGATAAATTGTAATTTTAAATGCCAACCTAACTGATTACATTCAGCATGCGTGTTAGGTTAAGGAAGACTCTGAGCCAACTCCCAAGGTCATTACGTTAATAGACCTGGTAAGCGTGTAATTTGTGATGAGTTGATTTGTGAACATCACATTCTTCCCTGTAAACAGCATAATCAACATACTAGCTTTAAAGGGTCACGCACTGACTAAATGTGTTTGTTTCTTTGTATTTTAGTACAGTCATCTTGTATTTACCCATCTTCTATGTTTTATAGTCTTAAGTTTAGCTCATGTATAAATCCATGTTAAATGACTCGAGTGGCAGCTTGCTTACTTTTTAACAGCTGTCTTATTCCATCTTGGATACTACAGTTAGAAAAGTTTGCTTTTGCTGCTGCAGCAGCTTCTCCTTTTTCTTCTTCTCCTCCTCCTCCTCCTCCTTCTTCTCCTCTTCTTCTTTTTCTCTTTCTGTGAAACAGCATTATTCTTTCACCTTTCTCTCTGGAGTCTGGGCATTCTGGAATAATTGTGTACTTCCTCTCCTTTCTAGAAACCTTGTAGGAGTTGGAAGAAATGTGCCGTCCTCCCCGTAAGGAATCATCAGTGCCTTTAACTGTGTATGCAGCATGATTTCTAGTCCTTTGACAGATTGGTTCTCCACATCTAGATGTTCTCTGTTTGGTGACTCTTCTATTTTAAACATGTGGCCTTGAATCACATGGAATTATCCAGATGACATAGGAGCAAGTGGTTTAGTGCAGTTTTGGGAACATAGTAGAGTCTCAATATATGTCTGTTGAGCATGAGGGTGGTCTCCCCAAGTACAGAGCGTTAGGTTTGGATATTCTTGCTGCAGACGAAGATCACAGAAAATGAAATAGTTAGAAAGACCCTGTTGACAGGCACTGCTCTAAGGTGGAATTTGTTGTCTCCTTTTCATATTTTGAAGACCACCGAATCTAATCCATGATACGGGGTCCTATGGTTTCAACTATCCCCAAGATCTGTTGGTTATCAATAGAGTTGCTCTTAGATCTCACTGAGAACAAATGCTAACAAGGCAGTGAATTCTGAATATTCTTAATT
Organism: Balaenoptera borealis; assembly: GCF_965194805.1. Taxonomy (NCBI): domain Eukaryota; kingdom Metazoa; phylum Chordata; class Mammalia; order Artiodactyla; family Balaenopteridae; genus Balaenoptera; species Balaenoptera borealis. The sequence continues at coordinate 33,638,656 of NC_138869.1, forward strand.
ACGTGATGATCTCTGAGGGCTCTTGCCACATCTGGGGTGTTTGCAGAGACTGACTGTTCTCATATCTAATACCCACCAAGCCTTCATGCTAGTCATTTCCCTTCTAGCAGGCATACAAAATGCACTTAGAGCCCTCTGGACTCTTTGGGGGTGACAATTAGCAGCATAATTTAATGAAAAGAAGCTGATTCATTAAACTTTGGAGGGGTTATAGCATCTTTCAAGTCTGAAAGCTATGAGCATTTTCTGTGGAAAAATTCACGTACACACACAATGTTGCATTTAATTCAGGGGTCTCCTGGCCCCCTAACTCCTGTCCAAGGACTGCTCAACTGAATTTACCTGAATTGTTGTCTTCCACTTCAGTGGAAGTGGAAGACAACAATACTACTCTTCTTTACGAGTAGTTAGTATTACTAACCTAAATTGATGGGATGACTCTGAGGCAGGTCACAAAGAGCCACAACCTCCCCATCTGACAGATTTGAGTTTGAAAAATATTTCCCTCACTTAAAAGAATTGTTTGCTCTCAGGATTGAGTCCAGCTCCCTTTACTCTTAGCTGTGTGGCTTTAGGCAAGTGGTTTGACTCTCTCTCCCTTTGTTTTTTTGTCTGTGAAATTGAAATCAGAATATGACTCCCTCCTGCAGAGGATTCTGTGAGTTTTACAGGAGGCCACGAATGGGAAACTTTGTACACAGCGCTTGGTGCGCTCTATTGGTATGGACCAATTACTTATTGAGAGCCGCTGCAGGCCAGCTGCTCTTCCAGTTTCTGTGAGGACAGCAGAGAACATGGAGATGTGGTCCCTGCCCTCAAAGCATTTTTCTCACTTGCTTTGTCATCATCACCCCGGTAGTTTTACCATCACCCCTGCATGAAGGAAGGCTGATGAGAGAATCAGAGGAAACCCTGGGAGAGGAATTATAGCAGATTTCAGTTTATTTTCAGTCTCCTCAAGTCACCCTGTTAATGGGTCCCGAATTCTTACTAATGGCGAGCTCATGGGTTTCCAGGCAACAAAGCTTGACTCACTAGTCAAATGGAACTGAGTGTGCAGAGCTAGTTCTTCATGTTGAAAACAGTGAAGTCTACCAGGTGTCACTGGGGAAAGGGGGTGAGGTGGATATTCCCTCCTGACACGCAGGTCGTCTGCAAAGTGTGGCCCCTAAGATGGGCGTTTGCTCCATTGAGGAGCTTTATGTTATATTCCTTGCATCATGGATTCTTTAAAAAATGGCAAATTGCATGATTGAGCAACTATTTCTTCCACAGCGCAGCCAAGATAGGACATTATTCTGATGTCAAATTTGCGTAAGAGAAAGTAGGGCTTTTCTTAACCTCTGAAGACTAGGTGTGACCTTAAACCAGGCTCACAAGTCACAGGAACTCATTCCAACAAGCTGTTAAATTTGACTTCCCTCTTCAAGAGACTAAGCTTGACTTGAAATTAGAATTAAGAAATTTGAGAGTTAGGAACTGAGATTTGAGAGTTACAAAGAGTTTAGACTTAAGAGAGTTAAACCTCAGTTAAATTTAAGAGAGCAAAGTTGGAAGTTGAGCTGGAATTGTGTTTGAAGTTAAGTTTTAAATTTGATGTGGTTTTGTTCTTTTTTTAAAATAAATTTATTTATTTATTTATTTATTTATGGCCGTGTTGGGTCTTCGTGTCTGTGCGAGGGCTTTCTCTAGTTGCGGCAAGCTGGGGCCATTCTTCATCGCGGTGCGCGGGCCTCTCACTGTCGCAGCCTCTCCCGTTGCGGAGCACAGGCTCCAGACGCGCAGGCTCAGTAGTTGTGGCTCACGGGCCCAGCCACTCCGCGGCATGTGGGATCCTCCCAGACCAGGGCTCGAACCCGTGTCCCCTGCATTGGCAGGCAGATTCTCAACCACTGCGCCACCAGGGAAGCCCTGTTCTTTTTTAATATATATATTCTTGATGTCCCCACTAGATTTCCTTTGTAGCTTGCTCGTATAGCCACTGAGCTTTGTTATGCTGGGAAGGATTGTCAGAAGGAAGAGCAGAGCTGGGAACATTCAGAGCTCAGACTTATTCAGCCTTTACGGGGTGGGATGTTTCTCCAGCAAAGTCTGGGACTGATGGCTGTGCTGCTGCCCCAGGAGAGGGTCCCTGCCGCCCCTCCTGTCCCACCTGCAGCAATCCCCGCAGCCACTTCCATAGGTGACCCTGGAGAACATTTGTTATGCAAACACTCTGCCATCTGCTGTGCTGTGGAGGCTTCCAGGCTAGTACAGAAACAGGTGTGGTGTCAAAGTAACTTAGTGAGTAAACAAGTTGAAGGGAGGATTGGAAAATAGCCCGTTCTGTTAATGAGCTTCATCATTGACCCTTGGAGCCTGGACCAGCAATGCTGTACCTCATCGGTGGCTGGACCTTTATATCCCTTTTGGGATCCAGTTTGATACGACAAGGCTTTATGGAAGGATGCTTGGGAAACTGGCATTGTGCTGTGAATCCCTCTGTGGGATTCATGCTGGACTTAACGGTTTGCAGTGGAAGCACCTTCCTTAACCTGTTCTTTCAGAGGCTTTGCATTGCCAGAGCTGCAAGAATTTGTTACTCTTGTCAGATGAACCATGGATTTTTGGGTTTTTTTCCTTTCTAAACTCCAGGAAAGAGCAAGTTTTTTGGTTGGAATGATGTCATTGGAACTTCTATTGTGATGATGTGCTAATTCAATTCTAATTGTTCTCTGACAGTGGCTTGTCAGTATTACTGAGAGAAGTGTATGTGCTTTCATTAAAGGAATTGTTGGTTACCTCATCTTTCAAAAGCCATAGTGAGCATCTATTTGTATTAATAATAATAATACTTTACTTTTTTTTTATATACTAATTTACAGTTTATAAAGTGCTTCACATCACATACTTTAAATTATTTGCATGGAGCAGAATAGCACGGGGGTAAGGCTTTGTAACCAGAATGCCACGGTTCAGATCCTGGTTCTACTCCTTACTAGCTGTGTGACCTTGGGCAAGTTGTTTAACATCTCTGATCTTCAGTTACCTCATCTGTAAAAGGGAGATAATGCGATGCCTGGCTTTGTAAAGTTGTTCTGAGGATCAGAAGAGGTAAGGGTCATATAGGACTAGCACAGTGGCTAGCCTATAGTATGCCTCAGGAAATGTTAGCTATTATCATTTAACTATTAACACTCTCAATGTTATTATTATGTTTCCAACATTGTGTGAAGTGTGAATTTTATCTTTATTTAAAAGGTGAGGTGACTGAGGCTCAGAGGAAAAAAGTGACTTGCTCAAGGGCTAGAATCCAATCAGAGGCACAGCTGAACAGAAACCTGGACCCATGACATCTTATTTACTGACAAAATGTTGGCAGAGTCCGACTGAATCCGCTCACACAGCCTGGTTTCTGTAGCCCTAACCTCATCGTAATGTGGCTGATAAGCTCAGCTCCCAGCAATAGCTTTTAAACCAAAACGTTTCATTGTCTGGGGCAGAGGAGAATGGAATCTGGACGTTTTCTTTACAGAGAAGACTCTCTCAGGTAACGTTTTCTAAGCTGAGAAGGTAGAGGAGCCTTTGTAAACTGGTGTTTGAGATGTCATAAATTCCCCCCTTCACAGGCTGAGTAGACGCCTCTCTTAAATTAAAAATGCACTCCACACTCACATTGATATTGTTTTAGAATATTCATACCACTTTTGAAATACAGCCCACACATAACCAGTTTTATCTTTAAAGAAAGAAAATGATCAACTACTAACCTAAAAGATCCTGTTTTGAACAGTAACATCCTTTGCAGGGTGTTGTGCTAAGCTTCAGATTTAGAAGCTCTGTAAGACTCCATACCTCTCTTCCAGGGGTGTGCAATTCTGTAGGAAGGATATGAAATGTACGTAAATAGCCAAAAATGCAAGGAGGCATGTCTTAAGGACCAAGCATTAAGTTCAAGGTAAGAAGTATAGACTGTGGATTCAGGTGGCTAGGGAAGTTCTTGGGATATAAGAGAATTTTCTCTTTTAGTGAAGCTGTTCTATAAGAAAAAAGAGAGGATGATGAATTGCCTGTGTGAAGCATCAGAGAGAGCAGCCGCTAGTAGGATTAAATATGTTTGTTTGTTTTCAGTTTTTAGCAAGCTGTCATTTCATTAATAACTTGGACTTTTAGAAGTTGAATCATTAAATCCAGTCTTTAAAGAAACATACCATCAGCTAGGGACTTCCCTGGTGGTGCAGTGACTAAGAATCCACCTGCCAATGCAGGGGACACGGGTTCGAGCCCTGGTCCCGGAAGATCCCACGTGCCGCGGAGCAACTAAGCCCATGCGCCACAACTACTGAGCCTGTGCTCTAGAGCCCACGAGCCACAACTACTGAGCCCGTGTGCCACAACTACTGAAGCCAGAGCGCCTAGAGCCCGTGCTCCGCAACAAGAGAAGCCACCGCAATGAGAAGCCTGCGCACCACAACGAAGAGTAGCCCCGCTCGCTGCTAGAGAAAGCCCGCGCGCAGCAACGAAGACCCAACGCAGCCAAAAATAAATAAATAAAGAAATAAATGAAATGCAAAAAAGAAGAAAAAGAAGCATAACATCAGCCTGAATAAAGTTAGTAATTGCGTGGTAGACTCATCATCTTTGCATCCAGAAGCATACTCAGTCCCATTGTCATGTTTGGGGCCTTGGTCCTTACTGCTGACACAGTTGCAAAGTTGTGGTGGTGATTTTCACATGTTCTCGCTGTTCTATGACTAAGCTGCTGTCAATGTCTGTTGCACAGATAACACCTGTTTGTGGTGCCTTTCTTCGCTGTGCTACACACAGAGCATTGTGAAACCATGTGGAAGATGAAGAGTATAGGGAGGTACACAGCATCATATTGTATGTAAAAACTCTAATAAGTGTTTAATAAAACAGAGGTGCTCTGCATTCAAGGATGAAATAGATTTTACCTTATGTTTTGATCATTGGCTATTTGATCCAGTCCCTGGAAATAATGCCTTTGTAGCAGCTCCCTAAAAATCCTGATTGGTCTTGGTACATACTTACAAAGAAGCCTAAGTAGGGAAATAATTTGGTTTTAGTGGAGACGACATCCGTCGATCCAATTGAAAAATTCTACAAATTGATTTTAGCATTAGTATTTCTTTAAATTAAAACTGGCATCCGTATCCCCCTTGGGAAGCTTAATTATGAAAGCAATTCTTAAATGTACAGCACCAGGAAAACAAAATACAAGTTACTCAAGGCTGATGTATGCCTTGTATTTGTGGGTTCTTAATAGCAGGGCAGTTCTCATTTGTTTAGCTTCAAAGTAACTATGTGTAGAAATGAATAGTAGTACTATTATTGTAGGGGAGTAGCAGGGAAAAGAGAGTAAACTCTGGTCTTCATGCTCTGTATTTTTATCCCATACTGGCTAGTCCTATGACCTTGGGCAAATCTCTCATTTCCCTTCTTCTGCCTCCGTTTTCTTCCTTGTCATTTTTCCCCTTTCCCTCATTTCCTTCTTGCATGTGTTAGGACTCTTTGAGGTGCATGTGGCAGAATACCCAAACTGGCTAAAGAAAATGGAGGATTTATTGAGTCATAATTAAAGGGTCCAGGTAAAGTTTCTGACTTCAGGTATGGGTTGATCCAGGGACTCAGTGCCCTCAGGACCCAGTGTTTCCCTCTCCCTCTCTGTGTGTTCCTCTCTCTCTGTATTGGTTGTAAAGCAAAGGGATAGGCATTAGCTTAGGTATGGATACGGCAGTAGTGAGTTGAGTGTCCCGGCTGACATATTTCCATGTAAAGAGCAACAAGGAGATGGGTGCCTCATTAGCTGGTTTGGAGTCTATTCATAAAGATATCCAAGAGCCAGGGCGTGTTGTCTGAATTTAATTCAAAAAAGCATTCAGGACCTACTGAAATAATGAGGAAGAGACTGAGATGAGAAGAAAGGTACTTGGTAGAGAATAACAAGATAGCAGTGAGTTGGATGAGCCTCAAGTCTGGGAAACTAAAGTATCTATCTGCTTGAGATTATAATAGGGCCAGGGTGAGGCAAGTGAATTTATAAGGAAGTGATAAATATGAGTTAAATTCAAGATCGCATTAGCTAAAGAATTGTGATAGAACCCCATAGAACCTAGATTTCTGTCAGGATCATTTACATTGTAGGTCAACTCAGATCAAACAGCAAATACTGGGTGATACATATTTTTACCTGCAGAAGATCTTAATCCTCTTTCTGAATACCAAAATACCATTAACAATCTGTATAGTATTAGTATTGGGTTTTACCCTGTAAGTTTAAATTCCGAAAGACTGTGATTTTTCTGTTTGCAAAATCAGGCGGTGCTAGGAAATCTTATTCATCCATTTATTGAGTGTTTACCAAGCACCTGCTGAGGAACGCCCAGGGTCACACACAGCCTGGCATTTTGTACACACATTTTGCTAAACAAGACAGATGTGGTCCTTAACCTCATGGAGCTGATAGTCTGCCAAGGTCTCTCAACCCCAATGTTTACCTAAAATAACTCATCCTGATTCTTAGAAGGATTATTTTTAGGAAAGACATCTGGAAAATGAGTCAATTACCCTATTCAGCTCCAAACTCCTTCTCTCGACACTACTATACGTTTAAAATTTTTTTCATGAAAAATTATTTCCTGAAATCTTTTGTTCTTGATTTATGGCAAAACCTCTATAACAACTATTTTTTAAATGACATAGTAAGCCAGTAGTCTTGCTGCTGTTCTAATATGCCGATAGATCACTGAAGTGTCATTTGTTAAACCCTGTTGGTCAATAAAAACCCTTTAATTGTTTTTCCCCGAGTGGCCATTGAGCCAATTAACACCAACCTAGTTCTTTGCCCCGTTGCTTCATCTGCTTTGGGCTGGCTGGCATGGATTATTAGTAATGATTTCTTCACAGAGTATTAGCCAAGAGTTATCACGATGTGGTCAGGGTAAATGTTCACAAAGATAAAATGCTCTAATTAGGGAGGAAAGTTAAGGGGTAAGCAGTTTTTAAAGTGGATTGAGATCTGGTAAGTGAGAGCTGATACCCTTCATATGCTTGCATATAATTTGAAACTCTGACTGCTTGCTTAATATGGAACAATATACTTTCTCTAAATGTATTTTAAGATTTCACATTTATTCATTTAATAGCTGATTTAAATGAACTAGTAACTGATGAAAATCCACAGGAAATAGAATTAGAAATCAGTTTGACTGAAGCAACCTGGCGACTTGGCCCCGTGAGTGTTCGTACCTTCCCTCTCTGTCTTGTAACGCCAAATAGCTCCCCGAAAGCAAGCAGACAGAGATCTCATTTGAGGATTTTTATAGTTTCTTTTCTGATTGCAAAGATATCACTTGTTCACTGTAGATATTCGGGAAATTATAGAAAAATACAAAGCCAGAAATTGAAATCATCCATGGTGAAATTTGTATTTTGGCTGATTTTTTTTTTTTTGAAACTACCACAACACGAAGCCTTTGTAAAATATGAGGATGTCTTATTCCCACTGAAGGTTACAAACAACAACAGCATAGAAACAAAGCTTTGCTAAGGTTGTCTGGCCCATCTATTTTCTGACCCTTCCTCTTGAGATAAAGTTCTCTATCCAGGGAAGACCCTGCCAATGGAAAGAAACCCTCAGTTGTCTGTCTGTCTCTTTGTCTTTCTCTCTCTGTTGTTTTTGTAGCAGAACATGTCATTTTGATGTCCGGGAAATTGAACACAATTTGTGAAAAATAAAGGTGTGTGAAAATTAAGAGAGGGAGAAAGGTGAGGATGGCAGGTAGGAAGTTCCATGCTCCCAGAGGCCGACTCCCTGTGAAGATACCACACTCAGTGCAGACGTACTTCTGGTTGAATCCACACTGTGAGGTCTCCCTCTCTTCCTTTTATCTAGCTGTAGATTGTGGGATATATTTTTTTGCAAAATTGAAGCTCCTTTATACCGTACTTTGTTATTTCGGTCCCCAAAAAGCCCAGCCCTCAGAGACCCAAATTCCAGGTGAGGTAGTGATTGGGAATGACTGTTGTCTCCTCATAGTCTGTGAAGCTCTTTTTTGATGAAATAAAAGTGAACCCGGATATGAAAGAGCAGTGCCTTGCTTTAAGGAGAACCGAAGAGAGGGCCTTACTTCATTTCCCAGGCGCTGGCGAGGAGGCCCAGAATCAGAGTCCTTTGTGGGAGAAGTCAGCCATTTCTTCCCTCTGCAGCCAACCTGGCCTGGTAAGAAGGCTGTCTCGCGTGCTCTTAAAGGTTTTCCAGGGAATCAGAGTTCATGATGTCCTCCTGTAATAACACCATCTGCTGGGCTGAGGGGAAATTACAGAAAATGAGAATGTTGGCCTTTCCTAAATGGAAGCCACTGGAAGGCAGAGAAAAATCACCATTTCTCTATTTTTTCACATTCCTAGGTACTTCAGATCTACTCACCTACCCAGAACTTCCTTAAAGCCTGTGTGAAAAGGCCTGAAGCTAGACCATCTCCATTACCCCCACCCCAAACTGCCCCTCAGTGGAAACAATCTAGAGAATGCTTAGTGCATTCATTCATATTCATTGACTTGAAACTGTGCATGCTGCCAGGATAGGTAAAGGAATCTGTCATAAAGTAACGCCCGCACACACCACCACCTACTCTTTTCTTTTAGGACTTTGCCCCTGTTCCCTCCTACTCTAGGGCCTACATGCGTACCATTCCCCCATACTGGAGTACTTGTCTAATTCCTACTAACTAAACCCCTACTCTTGTTGAAGATCTTCACTTAAGTACCACCTCCTCAAGGTGTTTGCTTCTTTGTTTCATGGTCCTTATCTCAGTTTGAAATCCTAAGGCATATGTATGATTATTTGATTAAAACTCATCTTCTCCAGTAGACTGGAAGCTCAGGAGAATGGGTCCATGTGTGTCCCCACTGCCTAGTCGACCGCATGGCACACAGAATGAGCTTAGGAAACACCCAAGTGAACGAGAGCTGTTTTGATACAGTGTTTTTTTGATTAGAGTGAATTTATTTAAGAAAGAACAATTTCACATCTTTACTTTATTGGATCATGTTATATATGAACCAAAAAGAGATTCTATTAGAGCATAAGGGATAGAAAAAATACCAAAGAATAGGGAGATGGGAGAGAAATTCATGAAGCTTCTTAAATTTTTAATTTTACTTTTAAAAGGTAAAGTCAGATATGTTCTCAAGCTGTTTCTGCATTTTTAACGAAGGTAACTTTGGAATATTCAGCACTGAAGGTGACCTGCAGGGTCTCTGGTTCAGTATTGGAGGCTACCTTGTTAATTTCATATTCTCGTTTTCTTCCAGTTTTCCAGGAAGAGTCAGAGCCTTACACTTTTTACTTGAAAAGCTCATACATGTTCCCTATAAACCCCCCAAATGTATGAAATAATTACGCAGAAGACAAAAGAGCAGAGCTCCTATAGTCACGTATTCATTCAAGAGTCTGCATGAGGCATTGTTCTGTCTTGGGTCAGATTACAACTTGTTCCTTCTTTCAAAATATATTTCAAGTTACATTATTAAAATGCACCATAAGGCGTCTTTGTGTAGAAAATTGAAAAATAGGACTTTAGATGGGGCAGACATCCCCAGTCCCCCAAGTTTTTCATTCTACTTGAAACATTCTTTCACTTTGAAGAATATAAGTAGGCCATGTAGAGAAATGCCTGATGTGAATTTCTTCTAATAGCCCCAAACTCTTCTTTCAAATTACTACAAAAGCAATTCAGCATTTTTAGTGCCAGATTGATGGGGGGGAAAAAGTGCATATTAAGCTTTCCGTAGTAATTAAAGGCAGTGAGGAAAGAGTCATCCTAGCTCAAGTTTATGAAAACAAATAATGCTTGGAAGTGAGCTTGCAGTATGAAACCAGGAGACGCTGTGTGTAAATACAGTTTGTGTTCAGGTTGGCTGTCATTGCCGTTGAAGTATTAAAGCAACTAATTATTGGTGGACTGCAAGAAAGAGGAAAGTCACAAGATTTTGAATGTGATTTCAAGTTAGACTTGGAAAACCACCCAAGGAAACTCTCCAGAGAAACAATTCCGCTTTTACTCCATGAAACAAGCAAGATGAACTAATAGATCATCCTCAGCTCTAATTCTTAACCTTGTTCACAGCCAAGCTCATTTATACCAGGTGACTGATGATCTGGGTCACCACCAGAAGTAGCTGGTGTGAGGAAAACTTTTACAGAGTTTCAGAAAAAATATATATTATACTACTTCTACCCAGAGTCCCTTGGGCTCTGAGGGAGATCCAGTCACAGCCATCTGGGTGATAAGGCAGAGGGAGTGATTCTTTGGAAAGTATCAGTGGTAGAAGAAAAAATGAGGAGGGTTGGGGAGAAGATGGTCTTGGGAATTTTAAACATTTTTTGATGTCATTGAGTTTTATTTGGACAATTTCTTCATGCTGAGAACTGCTCAGTTAAGAATGGGCATTTTTCATTCTTCTTTCTTTGCTTCTGGAAAGAATTCTGTCTGAGTTTTCTCAGGAAACTTAGCTTGATACAGTTTTTTGGTGGGCAGTCATAAAGTGTGGTGGGGGAGAAAGATTTTTCTTCTGCCCTCTTAAGTTCTGTGTCTGGGCCTGAAAATTACACTGAAAAAAAGACAGATAAACAGGCAGAAAACATTCAAAGTTTATTTGATGGTAATATTTTTACATGTACAGAGGTTTTTATATGTGTATAAAATGAAGACCCAAAGAAGTGGATAGGCCTGAGCGCTTATATACCATTTTAACAAAAGCAATAAATTGTGGAGACATGATAAGATAAAGGAAAATGGGGTTTGTACTAGGGGCAATAAACTGTGAGAAGGTGACCAGGAAATATATGGGGGAAATCAGTGGAAGATAAGCATGATTTTAGTAGGTTGGTTTGAATGGATTCAATTCAGCATCAACTCCTGGTGATAAGAATGTTTTCTCCTTCCTGGTGCAGGGAGGGTACCTTTCTCGCAGGAAATTTATGCTCTTTAAAAGGAGGCAATCAGAGAGACCTTCCTGCAAGTGCTATTTTTCAATTGCTTTCAGTCAAAATAATTGATATACCAAAGTGGCATATTTTGGTGTAGCATGTTCTTATCCCCTCCACTCTGAACCCCCTAATTGGCAGTGTTTGCGGGGAAGAAAGGAAGAGGTATTTGTTTTCAAAGTTTATTTCCATTTCCTCCCTCCCCCCTCCCTTCCCCCTTCCCCCTTCCCACCTCATTCACTCCTTCCCCTTTCTCCCTCTCTCTGTGATGTGATGTCAAGGGGACCAGGCTTTATAAGTATCTCGTGGATGTCAAATAGGTTTCATTTTGAGGTCCACCTCTGCAAGATCAATCAAGTCTGTCTGGAGGACTGTGTTGTGAAGGATTCCGAGGCTCAGTCTAGGCTCATTGGGAGAATGAGGTGTAATCAATTAATGATGTCTGTCAAAGGCACGTGCTACATATATTTGCTTATCCTGCTGTAGGGCACACTAGACTCATACGAAATACCATTGATACTTTATTTTCTGACTATTTATTTTAGCAGTCTTTAATCACATTATCTAGAGTCCTCAGAGCTAAGCAGTACCTGTAAAGTTGAACTTATTTCCATGAGATGGGAAACACCAAATGGACGAGATCATCAGAATAGGTAAAATTGCCTTTTAGCATATTCTGTGTCCATAGGTGTTCAGGGTACAATAGAAAATTGCTTTATTTGTTTATACTTCTTTTTTTCAGGATAGGCATAACATGTCTTTTACCTAAACCACACAGCTTATTGCTTTCTATGTAAGTGTAATGGTTTATTTAAAGCCACACTTGATGATATTCTAAGGTTTTATAAACAACTACCCATATCTAGAATTTTGGCAAATACTCTGCTTTACTTGGCCGATGTAGATAAAATAGAATTCTATACCGTTTGGAAGGCACAGTGTTTTGTGTTTGAAATGGAAATCACTTAGTTTCTGCAGGGCACATTTGAAGTTGCCAATGCCAGTTTAATCCCCAGGTGGTCAAACTAACATTAGTCCTTTCTGTGTCCAGAAGCTACACACCCTGCTCGGCTGTCAGAGTTAGAGCAGGCAACTCTGTGATGCTTCTGGGAATAAGCCACTACAAGAAAGCTGTCCCAAAAGAATTCGAAAGCAAAATATATCTCACTGTCCTTTAATGGAAAACTCTACTTCCTTCCAATACCTATCTGCTTGCTCCAGTTCTTGATTCAAGGTCATAACTAGATCATAGACCTCAGCATACCTGAACTGGTGATGGGGAAGTTCAATAACGATGACCCTGCTGCTACTCATAAAGCCGACGTTGTGAATAAGATCATGATACATAGCCCACAGAATCTGCTTCTGCCCAGCCCAGTTGTGCTAGGTATTAAATAAGACTGTAATCTTAGTTTTGCCCCTCAGTGTATTCCCAGCACCTGGAAGAGTACCTGCACATAATAGGAGCTTGGTAAATGGTTGTTGAATCCATGAATGCGTATTTTCATGCATGTGCGTTACTGGTGGTAGCCAAAGCTTTGTGCCTTGGTCATATCCCCCCAAAACTCACCCTTTCTTGTACATGCTGAGGGCCTCCTGACTAGTGTCTTCTCCTCCCCGCTTCAGGGCTTTCTCTCACCAGTGTAGGGAGCAGGCCTAAAATGCTGGAGAGCTAATGCCTCTCTAAGAGTGGCCCTCAGTCAATGACAAGTGAGAGTTGAAAGATATATCTTCCAACCACCTTGCCCTGTGATGGGAAACTCTGAGGCGTGTTCCATGCGATGTCCTGGAGAGTTCCAGTGGATTGAGCCCCAGTTGCTTGAAGCAGTAAACTGCTTTTGAATATATCTTGTAGTAGCTTTCTTTGCTTCTCTTTCTTGTTTCCTTCACTCTCCTAATGGGACTTCCTAAGAGCATATCATAATCTCAAATAATCCATTCGCACTTAAATTCTTGTCTCGGGATCTGTTCTGGGGAATGCAGTCAAAGACACTAAGAAGAAAGCAAGATGAGAAGTTCAGCATATGTGCTGCTACAACTGGGGAAACAATTTAGTACAGCCTGCTCAGCTGTCAGTGACTCAGGATTTCATCTTGGTATGTTAAGAGTAGCATGCTACTTAATAAGAGGCAAAAAAAATATTCACCCAGAAGTCATATGTATTGATCCTGTAAGCATTCTCATATGTTGTGTACTTGGTTAATCAGAATTCATAAATGTGTGTTCTGTGCCCTGTTCTTCCAGTCTATGGAGGCTATTGTTTTTGGCCTGCCCAGCAACTCTTCCTCTCTATCACCAGATTAGTTATGGTAATTCAACCCCCTTTGGCCAGAGCAGTGATGAAGGAATGGACACTTGACCCAAGCCAGGGCCCACTTTTGCTTATTTGGGGCTTTTCTGGTTCTGATGGGGACATTCTCCCATTCCTCTCTGTGGACGAGGTTGGGAGCTTCCTCAGGCCACATTCCCCTATCAGGTTATTTTCTTCATTCTGAGACAATGAAGCCAAAACCCAGAGAGGCAGAGGCCTCTGGCAGCTCTGCCTGGCCATTCCTGGGGATGTTCATGTGAGTCAATTAAAATGTCCCCTGCTTTTGGTCAAAAAGAATCCTGACTGATACATGATGCATAGGACTTCATCTGTTCTCTTTTCCTTGCGACAATCTCTCATTTACTAACAGAAAACTCAGGATTTGGTGACTATGCCAGTTATACGTAGAAGCCACTGGAATGTTCTGGACTCACAGTTCTCAGAGCAGAGGGACTGTGGCTGCAGTCATTGTTGAGAACCTGCTTCCCTTTCTGTGTGTACCATAGCTTCTAATGGACATGATGCTGTTCAGAGCACTTATTACATTGCTTTCATATACTGACGCTCAGTCAGTCACTCACAGGTTCCTCCCACTCTGTAACAACTGGTCTGCTCTGGATATGGAGCACAGAATCCTTAAGAACAGATGCTAGAGGGCAAACTCTCAGCCTGAAATATTCTCAGAGTAAAATTGTTATTGATAGTATACTTCGCTTTAGCCGAATTGCTCTGTGCTAATTCTATGGCCTGTAGAAGTGCTACAGGGCCTTCATCCTGTTTCCTCTGGATACTGCTCATAAAACAGCAAATTACTTTTTTTCTCCTGTGATTTCACGTAACTTCTGAACCTCAAAGGTTATTGTGGGCCTTTTTGTCACCCCCCAAAGCTACAATTAAAAGACAAGATGTTCTTCTCTTTTTTTCTTTAAACCATGATCTTTCAGAGATGTTATTTTGTGTTTGTTTAAATTTTCTAATAGGATTTGTAAGCCCCATCTTCCTGGCTCTCATAAGGTAGCACTAGAGAGAAGAAACCCATACATCACTATTTATTCAGCTAATGTGATGTGAAGAGCTCTCTTTGAATAGTCTGTTTATCTCTTCATGTTGTCACTAGGCAGAGGTAAGATGAGCCAGTGCTCAACACTTGGAGAGAATCTGTTCAGAGAGAAGTGAAGTCAACTGATTTTTAATAGCTGATCAATAGTAGGTTTTTTTGCTGACCCTGGCAAGAATGTAAACAAATAGATACCTTGAAGCCTGTGGGATTGCATTGCTTTCTATCAAAATACAATTTAAAATTAACCACATCAGGCTTTTCCTTGAGTTCCAGAAAGTGATTAATGTTAATTCCAGAGCTCAAGGTCTTTCAAGTTCATTTAAGGCTAATTTGTTATATTTAGGTCATCTCACATTAAATGTTTTATGTTTGTTGAGCTTCTCTATTTAACCATTTATCATTCTAGAGACCCCATAAAAACTGTGGTGATCATTTTGTAATGTATAAAAATATTGAATCACTATGTTGTACACCTGAAACTAATATAATATTGTAAGTCACTTATACTTCAATACAATAAATAAAAGAAAAATAAAATAGAAGAATTAGTGCAAAAAACCCTATTAATTATCGAGGGCATCACTGTGCCTTAACATGTGGGCATTTAGATGTGTTCCTTACTATGAAACTGAGGCAATGCAGGCGGAATGGCAACTGCTGGGGTGTTACCTATAGTTTAGATAATGCCAGCCAGGCACTGCCACTGTGGGAATCTTTCTGTAACGAAGAGATATTTCAGATCCCCCATTGATGGCCTACTTATTTGCAGCAGGAAATCAGACACCACAGCTCAAGGACAGCAGTAGAATTTGGGTATTGAGTTTGTCACAGTAGCTGTGGACTTTTCTAGTTGCCTTATGTTGTCCTAACCAGGTAATCAGGTGGAACTATTGGAATTATCCTGAAGTTTAGAAGAAAATTCAGAACAGGCCAACCTCAAATTATCTTTAATATAGAGACGTTCCATATATGAACATTTTAATCCTTTTAGATGAAATAAAAAATTCATTTGGATTCAGGAATAAAGCACAACGTTTTGCTAAAGTCCAGTTCCATGAGATGTTCTAAGAATTTTAGTTTTCTTGCAGTAAGGAAATCTATTTTACTTGACTTAACTAAACACTCTTCAGATTTATTTTACCATGGAAGTGTTGGGGGGTTTTGGTGGCCTTTTGTTTGTTAATTTGTTTTTGTTTATACAGAATAACAAAATTCTGCAGATGCTTGGTCTCTAGTTATTCTTTGGTAATATAACTACCAGGATTTTGGGGAGACTTTAGTGTTATTATTAGAAAGGGGTTGTCCATCATAATTTTAGGTTTATAGTTAGGATTATACTTAATTTTAGCACACATTGGAAGTTGTGAAAAAATAGCCATCATTTACCCTTTTTGAGACAGAATAAATTCATGTCATTCCTTTTCTTAAAACCCTCTGATTGTTTCCAGTGTTTGTTAGAATAAGACATGCTTTCTGAATCACAGCCCAGCACTGCTTCTCTCTCCGCTTGTGTCACTCTCTCCCTTTTATTATGCTGAACCCATGCTGGCATTTTCTCTCTTCCTGAAGCACACAAGTGCATTCCCTTCTCCTTTGTACTTGGGGGTTCCCTCTGCCTGGACTTTTCTTGCACCAGATTTTTACATGGGGCTCCCCTTTATTAGCTCCTTCTCCGTATGTCCCCTCTCAGAGCCTTCTCTTGGTCCCTGAGCTGAAGTAGCCCCTCTACCCTACCTGGGTAGCTGTCCAATTGGTTCCCCTGTTTTATTATTTTCTTCTGAGCAACTCTTGTTATTAGAACATTTCCTTTTTTAAAAAAGTGTTTCACCCATCTCTACCCCCCACTCCATACACTCACACCCCAGAGTATAAGCTGTCTGAGGGCAGGGACTTTGTTTCCACCCCAGCATAAGAGCATGTGGTGAATGTAAGCATAACAAAACACCAAAGTAAGGAAGTGAAGAGAAATGCCACCATGATGGGGAGGATCAGGAGGGATAGAAATTAGAGGTACCTCTGTAGGGTGGAATTCCCCTGCTTCCGAAAGCCAGAATGAAGAATTTGCCAAATCTAGGCTCGTAGCCTGATTCCACAGTCCATCCAAGTTTCCCCCATGCCTACTTGAAGCCCTTCTCCAACACCCGTGCAGTGGCCCTTGGCTGTGATTTGAATACCTCCACAGTGGTGGAAGGGACCCATCACCTCCTTGTGGCAGCAGGCTACCCTTGGCCATGACTCCTTACTGAACTTGAGTGTCACATGATGCTCCTTAGACAGCTTGGCATTCCAGAGAGCTTCAACACAGCCTGAGGCCCTTCTCTGCCCTCACCCCATCCACCTGACATACCTGAACCCTCTGGAATCCCAAAGCCCAGCAGAGACTGCAGTGTTACAGTTAACTGTAATAACCTCCCACTAAAGCAGAAGCATCACACCTTCGGGTATATGATAAAGCTAGGGACCCTTTCTTTCCTTCAAAGACCTGAAGCCTGACATGAAGCTTCGTAATAGTGGCAGAAATGGGGAGTACACGCTCAGAATTTGTGATGATCATCGATAGCTGGGAAGATGAGTTCATTTAGTAAGTTGGTTTCAGTTTCTTGAGACAGTGTCAAAGATAATGTGTAAGAGGGAGGGTGGGGGAAAAGAGCAGTGTAAGCTTAAGTGGTGCTTTAGAGTATCTTTTCGCTGGGCAAAGAAAATTGACAAAAGATTCAAATTTGTTAAATTAGGAAGAAGAGTCAATATGGTGTATTTGCCATCTGTCAGACACATTAAGTCTTCTTTGTCAAGCAGTGCTGTCAGCTAACCTTAATATGCTGGGAAAGGACTGACAAAGAGCTGCTGCTTCATTCCCCGGAGTTACTAGAACCCTCCATTAAGAAGGTGCTGCATTCATTTTTTTTTTTGAAAGATACACAGTTTTATTTATTTATTTAAAATTTTTATTGGAGTATAGTTTATTTACAGCGTTGTTAGTTTCTGCTGTACAGCAAAGTGAATCATTTTTACATATACATATATCTAGTCTTTTATTAGATTCTTTTCCCATATAGGTCATTACAGAGTATTGAGAAGAGTTCCCTGTGCTATACAGTAGGTCCTTATTAGTTATCCGTTTTATATACGGTAGTGTGTATATGTCATTTCCAATCTCCCAATTTATCCCTCCCCCCTCAACCCCCGCTTTTCCCCCTGGTAACGGTAAGTTTGTTTTCTACATCTGTGACTCTATTTCTGTTTTGTAAATTCGTTCATTTGTACCATTTTTTTAGAGTCCACATATAAAGAATATCAAATGATATTTGTCTTTCTCTGCCTGACTTACTTCACTTAGTATGATCATCTCTAAGTCCACCCACGTTGCTGCAAATGGCATTATTTCATTCTTTTTAATGACTGAGTAATATTCCATTGTATGTATGTACCACAAGCATTCATGTTGCATTTGCTGATGTTCTTTAGGTGGGAGGACAGTGGCACTCATTTTCACAGTGTCTGTCTAGTTGAAAATATGTACTCCTGTCACTGGACTCACTTACCTATGGGAGGCTTGGGATTCTAAGTGACCCACCCATTCCTCGGCCGAGCGGTAAAGCACCACAGAGCAGCCCCGTCACATCTTGGTGTGGAGTTTCAGTGTGCCCCAGTGACCTGGAATGTTCTATGAAGGCATGCAAAGCCTAAGTGGGCTTTATTAGCAGTTTCTTACCCCCCCTTGAGATATTTCTGTTTAGGAAGGATTTTATTATATCCGTAGGAAAAATGATCCCTAGGGATTCTCTAAAATAGTTGATTCCTTGTAGCTGGTATTTTGCAAAATATATTTGTCTCCCAAGACTATCAGGTAATTTATAAGGTCCCTACTGTAAACATTTTCTGCTAAACATCTTGTTTTCCAAGAATCTTGGAAATAGAAATGTGCAACATACGTGATAAAAATGCATTGAGGGAAGCAGTAACTTATAAAATGTGTCTCTGGCTCTGATGAGTTAGGTGTTAATGCATTAACCACACAAGCAATTGGTGAGTCGACAACGCTGCCTCATTTCCACAGTTCTTCAGATCCACAAGACCAGTGTCGGTATCTTGCTTTGTGCTTGGGCAAGATGATTGGAAAAGTCTGGGTGGGTCATGGCTCTGAGGTATCTCAGTGTCAGTGTGACATTTTTAGCTACATATGTCAAAGCAATCTTCAGATGTTTAATGGGAAGCCAAAAAAAGTCAAGTAAGAGCAGTCCTCCAGCAGCTCCACAGAGTGATTTGAATGCATCTGTCTGCTGAGTTTCTAACTTTCCAAATGCAGAAGGAACTATTCAGAGAGTTGTCCAAGTATTATTAGCTTTATGCTTGCATCTCACTACCTTTACCTCTCCCAAAATTTTTTAAAATTAATTTTTATTGGAGTATAGTTGATTTACAATGTTGTGTTAGTTTCAGGTGTACAGCAAAGTGAATCAGTTATACATATACATATATCCATGCCTTTTTAGACTCTTTTCCCATATAGGCCATTATAGAGTATTGAGTAGAGTTTCCTGTGCTGTACAGTAGGTTCTTATTAGTTATCTATTTTATATTATATAGTAGGTTGTGTATGTCAATCCCAATATCCCAATTTATCCCTCCCTCTGCCCTTTCCCCCAGTAACCATAAGTTTGTTTTCTACATGTGTGACTCTATTTCTGTTTTGTAAATAAGTTCATTTGTACTTTTGTTTTAGATTCCACCTATAAGTGATATCATATAATTTTTGTCTCTCTCTGTCTGACTTACTTCACTCAGTATGACAACCTCTAGATCCATCCATGTTGCTGAAAGTGGCATTATTTTGTTCTATTCGTGGCTGAGTAATATTCCACTGTATATATGTACCATATCTTCTTTACTCATAGTTTTGAACCGGTCCATTTCTTTTGGGGGAACAAAGCCGGGAAGCACTAAGCTGCTGTGCTGGGGGAAATGCAATCTTACAAATATCTGGGCCTCTGAGTTGAGTTTTTAGCTTTTTTTTTTTTTTTTAGGTCCTGGCCCTTTTTTTTTTTTTTTTTTTGACATGTTTATTGGAGTATTATTGCTTTACAATGGTGTGTTAGTTTCTGCTTTAAAACAAAGTGAATCAGCTATACATATACATATATCCCCATACCACCTCCCTCTTACGTCTCCCTCCCACCCTCCCTATCCCACCCCTCTAGGTGGTCACAAAGCACTGAACTGATCTCTCTGTGCTATGCGGCTGCTTCCGACTAGCTATCTATTTTACATTTGGTAGTGTATATAAGTCCATGCCACTCTCTCACTTCATCCCAGCTTACCCTTCCCCCACACCGTGTCCTCAAGTCCATACTCCACGTCTGTGTCTCTATTCCTGTCCTGCCCCTAGGTTCTTAATAACCTTTTCTTTTTTATTAGATTCCATATGTATGTGTTAGCATACGGTATTTGTTTTTCTCTTTCTGACTTACTTCACTCTATATGACAGACTCTAGGTCCATCCACCTCACTACAAATAACTAAATTTCGTTTCTTTTTATGGCTGAGTAATATTCCATTGTATATATGTGCCACATCTTCTTTATCCATTCATCTGTTGATGGACACTTAGGTTGCTTCCATGTCCTGGCTATTGTAAACAAATCAGCAATGAACATTGTGGTACATGACTCTTTTTGAATTATGGTTTTCTCAGGGTATATGCCCAGTAGTGGGATTGCGGGATCATATGGTAGTTCTACTTTTAGTTTTTTAAGGAACCTCCATACTGTTCTCCATAGTGGCTGTATCAATTTACATTCCCACCAACAGTGCAAGAGGGTGCCCTTTTCTCCACACCCTCTCCAGCATTTATTGTTTGTAGATTTTTTGATGATGGCCATTCTGACTGGTGTGAGGTGATTCCTCATTGTAGTTTTGATTTGCATTTCTCTAATAATTAGTGATATTGAGCATCCTTTCATGTGTTTGTTGGCAATCTGTATATTTTCTTTGGAGAAATGTCTATTTAGGTCTTCTGCCCATTTTTGGATTGGGTTGTTTGTTTTTTTGATATTGAGCTACATGAGCTGCTTGTAAATTTTAGAGATTAATCTTTTGTCAGTTGCTTCATTTGCAAATATTTTCTCCCATTCTGAGGGTTGTCTTTTGGTCTTGTTTATGGTTTCCTTTGCTGTGCAAAAGCTTTTAAGTTTCATTGGGTCCCATTTGTTTACTTTTGTTTTCATTTCCATTTCTCTAGGAGGTGGGTCAAAAAGGATCTTGCTGTGATTTATGTCATAGAGTGTTCTGCCTATGTTTTCCTCTAAGAGTTTTATAGTGTCTGGCCTTACATTTAGGTCTTTAGTCCATTTTGAGTTTATTTTTGTGTATGGTGTTAAGGAGTGTTCTAATTTCATTCTTTTACATGTAGCTGTCCATTTTTCCCAGCACCACTTATTGAAGAGGCTTGTCTTTTCTCCACTGTATATTCTTGCCTCCTTTATCAAAAATAAGGTGACCATATGTGCGTGGGTTTATCTCTGGGCTTTCTATCCTGTTCTATTGATCTATATTTCTGTTTTTATGCCAGTACCATACTGTCTTGATTACTGTAGCTTTGTAGTATAGTCTGAAGTCAGGGAGTCTGATTCCTCCAGCTCCGTTTTTCTTTCTCAAGATTACTTTGGCTCTCTAGGGTCTTTTATGTTTCCATACAAATTGTGAAATTTTTTGTTATAGTTCTGTGAAAAATGCCATTGGTAGTTTGACAGGGATTGCATTGAATCTGTAGATTTCTTTGGGTAGTATAGTTATTTTCACAATGTGGATTCTTCCAATCCAAGAACATGGTATATCTCTCCATCTGTTGGTATCATCTTTAATTTCTTTCATCAGTGTCTTATAGTTTTCTGCATACAGGTCTTTTGTCTCCTTAAGTAGGTTTATTCCTAGGTATTTTATTCTTTTTGTTGCAATGGTAAATGGGAGTGTTTCCTTAATTTCTATTTCAGATTTTTCATTATTAGTGTATAGGAATGCAAGAGATTTCTGTGCATTAATTTTGTATCCTGCTACTTTACCAAATTCATTGATTAGCTCTAGTAGTTTTCTGGTAGAGTCTTTTGGATTCTCTATGTATAGTATCATGTCATCTGCAAACAGTGACAGCTTTACTTCTTCTTTTCTGATTTGGATTCCTTTTATTTCTTTTTCTTGTCTGATTGCTGTGGCTAAAACTTCCAAAACAATGTTAAATAATAGTGGTGAGAGTGGGCAAACTTGTCTTGTGCCTGATCTTAGCGGAAATGGTTTCAGATTTCACCATTGAGAACAATGTTGGCTATGGGTTCGTCATGTATGGCCTTTATTATGTTGAGGTAAGTTCCCTCTGTGCTTACTTTCTGGAGGGTTTTTATCATAAATGGGTGTTGAATTTTGTCGAAAGCCCTTTCTGCATCTATTAAGATGATCATATGGTTTTTATCCTTCAACTTGTTAATATGGTGTATCACATTGATTGATTTGCACATATTGAAGAATCATTGCATTCCTGGGATAAACCCCACTTGATCATGGTGTATGATCCTTTTAATGTGCTGTTGGATTCTGTTTGCTAGTATCTTGTTGAAGATTTTTGCATCTATGTTCATCAGTGATATTGGCCTGTAGTTTTCTTTCTTTGTGACATCTTTGTCTGGTTTTGGTATCAGGGTGATGGCGGCCTTGTAGAATGAGTTGGGGAGCGTTCCTCCCTCTGCTATATTTTGGAATAGTTTGAGAAGGATAGGTGTTAGCTCTTCTCTAAATGTTTGATACAATTCTCCTGTGAAGCCATCTGGTCCTGGGCTTTTGTTTATTGGAAGATTTTTAATCACAGTTTCAATTTCAGTGCTTGTGATTGGTCTGTTTATATTTTCTATTTCTTCCTGCTGCAGTCTCGGGAGGTTATGCTTTTCTAAGAATTTGTCCATTTCTTCCCGGTTGTCCATTTTATTGGCATAGAGTTGCTTGTAGTAATCTCTCATGATCCTTTGTATTTCTGTAGTGTCAGTTGTTACTTCTCCTTTTTCATTTCGAATACTTTTGATTTGAGTCTTCCCCCTTTTTTTCTTTATGAGTCTGGGTAATGGTTTATCAGTTTTATCTTCTCAAAGAACCAGCTTTTAGTTTTTTTGATCTTTGCTATTGTTTCCTTCCTTTGTTTTTCATTTATTTCTGATCTGATATTTATGATCTTTCCTTCTGCTGACTTTGGGGTTTTTTTGTTGTTCTTTCTCTAATTGCTTTAGGTGTAAGATTAAGTTGTTTATTTGAGACGTTTCTTGTTTCTTGAGGTAGGATTGTATTTCTATAAACTTCCCTCTTAGAACTGCTTTTGCTGCATGCCATAGGTTTTGGGTTATTGTGTTTTCATTGTCATTTGTTTCTAGGTAATTTTTGATTTTCTCTTTGATTTCTTCAGTGATCTCTTGGTTATTTAGTAGTGTATTGTTTAGCCTCCATGTGTTTGTATTTTTTACAGTTTTTTCTTGTAATTTATATCTCAGGGCATTGTGGTCGGAAAAGATACTTGATACAATTTCAATTTTCTTAAATTTACCAAGGCTTGACTTGTGAACCAAGATATGATCTATCCTGGAGAACGTTCCATGAGCACTTGAGAAGAATGTGTAGTCTGTTGTTTTTGGATGGTATGTCCCATAAATATGAATTAAGTCTATCTTGTTTAATGTATCATTTAAAGCTTGTGTTTCCTTATTTATTTTCATTTTGCATGATCTGTCCATTGGTGAAAGTGGGGTGTTAAAGTCCCCTACTATGATTGTGTTACTGTTGATTTCCCCTTTTATGGCTGTTAGAATTTGCCTTATGTATTGAGGTGCTGCTATGTTGGGTGCATAAATATTTACAATTGTTATATCTTCTTCTTGGATTGATCCCTTGATCATTATGTAGTGTCCTTCTTTGTCTCTTGTAATAGCCTTTATTTTAAAGTCTATTTTGCATGATACGAGAATTGCTACTCCAGCTTTCTTTTGATTTCCATTTGCATGGATTATCTTTTTCCATCCCCTCACTTTCAGTCTGTATGTGTCCCTAGGTCTGAAGTGGGTCTCTTGTAGGCAGCATATATACGGGTCTTGTTTTTGTATCCATTCACCCAGTCTATGTCTTTTTGTGGGAGCATTTAATCCATTTATATTTAAGGTAGTTATCGATATGTATGTTCCTATTACCATTCTCTTAATTGTTTTCAGTTTGTTATTGTAGGTCTTTTCCTTCTCTTGTGTTTCCTCCTAGAGAAGTTCCTTTAGCATTTGTTGTAGAGCTGGTTTGGTGGTGCTGAATTCTCTTAGCTTTTGCTTGTCTGTAAAGGTTTTAATTTCTCTGTCGAGTCTGAATGAGATCCTTGCTGGGTAGAGTAATCTTGCTTTTAGGTTTTTCCCTTTCATCACTTTAAATATATCCCGCTACTCCCTTCTGGCTTGCAGAGTTTCTGCTGAAAGATCAGCTGTTAACCTTATGGGGATTCCCTTGTATGTTATTTGTTGTTTTTCCCTTGCTGCTTTTAATATATTTTCTTTGTGTTTAATTTTTGATAGTTTGATTAATATGTGTCTTGGCATGTTTCTCCTCGGATTTATCCTGTATGGGACTGTCTGCACTTCCTGGACTTTATTAACTATTTCGTTTCCCATGTGAGGGAAGTTTTCAACTATAATCTCTTCAAATATTTTCTCAGTCCCTTTCTTTTTCTCTTCTTCTCGGATGCCTATAATTCGAATATTGGTGCATTTAATGTTGTCCCAGAGGTCTCGGAGACTGTCCTCAATTCTTTTCATTCTTTTTTCTTTATTCTTCTCTGCAGTAGTTATTTCCACTATTTTATCTTCCAGGTCACTTATCCATTCTTCTGCCTCAGTTATTCTGCTCTTGATTCCTTCTGGAGAATTTTAAATTTCATTTATTTTGTTTTTCATCATTGTTTGTTTGCTGTTTAGTTCTTCTAGGTCCTTGTTAAACGTTTGTAGTATTTTCTCCATTCTGTTTCCAAGATTTTGGATCATCTTTACTATCATTACTCTGAATTCTTTTTCAGGTAGACTGCCTAT
This sequence comes from Balaenoptera borealis, assembly GCF_965194805.1. Taxonomy (NCBI): domain Eukaryota; kingdom Metazoa; phylum Chordata; class Mammalia; order Artiodactyla; family Balaenopteridae; genus Balaenoptera; species Balaenoptera borealis. Next base: position 33,663,108 of record NC_138869.1, read on the forward strand.
TTCCTCTTCATTTGTTTGGTCTGGTGGGTTTTTACCTTGCTCCTTCATCTGCTGTGTGTTTCTTTGTCTTCTCATTTTGCTTAACTTAGTATGTTTGGGGTCTCCTTTTCATAGGCTGCAGGTTCGTAATTCCCGTTGTTTTTGATGTCTGCCCCCAGTGGCTAAGGTTGGTTCAGTGGTTTGTGTAGGCTTCCTGGTAGAGGGGACTAGTGTCTGTGTTCTGGTGGATGAGGCTGGATCTTGTCTTTCTGGTGGGCAGGACCACGTCCAGTTGTGTGTTTTGGGGTGTCTGCGACCTTATTATGATTTTAGGCAGCCTCTCTGCTAATGGGTGGGGTTGTGTTCCTGTCTTGCTAGTTGTTTTGCATAGGGTGTCCAGCACTGTAGCTTGTTGGTCGTTGAGTGGAGCTGGGTCTTAGCATTGAGATGGAGATCTCTGGGAGAGTTTTCGCCGTTTGATATTAATGGAGCCAGGAGGTCTCTGGTGGACCAATGTCCTGAACTCGGCTCTCTCACCTCAGAGGCACAGGCCTGACACCTGGCTGGAGCACCAAGACCCTGTCAGCCACACAGCTCAGAAGAAAATGGAGAAAAAAAGAAAGAAAGAAGGAATAAAATAAAATAAAGTTATTAAAATAAAAAATAATTATTAAAAATAAAAAAATTAACAGGTAATAAAAGAAAAAGGAAAAAAAGAAAGAAGAGAGCAACCAAACCAAGTAACAAATCCACCAATGATAACAAGCGCTAAAAACTACACTAAAACAAACAAACAAACAAAAAAACTGGACAGACAGAACCCTAGGACAAGTGGTAAAAGCAAAGCTATACAGGCAAAATCACACAAAGAAGCATACACATACACACTCACAAAAAGAGAAAAAAGAAAAAAATATTATATCATTGCTCTCAAAGTCCACTGCCTCAATTTTGGGATAATCCGTTGTCTATTCTGGTATTCCACAGATGCAGGGTACATCCAGTTGATTGTGGAGATTTAATCCGCTGCTCCTGAGGCTGCTGGGAGAAATTTCCCTTTCTCTTCTTTGTTCGCACAGCTCCCAGGGTTCAGCTTTGGATTTGGCCCCGCCTCTGCGTGTAGGTCGCCGGAGGGCGTCTGTTCTTCGCTCAGACAGGACGGGGTTAAAGGAGCAGCTGCTTCAGGGGCTCTGGCTCACTCAGGACGGTGGGAGGGAGTGGTACGGAGGAGGCGGGGTGAGCCTGCGGCGGCAGAGGCCGGCGTGACGTTGCAGCAGCCTGAGGCGCGCCGTGCGTTCTCCCGGGGAAGTTGTCCCTGGATCACGGGACCCTGGCAGTGGCGGGCTGCACAGGCTCCCGGGAAGGGAGGTGTGGATAGTGACCTGTGCTTGCACACAGGCCTCTTGGTGGCTGCAGCAGCAGCCTTAGCGTCTCATGCCTGTCTCTGGTGTCCACGCTGATAGCTGTGGCTCACACCCGTCTCTGGAGCTCGTATAGGCGGTGCTCTTAATCCCCTCTCCTTGTGCACCCTGAAACAATGGTCTCTTGCCTCTTAGGCAGTTCCAGACCTTTTCCTGGACTCCCTCCCGGCTAGCTGTGGCGCACTAGCCCCTTCAGGCTGTGTTCACGCAGCCAACCCCAGTCCTCTCCCTGGGATGGACCTCCGAAGCCCGAGCCTCAGCTCCCAGCTCCCGCCCACCCTGGCGGGTGAGCAGACAAGCCTCTCGGGCTGGTGAGTGCTGGTCGGCACCCATCTCTGTGCGGGAATCTCTCTGCTTTGCCCTCTGCACCCCTGTTGCTGTGCTTTCCTCCGTGGCTCCAAAGATTCCCCCGCCACCACCCCCGTCTCCGCCAGTGAAGGGGCTTCCTAGTGTGTGGAAAGTTTTCCTCCTTCACAGCTCCCTCCCAGAGGTGCAGGTCCTGTCCGTATTCTTTTGTCTCTGTTTTTTTCCTTTTTCTTTTGCCCTACCCAGGTACGTGGGGAGTTTCTTGCCTTTTGGGAAGTCTGAGGTCTTCTGCCAGCATTCAGTGGGTGTTCTGTAGGAGTTGTTCCACATGTAGATGTATTTCTGATGTATTTGTGGGGAGGAAGGTGATCTTCACGTCTTATTCTTCCGCCATCTTGAAAGTCTCCAGGTCCTGGCCCTTTTGAGAGTAGCTTTGGACCTTGTTGTGAGAAAAATTTACATATGTCTCTCTAATTGTTTCTCAGTAATTTCTGAGTGTGGAGTCCCTTCTGCCCCACCATCCAGAGGACATACAAGGACCTCCTGGTTCTAAGCTACTGCTTAGACAGTGGTTTGGGTTGTTTCAGAGCACTAAGTAGAAATGATAAGAGGTGAACAGAAGTGCTCAGCTGGTTAATCAGCTCTTTAAGTATTCTAGTCTCTAATATATATAGTAGGGCTTTTAATGATATTTTAAATATTCAGATCATGGGTATAAACCTAATTATACATGAGTGACTTTATGGCTCTGACTTCAGCAGAGTTATTTTGTATGTGTCTCATACTCTATTTCTTTTTTTGGGAGGACATGAAATAGTTTAAATTTTAAATAAAGTCCTAATTGGCACACAAGGTGGCCCTGTAAACACAGCTTTAGGATGGGGCTTCCCCAGATTTGTTGGCCAAGATCAGAGATCTAGTAAGGGAAAGCACACAGGCTTTGAAGTTTGAGCCCAGATTTATTTAGCCATTTGATTGAAGCAAGTTGCTTAACCTGTTTTGGAGCCTCAGTTTCCTCATCTGTAAAGTGAAATTAACAATGGTACCAGTGTTATTGTGAGGATTAACTGAGATGGTACATGAAAAAAAACATACATACCATAGTGTCTGGCACATACTTAATGCTCACTAGGTATAGTATAGTATAGTATAGTATAATACCATATACTTGCCTGATGGTATTCTTAACTTGTAATTTCATGGCTATCCTTCTGAAAGAGTGATACTGAAAAACAGAGGATGGCCGATTACCATCCACATTTGAATATTTCAGTTACCTCTTTCTCTCTCTTTTGCCATTGCGTCCCAATCAATTAATAAGTAGAATAACTAGCGGTATTAGAAATTCGGCCAGAAAGTATCAATAACCTTGATTTATATGGCTTTATTTGTGTGTGTATGTGTAAGCTTTTTGTCTGGGGCTATAGATAAATATTTATAAATTCATTCATATCTGGCATGAGGACTTCTCTTTGCTTTTGACTTGTTCACAAATCATATTCCCACTTCTAATGGTTAGGTAACACAGAGACTCTACCTCGGCTGCTATTATGAAAATGTAAAGTTAAATCCAGTTTGTTTGTTCAACCTTGACACAAAGAGAAGACCCTGCCATCATACTTAATAACCTGTTTGAGGCTTGGAAGCGTGGATGTGTTTCTTCTTTTTATGACCCTTTTGCTTGGCTGTTGTTGTAGCTGATGGTGGATTCTTCTGCTAGGGTTACACATCACTGATGGTTTGGCAGGCTGGCTTTATTTTAAATAAGTGCTTCAGAGATTCCTACTTTTTCACTAAAAATAAGTCAAAATGTTGGGAAGGGAACATAAATTGTAGTTGTCTTAGCAAGGAAAGCCCTCCAAATAGCTTGCAGAGAGGCCTTGATAGATGGAAGAAACAGCAGGCTGGAGTCTGGGTGGTACTTGCCTAGTGGCAGAGCCAGGACCATTGGCAGGTATATGATCTTGAGAGAAGCACTTCTGTTTTATCTGAGGCTCAAGTTGTACTATCTACAGAATGAGAGCTAAAAATGCATTCTAAATTCTCAACCTCTTTTGGTTCTTAGAACCCCTCTGATCAGTTGATCAAAACTATGCCCTGTCTCTACCAAAAAAAACACATGTTCCCAGACAATTACACCAGTTCTCACTTGCCCCTTCCCACCGCACTCAGAGACCCCCTGGTGGTGTGCAGGGCCTTAATTAAGAGCTCCCTGTAAGTGGTACCTTCAAGCTATATTTGGCTCCAAAATATTTCCCCCAGTGCTGGGGGAAGTACCTTGCATACTTGTTCTCCTGTTTGAATGGTTGACCTCTGTGGTCAGGATTTCTTTGCTGTGCCTAAGTTTATCAACACGGCGGAGGACTCCGCGATGCTGTTTTACTTGACAGTTTGAAATGATTGGGCTTTGCATCTAAGCTGAAATTTGCTCTCCCTCGTCAGTGTTTTTAGGACCAGCCCAGAAATGAAGATATCTGGGAAGTGCCTAGGCACATCTAGATTTAGTTTAGGCAGATTTCAAGCATCAAATTTGTTGGTTGATCATTGCAGGGCTGGTTTGGGGGAGGGAACGTGTGCGTGGGGATATTGAATACAAGGATTTGAACCTCCCGCCGTTTCTGCTTTCCCAATTCTCTTTCCTTATGACCACCTCCATGGCATAATAGTGTGTTTGCTTTTGTCTGGTTCTTAAGACAAAGTTCCTTAAAAGCTTTCCAACTTATATTTGTAGAGTACCTACTTCTTTGAGAGTTTTTGTATTTGGAAACTGTGCTAATTTGCCCAACATGTTAAGAATGATACTTGCTGATTGTTAATGTGCTTTTGGGGGTGGTTTTGGATTTGCATATACCATATATTATTCTATTTGGGGGAGTCAGGACAAGGAAGAGAGAACACGTTGATTTTATGAAAAGCGTTTGCTCCACAAAATGAAATGCTGCCTCTGTTTGTGTGATTATTGCAAGTTTTCTTTGCCCATACACTGCACGGAACACTTTTCCGGAACCGTCTCTCTTCAGTTTCCTGCCAACCCTGTGGAGTAGATATAGTTATAGTTATAGTAGTATTCCCATTTTGCAAATGAAAGAAACCTGAGGCTCAGAGGGATTAAGAAGCTTGTCCAAGGTCACTCAGCTTTGAAGTGATTAAGTTGTGCTTGAACCCAAGTCCACCTGAATACAGAGCTTATACTCTCACTAATATCCTGGGTTGTCCTGGAACATTCTAATGCTGGAGGAGGAGCTGGAGCTGCCACTCTCTTTGAGCATAAAGGAAATGGAGCTGGGGGGATCGAAGTTGCAAGTCTGGTAGCCTGGATTCCTAGTGCAACCTGTGAATTCCCACCTCACCCTTTGGCCTTCTTCAGTGCATCCCCAGTTCCACACCTGCTAAGGTGTGCGTCATCTCTGTCCTGACCTGGCTCCCATATGCTCCCAGGACCAGTCCAGACTTCACCATAGTCTCCACGATGAATCCTTTTCTTTCTCGGCTAACAGCTCTCTTTACAATGCTTCTTATTTTTTTTTTTTTAACTTTTTATTCTATATTGGAGAATTGTTGATTTACAAAGTTGTGTTAGTTTCAGGTGTACAGTAGAGTTTACTTTCCAGTTGAGGGGGCAGAGGCATGCACACGAAAGAGAAAATAAGTACAATTGTTTGTGTTAGATGATGGTGAGGGCAGTGGAGAAAAATAAAGTCAGAACAGAGACTAGCGCATGCCAGGGGTATTAGAATATTAGGTGTAACTAGAATCCTTATTTATGAATAGCGTGAAACCTGCTCTTATTAGATCAGTCTACCAACCGCTGGTCGGGTTGGGAGTTGGTGTAATACTTTTCTCTCTACTTTGGACTCTGTTTTCACATCCCCCTGTCAACCTTTGAATATTAGACAGCTTTGGAACATGACATTGGAATTCACCCACCTAAAGTCACGTTCAGCTTTTAGTGGGAGTTTTGTGATGTAACATTTATTGGGCTTGGCTGCTGTGTGCAGTGCGGCTATTTAGATGTGTATAAAGTCAATACTCTCTGCCTGCAAGTGTGGTTGCCTTTCACAGAGCCATCCTTCACGATGTTTGCTAATTGTGTTAGTGCCACTTAATATGTGGCAGTATCAAGCATGAGGAAATGCAAGGTAGATGAGGCAGGAAATAGTCAGTATTTGTTTCTCATGCTGGGTAAACATGTTTTACGTGCACTGGAACAGTCAGTAAGAACTAGGTCAGAATGGCCTAAATACCTGAAGTCGTTAGGCAGGTGTTTAATTGCGGAAGTGAAGCCTCTACCCATCACACTGAGGAGCAAGACTTAAAAGGCCAAGTTCACTGTTTTTCCTTTTGGAGGACTTCTAACACAAGAGTTTCTATGCTTATTACACAAACGGAGGTTGAACCATGCACAACTTTTCTTTTATTCTTCTTTTGTTACTTGGACAATTTGTAGAAGATCATCTGTCATTTTGGGGGTGGGGTACAACTTGGCAAAACAGGCAAAGGTAACACTCAGGGGTCATAACAGTTTGCTTTGGCCTGCCTTTATGGCCAGAATAGATTGCTGTGACTGTAGCAATTATGAGGCAATCCCTATCAGTTGTTGAGAAATGCCATTGTGGCCCAAGAGGACCATATTCTTCCTTTTATATGGCACTGACTAGCTTTTTTTTTTTCCAAAAAAATTTTATGCTTGAAGCCTCCACAGTGCCCTGTGAAGTACTTCTGCTGTAGTCCTCTTTAATGGTAGTACTAGGAGAAACAGGAAGCTTTCAGACATTATACCCATATTTTTATCAGTGGAAGTAAGGTATAAAGCCTCCTATATGCCAGAAATTGGTGGAATAAGAAGAAAAATGAAAGCTGGTCTTTGGTCCAAATAACTTCAGTCAGCAAATAATAATTGAGCAACTATAATACATATTGAACAGAACCCTATGGATGAAATGTTGCACAAAAGCTAGCATGGTCCCTACATTCAGAAGGTTTATAGTCTCATAGGATAGCCAGAAATTAATTTAAAAAAACATACAAAAACATAAAATTATGTTTCTGATGAGTGCTTTAAAGAAGGCATATTAATGCTGGAAGATTTTAATCAAAGAGAACTTGCCTAGCTGGGAAGGCCATAAGAGATCCTGTTTAGAAATTGATGATTGAATTGAGATGTAAAGGATGGAGGGGTGTTAACTAAGTAGAGTCAGAGATGGGGAAATAGCTGGGGTGGGGGAGCATGTGCAAATGCCCTGTGGCAAGGGAGAGGGGTTGATATGGTGGGAACATAAGACTAGAGAAGGCTGAAGATATCAGATGAGGCTAAAGGTGAGCAGGGACAATTAAGGTCTTCTGGATTGTGTTTAGGATCTTGTTCTTTATCTCAAGTATAGTGGGAAACCATGGAGAGGCCAGAAGCAGAGGGAATCAGATTTGTGTTTCAGTAAGGTCACTGTAGCATTTGAGTGGAAAATAGATTGGAGCGGATATAAGTGGAAAGGAAAAAGGAGCTTGGAAGACAGTCAAGAGTTTAGACCACATGATAGGGCGTATCCTTAGTTACTATCATGGAAAGCAATAAGAAGCACCGAAAGTGAGGAATCAAGTAGTTTAAGAATTAGAGGAGAGCGATGCATCCTGTTTGGCTGGGTTCATAAAAGATTTGGATTCAACTGGGTGGGATTTTATTGGTAAACTAGTAGGGGTTAGGGATGGGATTGAGAGAGAGAGAGAAATGGGGAGCAAAAATATCAAAGTGAGAGAACCCAGGCGGTGACCAAAGAACAACAGACACGTAGATGAGTGTGATGAAAGCACCGGGCAGGGCCAGCAAATCCTGCTTTCCTTCTGCTGCCTGGAGAACCTAGAAGGGACAAGAACCTTAACCCCCAAAGAAAGGAGCCCTGGCCATGTTCCTGAGGCCTGGGCTGAGTGAGGAGGCAGGAGCTCAGCTGCGGAAGCTGTGGTCCAGGCAGCAGTGTGAGCAGGGCGGGCCGAGCCCCAGGGCTGACTTACTGCCGAGACCTGGAACATGGGTTCACGGGGCCTGGATTCCACTGGTCAGGGAGTTTGATTGTTTCGAAATCTGGGACAAGGTGGAACCTGCAGAGAAAAGCTGACTAGCCCACCTGTGGGAGTGGTGGCCCAAGGGGAACAAAGGCCAGGTGCCCTCTGAGGTGTAAGGTGGATGCTTGGAGAATATGGGCACCCTGACCCATAAAACTTACTAAAATTGATAGGTTACTACTGTGGGTGCCAAAGGTACATTCCCAGTCGAACGTGCCAGGAAATGAGATGGGATGGTTGGTAAACCAAGCTTCTCAAGTCTCCTCAGCTCTTTGTGGGAGACATGCTTGAATTGGTGACAATGGTATTCTTATTGTCCAGGGTTAAGTGGCCCTACATCTCACAAGACCCCATTTGGGGTTTATCAAGCTTCTTAACATGCCACTAAGTCAGTCTGAAACTCCAGAGTATTTTCCTTGTATGCGTCACAGCTGAATTTAGCAAGCCGCACACCTGGCTATAACATCTCGGTTCTGAGTACCCATCCTTGCTAGGACGCTAGCGCCGTGTTGCTACGCTGTCCACAGGATACAGAGTAATGACGGGGCCCCTCACATGTGCAGCTCCTTATCAGTGACCAAGCGGTGGACGTTATCACCCACTGAAGGTTGGTGAGCAACACAGTTTGCCATGTCTGTTCAGGGCTTATCGAAAAGAGGTTGAACCTTTATACAGACTTATAGAGATGAACTGAATGGGAGAAATGAAACCGAGTAAGAAAATGACATTTGTGATATTTATGAGTATATTTTATTGCCATTTAATGTGCCCTTACTGCATGCTAGGCCCTTTGGTAACTCATTTCTTCTGCCCAGTGACCCTTGAAATGGACATAATCTTGCCCGTATAACAGATGAGGGAATTGAACCTTAAGGAGTTTACTTAGTTTGCCCACAGTCATAGAACATGTGACTGGAGGCGCCTGGGCATGAAGTTTGCCTGAGCCCAGAGCTGCCCAAGGACCCTGTGTAGATTCCAAGATCCTTTTCTGCCATTGGTTGGTGCAGATGTTGTAGAAAAATGTCAGGCATTCTCTTGGCCTCTTGGTAAACTCTGTCTCAGCTTGTTTCCTGTAAGGGAACCCACTTAAAGGAATGAATCTCCCCAGGTTCCTCAACTGATCATCCAAGGATATTAGCCCCAGAGTTTATAAACTCATCCAACCGCAGGTTCCATTGCACTGAATGTTGCACTGAAATCACCCCTTGAATCAGGACCCTTCAGACACAGCTGTTCATGTCTTTAGTCTCCAAACAGAAGATAATTCTCATTATAATGCCTTTCCAGCAAAGATATTAATAGTGGTGCCCCTCTCCCTGGTGTGTTCACATTTTTTAAGAAAAATATTCTTGTATCTATCAAAGCACCTGCTATCCAAAGATTTCCTATTTGCTGTAGTTTTTTAAAAAAAATCTTGTAAAAAAGATTAAAACTGCTTTCAAATGGGACTTAGATTGCTGAAGACTGAAATTCATTTCCTTGAACTTTAACTGGGATACAGAATCATTCTGAGAGAATCATTTAAATTAATACGAGGCATTACGGTGTTAAAGGGAAAAAAATTTCACCCTAATTCCCAATTTCAGAATTTCTCAAGACCTGTGTTCTGGGCTGTGACCCCCGCGATTTTGTGCATCTGAAGTGGCTGAAAAGCCCGCACTTATCCTCAAGTCACATTTTCCGGCTCTGAGGCTTTGATGACTAACGTAGAGGGAGAATTTATTTTTTCTTCCCTGGTCGCTCAGTTAGAAATCACTGGTTCACTAGCGAACCTTGGTTAAATGTGGAAAATCTGGGAAGGAAAAAAAAAGGCTAGAGTGGGAGGTGGAGGCTTTTGCATCCCAAGCGTAATTCACCCCAAGCCGTGTTAGTTTCAGATGAGACAGCTTGTATGAAAATTTAGGAGTCCCGGAGAACAACAATAACAAAAATTAACAAACGGCAGGATGAGCAGCAGAAGGGAAAATCAAACATATGCTGCTCGTCTGAAATGTAGTTTCATTAAAGTTTTTTTCCATTGCACCCTGAAACAATCTGTCCTTGCCAGACAGATTGGACACTGAAAGCCTGTTCCCTCCGCTTGCTTTCCTAGTTGTAAGGCAGCCTTTTAAAAGTAAGAGCTCAGCCGCTTGAGACAAAAAAAGAAAAAAGAAAAAAAAATTGTCAGCTTGTCCTTGGAGGTAAAGTAACGAGGGGGTGGGGAGAAGCCGGTGCCTCTTCCCACCACTTAACTGTCGGTGGCAGCAGCACTTGGCTGTTTGTGTTCAGTCAACACTAATCAATAAACATCTGTTGGAATGAGCATCCGTGCCTCTTTACGATTCATTATGCTTCATTAGGAATTGGTTTTGTCTTCAAGGGGAGGAAAAAAAATCTCATGTAATTAAAGAATAGTATCTTATGCTCCCATATTTTTCCCCCTAAAGACCTAAATTCTTTTAAGGCCATTATTTACAGTACATTTATCTGTATTTAAACGTAGCTACTTTTCCTTGAAAAGACCATCTGTTCATAAAGACCATCTTCTTTAATCCTCCCAGAGGTAAACGTGGGAGAGCAGTGGTACTCGCTGAGGAGTGTGGTTAAATGAAAATGTATGAGACCTGAGTTAGAGGGAGGATGGGCGCCCAGCAAAGTGATATTTAGTCACGTCCTGGGTCGGGGTGAAACGGAAACGCAAAGTTTTCTGGAGGGAGATGTGCATTTGAAATGACAGTCTTTGGAAATGGCTTTACCGAAGGGAGGTGTAATATCAGAAATTCTCAAGGCTGGTTAACTTCAGTGATCCTTTTGCTGGGTTTATTATGACAATTTAAGTGACCCCTGCAGTATCTGGCAGGCAGTATATTTTGTTATTTTCCTTTTGAGAAAATATCTTGCTTTTGAGGGGCTGCTGGAAATATTAGTATAAATGATGCAGCTGTAGTCGTGTAAGTCACCTTAAAGGCACTATGAGTTTATCCCGGCTGAGGGAAACGTCCTCAGGTAAACGTAACAAAATGCGTCTCATACACACAGGTATACAAATAAAACCTAAAGTCACTGGCAATGGCCCCAAATTATATGTAATGCAGTTACTGCTCCTATTAGTTTAACATTTATTTAACCAGAGCTTTTGGTGAACTAAAAAGCAATTGAGGGCTTCAGGAAGAGCAGAGCACAGCAGAAGTCAGGGTGAAATTCAAGGATTAATGAAACATTAGCATTTAGTTTTTCACTTAACTCATATTAGAGTCCCCAAATATAGAGGTTTGGGAGGCTGTTTGGTATGGGTAAAAGCTTTCTTTGAGAAACACTCATAAGGAATTTCACTTAAAGCCTGCTACCACATACAAGTGAAGGAAATCAAAGAATCAGGTGCAATCAGGTGATTAACTTTTTTTTTGAATACTGGAATGAAAATTGGAATAAAAATATATTAGACATTCTCAAGCAACACAACAAATATGCATAGAACGGGTCATATCCCTGTGGATTTAGATACAGAGGGCTTTTTGTTCACAGAAGTGAGGGAAAATTACACTGAGTGTAATGCACTTGTGCAAAAAGTTAAATATGTGAGCAGTATGTGAAACCTGGATTTCTCCTACCATCTAGCTAGCCTATTCTTTGTCTGCAGATTTCCCAAAATGTGTTTGACAAAACACTTGTCTGTCAGGCTGCTTAGCAAAATTAAAAGGTGATGATACCCCCGTGAAGAATGTTTGGGAAATGTTGTGTTCTTAGTCTCTTAGACATTCACAGGCTCCATTGGCATCTTAAAGGCACTGAGAAATCTAGCAGTAAATAAATAACTTTAGCTTTGTTAAATTCCAGCATCTCTCAATCTTGTTTGACAAGTAATCCCTTCTGTTCACAGAGCGTGTTTTCACATCATTCAGCACAAGTGTTTGTGGAAACACACTTTGGCAAATGGTAACCAACAATGGTGTCTTCAAGTCTTGTGTAGCTGGTGCACTTAATGGGGAATAATTGATTAAAAGTGCTGAGACACTGTTTCTGTGGGTCTCTAGGAGGACAGAGAACTTTGATAGGAAACTACAGAGCTATAGCTGGAGGCATTGTGAGGGTGCTTGTATCTGATCTTTAGAATCGGGAGATGAAGGATTACTTCTTGGTGGAAGAGCCTTACTATAAGAGATACCTTGATGCTGCGTCTCTGGTTTTTGTTTTTGTTTTCCTGTAGCCCATTCCCCTGAGTCTAAAATAGATCTTAAATGAGTCTGGGCTTCCTAAACTGCTTTAGGTTCACATAGGTTCCTGCCCTCTTTCTGGGCAGTTCTTCACTTTACCAAAAACCCCCAGTTTATATTGTGAAATCAAATTGAAATTGTATGATCTCATCACCTGCAGCTGAGAGTCCTGGACACCTGACCTTTGTAGGAAAGTACACAGTTGAGATTAGCAGTGGGTACCACCTAAAGCAAGTTTGCCTTCCACAGACTTTCTTATATATTAAAAGTGCCTCCTTAGAAAGAGAGGTGGTATTTTTCCTTATTTCAGTGTCCCTCCAAATTGGTGAAGAAGGAAAATTTCCCACCTACCCCTGATCCTTTATAATAGTACTGTTGCTTATGTTCTGCTTTGTTGGATTGAAGTGAGATTCTTTGCAATGCTATTGTGAGAGACTGGGTCTTATGTCTTGTGATATCCTGATTGTTTCTTTGTTCTTTATTCTGCCTTCCTTTTTTGTTTTCTAAAGTATCTCATTTTTTCCATTCTGTTTCTTTTATTTTTCTTTCTTGGTTCCCCCCCCACCCCCCGCAACCCCTTCCTTCTCCTTTTCCTTATTTTTTGTTTAGTCTTTTCTTCCCCGTCTTTCCCTACTAAAGAATTATGGTAACTCCAAATACCTTCCATGATATTTTGTTGCATTCCTCAGATCTACCAAGCTTATCCTGCAAATATAGAAACTGAGGTGCATCTGGGAACCATGCTCATTCTTAGTGAGCGTCTTTGCTAAATTATTACCAGCAATTTAAACATAATGTGTTTTAGAATTTTACCTAGCTTTTGTTAGGTTTGTAGGCTATAGTTCTTTTAGATCAAGGTCAGTGTGTGTGGGTTGCATAGGTTATGTCATGCATGACAGTTCCTGGCCAAAGTGGAAATGAGGATGAAGTCCAGTCGAGGCTTCCACTGTAAACCCCACACCTGGGGACCATGAAAGGGCGCTTTCTCCCTTGAGTACCATCTTCATATTAACCCAGTAGAAGGTCGAGTACTACAGCCGTCCCTGTCTGGAGACCTCTGCTTATGATGGTGATTCTTCACAGGTTCCCAAAAGCAGTTCAGCAATTTTATCTGCCAGTTCTAGGGTTATCCTTTTTTGGACACCTTTGCATATGGTGACGTTTTTTCAGAGACCCTCACATCAGTTCAGCAGTTTTATCTGCACGTTCTTTCCATTCATCCAGTCTAGAAAGGCCTTTAAAACAATGGCATGTTCCCTTGTGGTCTCATTTCCCGGCCTCTCTTGGCCATTGGTTCTCTGGGCGACCAGTTTGATTTGCTTTTTCTAGCGTGATCATCCTTTTTGACAGAAGGGAAAGGAGGAAATTAGAAGCTGATTCAACTGCTTCTCTGATGGTCTAGTTGTATTTATAGATTAAAGGATATTAATATTTATAGATAGTTTTGAATATCAACTTTAATATAAAGTTAGTTATTGGGTAGTTAGTCCTGGGTATTGTATTATGTGGGCTGGAAGTTGGATTTACTTAATCCTCTTTAAAAAGTCCCTTTAAGAATCCCTTAGAGCTATGGCTTTGTCTAATAAACAAACCCCAGTGTTAGGCTAGACTTGGGAGGTCTCTCCCTCTCTCTTGTTGAGGGTGGGAGAAAGTTGGTCACTCATGGGTGTGTTAATGCAAAATCTTAGAGTATGTTATGCTACCAAAATTTTATTCTCTAGCTCCAAGAGGACACAATTCTGCAAGAGACAAAATAAGTTAAATAGAAATTACTATCATCTCTTAAATAGTATTCTCTTACAGTAAATGTATAAAGCAAGCAGGGAGATGCTTCTGTAGCTCTGTGAGATTTAGTATATAATTAAATATATTCTCACATATACATGCATATGTATATGTCAGATATATCTCCTTAATGGAGTCTATATTTTCTATAGTCATGGATACCTGCATCCATATGTTGTATTTCATGCTGTGTTCTGCTAGACAATTTAAAGCCTTACAAATTTAGGAAGTAATGTTTAATAAAAGAAGCATGCTGTTGATTTCTGTCATAATGTAAGCATTGTTTTGCTAACTCTATGATCTACTTGCCTTAAAACCTTCCTATAATTAGATATTTCCTAAGATTTGAGGTTAATAGAGCAGAGTGTCACAAACCTTCTCCCCCCCACCCTCAAGAACATCATTTTCCCCAGAATAAGACTTTTTGTTCTAATAGATTTTATCCTGATGTTACTTTGATTTCTGGAACTGATGTTGAATTTCTTCCTTTCAAATTTATGGTCTGGTAGATTTCATGCCGAGTTTCAGATGCTGAGCCTAATGATATTCACATTGGCGGCATTATATTGATATGTTTTGGTATGATATATAGGGCTTTTAAAAATAATAATACTGAATAATTATACATATACAATATACTTTCTCCTGCTTATGCACACTGGAATTAAGATTTATGTTGACCATCATGTGATTCATCTTATAAATGTCTAAATTCAGAACTCTGAATTAATGACATTTTTTTTTAAATTAATTTATTTATTTTTGGCTGTGTTGGGTTTTCGTTTCTGTGCGAGGGCTTTCTCTAGTTGCGGCAAGCGGGGGCCACTCTTCATCGCGGTGCGCGGGCCTCTCCTGTTGCGGAGCACAGGCTCAGCAGTTGTGGCTCATAGGCCTAGTTGCTCCGCGGCATGTGGGATCTTCCCAGACCAGGGCTCGAACCCGTATCCCCTGCATTAGCAGGCAGATTCTCAACCACTGTGCCACCAGGGAAGCCCTGATGACATTTTTAATTGGGAATAGGTAGTGATGTGTGTCTTCCCTTGTTATTTACAGAAAGGTTCAGTATTTGAGTGCTGCTTTTTATCTGTTACAATTTATTTTATGGGCTTTGTTGGGGCATTTTATGATTGATATATACACATGAGAGAGACTTTTGTTCTAATTAACCAAACGCTAAAGAAAAATTGGGTAACTAGCCCTGTATGTGAAATATAAACCCTTTTAGTTTTATGTTACACTCTGGAAATGAGTTAAACGCCCATCACATGGGGTAATGGATATGAACGTACTTTTGTATAATACATGTCAATTGATAAAGTAATGGGTTAATGGATGATCAGCATTGGTCCACACAGCCCATTGTTCATGGAGAATAGAAGAACATGTGAACATGAATGGCATGTCATATCTGAAATACACCCAAACTTTAAGCTAATTTCAAATGTTCCCTTTTCATACCTCTGTGCAAAGGAATTTTCCAGGGCCTAAAATCAATTTTAGTGTAATGTATTTGAGCTTTTACCATGAATAATAGACAGGCTGTTTTAAAGAGCTTGACCAAAAAATTAAAGTTATTAAGTACAAAAAAACTAAAGCCCAAATTATTATGGGTCAGCTTACTTATGGGTTGCTTTAGTTAAAAAACGATTCCATACGGATACCTGGCATTAAATGAATTTGAAAATCTTAGTTGGTTGACCAGATTTATTCCCTTTTTAACCAGCTGTGCTTTTGTTGTATAAAAACAGCTTTGCTGGGGTCTTTGCCAACAGACAGCAAACTATTACGATGAAAAATGTGACTTTTTAGTGACATGCATCTGTTTAACAATTCACATCCAACATTTTAAATTGTCTTAATTTGCTTGCCTGTGTTCCCATGAAAACTTCATTCATTTATTTACTCACAAGATATTTTAAGATGAGCCATTTTCCCCAATTTGTAGTATAGCTTTATGGAAAGAGAAGTCATCGTGGAGTCCAACAGATCTGTCCTTGAAACTGGGGTTCTACCACTTCTTCATGAATAATCTCTGGGAAATCTCTTTATTTTTCTAAACCTCACTTACTTAATTTTTAGGAATAAATAAGATTATAAAAATGATATTAACACATATATGTGGAATCTAGAAAAATGGTACAGATGAACCTATTTGCAAGGCAGGAATAGAGACACAGATGTAGAGAGTGGGTGTGTGGGCATGGGGTGGGGGGAAGGGGGTGTGGGATGAATTGGGAGATTGGGATTGACATATATACACCACCATGTGTAAAACAGCTAGTGGGAACCTGCTGTATCACGCAGGCAGCTCAGCTCGGTGCTCTGTGGTGACCTAGATGGGTGGGATGGGGGGTGGTGGGAGGGAGGTCCAAGAGGGAGGGGATATACATATACATATAGCTGATTCACTTCGTTGTAAAGCAACTATACCCCAATTAAAAAAGGAAAAAAAGAAAAAAGAAAAAAAGAAAGTTCGTAACATGGTACTTGGGCACTTAAAACCTGATACTCAGTAAAGGTTAGTTTTAATTGTACTAGGATTTAACCCGTAGAATTCAGACTTGGAGTTTGAATGAGTGTGCATGAGTTTTAAGTTTTTTGACACAATCAAAAACCAGAAAACCTTTAACACTAGCAATACTTGATGCTTTTCCTACTGTGTACTTGGCTTATTAGAAATAAAATATTGGCAGTGCTGAGTTCTATGCAGAATGCAGAATGCATGTTTCACGTATATTAGGAAAATGTATGCATCTAGCTGTTCTTTTATCATTTTCTTTATTGTGATCTTCATCCCCACATGTCATGTTTGTGCTTTTGAACTGGCAAATACATATGTGAATAATTGCTTTAAGTTGGATTTTAATATTTAAATAAACATTTCAAGGAAAATGAAATTGTACTGAAAAAATAGTCGTTGTTTTCTATCAGTTTCCTTGCAAGGTTAGAAAAGACATTCACGTTTAATATCTCTTTAACGATGGAAATGAAGAAAGCTCTATAACCTTGTAGTCAATAAGCCTGGGAATTAAACTCTGTAATTTAGGAACTCATTAGCCATCCTTTTGCTTAGGGCAATAATAATTTAACACCTTAACACCCCCTCACTCCAATGACATGAATATCGTATTTCCATTCTAGGACCTTCTACTTTTCAGAACTTGTGATTGACAGAGTTAGCTGAAATACATTAAGGTGATCCTGAAGAGTATTGGTTTACTGTAAATAGATTATGCTTTCTTTTGGTTTTGACTAAACTTTGGGCAAAGTAGGTCTTAAGAAGAAAAACAAAAGAGAGAGAATGGGCAACAGCAAGTATTTTCCAAGAGCCCCATCTCTAGTCGGTGGCATTTTTGTTCAAAAACAGAAGGCTGACTTTGTTCTTTATTTTCATATTTTTTAGAAACAATTTGCCATATGGGTTGGCTTTCAAGACGAAAATATGAATGATAGAGTTCCTTTTGTTTGAGATGTGGTCAGGGCTGCTGAATTAAACATTTTGGTCCAAAAAGTCTGTTAATGGAACATGTCTATGGTGTCAGTTTTTTTAATGAATTATTTTGTGGAGTGTTTCTGCTCTGTGTTGAGAAGTATTGCTCGAGTGGTTGCATTAATTCATTGGTTGTGTGCCAGAAACTGTGCTAGGCCTGGGAGACTAAAAAAAAAAAAATGAAACTCTGTCCTGTCTCTCAGGAAACTCATAGCTTAGCATTAGAAAAATGTGAAAAAGTGAGCTTTAAGATAATGTGTGAAAGGCATAACAGAGAGCTATGAGAACAATGAAATGAAGTGATTTTCTTCTTGAGGGAACAGGTGTTGATTAAATTTGAGTATTTGGTATCTAATAATTAAGTAATTAAACTCATTACTTGGTATATGTATTGTATTCACATGTTTCTAGGAATTTTTGCCCCTGGGGACTGCTTCATCTTTACATTTCCATTTCTGTAACTATCAG
This sequence comes from Balaenoptera borealis, assembly GCF_965194805.1. Lineage (NCBI taxonomy): Eukaryota > Metazoa > Chordata > Mammalia > Artiodactyla > Balaenopteridae > Balaenoptera > Balaenoptera borealis. The sequence goes on from NC_138869.1 coordinate 33,680,804, forward strand.
TTTGAGCTATAAATCAATCAAGTGGTAAGCCTGAAGATGAGAAAAATGGCTTTAATAGCTAGTGTGTCCTAACATCTTTGAATTTTCCAATTAGTCATGGTGAATTTAATCCACCCTAAAACCAAACATTGGGGAATCCTTTAGGCATAAAATGCTGGGTCCAGTCTCCCATGCCCACCACTTCCAAACATTTTGGTGTTCACGATAGGAAGGCATCAAGAATCATCTTGGAGTCTCAAAGACAAGTTCTTTGAATGCACTGTTAGTGAGTGAATTTAATCTATTGCTTGCTGTGTTAGCTTTCAGGATAATCTGACTACTTGGAGTCTCATCTGGATATTCTGATGGCGAGTGATTGATCCTCTCTCTCCTCCTTTCTCAAGAGCTGGAGTAGATATATGGATCCATAGTATAAAAGGGATATGCAAAATAACTTTAAAAAATAAAACCAATGGGAAATGTAAATGAAAATTAGAAGTTCTATTAACATGGGAGTAAAAGACAGATGCAAATACTCATAACAAAAGGAAAAGTAATTAGAAGAATGTAGTTAGTTGAGAAGCGTGTTTTGCACAGTTTTCCATGAATATTGTTTTGCTTAGTACCCCTTCTCTATTCGCCGAAGCCTCAACAACCATTTCTATATATACAGTTAACCCTCAAGTTAATATCTCCATCCCAGACTTCTTTGCTCCCTCCTAACCTACATCACCTAACTGCCTATTAGGCCTCTCTACCTGGGAGTCTAAAAGGTACCTCAAAGTTAATGGGACTACCTTTTGTAGTTTATCAGTGAATGCCACAACCTAATGGGTCAAGTAAGAAACCTAGAGATGACCATTGATTCCTCCTGCTTCCTTATCTTCCCAAATCCAATTCATCAGAAGATTCTTTAGATTTCACCTCATTGTGTTTCTTAAATCCATCCGTTTCTCCTCATTACCACTGCCACCACTTAGTCGAAGCTACCAAATTTCTTATCTGAACCATTGAGTGACCTATTTATTGGTTGCTGTAATATGGTTCCTGCCATGCTTCCCATATTATTTATGCCCCCTGAAGTCTGATTGACTATGAAGAAGCACCATTGCCCCCTCCCCTCGCTCTCCTTTCTCTCTCTCTCTCTCTCATTCTCTTAAGTCTTCCCATTGTTTCCCACTGCAACCCATGCACCTTAATAGGGTCTGACCCCTACTTACTTCACCAAGCTTTTCTCTTTACACCCTTCCCCTCGCTGACTTGTTCCAGCTACACTGTTCACCAGCTCCTTGAACACTGCATGTTCATTCCTTCCCTGGGCCTTTGCATGTGCTGTTCTCCCCTCTGCAGTGTTCTATTTTCATTCCACCACCTTTCTTCCACCTAATTAATGTTGACTCACCCTTTATTTCTCATCTTAAGTCTCATTTCTTTAGACCTGACTCCCAGCCTAAGTCAGCCTTCTTTATCATGGGCTCCCATTGAACTGCATTCCTTTCACTCAAAAAAGAGCTTAATTTGTCATTACACATTCACACCATCAGTGAATGTCTGCTCTTCCGCTAGAGTTGGACTCTGTGAGGTCAGGGGTCTTGTCTGCTTTGCTCGCCACTGTGTCCCAGCATCAAGTACATGAAAAGGTGCATTGTAAATATCTCTTGAAGCAAGAATGAATGGAGAGATGGACAGATGCATGGATGGATGGATGGATAGATGGATGGATGAATGAATGAATGAATGAATGACTCAAATTACTTTCTGTGAGATTTTGCACCTCCCTCAGTGTTGCCACATAGTTTATGCATTGAGGTGAGAGCTGGTATCCCAAATGATTAAGAATATGTGTTTCAAGTCAGAGCATTTTGTTAGACTCTTTTACATATATGTTACTCACCCTCCTTCCCCGAACCTCATTTTTATGTAAGACAGAGGCAGTACCGTCTTATAGGTTCAGTGGTTGAAGGGATTAAATGAAATAGTCTATACTTAATTATTGGTGTTCTGCTTATTTATAATAAGGCAGCATCATTAAATGGTAGCTATGACAATTATTGAGAAGCGTCAAAGAACTGGAGAAGGAATTCCACAGCTTTGGTGGTGGTGATGATCTCCATCACCACTCCATACATAGAGCAGAGCATGGAACCATCCTCACTGCTTTGCTGTCTGGCCGTTGTAATTACACATGAAAGTAGGACTGTAGTGCTGGTGCCTCATCTGTCTATCTCCTGCCAGAGGAGAGGACCTGAGGTCATTCATGAATCTGGGTTTCCGGCAGTTACCTTACCTTGTCTGTTATATTTTAGTTTGATTACTTGAATGACAGTCAACACTCTGATACTGATTTTCAATGCATATACCAAAGCCACACACAATTAAAATGACACTAGATGGCAGGTAGAGGTTGCTATTTTGAGTCCTGAGGCTGAAAACTGAGATTGACATGACTTCACACTAGCAGAGCAAGTCGGGATTCTCAGCAGATTCTAGCTCGTTGTCCCAACTGCGAGAGCAAGGGTGAGGAAAGAGAAAAGAGGAGAGGGTCATAGACGGTTAGCACTGGAAGGGACCTTAGAGACATCTGGTTCAGGATAGCAAACATTAAGCAGGCATCTTCTCCTCTCCATTTCACACCCATGGCAGACATCCTTATTCCTCAAAGGCGATTTTTCCTATCAAGTTCAGAGTTCTTGATATGACCTTCTAGGTAGCACCGGCTCATTGTTTGGAGTTGACGTTTGGTTTGAAACCTCTTTGTTAATCCTGATTTTGTTCATCTCCCCTTATTTATATGAGATACCTAATTATATTACTTCATTATATTTTTTCTTCTTCAGTAGAAAATCTGTCTGTAAGAGGAGAGCTTTCTTCAAAAGAGAAGTCACCTACCTTTTCTCCCGCAGCCTAGGCTGTGTCCGTCAGTTCTCACTGTGGAGTGATCCACTTGGTGGTTCTTTACAGTTCTTTTAAAGGGATCATGTGTTTTAATTTCAAGATCTAGTAAAAGAATCAGTATATATGCTGCTTCATATTACGAGCCAATAACTTGCTGTATTGGATGCACACATATGAAGCTCTGGTACAAGGGGCTACCATACAAGAGATAGTGCTACTGTCAAAAAATGTGCCAAGTCTTGAAATTTTGTCATGATTTTAAATGCCTCCTCCTTTCCAGCACTTGCTTGTGACAAATACACATCTCAGCTATAGAAGGGCTTTATTTTGAAAGTAGTTTGATAGATGTAGATCATATGGCTACCTTTGCTGGCTAATTTAAGATCCTATGACGGTATATGATGTAGTTACGTTCAGCGGAAAAATTATATACATATGTATGTATATATACATATACATCTCACATGTGTATACCCAGACACGCACACACACATGCATCCATGTTCAAGGATATATTTTTAAAAACGATATGGCCCAAATATTAGAAGTACAATATTCTAGTCATTATTTCTAGTTTTGCTCTCATCTCTGAGAAATATTTGCTTACCGGGTATGAAATACCTACTCTTCCTTGTATGTATCCAACAGTCCGTCATAAAAGTGGTCAAGTTCCAACATGTGCACATTATACAGAGAGAGGTCCTAAGAGTAATATTTGGTTGATCCCAAAGGAAAGTCTCAGATCTTCATCACTAATCACATTCTGCTTTGGTGTCACACTTGAGAAGCACTAAGTGTCACTGAGACATTTTTTTCTCTGTCACTTGGGCAATGCACATTGGGTGGATTTGCTACTAGTCATGATTACATTCATTGTATTGTTTCAAGGACAGGAGTCAACCGCTCTGGCACACTCACTACACATTTGGAGCTTGGCTGGGCTGGTGTGTTCCTCTGTGCACTCATCAGTTTGCCCAGTGTTTACAGAGTTATTAGTTTGATAGGGCAGACATAATAAAATACCACAGACTTGGTGACTTAAACAACAAATATATTTTCCCATAGTTCTGAGGGTAGAAGTTCAAAGTCAAAGTGTCAGATTGTTCAGCTTCTCCCAAAGCCTCTCTTCTTGGTTTGCAGAAGGCCATCTACTTGCTGTGTCCTCACATGGTGTTTTTTTCCTGTGTGTATGCATCCCTGGTGTCTCTTTGCATGTCCACATTTCTTCTTATAAGGACGTCAGTCATCTTGGATTGGGGCCCACCTCATGGCCTCATTTTAACTTAGTTGCTTCTGTAAAGTCCCCGTCTCCAAATACAGTCACATTCAGAAATTCTGGGGGTTAGGGCTTCAACATGTGAATTTTGGGGGCACACCCATGACAGTGAGTGTATACTGTGTGTTTCTCAGTTCCTGTGCCAAGCTCCAAGGGCCACAGGAAATATAGTCAAGTCAAGGTCTTTGTTCTGTAGAGCTTGCAGTGTAGTGTGAGAGACCGAAATGGACGGTAAGCCTCAAAATAAATATTTGATGACCAATTAAGTTTAGTTGATGAAAACAGAATGGATTTAACCTGGAGGTTAGTATAAGGAAGGGCTCAGTAAGAAGCACCATTTAAGCTGAGAGCTGAAGGATAATGGTGATTTTTGAAGATAACAGCTAGCATATATTGTTTCCTATATGCCAAGTATTCTTTTTAAGGCTTTACATATTTAGTTTAATTTAATATTCACAATGATATAAGGTAGACACAATTGTCCCCATTTTACAGATGATGAAAAGTAAGGCACAGAGATACCACGGAGCCTGTCCTTAGTCACACAACCAGTAAGACAGTTTGACTCCAGACCTGGGGCTCTTTGCCACTAGGTTAAGGAAGAAGAGTTTGCTGGCTAAGGAATGAACAGTGCATGTGAAGGCCCTATTTCAGGAAAGTATGATTTATTCTAGGAATGGGTAATAGGCAAGTGGGGATGCAGCGAAATGATCAAAGAGGAGAGTGGTGCCAGAGGAGTTTTGTGAGTCAATCCTGGAGGACTTGGAAGACATATTTCAGGTTTTGTCCTTTATTCTAAGAGGAACAAGAGGCCATTGAAGGACGTAGCACAGGAGAGCAGGGGATCTGAATTCCACTTGTTGAACGTCAGGCTAGCTGCTGTGTTTAGAAACGACTGTAGAGGGGTAACAGTGGAGTCAGGAGGCCACTGAAGAGGGCCCCCCAGTCATCAGGAGAGAGCAGTGGGGGGTGGGAGAAAAGCACCCAGACTTAACTTGCGTTTGAGGCCTGGAATCCTTGGGACTTGGTGATGGATGGAGGGAGAGGGAGAAATGGAGGGGTCACGAATGACTCTCTTAGATTCTGGCTTGAATGATGGGTGGATAGAGGTACCATTTACCAAGGTGGGGAAGAATCAAGTTTAGAGATGGGGCAATGGAAATTTTAGTTGTGGACATGTTGGCTTGAGACCCTTCTATGTCATTCACAGGGAGCTCTCAAGCAGATAGTTTGACATTTTGAGCCTGGAAAGCAGAGGAGAAGTAGGGGCAGAGGCTATGAATGTATTTGTCATAAGCATATGGATGGTATTTAAAGCCGTGGGAATGAATGGGATCAACTAGGAAAAGTGTGTTGCTAGAGAAGGTGGGATATAGAACCAAACCCCGAGGTTCTCCAACATTTAGAATTTGTGTAGAAGGAGAGTCAGCAAAGGAGACTGAAAAGTATCCGAGGGGGAGAAGTAACACCAAGAAAGAAGGTCATCCTAGGAACCAAGTGAGTGGGGATGGTGGGTATCTATGGGAAAGAGTTGTCGGCTGTGTCAGACACTGCTGTCCGGAGCTCTAGTGAGATGGGGACCATTGAATTTGGTAGCTTAGAGATCACTGATGACCTTGGTAAGAGCCATTTTGGTACATGGTCTCACCAAATCTTTACAGCCACTCTGTAATAGCGATACTATCATCATTCCTATAGCAGAGACAAGAAGATCAAGACTCAGTGTGGCGGGGACCTAACCATGGTCACATATTTTGTGAGTGGCGGCTAAGCTTTCAGAACTGGAGCTGGCAACTCAAGGGTCTGAATTCTTCACCATTTTTCTCTGTTAGTGGCATTGATGCAGAAAAGTAGCAAATGGCAATGCCAATTTTATTTCAGTCCCTTAAATCCAGATTACAATCGTAGATATTTAAATTCAAAGTGATTTGAGAACAGTTTTGAGTTCTCATCTAAATTCTGTACCTTGCAGCTCTGGCTTCCTCATTTTTAAAAGGATGGGATTGGAAAAAAAAAAAAAAAAGAACTATCTCCAATGTCCCTCCTAGATTTTTAATATAATTTATATAATTGAATTTAATTTATATTTTACATTTAATTTAAATTCTATTAATATAATTTAATATAATATAAGAAACTTTCAAAAGGAAGTTATGAAATACCTCCGCTTCTCAGTGCCACTCTGGCCTTGAGTTCACATTCAACATGGACATGTTCATCATAAACTCATTTAGTGCAGCTTTTATTGTATGTGCCTGGAATATGCCAAACACTCTCCTTTCTAGGTGTTTGCTCAGGCTTTTCCTCCACCCGAGGTGTCCTTTACTCCTGTCTCCCTTTGGGTGTCAGATCCCAGATCTTCCCACGATACGAGTCTTACCCTTAATCCCCTTCAGCACTTATCACAGTTGTCCTTAGATGAGGGGTCGTGTGTGTGTGTGTGTGTGTGCACGAGTGCACGTGTCAGAGGCAAGGGAGCGTGATTTTTTCCTTCCTTGTATGTCTACAAGAAGCCCGAGCACAATGCTTTTCTCAAATGCTGTTTGTTGAATTGAATTGTTTGCAAATTATGAAACATGTCTTGAGTTCTGAAAGGCCTGGGTCTTTCAGAGGATTTATGCAGGTGAGCTGAAGGAATTGGAAAGAATCAGACCTGTATTTTAACAGAGAAGCGCAAACACACATTTGGAAAAACAGAACACAACAACAACAACAACAAAACCCTCTAAAAATGTTAGCTTCCCTCCCTTGATTACTGAGGCTGTCACCAATTGTTGGAGTACCCATGAAGGCTTCTTGGGTTCTGATTTGCTTCTAGTGTTTGGTTTTCTCCTTGTTCCTCTCTTCTCCACTCTTCAATTAACGCACTATTTTCTTGCTCAGGCCATTTCGTGACTTGAGCATTAAGACCAGAATACAACAACCTCTCAGAGACCTCCCACTTGGGCACAAAGAAGGCAAAAGGACAGACAACGCTTCTGTGGTTTGGCCTTAAAAACTGAAGCAGAGCCACTCCTTTAACACACTCCCTTGGCTCTTGCTACGGGTGCCGGGACCTCTGGACATGGAGGTGCGTCAGCAAACAGGCGAACACTCAGAGACCAGGGTGCTGCTTGTTGGCAACACCCTGGGCACTCACGGCTTTGCAAAAGGTGACACGTGAGCTTGACCCAGAAGCCAGGGCTTCTGATACGTAGAGAATAGCAAAGGAGCTACAGAGGCTGGAGAAGCTCCAGCGGTGGTTTTTGGATTCAGTCCGGCCTCTGTCTGCAGGCTACTGTGGGGGAGGCTGAACGTGGCTCTGGGCCCCCCACCCTCATGGTAGTTACCCACTGCGGTTCCACGCCATTCCCTTTCATATGTGAAGATTTCTTCAACATGAGTTTTTGGGGAACAAAGGGAAAATGTACCTTGCTAAAAATATATTTGCCAATGCCTGGACCAGACTATGCCATCCACGTGGTGATGCAGAAGGTGGGGCTGGCACACCTGGTGGGGACAGGTTGCAGAGGACCTGGCAGGTCATGCTAAAGAAGTAGACCTGGCCCTGCAGCCTGGGGAGCCCTTGGGGGTGTGAGGAGAGGACACGGCTGACTGGCTCTGAATTGTGTGCGGTTAGTATATCTGAAGTCAGTCAACTCAAAGTGCTTGAGACCTCCATCCTGAGAAATGTACGCACAGGGAAACATTCACAGAGAAAGGGATGTGCACACACACAACCAGTGCACACACATGGAGGGTTATAAACATATACACAGAGAGAGAGAGAGAGAGAGGCAGAGAAGATGCAGAACAAGACACACACAGAGGTGCACACATAGAGACAGACACATGACAGACATTGGGAAGGGGGCCCTGAAGGACAGACAGAGAAGGACAAGAGAGAAACACCCAGACACACACTTGGGTAGAAAGACAGAAACAGAGACGAAGAGCCAGAAGCTGACATGGAAATAGAGGCAAACACACAGGGAGAAACGAAGTGAACCTCTGGATGTAGGTCATGGACCACTCTGCTCACGGTACACGCGCTCCTGCATTGGCTGAAGTGCCGCACGCCTCTCACAGCTCAGCATCTTGCTGTGGGAGTGTGATCCTTGTGGTTAAGTATGTTTTTTGGCTGCCTCTTTCCCCCTAAACCCAAACCTGGACTCCATCAGGTACTCAGCTGTAGAACTTGTGCTTGGTTCCAATGAGGGAAAATGGGAATTTTTGAACTTGGTGAGGGGAAATCTATTCATGGAATTTACAGTTGATTTAAGGGATCTTTCCAGGGCAGTCTAACCATCCATGATTTTTTCACCTTACTGCTACCCTCAGAACCTAGTCTCTTGCAAGTGAAGAGCAGCTTGAAGTGATCACACGTAGGTGGTGAGCAGGACTGTGACGTAAAGACTCTACAGGGTGACACCAGAAATGGAGACCGTCGAAAGGCCGTGCCTCTAGATCTGGTCAGGGAGATGAGCACCTGGAGATGGCCTGTCACAGTGGATGTGGCTGGGGGAATGGCCATGAGAGGGAGGAGATTCCACAGAGCCTGGTGGATGACTGGCGGGGGGTGGGGGGGAGGTCAGTGTGACCCAAGTGTCTCTCACCTGGTATGTCTGGAATACTGGCTTTGGTGATGAAATGACAACCTAAGTGTTATACCTGGTGTACTTAATGTGCAGTCTGGCTGTCCTTGTAGAGATACGCAGCAGGTTTTTTCAGAAATGGCCATTAGGGAGTTTTGTATTTGGGAGGTAGAATAGTTTGGATGATGAGAAAAATGCATAGGTATTTCCCATATCTTTTATTTTTGAATGTATTGTGTTTCTGATGCTTTAGCATCTGGAACCTTAATGACCCTGGAGGGGCTGCCCATCCAGGGCTAGCCAGTTTCTAGAGCTAGTAAAAGGCTAGCCTGTGAGTAAGCCTTCCCAATGCACACCAACCAATCCAGAGCCCATACACCCAACCACCTTTTTTATGAGGCTCTCACAGGGCTCTTACACCCCAGGCCACTATCCACCTGCTCTAATCACCCCAGGACCAGGCACCAGACAGCTAGGGGCAGTCCCTGTGCCCTACAGCCTGCTGAAATTATTCAGACTAGCCAATCCTAAACTTGCTTATCCTGCCTTGCCCATTCCTTTCCATGGAAACCACATAAAGGCTCTTACTCATGGTTTTCCCCTCCCCCTCTGCCTCCTGACCAACCCCAGTTTTTCCCCATGTGGCCCCCATGACGTGGCATGTCCCCCGCTTTGGAACCTGTGAGTATAATGAACTGTCTTTTCAATGACAGTCGTCTTCTGATCTGTTGGTTTCACCATACTTAAATAATAGTGAAACCTATATTAAAACATCATGCGAATAGTAGCTACAGTGGAGGGCAGTGAAATTCACTGCATGTACAAGGAACCCAGGAACTTCTAGGTGAGGCTGAGGGATCGGTCATTCTCAGTAACACTGTGGATGCCCTATATGAGATCCTGGACCAGGCAGAGATGAAGACTGTGAGAGGCCCCGTGAGAGGAATTTGGGGGAAGCAACTGGAGGCCACAGTCAGCAGGACTGGAAAGGGGTTGCCATACCCAACAGTGCAAGTTTAGAGGCGGTGATTGTTGAGTGAAGATTGTAGATCATTGTTCTTACGGACATTGTGGGCAAGAGAAGACCAGTCTCAGTTCTTAGCTTTGAGATGCAAATGTTGTGGTTGGGGAGGTGAGCCAGGGGAAGAACTGGGCTGGCAGGGGTGATGGCCCTGGGGATAGCTGGGTGAAGGGGCTTTCCAGGGGGAGAGTTGTTGTTGATCTAGGGAGTGAGGGAGGCAGGGAGCTAGGAGGCTGATGGGAGCAACTGGTGATGTGGGGAGGCCTGTGTAGTGCTCAGAAACCCTAAAGTTTTAGTGGGAACTTAAATGTGATATGGGACAAGAAGAGTCACCTCCCCAAGGTGAGAGGCCTTAGGTCTAATGGTCTCGCTCCTGGACTGAGGGCCTAGAGGTGGCTGAAGGGTCTCAGGTGTCCAAAGCAGCAGAGGAGGCAGAGGCATTGCAAGCTGGTATCAGGGTCCTCTTCAGAATTCTTGTCTGGGTTAAAGACAAACAGCAGGAAGTGCTAACATATGTTTTTATACCCATTTTATCAACAGTTTCTTTTTCTTTTGGAAGCAGTGTCTGTGGTCATGAAATTTGTCAACTCATCTCATTTTGGGGGTCAGTGTAGTTTAGGAGTTCCCACTCAGTGTCAGTGGCCGTGGAGTCCTCGAGGCAACAGAGCACAGGATAACAACCTCCATTGCTCTGTCTTCTTTCTGTGCTGTGAACCCAGTTAAATGCACACTAGTCCGTGGGAAGGGAACACACATTATTTCCTCTGGGATTGTATAGGGTGGGGTTTGTAGCCTGATGACACTACATCTCTGGGAAAATCCCTTCACCCCCTTAACCTTCCTGAGCCTTAGTGTTCTCACCTATAACACATGAATAATTATAATATCAGATTATGGGACTCTGGTGAGAAGTGTACAAGCTAAGATGGTGTGGACAGAGGATGTCACCTACCATATCAGTGAACAGAGGATGTTGTGGCCAACGAGCCATCAGTCACTGTAGCTCTCCCCCCACCGCCACCCCCGGACCGTGCATCCTGAGGGGAATTCAGAATGGAGAAAAATAGGCTATTGGCCCTAGACAGTTAAGGTGCATATCAAAGGAATGATTTCAGTGAGACTCTTGCATCTTTCCATACATAGAAAATTGCTAAATTCATTAATTTGAGATGTCTATTTTTTCTTTAGTTAGCAGAAATCTTTTGATAGTCAACTACCTGGTTTGTTTCTGCAAAACTCCTATATATCCTGGATCCTCCCTGACCTCTTTGGAACAGTCCTTCAGAGCTATCTGAGAGGCTCTCTCCTGGGCTCAAGTCCTCAGCAAGTCAGCTGAATAAAACAGAATTCTGAACTTTTAGGTTGTGCTTTTCTTTTCAGTCAACAGTGGTGTCAAACACTTAATACAAAGCCTGGCACATTCAAGGGCTCCTGCTGCTGTTTTTGTTACTGTGGAACCACATGGATCTATTTGGGTCAAAACAGTGAATCTCATCCATTTCATGTGGTTCAACACAATACTATTACTGTGAGCGCTACTGTTTACTCATATGAAGTTGTCTCATTTATGGGCTGCAGAATTCTTGTGCCTGTTGAGAACTCATCATGAAGACAATGGCCTATCAATGTTATAATCAAAGGTATTTTCCAAAGTTATGTAGAGTAAAAGGAAGATTTTTTCCCAGTGCCTGTTAGGTCTGTCCTGGAGGAAAGAGTATGTGTTCCCCTCCTGGGGACTACAGTGAATTCATCTGAGGTCTTACATTGAAGTAACGCCAAGCCATAGAGTTTGCTGTTCCTCATTCTGGTGGAAGGTGGAGGTCGGGGAGCTGAAACGAAAGCAAGTAAGCAAAGAAACACAATGCTTTTAGATAGTGGTAAGCACTGTGAAGACATTTAAAGAGGCAGTGTAAAATGGGGAGGAGTGGATGATAGTTTTGATTGGAGGGTGAAATCAGGGGAAGGTTCGCTGTGGAGGGGCATTTGCAGGTGTGGAACCCCCAAGGCCAGAATGTGCCTACTGTTAAGGGGGATAGACGAAGGTCAAGGTGGCTGGCGTATATGAACAAGGGGAGGAAGAATAGGAGTTGAGGTTGGCGGTGGGGTCGAGGGAGGGGGTGGGAGTGCAGATCATGGAGAGCCTCCTTGAATGGCAGTTTTTTTTGTCTGCTGTGTAAAACCAAAATAATGAAATCCACTCAACTAATTGCAGTGATAATTCTTGTATTTTATATTGTGCTTTTCCTTTAACAAAGATATGCGCCTGTTACAGCACATGATCCTTAGAACACCCATGGCAGAGGCGGTGGGGTGCGGCGGGGGGAGTATTCTATTTGCGTCTTCATTTTATGACCAGTGATGATACTGAGACCCAGGGAGGCCAGGAAGCAGGGCGAGAATCTGGCCGCCATGTTTTCTTACCTACACTCCTTCCGCAACTCCCCCTGTGACCGGGTCTTCTTTGGAGCTTTAATTCCTTTGGAAGAAAGACTCTACAAAGCTCAGGTATCTCATTATTTCATTACATATTGTTGTGATTTGTAAGGAAGATAGCTGTTTATTTAATTCAAAGTCATACCCTGCATTCCCCTCAGCAACTCTCCCTCATTAGATATAATAAATATAATTAAATATAAGGCTTGAACTAGGTTAGAGGTGCTAAACAATTGCCCGTGTATCGAATATGATGTTCATATGTAAACACAGCCTGCAGACCAGAAATTCTGAAATGCGTGTGTGCTTAATTAGCTAAATGTGAGCTCCAGGTTGGCATAAATAGATACTCCTCAATAAACGGCCCTGTGTCGCCGTGTTAGCTAGAAGTGTGGTAGCCGAGAAGAAATTAATCATTAACACATCTGGGTCTGTGTATTTCTTCTTGTAATTAGTTATCCTTTCCAAAGTATTAAATGATTTACATTGCTGCCAAGCCGTGTATCCATAACCATGGTTTTTGATTTGGGTTGAAGTCTTACAGTAACTGAATGAAAAGCCAGGTATGTTTGATTCAGTCTCTTGGTGGACATTAGTGGAAAGCTAGATAGATACCCAACTCCTGGCAAGGCACTGAGGAAGACAGCCACGGATTCTGCTTATAGGTTAGTGAGGCAGCTAGGAGTGCTGTCTTTGGAAGAGTCAAGGTGAGAGGAGTGAAGATCCTAAGTGAAACTTCTATAAAGAAGTTAGAGAAAGAAGAGGTTAGCTGAAGAGACCAAGGAAGGATTCCTGAAATTTAAAAAGTTACCGATAAAAGAATTCATATCTAGAATAGTAAAAGAACTCTCAAAAGTATAGTAGAAAAAATGAAAAATCCAATTAGAAAATGGACAAAAGGCCTAAGGAGACATTTCACTGAAGTGCACACATGATGGCAGATAAGCACATGAAAAGATGTTCCACATCACTAGGTCTTAGGGAAATGCAAATTAAAACTACCTGGGATATCACTACACAGAGATTAGAACAGATACAATAAAGTGGCAACACCAAAAGCCGGCGAGGTCGTGGAGAAACTGAGTCTTTCTGGTGGGGATAGAAAATGCTACTGCCACTCTGGAAGGTGGTTTGCAGTTTCTTAAAAACAAAACATACACTAACCACAGGACCCAGCTGTTACACTTTTGGGTATTCATCCCAGAGAATGAAAATTTAAACGCAGGCAAAAACATGTGCCTGAGTGTTCACAGTAGCTTATTTGCAGTAGTCCCAAACTGGACACAACCAAACGGTCCTTCAGTAGATGAATGGTGTAACAAAATGTGGTATATCCCTACTGTGGACCACTACTCAACAATGAAAAGGCATGAGGTGTTGGTACTGGCAACGGTTTGGATGGATCTCAAAGACATTATGCTGAGTGAAAAAAGCCAATCTCACAAGGTCAGCTAAAGTATGATTCCAATAGAGCATTCTCAAAATGACAAAATTATACTGTTGGAGAACAGATTATTGGTTGCCAGGGGTTAGGGACAGTAGGGGGAGGGGTGCAAGTATGGATGTAAGGGGACGCCAAGGAGATGTTTGTGGTAATGGATTTGTTTTGTATCTTGGTTACAGTGGTGGTTGTACATCTGTACATGTAATAAAGTGACTTAGAACTGTACACACATTCTGCCAATGTCAGTTCCCTGGGTTTCATATTGTACTGTGGTTGAGTGTTACCGTACCTACTACATTGTCTAGTGGCTGGAAGAACTAGGTGAAGGGTACGCTACCCAGGATCTCTGTACTATTTTTACACCTTTCTTTGAATCTATAATTATCTCAAAATAATTAAAGTGTTTGTAGAATGTTACCAATAAAATAAAAATGATAACCATAGTTAACATTTAGAGACTGCCTGCTGTGGGCTAGGCCTTTGCTAGCATTTATTTTACATAATTTATTCCTAATTCTCAGGGAGAAAATGCTAGGAGATGTATAAAGTGTTACACCTGTCTTACAGGTGAGGAGGCTGGGGCCTGGAGAAGTCAGGTAACTTGCTCTGAGTTCCAGAGAGTAGTGCTGGGCTGTGGATTCAAACACAGGCGTCCAGCTCCAGAGCTGCATTTTCCACCACTACCCTCTTCTCTAAGCTGCCTGTGGCTCTCAGGGGTGTGTAAGTTCCACTGACTTAGGACACGTATGTGACAAAGGAAGGGTATCAGGGTATAGAAAAATTCTCATGGTAGAGCCAGGTATGTTCTTTCCTCCAGTCCTGGGCCGGCCTTGGTACTTGAGAGAGAGTTGCAGAGTCTCTAAAAAGCCATTGTTGACTATGCCTGGCTCCAGGCAGGATGGTCTGCGTTTGTGCAGGTGGCGGGAAAGAGGCCTCTGTGATTAGCTGAGGAGCGTGGTGGTGTTCTCATTCCCATTTGCAGTCAATGGTTCTAATTGAAGTGAAGGTTCCCAAGGGCCCCGCTTCTCAGACTCTATGCAGAGAAGGGCTGGGAGGAAGGGGGCATTGCCAGTAAAACAGGTGTGAGTGTTCTTCTTCCTCTTCCATCCCTGAGATATAAATCCTCTTCCAATTTCCACGCTGATTTACTTGAGCTTGAAAATATTTCTTTGCCTGCTGCTGCCTAGCCAGCTGCCTAATCTCCTTCTCATCCCAGGCTTAAAAACATCTTCGACTTCTGTCAACCTGAAAATGCTTGGTGCTTGCCAGCCCTCTCCTTCTATAAGCCTGGTGCCCTGGTCTCCCTCCCATGTTCCGCTTTGCTACCCGCCTCGTGTAAGTGCTTGCGATACCAGGAGTAAAATCTGAGCAAAGCTGCATGATCTCCAGGACTCACCCACAGATTTATTGCGATGCCTCGGTTTTTCTTCTTACTAGTGTAATAGAAGGGCTGGTCTGTGCTCAGAGTAGTGGGCTTAGCATTCTGGTTGAAACCTGCTCAACTGTCATAATCTCTCGGGCTGAACTACCTAGATAAAGACCTAGTAGAGAAGGGAGTTGCTGAGGGGGAGTGAGGGACTGGGTCAGCTAGGGTCTTGGGGGCATCGCCTGGAGGAATGTCCACCTGGGGCCTCTTGGTAAAGGGTGAATTGCTGTTCTGTTCAAGGAAAAGCCTTTGTTTCTGTCTTGTAAATGTGACTTTCTCAACCACGCTCACTCTTGGTTGAATATTTAGCCAACAACCTGATAAAACTCATCCCTAGATGTGTTAGGAGGTGGACATGAGATGTGGGCTCAAGCTGGGTTTGGGGAGTCAACCTGGGGCACGGGAGTGTCGGGAAGAAGGTGGTTCCTGCGAGAGGCACAGGGCATGGATTCCAAAGATCTCTGGAAAGGTGGAGTCCAAGGCTGGTGATTGCCTGAGGACCAAAGGGGCTGCCTGGAGGAAGGGCCACATGTAGAGATTAAGGCTGAGAAGCTAAATATGGATGCCCAGCGGCAGGGCTGCAAGGCGGAGAACAAGGTGAAGTAAGAGTTCAGAAAAGTTGGGGTGGAGTGAGCAGGCCTACCCTCGGAAAGAGCCTTAGAACCGGGCATCCGGAGGCCCTCTGTCAGGGGCCTACCACCTCCCTGATGGTGGTGATGTGAATCGTTCAGCACGATCCTTCCCTAGTTGCTGAGGCTACTTTGAGATCATGAGAAGAATCCAGGTCCCAGGGCCTTAGGAGATGTTATTGGCCTTGGTATGGGGCCGGGCAGTTGGGGGAAGAGAGCAGTTTACAAGAGTAAGCACCCCTCAGAGGTGACGTAGCTTTCCACCCATCACCAGACTTCCGGTTCCCAACCCTTCCCAGGTCAGCTGCCCCCACTGCATAGCAGCCCTTCTCACCTTAACAAACCATGTCACACATCGTGTGTTTGGGATTGTTGTCAGGAAGGAAAGACCGGGGGCGTCTGTGCTCACGGAATGTGATGGTGCTGTGTGCCTTCACCTCCTGGGTCTCTTCCGGCCCCTGCAGAAGTCCCCATCTCTCATGGTCCTCATGATAGCCTGGTGACTGCAGCACGGCCCTGAGTCTCATGTGCTCTTTCCAATGTCTGTTCGCATGTTTTGAATCCAAATACGACACAAGTCCTCAAAGTCCACATAAAGCCAGCCAAGAGTCCCAACTTTAATTGTATACACAGTACCCACAATGGGAGGCTATAGAATGTTTTAGGATAAAAGAGAATGTGTGATACGATAAGAGGCCTTTTGCATGGACAAAATAAAGCCAAGTGTGGGAGAGACAGAGACAGAGAGAGAGGCAGAGACAGAGACAGAGAGAGAGGCAGAGGGAGAGAGAGAGAGACAGAGAGAGGTCATAATGTAGAGCAATTTTCAGCAGAAAAGAGTGAGAGGCTGGTGAGGAGATTGGTGTTTTGTGTCTTTGCTATTTTGGCTGGACTTTCATTTTGGCAAAACTCAGAGTTAATTTGATTCCCCCGCTCCCTGCACTGTGCCTTCACAGAAGAGAGCAATGTTAAGGCTAGTCGACAGTTTGAGCACAGCATCTTACACTACTATATATTGGGCTGGCCAAAAGGTTCGTTCGTTTTTTTCCGTACAATGGCTCTAGTAGAACTTAGTTGTCTTTAACTTCATCCGAAACAATCTTGTTAGATTGTATGTGACAGCTGTCATATCAGCGTGCATTAAAAAAAAAGTTACCAAAATTGGTGAATTTTTGTGTAGCCATTTTAATATTGAAGATGGAAGAAAAAAGCAACATTTCTGGCATATTATTCTTTATTATTTTAAGGAAGGTAAAAACGCAAAAAAAGATTTGTGCAGTGTATGGAGCAGGTGCTATGACTGATCAAACGTGTCAAAAGTGGTTTGCAAAGTTTCGTGCTGGAGATTTCTCGCTGGACGATGCTCCACAGTCGGGTAGACCGGTTGAAGTTGATAGCGATCAAATCGAGACATTAATTGAGAACGATCAACGTTATACCACACGGGAGATAGCCAGTCTACTCAAAATATCCAAATCAAGCATCGAAAATCATTTGCACCAGCTTGGTTATGTTAATCGCTTTGATGTTTGGATTCCACATAAGTTAAGCGAAGAAAAACCTTCTTGACCGTATTTCTGCATGCAATTCTCTTCTTAAACGTAATGAAAACGTTCCATTTTTAAAACAAATTGTAACAGGTGATGACAAGTGGATACTGTACGGTAATGTGGAACGGAAGAGATCGTGGGGCAAGTGAAATGAACCACCACCAACTACACCAAAGGCCGGTCTTCATCCAAAGAAGGTGATGTTGTGTCTATGGTGGGATTGGAAGGGAGTCCTCTATTATGACCTCCTTCCGGAAAACCAAACGATTAATTCTAACAGGTACTGCTCCCAACTAGACCAACTGAAAACAGTGCTCGATGAAAAGCATCTAGAATTAGTCAACAGAAAATGCATAATCGTCCATCAGGATGAAGCAAGACCGCATGTTTCTTTGAAGACCAGGCAAAAACTGTTACAGCTTGGCTGGGAAGTTCTGATTCATCTGCTGTATTCACCAGACATTGCACCTTCAGATTTCCATTTATTTTGGTCTTTACAAAATTCTTTTAATGGAAAAAATTTCAATTCCCTGGAAGACTGTAAAAGGCACCTGGAATAGTTCTTTGCTCCAAAACATAAACAGTGTTGGGAAGACGGAATTATAAAGTTGTCTGAAAAATGGCAGAAGGCAGTGGGACAAAAGGGTGACTACGTTGTTCAATAAAGTTCTTGTTGAAATTGAAAAACATGTCTTTTATTTCTCCTTAAAAACCGAAGGCACTTTTTGGCCAACCCAATACACAAAAGTACGTGCCATCCCACTTATTTCTGCTATTTCTATAAAGAATTAATTGTATCTCCTGATTTCAAGTCCAGTAGAGATTCAGGATCAAGAGATCCATTCCTGCAATCTCTTGAATGTCGAGCAGGAATGCCTCCTTTTTCCTCCTCCTTCTCCTATTTCACTTAATTGGTCCATTCTTTGCATATCTATGGAGTGTCTTCTGTGTGCTAAGCATCATTCCAGGTGCTGAGGTCACCACTGTGATTATGTCAAAAAATTTTTTAAAGTAAACAGAGATTGTAATTACAGGTGGGGAAAGGGGATTGTGTTATGGAGACGGTGTTATGGTGGGGGTCCTTTTATATTAAGGAATGGGGGGAGTCCTCACTAGGGAGGTGTCTTACTTCAGGCTACTACAACAGGACACCGCAGTCTGGGTTCATTAAACAACAACACTTTCCACAGTTCTGCAGGCTCGGAAGTCTACAATAAAGGCATCTGCAGAGCCGTTATCTGGTGAGGCCCTGCTTCCTGGTTTGCAGATGGCTCCCTTCTTCTATCCTCACATGGCGGGGAGCAGAGAGAGGGAAGCAAACTCACTTGTGTCTTTTATAAGATCCCTAATCCTATTCACGAGGGCTCCACTCTCATGACCTAATTACCTCTCAAAGACTGCATCTCCTAATACCATAGCATTGGGGGTTAGGATTTCAGCATATGAATTTTAGGGGCACACACGCATTCAGTTTATAGCAGGAGGTAACGCTTGAACAGAGACGTAAATGATAATAACTAGAAGAGCTGCTCAAATTGGTTGTGCATTTCCTTACGGTGACAGGAGCCGTGCTGAGGGCTCTTCGTGCGTTATCTCATTTCATCCTCTCTGCAGTCATTCGAAGAAGGTACATTATTATCTGCATTTTTATACCTGTGGAACCCAAGGCTCACGGGTGTAAAACTGTTTCCCAGGGTCACTCAAAAAATGACAGTTGGAATGGGAATGTCATCTTTGGTCATATGACCTTAGAACTTGACAGACTTAGCCATCAAGCTCCACTGCCTGAAGCTTTGTGTCCCTAAGGGAGAGGCCCCCAGGTCTCTGCTTTCAGTCTCCTTCCCCAGTGGGTTGAAAGCAAAGGTTTTCACGCTGTGCCGTGCGGAAACCCCAGGGCTTCTGGGAGCTGGGATATGTGTGTGGGGGTCTTGCATCGGCTTGTGGGAGAATGGTTCTACTTCTGTTTGTTTTATACATTAGGATTCAACTGAATAAATTTTTAAAGAATAGATTGAACTCCTTAGAAGAGAGTTGGAAGGTGACTTGTTCCATGAGTATTTATTTAAAAATTTAATTTAAAAATGAAAGTTTTTGGTGGTCAGGTAGCAGTAGTAGAGGTGAGGGTGGTAGCAGCAGAGGCAGCAACAGCAATGGTGGCTGCAAACACTGACCCTGATGCTGATTAAGCTCCAAGCACGAGTCTAAGCGCTTGTGGTACTAACCCATCGAGTCCTCACATGGGGTAGGTTCATCTTATGAAAGAGGATTCTGAAGCTCTGAGACGGGTGACTGTCCACAGCTGGTAATAAGCGGGATCAGGCAATGAGCTCAGCTGCAGAATCTGTACATCGTTATCCTGTGACACAGGGTCGGGGACCTGCAGCTTCTCTGTCACTGGGCTTAAAGTGAACGCTGTGCTTGCTCTGAAATCTAGATTTGGTGGCTGCGTGTCTGTAGTGAGCACTTTACAGCTTGCCCTGGGTGTGGGACTCGTCATTCATTCAGCGTTACCTGTGACGCTCTCTGTCTAGACTTTTTGCTGGTGTAGGTATGATGTTTCTTGGGAGCAGAATATGATTCCCAACTTTCATATCCATGAGCCCGGCATGGCCTGCTTGTGTAACTCATTTTAAAAGATGAATTGTTGGTTAATCACATTCATGAATTAAGCCAGTGCTGGCAGTAATCAGGGCCAGGCAGTGTCCTGAACCAACACGAAGAACCATTTGTTTCTTTCCCTGCAACAACACACAGTCAGCCATTGGATGATCCTCTTGACCAAAAATTAATTCCGAATGTTAAGAGGCATAGGAAAGTCATCATAAACTGTTCATCCGACCTCGCCTCCTGCACAGCCAGTCCTGACCGGTGCAGTGAGGGAACATTCATGCTAAACGTTCCTAAGAAGGTCTCCACCACTGTAAATCCTGGGTCTGTGGCCAGATTCCTGGTAAATTTAAGATGTCATTAGAATTCCGGCAAATTTAAGATGTCATTAGAATTCTACTGCAGTTCCTTCTGTAAAGGAGGGTTCAGGCTAAACACATGATGCACTGCGTCTTCCATGAATGGTGAACCATGGAGACTGAAGTGAGCAAGTGTTCCATTCTGGATTAAAGAATTAAAGGAGTTTAGTCAACAGAAAGCCCAGGCCTCAGTCAGTGAAATCATCCAGAAAAAGAAACGCTATCGATTTCTCACATTATCTAATATCTGGGCACTGTCTATGGAATCACTCTGTCTCATTGAATGATGAAGTATACTATGAGAAAAATGAGGGATGGGTCCAGGGCTTTCCCCATTGCCTAGTTCCTTTTATTATTATTATTGCCTTAGTAGTATTCATTGTTTGTGCCTCAAAGCTACCAGACAGGGTTCCACAAATCTCCCTGGCCCCCTGTGTGGGAGCCAGGCTAAGATATGCAGCCCTCTGGATGCTCCCAGCATAATCACTCCAGACCCAAACTGAGATATGATTTAGGAGGTCCCTATTAAGACCAGGGATCTTTGGCCTAATCGGAGTCATTTATCCTGTCTTGAGCTATCAAATCATTGCTCGTGGGTTGCAGGGAGTTGGATGAGGGTGGTTTTTCTTGTATGTTTTACAATGACTACTTTGAAGAGAATCTCATTTGTGAAGTTAATGCTCTCTGTAGCATATCTGGGTAGAACCCTTTCAAGAAGTAGCAGCTCTGCTTAGCAGCTCTGTAGGTTGAGATTTACTCCATCCTAAAAGAGGATGTCATTTCTAAAGCACGACTCCGAAATAAATACCTGCTCTCTTGAGTTAGGAGGAAAATGTAATGCTCTAAAAGATGGTTCTGCCTAATTCTTTCTAATTCAGGAACATTAGAAGACAAGAAAGCATATGGATCGAGAGAAAAGCAGGATGTGAAAAAAAAAAAAAAAAACCAAGGAGAAGTATGATAAAATTTGGATCATGCTAAATTCTATTTATGCTGCATGTTTTATTTTGTTGAAGTCTTATGTGAAAATAGCCATATTGAAATGGTGGAAATCTTGTATTCAACTCGTGTGAAGGAAGGATAATGTGTGTTGGAAAGATTTTGCAGTCACAGTGAAAGTAAGCATATAGCAAAGGAGCTCATGGCAAATCATAAAATGTTAGGAGAAGGTACAGGTCCCCTTAGGAACTCTTAGCTACTTGCTGTAGTTCCTGCTGCAAATAACAACACAGTCTCACAATGTTGCGTGCAGGTCCAGAGTTATTTATTCATACTAAAGAAACGCAGCTCTGTGTAAATGAGTGCCCCCTGAGAAAGGTTAAATAAATTGTCCCGACCCACCACTAAAGCAGGCCGACGTGTCCTGAAGTGACAGCTGTCACTTTAATGCATTTCATCACCTCTCAGCGGAGGCTGGGTATCTCGATCTTATCACACTGCAAAGGATCTTTGTTTCTTGATTTCTCCTGGCATCTTTTTTTCCCCTCTAGTTAAACAATCCAGTCTTAGCTGTTGGACAAGGAGAAAATAAATAAATATATCGTTAAGATTTAGTAATTTTTTTTTAAAAGCACCTGCTTTTTGGAACACCATTTGCAAAAAATTATTTGAATTTTTAACTGTTTGAAATGATAATGCCATAAAACTATATTAAGTAATTTTCCTAAATAGTAACTTGCACTGATAGCAATATGTGACACCATCAACTTGAAGCTCAACCTAGGATCTTGTCTGGATTCAGTTACTTCAGGGTGACCATTTGATACTCAAGTCATGTGTCTGTTTAACCACGTTCAGAAATGTCCAGTCTGTAGTGTCCTGACCTTCCTGGTCCCTTTCCTAGCACTAGAAAGGGAATTAGCACAAGCTTGCCCTTTATGGCTGACTTTTCTGGGTTTCTTATTACTTTTATTTAAACCAGATATTAAAGGCAAAAACTATACTAGTGATGCACTTGGCTAGGGAGATAATTAGGAAACACTGTCTCCATAATTAACCGCATCACTGTCTCTGGAGGGACATGAAAGCTTGTCCTGTCCCTTTAACAGGACAAGTTGCTAATCCCCTTAACATTTTTTACCCCTTTGGACCGATAATATTTCACAAAATTTTTGCTTTGTAAAATACTCCTGAAGGGAGGCTTAAGCAATAATGCACAGATTATGGAAATGATGCTCATTAAGTAGAGGGCGAGATTCTGGAAAGCCACAGAGCTGCTTCAAAACACGTAACCTCCATTAGAGGCTTCATTTGAATGTTAATTCATGGAGCAGTAAATGTTTATTATTTTACGTTTTATTGAAACATAAATTAAAGAAGTGTAATTATGTGTATGGCAAACAGTAAAGCAATGTACATTTGTCACGAAATGAGTAAGACAAGGAAAAATGCCACCACTGTTTCATTTGCATCCAAATCCTTTATTGTATATCCAACAGAAAGACACCCAGAGGGAATAACTCTGCAGATTAATGTTCTGATATGGTGCGTAAATAAAAAATACATATGCTAGATATTCTTCCTAGTGAAGAATGCATCCTGGAATTAATTTGTGAAGGTCAGAAGCTATCCAAAGAAAGGGTTCTTCTTCTCTCCTGAGAGAGAATCACAGTGACTCTTATTAAAGTTAATGCTGAACAAAGACTCCCTCCCCTTGGCAGTCGGCTGGATACTGATCATTTTCAGGATAAGCTATTTGCTCCAGACACTCAAGCATATTTGAGAAGTTTTTAAAAAGGACATACACGAAGCTAGAAAGATAAGACCTTCAAACTTACGCTTTGATAAAACGATACTTTTCAGTGGAGAAGAAAGGCATGTGCCATGCAGTCAGAATGGCTCCACCTAGACCACATTCTTGCATGTGCAGGAACTCCTAAGCAGAGGGAAAAGACAAGAGTGGTGAAGAAGATCTATGTATATGAGGTTACCTTTTTCTTTTTCTTTTTTTTTAAGCAAGCTAACAAATTAAGATTACAGTCATCTCCCCACCCACCCATCTATCCATCCATTCATTTGTCCATCCATCTATTCATCTACATATCCATCCTTCCAACAATTACGCAATGTGTTCTCTAAGCTCAGAATCTGGGAGGAGAGGGAAAGAAATAATCAGGGAGAAAATATGGTAGGGACTAAGCTAGAGTTCCAGACTAATGAAAGAGAGAGAACTGTAATTCTTGATATTTTGTGATAAAAGCAGTCATTGAGATACATACAAAGAATCAGAGGAACCCTGGAGAGTCTGAAGGCCACACAGAAGAGGTGACATCTGAACTGGCTCTTAAAAACTGAGAGGAAGATGGAGAGAAGGAGGGAAAGGAACTCCACATGGAGGGAGTTCCTTTTTAATTTTTTCTACCAAGAATATATAAACACAACAACTACAATGGTAGCTCATAAAATACAAGGGTGACAAATCCTGAAACATTCTTGTATCTCTTGAAAGTTGTTTTACTGGAAGTAGCACTAAGGCGCTTTCCCTGCAAGGCAGCAAACAGAACCAGTTTCACAAAGAACCTCTGACCTCCTGCCTGTGTGGCTCGACAGGAAAACTCTACCCTGGAAGGGTCTGCCTGGGCTTCCACTTGCCTTGTTGCAGGAGCATAACCTAAGGTTGCAGGAATGACCATATTTGAGGATTATCATGGTTTTGCAGATCTTGCTTGAGTTGGTCAGCTTTTTTAAGGGCAATGATTACAAATTCTACTGTCTTCTTGCTGAACAGTTTTAAGAACTTGAAGCTGTTATTGTCACTTTGAAAATCAATCATGAGCCAAAAGATGATAATATAGAATATTTTACAAGATCTATCTCAAATTTGTGAGACATCTGTTCTCTCACGGGCCTCTCTTGCACAAGTGCTCAGTATCCTGAGGGTGAGTGGTATACGGGCCAGAGGGATGATGGCTCCTGCTGGCCTGTGTTTCACTACACCGCAGGTGCCGGTAGGAAGTGTCGTACCTGGGCTTTGGAATTGAGAAAACCTACTCACTCCGCCTCCCAAGGCCTCCATTTCTTTATCTCTCCATCTTTCAAGTGGAGAGAAAACCAATATTCTAACACATAAAATTATTGTGTGGATTTTATGAAACAAGTAGATAAAGTGCTTAGACCAATGCTGGCATATTCCAAATAGTCAGTAAATTTTATTATTACTATGTTACACAATAGTAGTTTTGAAAATATTTTTGACAACCCGCTTCTGCTATAAACCAGAAGGCTAGGTTCTACAGCGAGCCTTGCTAGATAGATTCCACTCCAGACCATCACCTATCCCAAAGCTCATGTTTTCTTCCAGGGTGGATTCTTCCCCACTTGGTTCGGGGAGGCCCCAACTTCTGCTGCAAAGTTTAGGGTCAGTGTGAAAACACTACCAGCTACTAAGTTCCAAAATAAATGTCACTGGAAGTACTTCTGCTCAAGGCCCTTGAGGACACCTTGACATGTTTGACTCAGGAATAAAATTAGTTGTCTGTCGAAAGGCACAGGCACAGTGATGGTTTCTGGCCCTCGTGTTAGCAGGTTCCTTCTTGCAGCCTATTGCAGCTGGTGTGCCTTTCATGAAACAGAGGAAACACAATTTTCCAGGTGCCCCAATTGTCCCAGTCGAACTGAGAAACTTTTAAAAAATGTAAAAGGTAAAGAACCAATTCAGTTTCAAAAAAATCTCCGACTTCGTTGAGACCCTGTGGAGTTTCGTGGCTTAACGGTTGTGTTTTTAAGCCGAACATCACTGGTGCTGTTCCATTTGTGAGTTGTAATAATATATCATGAGAGGGATGGTGCGCCAATGATGTATGAGTGCAGTACATTGTCTGAGCACCACAGCTTTCATGATGTATGGCTCCAAACCACAATGAGAGTTTAAAGGAGCTTTTAGTGACCAAGCAGCTTTAAATTTCAAATTTTTAAAAAATTAAGGTCTTTTCAAGTCAAATACAAGCAAGCTGATGGAATCTGATGCTGTATAGAGTGTCACTGAACTCTGAAAGCCTGGGTATGTGTCTTTTCCTTTGGGCTTTAAGCTCACAAGGTGGAAATAATTGGCAGGCTCTTCTTCAATTCCCCCTCCACAAGAAGAGAAGCCCAGAGAATTGAACAAACGTGAGCGAGTGTCAGTGCATCTATTTTGCCCATCAGTTTCCCCCGTCTTCCACGCTGCACACGTGAATAGCTCATCTTCACTGCAAAGTACTGGATCACGAGATGCTGTAATAGGTAGTGGGTAAACCCAGGAGAGATTTGTTTTCTTTGTTTTGAGGTGTTCTCCCACTAAAATTTAGAACAAGAAGAACAGATAAAAAGTAGATTAACTTCCTCACCCATTGCTCACAAATTCAAAACAGGACATAGGGGAAGAAAACTCACCTTTTCTATCATTTGTCTTGGTAAAGTAAAGGAAGCACTGATTGCAAATGAGAAGAAAAATAAAAGATGAATAGCATATAGGCCACTCACCCTGAGAAGGAAATGGGAGCTATTGTCATAGTTCCATCACCTCTCCTGTTTTAACGATACGTTTGTAAGACGGCGATGTTGCTTATGAGAATGTACCCACTTCGTTTAAAAACCACTCGCTTTTGGGGGCAAGGAAATCACTACCAATGAAGAAAGCAGGTGCTGGGAGAACTGCTCCTCCTCTTCCTTCCTTTTTTTTTTTTTTTTTTTTTAACCCTACTACAGTAAGCAGAACAAAATGAGAATTCTCCCTGCTGTTTGTGTAGTAGACTCAAACGGGAACATCAAGAGACAATTACATTTCAAGTGGCTTCTTCCATTTTCCTTTAGTGAGTGAATTAAAGGGAAGAATGGTGGTAGAGTTACTGCCATGTGGAGAGAAACATCTGGGCATGAGGCATTAACACAGCCTCCCTTCCCATTATCTTGCCTCTAGTTTTTCACTTCTTTGGCTTCCTCCAGTAGATTGTAACTCTCAAATTACTGTAGATTTTTGGTGTCTACCTCCTACCTCTCCCTGACTTCCAAAGGGCAGAACATCCTCTTTTCATCAAATAGAACCATTTACTGTCTCAAAAAGAAGTCCCAGGCTTCTTTTCTTCTGTACTAGAGGCTTAAGTATATAATCTAGGTAATGTAAGCGCTCAGAACAGACCTCCCCAAGATGTGCGCTTTGGCACGTGGATTCTGTTGAGCTAAAGGCAATGGAGACCCTGTGGGCTCAAGAGAAACTACTTCCCCTCCCTTAACTACCTAGAAGAATTTCAATTGGGGACTTTTCCCAGAAAAAGAGTTATTACCAAAGATAAATTTTATCTAAATGTCCCCGTCTATATGGCAGGGCAGACATCTAATTACCAAACTTTGCTCTTCTTCTCATCGTCCTGTGAATGACCCTCCCATCCTTGGAAGCCCCAGTCCCCTATCCCATTCCTTAGCTCAGGACAGCATATGTACCTCATTTTAGTTTTCTGTCTCTGTACCTCTCATATATATTCGGTTCCTGTATGTACAATATTAAATTTGATTTTCTCCTGTTAACCTGTCTTATGTCAGTTTAATTCTTAGAGCAGCCAGAAGAACCTAGAATGGTAGAGGAAAGTTTTCTTCCTCCCTGACAGTAACAAAGATGTGGAAATAAATGCATCACCCACTACTCTGAGGCTGTCATTTGAACAACAGGAGTGATGCAGTCCTAGCATTTAAAGAGATGGGGGCTGTTTCATCTGTTATTTGAAGAATCCCCCAAATTTAGTCCACTTCTTTTCTGTAGAGAAAACACGGACACACCATTTAGTCATTTCTTTCTCATAAGTTAAAAAAACTTTACTTACACATTTATAGTACTTTCACACCATTCATCTACCCATTTTTAAGTCATTATCAATGATAACATTTGCTACCATTTACGTGAGAGCATTATGTACCACTAACTGTGCATAAGGCTCTATATGCATTATCACATTCTCACCAAAACACTGAGACATAGGAACTGTTACTGTGTCCGTTGCAGCAGATGAGGAAACGGAGGCTTACAGAGAGTAAGTAAATTGTCCAAGGTCACCCAAACTGGTCAAAGTGGCAGATCTGGGATTCTAAGCCAGGTTGAGGGGATGTCAAATCCCAATTTAGTTAGGCTATCATCCTTCCCAATTAAATAACTAATATTTGGGTGAGTGTATGCCCTGGTTTATTTGAAACAGTCTGGGTTTAGACGTATACGTATCTTTGTCGACTTACAACAGGGTGACATCCCAATAAACCCATCGTAAGTTGAAAATATCATTAAGGTGAAAATACATTTAATATACGTAACCTATAGAACATCATAGCTTAGCAGCCTGCCTTAAACGTGCTGGGAACACTTACATTCACCTACAGTTGGGAAAAATCATCCAACACAAAGCCTATTTTATACTAAAGTGTTGAAAAGCTCATGGACCTTATTGAATACTATACAGAAGGTGAAAAACAGAATGGTTGTCTAGGTACAGATGTTTGTCAGTGTATTTGTTGTTTACCCTTGTGATCCAGTGGCTGACTGGGAGCTGAGGCAGCTGCCACTGCCCAGCATCACTAGGGAGTATGGTCCCACCTATCGCCGCGAGCCTGGGAAAAGATCAAAATTCAAAATTCAAAGTATGGTTTCTACTTATTACATTTGCACCATCGTAAAGTTGGAAAATTTTAAGTAGAACCATCGTAAGTCGGGGCCCATCTATAGTTATAAACAGGCCAGTGTAGTGATGAACAATGCCTCCTTTCACTCCCCAAATTCCCCTTTGGACAATAAATTATATGGCCCCTCACTAGTAATATGTTTCATGCTGGGAAATCTGATTTCTGCTGGTTTTAAGTATTCTTATCTGCCTATAAGGGGGGGAAACAAAGAGGGGAGGGAGGGAGGAAGGGAGGCAGACTCTCATGAAGTTGTTTTGAAGGGATGGCCTTCTAACTCCATTCCTCTGCTTATTGGCCATTTACACATCTTCTTTGGAGAAATGCCTATTCATCCCCTGCCCATTTCCTTAGTTGGGTTTTTTGTCTTTTTATTACTGAGTTGTAGTAGTTCTTTATATGTCTTAGATACAAGTCCCTTATCAGATGGATGATTTGCAAAATAATTTTTCTCCCGTTCCATGGGTTACCTTTTCACTTTCTTGACTGTATCCTTTGAAGCACAAAGTTTAAATTTTGGCGATGTCACCTTCTTCCACTTTTAAGGACCCTTGTGATTACATTGGGTGCAGGTGGATAATTCAGGGTCATTCATACTCTCCCTGTTTTAAGGTCAGCTGGTAACAATGCTAATCCTTCTGCAACTGTAATTCTTCGTTGCCATACAACCTAACATATTCACCAGCCCTGGGATTAGGATATGGACATACTGGAGGGTCCACTGTCTGCCTCCCAAAGCAGTGTTTTTGCTTTTCTTCAGAATCAGACTTGCCTTCTGTGATTACTCATTAATCTGAGGGAGAGGGATTCATACTGGGGCAACTGGTGGAGGTTGCTGGACCCTAGTTATGGAGCAAGGTAGCTCTCTATCTCTAGTCTTCCCTGCCCTTTCCCCACCATGATTTTATCCCTTATAGACAAATTAGAATATATTCTGACAAGGACAGAACACATCAGTGTAACTATACTGACCATTCTCAGGTGAGTATGGGGTAAAGTAGATGTGTTCAAAAGGATGGAAGGAGACACACAGATCGTGCAAAAGAGGCGGGACCTATAAAAATGTTGTTACGGTATTAACACTGACAGAGACCCTACATTTGGAGAAAAAGATAACGGAAAGGGCTTTAAAAGCTAAAATGTACTCAAGCAGATGAGCCAGGAAAGGGTGGATCTACTGCTTGGTGCAAACTACATACAATTAATAAATTAGGGGAAAAAAAAGACTTTTCATTGAACAACTTGGTTAATCTATATTTATATCTGGCATGACTTTGAACTAGGAAGACGGAAGGTGGAAATGGGACTTAGGAGATAACATCCTTGCTTTAAGTGAATTGAGATCTCTGGGCAAAGGTAGGTTCCATCCCCTGAGGGATGCAGGTCCGAAGGAACTTGCAGATGTGATCAAAGACATTACTGAGAAATCATGGAGCTGGCAGAGGCATCAAGAGGCCATGGCGAAGAGGTGTCCTTATATTTGGAATCCGGAGAGGCAGGGTGGCCTCCTGAGAGATGGTGTCACTTGGTGGTGAAGAGCAAATGCTCCAGTGTCTGATGACAGACTCAGGTTCAGATTTCACCTCCTGGTCACTGCCTTCAGGAGCTTGGCCACATTGTTTAACCTCTGGTCTATTTTGTCTCTTGGAAATGGTGATGCATTTATTAACAACCTCTAGGCAGCATTGTAAGGGTTAATTGAAATAATGATGTAAATCAACCCAGGGACTGGTATGTAGTGATCTTTCATTAAATATTAACAACAATTACTACTACTAAGGATAATAATAATAATTGTAGAAACTAGTAGACTCAGGGAACTTAAACCCGTATTTCCTCACAAGTGATTTTCTCCCTCCTCTGCAACTACTGCCATGGATTTCTTTGTGAAACTCCTTTTCCTTGGAAAAGTTATCTGTGCTTATTTATCTCCTTTTCTTCATCTTCCACTTTCTCTTAAATCCTCTTAAGGAAAAAAAAAAATCCGCTTCAGTTTTTTTTATTAATAACAGTTTTATGGAAATATAATTCACATACCATAAAATTCACTCTCTTTAAAGTATACAGTTTCATGTTTTTCTAGTATATACAGAGTTGTGCAACCATCATGACTATCTAATTTTAGAATAAATTCACCATCCCCAAAAGAAACGTCATGTCCATTAGCAGTCACTCCCCATTCCCCCTGGCAACTGCTAATTTACTTTCTATCTCTATGAATTTGCCTATACTGGGCATTTCATATAAACAGAATGATATATCTGGCCTTTTGTGTCTGGCTTCTTTCACTTAGCATAATTCTTTCACTTAGCAGTACTTCATTCCTTTTTATGGCCAAATCATATTCCATTGTCTGGCTATACCACATTTTGTTTATACATTCACTACTTGATGGGCATATGGGTTGTTTTCCCTGTTTGGCTATTATGTATAATACTGCTATAAATATTCATATACAAGTTTCTGTGTGGACCTGTTTTCAGATCTTTTGGGTACGTGCTTAGGAGTAGAGTCCTGAATCATATGGTAACTCTATGTTTAACTTCTTGAGGAAGTGCCGAACTATTTTCCAAAACAGTGGCATCATTTTACATTTTCACCAACAGCCTGTGAATGCTCTAATTCTCCACATTCTCATCCACACTTGTTATTTTCTTTTTTTAATATTGCCATTCTATTGACTGCTAAGTGATATCTCAATGTGGTCTTTATTTTCATTTTACTAATGATTGATGATGTTGAGCATCTTGTCATGTGCTTTTTAGTTAAGTTTTATTCTCCCAGTTTCATGGAAACTAACTCAAGCTTTCAACAGTGCTGACTGTTGATGATACACTCCTTGAAATTCCTTCTTCCATCAATTTGAGAACTTACCCTCTCTTGATTTGCCTCCTTCTGTGCTGTATCCTTAATCTGAGTCCTACTTCTTCTCTTCCCAAACTTCAAATGTTGAAGTGTTCCAGTTCTGAATTTTTAGCTCTGCCCACTAGGTTTTTTTGCTGGACACTTATATCCACCTGAAATTAAATTGTATATTTATTTTCTTGCTTATTTTCTGTATCTCCCTTTGCATTGTAGCTCTGTGGAGGCAGGGACTTTGTCTTGTTCATTACTATATCCCTGGTTTCTAGACTAGAACTTGGTTCTAAATATTTTTGCATGAATAATTATAAATGTTAGAAAAATGTAAACAGATGTTATATGAATAAAGAGTGGAGATCTCCATAATTAAATAAGTTTCTGGATTGCTAAGTAAACAAATTTAACCATGTGTCTTTTGAGTGGGTCTTCTCTGACACTATGCTAGTGAGCATTGTGGAATTTTAGTTGACCATGAAAACTTTTTTGGTATGCAGTGCATCATGGATTTTTAAAAATACTCTTCCCACTCAAGCAGCTATACTGTAAAATTTAATTAGAGGTTTTGTTAGCACTTAAAAAAGTCAATTGTGATCACCAAAGTTCAATATGAAGAACGAATTATGTCGAATTATCTCAGTATGTGCTGTTCATGGGGGTTTTATCAGAATGCCATTCTATTGGAAGGCCATGGCAATGGTATTCCTTCACAACAGCGAGGTTTTGAGCAGGCTTTATGGTGATTTCCCTTTTCTGAGAAGTTGAGTGGTTTGTCAGGATCTTGTGATCAGTCTGTCACTTAAGAATTTAAGTCAAGCTCTCAGGCTGTGTTGAGAGCTATGCCCTTGGGGAACATCACCTATACAGTGAGCTGTTTACTGTCATCAGTGTCACAGTGAATTTAAAGTGGTTACCAATGATCAAGGGTGGCAATTCCAGGACGGGGTGGTAACAGAGCCTGTAGAAATAGCCCTGAACACTAACCCAGGAGAGCAAGGTAAAGAAAAAGAGGTGTGGGATGGGCCTGGACCCAGGAGGTTTCCCTAATGTAAGTTCACAGCCACCTGTATGTCATTAGAGGACAAGAACAGACATATTCATAAGGACAAGGCACAGAGGGTGACCAGAGAGCGGGAAGTC
Source organism: Balaenoptera borealis (assembly GCF_965194805.1). Taxonomy (NCBI): domain Eukaryota; kingdom Metazoa; phylum Chordata; class Mammalia; order Artiodactyla; family Balaenopteridae; genus Balaenoptera; species Balaenoptera borealis. Next base: position 33,712,634 of record NC_138869.1, read on the forward strand.
GAGGAAGCATTGAGTAATAGGTCTCCCATAATGCAACAGGGCAGGCAAAACAGTGAGTGACCTTGGTGCTTACATTAGCACATTTTCAGGAGAGGAGGTCAGGAACTAGATGGATCCTGTAAGCCATGGTTGTGGTTGTCTAAGTATGGCCCTGGACCAGCAACATTGATATCACTGGGAGTTTGTAAGAAATGCGAATTCTAGGGGCCGGGCGATCTGGGTTTCACCAAGCCCCGGGTGCATGCTCAGATTTGAGAACCACTAGTCAAAGCAACAGAAATAAGCTTTAGCAACAGAGTAACTTTAGCCATGTCCCATTCAAGGAGCTTCTTAAATATCTTCTCTGCTGGTGTGGGAACCAACCCCTGAATGTGATCTCTATCTGCTGATTAAAAAATAAATAAATAAACATAAATAAAAAGTAAGAGTAATACTGCTGCAGTTGTATGTATTAAGTATGTACTAAGCAGCACGCTAGGGACATGGTTAGCAGATTTGATCCTCTTAACAACTCTGTGAGGTCGGAACGGTTGCAACCCCCCTTATAGATGAGGATACTGAGATATAGGCCTTATGAGGCAAGACCAAAGAGCTAGTAAGTGGTAGGTCCAGGATTTGCATTAGGCAGTTTGGCTGCAGAACACTGGTCTGGAATACCTGATTATTGAAAGGTCCAAGGGAGATGGTGGGTGGGTGGGTTGATGGATGGATATAAGGAAGAAAGGAAGGAAAGGAGGGAGGGAGGAGGGGAAGAAAGAGGGGGAAAGGGTAGCTGCAGGTTTAGGAAGTAAAGATTGAGTACGCCTTCTTTAAAGGGTGGGCTATTTCCATGTACTGTGGCAGTTTTGCCGTCTTGCTATTAAGTCAACTAGCCCACGTGCATCAATCACTTGCAGCCTGGGTTTATCCTGTACTGCTTCCTTCTAAGAATTTGTTTCTGTGGGTAGTTTGTGATGTATTTTTCCCTGTCTGTTTTTTCTCCCTGTCTCCCGCTGCTCGCATAGTCTTTGTGACTTAGGCATGCACTCGTCCCAGTTGCTGAGGAATCCATGACTGGCTTCATCATTAACTGGAGAATATTCTGGGAAAAACATGTCACTCTTTGGGGACCATGTGCTCAGGGGCTGATGTGAAGCTCCTCTCTGCTTTATTCACCTTGGACCGCCTTGTTCCCTGCCTCTGCTATAATAGCATATCATTTTCCCCTCCTCATGCAGCAAAGCCACAGGGACACTTAATCTCACATTCCCCGGAGGCCCTTTGGAGGCTTGGAGACTTGGAGCTTGATCCCTGTAATCAAGAAGGGGTGGGTGTGATCGGAGACTAGGTTTGATTCTTTGTCTGCCTGTCCACATTTAGGCTTTTCCTTTTCACATTCCTCCCCCTGGTTTGTGAACATAGCTCAAGGGCAGGAGTGAGGTTTAACTTCGGCTGAGGTACAATAGAGGCTCTTTGGAAATAAAACTTTTCAATGGCAGTTTAGCCTTGAAGGATATTGAATTAGATATGCTGTGTGCCTTGATTCATGATCTCTGCATAATAGCATTGCTATGTATATTACCTGGGTGCTTTAGTAGACTAGAGAAATGGACTGTTTAAAAGATTAACTTCACAGAATCAGTGTTATGTGCTGACAAAGAATGTGGTGGTAAGAGCCAGATGGGCTGGCTTCCTGTGCTGACTTTACCACTTCCTCTGGGGCTTTGACCTCTCTGAGCGTAGATTTCCTCATCTGTAAAATGGAGATCTAGTAGAACTTGCCTCAGGGGATGATTCAGATCATTAAATGAGATAAAAGGCAAACCCAGAGCTTTCTTATCATAGTAACTCAACACTTAATACGTGAGAACTATTGATGTTACTATTATCTGATTATCATTTGAAGCCCCGGTTCTGTAACTTGCTCCGTACTCCTTTCTACTTTCGCTCCTCTGCTCTGTACTTATGCAGTTGTCTGTTAGCCAATTCTTATTTCCTGTCAGTTGCAGAGTCCCTATGGTCACCTTTTAAGACATGCTGTCATTTCAAAGCACTGGCTAAATACAACCAAGACTGACAACTATGAATAATTGCACAGAGCCCCGAAAACACTGGCATTTCACTCACACTCTCATATATGCCACCACATTGTCCTCTTGTTTTGAGCCTCTATTCTCTGCCGATTTCAGATATAGTTACTGAAGGGGATCACCATCTTCCTCTGAAAAATAATCCCGCAGGAGCCAATGTGGAGTAATTGGACTTCATGAGAGCATCACTATCAAGTCTAGAAATATATGGGGAGATAATCACATTTTATTCTTTCTTCCTTGTACTTTTTCAGCATGTTCACATCCACGTTCTCCCAAGGAAGGCTGGAGACTTTCACAGGAATGACAGCATCTATGATGAGGTAGGTCTGCGCTCTCTGATCTTATCGTTTGATCATCGGGGCTGGCAGTGTGAGGGAATCAACCTAATGAACCAGGTACCCTGGATATATGGTCTTAAATGGGATTCTACCCAATATAAGACTTGGGAAGTGGCAGTAGAGGCCAAGGAGCCAAGAATGGCCATTGCAGAAACTGAAGACAGATGAATTATACTGATTCTCTTTTTCAAATGTAATCTGGCAGAAACCAAGTGTCTTTGTGATTTCTGTCCTGTCATTTACCAAGGTACTAAACATTTTCATGGAGGTACAGCCCAGAGGTTCCGTAGGAGATAATCTAGAGTGCCACCAATGGAAATCAAACAGATTGATACATGATTTTTTCTTTTTTTAGTTGAATACTACATTTAATTTTAAAACCACTTTGGAACTCAGCTTGTCTCTCCTAATAGCATTTATTCAGAGTGGAACTTTGAATTATGGTCAGCAGAGACTAGGTTGGTTTGAATGATGAGTGTAACCCCTGTGTCATAAGCATTTAGCAGTTAACTTACTACTTCCATTCAAGGATATAAATGTGAAACCGCTCTAAAGATGAGCAGCAGAAACCAGGTGATCTGCTCCTAGGACCTCATCTACATGAGAACCTTCAGATGTCTGTCTGTGCTATGCGGAGTGTAGACCCTCTAATGGATATGCTGGTGTAAAATATCAGAAGATAATTTCAGTTTAAATATTTCTTTCAGCAAGGAGAGGGCACCTATGTTCCCCACGTGTAAGAGCTGATCTGATGGCAGTGGGGCTCTGGAGTGCTTGGTTGGAAAGGTGAAAACACTGTTTTCTTAGGCTGAACTGTCCCCTTGAAATCTTGTTTATATTCCAAATGTGCTCGTGACAGAAGCTGCAGGGCTACATTTCAGCCCAGTTTGAGACCTGATGTCCAAGGCTGAGGTTGGTGTGTGGCCTTTCTCTCCTCCACACTCTTTTGCTCTCTCGTGTACACTCTCCCAGTGTCCCCAGCCTCACAGGTGAAGCAACGCATGTCCCTATCTCCTACCCATTAGGAGAAGCTTCTCAGGAAAAGTCATTGCTAAAGGAGTTTTCTTTTTCCCCATTAATTGCTAAATCGTAAGTACCCACTAAGGGAGATTGTGGTACGAGACTTGAAGATGTTGAACGTCGGAGACAGGCAGAATTAGGTTCAAATCCCAGTGCCACCGACTGGGATTGTGTGATGTTGGGCAAGTCACTTAAACCCTGTGTTTTAATCCCCTTTTCTTTAAAATGTAGACAATATATAATACATACACTTCAAAAGGTGGTTGCATGTAATATATGACATACTGTACATGAAAAGCTTATTACAGGGATTGGTACATACTAAGCATTTATTAATAATTAACTGTTTCTGTTCTTATTACCATTATTAGTTTTGTTTTTAAAAAACCAGCAACGGTGAGTAAATGGAAAACCTGGATTTGAAGCCAGGTCATTGGATGCGCCCATCCAGCGCTCTTTTCAAGGGTCAGATTTCCAATTTTCCCTCTGTCTTAAACTGCTCACTCTGAGATTCATCTTACTCTTTGTGCAAAAATATGTCTCCAGTTTGAGCGCATAATAAGATAATGCCTAGAAAGCAGCCCGAGAAACATGAGGCATTGCACAGGCGTTATTGGTACAAGATGTAATGGACGTCAGACTGAGTGACCTTAATCAGAAATGATGGAGTGATGAGGGGCGGCATTCTTTATACTGATGGGAGTACTCACCCCAGATTATGCATCTCTCCATGAAATACAACAAACACACTGCCTGGGAGGGGGGGCAGTGGGAGCAGGGACAGCAGGAGACTGAGCTCCGTAAAATGTAATTGTATTCCTGCTGCTGCAGAAATAGAAAATGATGCCTGGAGAAGCTCTAGATTATAAATTGGCTAGGAATGTTGTATTCTCCCTGGGCACTGTTTTAAGAGGGATGGTGACAAATCGGAGAAGGTTCACAGAAAGGTGATTAGGATGACAGAGCCTGGAAACAGTTACCTTGGGGAGTCATTGAAGGTGAAGATGTGTTGTCTGAAGAAGGGAAGGCTGTGACAGGGTCACTCTTTCTAAGTATCCGAAGGGCTGGCAGGTAGAAAAGGTATTAAAGCTGTTCTATGCGGCTCCAGAGAGCAGATCTGGAACTGTTAGGCATCAAGGAGTCAGGTATCAGTTCCACATAACAACAGGTCAAATTGATAGAAACTTCTGAATACCTAGAGTGCCTTGTGAGGGCGGGGGCTTCCCATCCCCAGACCTATGCAAGCACAGAATGAATGACCATGATTCTTCGGGAGGACTTCTCCAACCAGTTCTTGGATGGGCCACATGGCTCTGTGATTCCTGTCTTTACATATCTGACCATTTGACGGTTACCTCCATTTTTAGGTTACGAAAGTTCTGTAACAAATAGTGTAGGGTTCTTTTTGTTGTTGTTAGTGTTACAGCATTTGGGTTACTGCCTAATAAAATATATTCTTTCCTGTTCAATTCATGGAAATATAAGATATAACTCTTCCTTGACTTATATGAGATCACTCTAATGAGTTTTCTCATTCCCAGCCTCCTTCCTGCTTTTCCTCCAGCTCGGCGTTGCCTATTGATGTTCCATGGGCTTTGTTTGCCTCCTCATATGTGTTTTATTTTGCTTGTGAAGGATTTTTTAATGGCACGCTTTATTTTGCCTGCAACATCTTTTTTTAATGAGTCTGGATGCTATTAGGCATGTCACTCATTCTCGAGGTCACTACCGCTCCCTGTCTCTTACCCGGCTTGCCTCACTTGTTTATGATACCAGCCTGGCCTTTGAAGGCATTTGAGTTTGAGGTCCTTGCCTATTCATGGGTTACTCCTCTTCCCTCTACCACTCAGATATCACTAGTCCCCAGTATCCTCTGTCCAGTCTGTATGCCACTCATCTGTAACATCCATTTCACCTCCTTGCTTCCTCATTTACAACGCTGTGGCCCTGGGTGAGTTCTTTCACCTCAGTAGTGGGTCTGCCCACCTCCCCAGCTCCCCTCAGCCTCATTCTTTCTCACCACTTGCTTTTGTCAAATTCTCATTCCCACCTCAGGGACTTTGCACGTGTTGTTTTCTTTGACTGTAACTTCTTCCATCTTCTCTTCCCCTTCATGTGGCTTCAGATCTTCTTCCAAATCTCAGTCCAAATATTACCTCCTCAAAGAGTCCTTTTTACTGATTCCCCCCCCCACCTCATCTAAGACAGCTAATCCCCTATCCCCTCCAGGATAAGGCTATCGTATTTCCATGTTTATTTCCTTCATAACATTTACCACACTTGAAATAACTTCTTAGTGTATTATTCAGTGCCTGCATCCCCAACTACACTGTAAAGCCATGAGAACAGGGACCTAATCTGGTATAGAACAGGTAAATAAATAGTTGTTAAGTGAATGAATACCTGAAAGAACAGGGTGTTGAAATAGAGGAACTTGAAATTCCCTATTAGTCCTTACAAAATTTAAAAGGAGAGAACATCTTGCTTTTCAGAAGGTCAATTTATTAACTCATAGCTACACTGGGTGAGATTCTGACATGGTGATATCAGCCATCTGAGGTTAATTTAATGGAGCATTGATGGAATGAAGTCTGTTGGTCAGAAATCAGTGTACAGATGGCTGCAAATTGTGGCACATCAGAAGGGCTTGGTGAAGTAATTATAAACATTGTCTGACTGCTAAGCAAGTCTGGTAGGCATATGTCAAAGCAGATAAGAAACTTGCCTCCCCTGAAACCCAAACTTGCGTGTCTGTAACAAATACAGATGTGGGATTTGCTGAAAACAGGCACAAGAGTTTCCCTTCCTTTCTTTCCAACTTTATCACTTCTGAGTTCGTCTTCATCTGCTCTTCCTCCAGCTCTCTGTCCTGAATGTGTCTTTATGCATTTTGTTGGATAATTTATCTTCCTCATTTCAGAGGATTAGTCTCTCTTCTCTCCCTCAAAACCGAGTTCAAACTCCATCCTTTCCAAGGCAGAATCTCTTGTAAAGCCCTTTCTTTATGGTTCTCCATGCAGATCTTATTTATATGGTGCTCCTAAACCCTTTCTATATCTATGTTATTTAAATTTCCATGAATTACATGAGGCCTTGTCTGAACTCAGTGGACCCTTCATTATCTTGACAAGTTGATGAAGATTATGGTAATAACATAAATGGGTCCTTAGATAAGAGAGCATGTACAGCTAATGCAGGGGATGGAAACACCCCTTGCCTAATGTCGTGGTATATCATCTCATTAACTCAGTAAGGCTTACCCTAGCTGTGTCCCAAATAAGCAACTCTCATAACTGTATTGGACAATTCATTAAATGTTTATGGGTGACATTGAATGGTTGTGATTGTGCACTGTATATAAAACCCATTACGGACGAAGGAAGTGACTATTATTAAGGCCAGTGGGACTAGCAATCAGCAATTGGAAAAACTCAACCATGAATTTCGTAGAGCAACTGTGGGTTCAAGCATATCATGGGAAACAATTGCTTGGCTAAATACAATGCATGAACAAAATCAATTCGCTAAAATGCAGGTCATTTGGCCCTGAGGGCTGGAGAAAACTATTATATTGCTGATATTTATTGTTGAACTTGGATCTCTTTCACACACCATTTGACAATGGGTTCAAAGTCCATGGGTCCCCAGTTGACTCTCCAAAAGGGAAGGAATGTTTCACTGAGACAGTTAATTAGCTTTTTTTCCTCTGGGTTCAATGATGTCCTCATACTGAGGGATGAGTTTTACAGTGTTTGAGAATTTCGGATTGTAAACTTTGTTACCTCTTGTTAAGAACAAAGTTAAAGACGCCTTTGGTTCTTCTTCAACTCGTGAGAACTTTTAACTCAAAGAAGCTGGATGTGATATAACCAACAAATAAATATATAGTGTGATAATTTAATGATCTGTGACCTCAAATTCTCTCTGAGTGGATCTCCGAGTGCTCTTTTGATACCTATTTTAATGATAAAAGAACTTGGTAGACATCTGATTTACCCTTACTTACGTCAGATTATTACTCAGTTAAATGTCTATGTCCTTTGGAAAAGGGAAACATAAAATTAGCAGAGTAGCATTTATCTGGTTAAAAGATATTCCCACCCATTTTTCCTAGTAGAGATAAGAATTCAGGGAGGATGTAATTCAGATTAGTCACATTTGATGGAATCTACACAGTGGAATGTTGAGGAGCATGGAAAGCTATTATGGTGGTAATGGTGGGCTGGGGGCCCGCAGAGAATATCATGAAGTCAGTGGACACTTAAGAGGAAATAAAGAATGAAAGAAGGCAGAAGAGTAGCTGATGATGAGAGGACAGGCATCTACAGAATGGGCCTCAAGGCAAAAGATGCCACCTCTATGGTTTTTCCTGGAATCAGCTTCCAGAGAACTGCCACCCTGGGTGTTTTCCCACAGCTGCTCTTCTCTCTCATCTGAAAATGCTCAACTACATATTAGTGGGAAATAAGCAAGAAAAAATTAACTACATATCAGTCTATCCATGGTACCAAGTAAAACCACTCCATCAAACTGTTCTATGTGGTCCTCCCTCATTATTTTCTAAATAAGGCATTGTTGTGTGCCCTCATCAGTGAATTGTCTCACCAAACAGACATATTCCAGCAGAAATCTATAAGATGCTTGCTAGTTAAGGTGGACAATACCTGCTCCAAGAAATCCTTGTTGCTGGGGTATCTTTCTATCTTTCTGCCTGTTTCTCACAATTCTGTTCTCAGACACTATTAATTGTGTCAAACCTCAGTTAATATCAAGACTTGAAGACTGTGCCATTTGTGTATTTTTTAAAGTCTTGGTTAGGTTTATAATCACGGTTCTTGGCATAGCTATCAATGAAGAGTCACTTACGAAGAGCATCCAAAATGTTTTGATAACTGTTTAGCCTATGACCCACTAAAGCAAACTATCAAGATTTTGTATAACAAATGTTTCCAAATCAATTTTACTTAGAGAATTGAGAGTGTGGGGAATAGGGATAGAAAAAAAGTTACAGAGGAATATGTTATGAGCAGAAATGGATAAATACAGCAAGAATAAAAAAGATATGGATTAAGCATTGACACATTTATATCAATAAATTATAATAGCCTCAAAGAGAAAAGCCCCCAAACATTTGACTTGATCTCTCTTTTAAAGAAGAAAAACAAAATAAGCAAGAATTAGGGGGGAAGTGAAGATAAAAATTAATACAGTTTTAAAGCCCCAAAGCATTTGAAAATGCTTTTGCTTTTCGATTATCATCTGTCATTCATTAGACAAAGAAAGACAAACTTATTTCAAATAACCTTTATAAATAAATCCTGTTACCCCTTAGCTTGGAGCAGGGCTCGTTCTTTGAAACTATCATGTGTCGTATTCCAGCAGAGGTGAACAATAGGCCTCTAAGTTGCCTGCTTCAGAGAACACACATAGAGCCCTGGAAACAGAACCTGGCATTTGGAGTCCCAGCTTGGGTGCCCACAATGTGGGTGTTCTTTTGTCACCATCAGGTTACATCTAGCTATGATCAATGTCCCCAGTCTGTACTTTGCATGTTGTGTTCTAAAGCAGCACTGCCCAATAGAAATAGAATGTGAGTTACATACGTAATTAAAAATGTTTTATTAGCCACGTTAAAACGAGTGAAAAGAAATAGGTGAAATTAACTTTAATGATATAATTTTTAACCTAGTATAACCCAAATATTCTCATTTCAACACGTAACTAATATAAGCCATTATTAGTGAGATATTTATATCCTCTTTTTGTATAAATTCTTGAAATCCAATGTGTATTTTACTTTACCAGCAAATCTCAACTCAGACTAGCTACATGTGGTTAGTGTCTACCAAATTGGGTGGTGCAGTTCCAGAATTTATTCAATCCGATTAGCTTCATTAGTTTTCATAAAGTGTAATTTGATGTAAAACCTCTCAATTTTTTCACCCTTGCCCTCTAAATCCAAAGGACAATAATTTATTTTTCCTGGCCCTGAAAATCATAACATAGGAATTATGTCATTAAACAATTAGGTCAGGTTCCATCATCCCTGTTCAAGACTTTGTTGAAGTTTTAAAGATGAAGTGACCTCAAAGATGACCAGATAGATCCCTCTACACAGAGTTTACCTTTTTTTTTTTTTTTTTTAATCTTTTTTGCTACTAATTTCACCAGGGATGCTCCTAAAATAATCCATGAATTTTGGAGGACAGATAAGCCACCATGTTAATCACTGTTTCTGAAGATTATAACTTTTCTATGGGTGGCCCAATCACGCATTACTCAGGTGGCTGAACTTTCTTGTTCCACTTTTGAAAAGAAACACATTAAATGTCCTTTTGACTCAGTATCGTCTAGGGGTTGAGTTTGGGACTCTGACTCCAGACCTGGTGTTCGTTCTCAGCTCTGTGTTTTTGTACAAGTTGCCGAACTTTTTCTGTATCTCAATTCCCTCATCTGTAAGATGGGGATTGTGATGGGGCCGCTGTGATAATTAAGTGTTATTACATGTAAAGCCCTAAAACAATTCCTGGTGGACAGTTAATGCTCAGTAAATACTAGCTTTTATAATTTGTGTAATTATTAACGTTATCATCATCCTCTGGCTTTTAATGCTGGCTCTAGACCTTGTACCCATCTCTGTGTGTCAGAAGCATTCTAAGGAGTTGGTGGGAGTGGGTGAGGAGTCCGACTGGCCAGAGACCACCTTCTCTGGAGACTCAGGAGATTTTCCAAATCCAAAGAATACATTAAGGGGAGATCATACGGGTTCAGTGTCATCGCTTGTGACTGTTATCATGCAAGACTGTGAGTGAGAAGCCTTCACAGACATAGCAGCTCAATAATTTGTGAGCACATTAAACTTTTAAGCTACCCCAAGTATGCAACCCACACTATCCGGACATTCAAACACAATGAGGAAATCTCTTCCAGGAAGAAGAAATTCTGACTTAGGATCTTATTCTAAGTCTTTCAAATTGCTTTAGCTTCATGGCAAGCAGTTCTTTTTAGAGATTTTTATGACCTCCTGATTTAGAGGAGCAAGTTGAGAGATGCCTGATTTTCTTTCTAATAAAAAAGAAATCTAGAAAAGGCTCCTATACCTGTATAGCTCTCAATTCTATGCATTGGGTCAATATAGTAATTTATTACAAGTTCTTTAATGTTGAATTTGCTATTGAAATCTCAATGTCTTTCATGTTTTCCATATTTAAATGGGGAGAAAAAAATCTAATAGCACTAGGCTAACAGTAACAGACAACAGATTAACAATAATAAACAATTCTAGTTCTTAATCTTTGTTCCTAGGGAGAGGACTAATGAAAAATAGAATAAAATCATTACTGTTATTTAATGAGAGTCCACAATGGGCTGGACTCTATGCTGGGTGCTATGCATACATTACTTTATTCTTCATAAACCTTACTGGATAAGTATCATTAAGACCATTATCTTGAAGCTAAACCTCACAGAGGGTGAGTGTTTGCCTAACCTTTTAAGCAGCTTGTGGCAAAGCTTGTTTATACTAAAGTCTGTTTGACTACAAAGCCTTTGGTCTGAGGAAAACATTATCTTCCCTTTTATGGGAAACTCAAGGATAATGAGATAAGTGATTTTCTTAGAGACTCTGCCTTCCACTGCTAAACTTTGAACAGTTTCCAGAGCTCTGTTCAACCTTAGAGACATTTACACACACACTACACACACACACGCACACACACACACCCCTCACATCCTAGATTTCTACTAATCCTGGACACATGACTGCTAATCAAGTATGTAAGACTTAAAATGTAGGAAATTGGCATCTTCCAGAGTTAGATGTTTTCTCTGCTTTTAGGATCTAACCCCTCAGCCCCCAGCTGGGTACTTTATTATAACTCCTTTTTATAGTTTTGTGTTTTTGTTTTTTGTTCTTTTGTTTTTTAATACAAGGAAGTCATCAACACACTCTAGCCAAGCTTCTACAACTCCCAAGGTCATCCTTTCTGAGCTGGTTTTGTGCACTGGAACCGTTTAAATACTTTTGCATGCCTTGTAGTGTATTCATGTCATGATAGTACACTGAAATATTTAAAAGGAATTTGCTGCCTTTTTTTCTTCCCCCCCTCAAAAAGAAACAGTCTTTGCTTACAACTCTCAATGGACCATAAATATCTTCTAGGCCAGCTGCACCAGTACCTGTTGGAAATCCTTACATTAGCAGTAGCTAAGGAACTCATAGAATATTCCCTTTGCACTGCAGTGAAGCCTTGTTCCAGCATCTTCTTTTTCCTTTGAAAGAATTTTGGTTCTTAGAAAACTCTTCAGTTATTGAAGAAAAATTTGCACATTTGGGTCAAATCCATGTATGACTTTCCAGCTGGCTTCTCCAATAATCTTGGCCATGTCAGTTTGTTGCAGGAAGGGGGACCCCTTCTAGGGCCCGAGAGTGGGCTCTTCTCTAACATTCGGAAATGAATTGTCTGAGGGGACACATGTGCTGACAAAGCAAGGGACTTTATTGGTAAGGGGTGCCCGGATGGAGAGCAGCAGGGTAAGGGAACCCAGGAGAACTGTTCTGCTACATGGCTCACAGCCTCAGGCTTCATGGTAACGGGGTTAGTTTCCAGGTGTGTCTGGCCAGTCATCTTGCTTGGACCATAGTCTGACTCAGGGTCGTTCCTGGTGGCGTGCGTCTCTCTCAGCCAAGGTGGATTCCAATGCGAAAGACTCTAGGAGATTGGTCATCTCCTCCCTCTTTCGGCCCCTCCTGCATTCTCCTTTTCGGAGGCAGCACTGTGTTCCTTATCAGGACCTCCTGTTTTGAGACAACTCAGGCAAGCGGGCCTGGCCAAGGTGGGTGATTTCTGTCCACAGTTCCCTAACAAGTTGATGTGAAAACGAACGGAGGCTGAATATTTTTTAGCAACCTGAAATGACATGAAATAAGCAATCTGACTTGTCTTCTTAAACCATTTTCCATCCACATGGTGTGTCTGCCATTTACCTTCCTTCCTTGGGGCACTGGAACAGTTTCTTCTTTCAGAAGTCATCTCAAAATCAAGAGCATGGGGAGCTGGAAGGGGTTTCATCTATTGGTACTTTTTAAAGGAGGTTAGATGTCATCAGTTGGTTATACCATCCAGTGGAGAGGGAGAATGTGGTGTGATTATGACATTACATGCTGATGAATTAATGCATCCAGTGAAATACAAGAGGGAGCAGGGAGTTATGTTTACCTCCAACAGATAATAAGAAAACTGAGGCTCATGAAGACCTAGGAACTTTCATGAGGTCACGGAAAGAGTAAGAAACAGACCTGGGATTCATATTCAGGCTTTCTGTTTCCAGAGTCTGAGTTCTCTTTCACTCTGCTGCCTCTGTGCACTCCCAGAGGTGTTTACCTTTGTCCTTCCTATCTCCTCATACCCAATAAATCCCACTGTCTAATGGAGTAGGTGCTCAAGAGATATTCGTTCTGCTGAAGCCCCAGCCCTCTGAATTCAGAGCCCCGCTTTCCCATTCTTCAGCTCCATGGCTTTCCTTTATCAATTGCACACCCCCTCCTTTTTTTGGGTCCTACCTTCCTTCCTGTCTAAACCTCCTCTCTACAATGATGTATGTCAATCATTGCTCACTAGAACTGAGGAAAAGCAAAGCACAAGAAGAGCCTGTACCTTCGTTCTAAGAACAATAGTTCACATTGTAACAGTAGTTACATTTCCTGAGATGACAAAGTATTTTTCAAACTAGCAAAGCCTGATGGGAAAAGAGTGGGATTTTAAAGCTGAAGTATCAGGCCTTAGTCTAGAGGTATAGTGAGACTTTGCTGGTAAGTCTAGAATCAAATCACAAAGGCTGGCTCTAGACCTTGTACCCATCTCTGGAGTCTACTTGAAATTAGTTTTCTAAATGGCCCGTGAGGGCCCCATCAGCTCTCTAAGATAGACCAATCCAAGATGGAACAGTACACATGCACCTTCATATTTTGGAAATGTGTCAACACCCTACCAAGAGACTAATAGCTATTTCTATTTTCTCCCCTTCTGGGCTCAAAATGTTGTCGTCTGTATCATAGTCGTTGTCTGTATTATCTTAGAGCATGGGCCTATAAAACTTGAGTAACTTATCTATTTAATTTGAAAAGTCTTTACCTGGGAAGTAATTAATATGCCAAATAATAGAAGAGTATATTTTAATGGTATATATGCATATATATGAATGAGTGTTTTTAAATATTTTTAATGACATAAAAGATTGGAATATAATATTGAGGAAAAGAGTGGCATATAAACCAAGAACAGGATGGAAGCATATGTACCTAGTAATTAAAAGGGATTGTGGCTGGATAATGGAATCATAAATCACTCATGTTTCTGTCTTCATACTCTTTGGCATTTCCCAAACTTTATATAATGAATGGACAATAATTCTGTAATGTAAAGAAAACATGGAGTCATTTTTTAAAAAGCAGATGTTCTATGTTCCTTTTTACTCATTGGCAGAGACCAGTGGTGAACAGAAAGACATTGACTTTAGTTTTGGAAAGGACCTCGTGGGAGATAGTCACGTTTGACCTACCAGTTAATTTGAAATACCCAGAGAAATGGCCTTTTTGGGGCTTCCACTCTCTGACTTCTTAGGAAAAAATATTCTTCAGGATAACATTTTCCCTGACTTCCTGCTCTGAGAGGCAGGGGAAAGGATACCTTAAAAATAGGCCCTCATCAGCTGACTTGAAGATAGGAAGATCTTCCCAGATTATCCAGTGGGCCTAGTATAATCACAGGGTGCTTAAATGTGGAAGAGGGAAGGAAAAAAGTTGGTATCAAGAGTGATACAGCATTAGAAAGAATCTACTCGTTATTGTTGGCCTTGAAGATTGAAGTGGGCCATGAACCAAGGAATGCAGGCAGCCTCTAGAAGTTGAAAAAGGCAAGAAAACAGATTTTCCCCTGGAGTCTCCAGAAAGGAACACAGACCTGCTGACACCTTAATTTTAGCTGGTTGAGACTCATTTCAGACTTCTGGCCTCCAGAACTATTAGATAATAAATTTGTGTTGTTTTAAGCCACCAAGTTTGTGGAAATTTGTTACAGAAGCAAATATAAAACTAACGTATCAGCAAACCTCAGGATTCAGCCTGGGCTTTGGGGGAAGAAAAGGGGTTGGAGTGCATTGCCCTAGTGTGCTCGCTCTCTGTCTTTCTGGCTTTATCTCTCTTAACTCTGTTCCTTCTCCAGTCTGAAACTCTTTTTTTCAAGTCTGGGGACGGGCAGGTAGAGCTATTCTGCCTCCTTATTCCTGCATGAATTATTTCTCTCTCACACTGGGGCAGTGCCTTCAGCACTTAGAAGCCAAGATGGTGAGGGCAGGAGACTCCTGCTACCCAGTAGAGACACTTCCACTCAGCCAGGAGAGGGTCAAGAGGGAAAAGACACATCAGTGATCACTTTGAAATATTAACTTGCCTCATATGGATAAGAAAGGAGCAACAGTAACTATGGAGAGAGTAGGAACCCCTAAGTACCCCAGGCAGTGTGCTGTGATAGAGAGCCAGCCAAGTTCAGGGAAGGAAATGACCACCTTCCTTCCCTCCTGTAGAGGCTCATGTCCTGGCTCCATGGCTCATGAGACCCTGGTCAGTTCCCTTTGTCTGGGGCTCAGTTTCCCTATCCTCAAACTGAGACGCATTCATCTCACCTAGGTCACCTCCAAGCATACTTTCAGCTCTGATACTTTGTGATTCCATGACACTAACTAGTTCAACTGAGAAAGAACCACTTGCCCTGAGGACTCCTTCCCTTTGATTTCTACATGGAGGCCACATTAGCATAGCAGAAAGGATATTGATACTGCAGTTGACTTTTAAAGTTCACTGAGAAGGGGAGATGAAATGAAAACACACCAGATGGAATGTGAGCTCCCTACTATTTCAAAACTTAGACATTTCCACTAAATGTTGGCACAAACTTAAAATTGAATGTCATCTTGAATGCTATTCACAGTTTTCAAAGTGACAACAATAGTCTTTGTCGAAAGAAGGAGAGACTAAGTCTGATTCTAAAACTCTTGGAATTTTATTTTATGGTTGGAAATAATAGGAGAATAATTAGTTGGATATGAGAATAATAGGGAGGGGAAACCATGCAGGCAATGGAGACATAGCTGTGACCCCACCACTGAGTGACTGGGACTTCCAGGAACCAATCCGAAAAAGCACTGTGAATCTGGCTCTTCATCTAATGCAGATTCACTAAATACACTTTCAATGTCTTTAATTTTTAGGGGTCCCACATGCTGTGGTTCTTGATCCAGTTGGATAAGAGACCCCTTTGAGAATGCTGCTGAAGCCTGGGAGGTTCTTAGCTAAGAAAAAATTTAAAATATTTACATAGATACCTTAAAGATTTGCATTTAATATTGGGATCATTGAGATTTTTTTTTTAAGTCCCAGGTTAATAATACCCAACTTGAGGTAGAGAGAAGAATGTTCTCAAAGTCTAGGAAATTAGTAAAACCAATTTTGTGCAAGTTGTGTACACACACACACATATACACACATGTATATATACACACACACAGAGACACAGTCACGGGATTGTGTTCACATCCTTGAGGCTCACTGTGTCCACTCAAGACCCACTTCTCTCCATCTGAGAGCATTCGACTGTTTAGTTATTCTCTCTTAGAGCAAGTGTCAGAGACACAGTGTCAGAATATGCAAAGAGAGAATGGGGTCTTTTGAAAAGGAAATATTCCCTACACTTGGGGCAGTGAGTTTCGTTAGGGAGCCCATAGTTGAACCCATCTGATGGTTGAATCTCCCACCTTCCCTTTAATTAAAAGTTCAGTTCCAGAGTCACACAGTAGCTTCCAGAAAACTGGTCATATAGTTCCACAAAGCACTGGTATTTGCACTTTTAAGTTTATTTGTGAATTGACTTGATTGCTGATGTCTGAGGATTATATAATATCATCTAGATATAGAAAACAATTGTCTTGAAACTTACCTATCATAAATCTTCTTGAAGAGTTACATAGTCTTTAAATAAGTCGTAAGAATTGGATTTTTGTCCTTTCTATCGGTGAAGTTACACATTCAGTTTTTTTAATTCTCTGATATACTTGTCATGGTTATTTTTTAAGTGCAAGATGACTCAGACTGTGGCTCTACAATATGTAATTTTGAAATTTGCAAATTTTAAAGAGTTATGGAGCTGGTTGATCTCAGAGTGGTTGGGGGGAAAAAAGTGATTTTTTAAAAAAATCTGAATTTACAGGTGCCATCAGTTTTTCATATTCAATTAACATTTTATATACAGTCACCTCACTGCTAAAAGGCTTAACTACTTGGGAGGTTCTGGGTTAGTTTAATTCAGACATTTAAATTCAAGGGGTAAGTTGCTCAAATTTCAAGCATCTGAAAATAGAATGCATCCCCTTTTCCCATAAAATGGCCCCTCTTCTGCCCATCCTTACTCTTGGCACCCCCATTCTGAACAATCCAGGTCAGAAAACTTGATGCATCTCCAGCTCATTCTTGAATTTCATCCTTGAATTGATAGACCTTGTTGTTCACCAAGTTCTATCAATCTTTCCTGCCAAGCACCTGTCATAGTGCTTCCTACTCTTGGCTGGGCAGAAGTCCTGGGATTCTACTCTCCAGGGTTTTTCTGGGGCTTTCCCAAGTCTCCCAAATCATGTTTTCAGACTACTTCTCTCTTGATTTTGGGTGAAATTAGAGAGAAATCTCACCTTATATTTTTCTTCCCTAATCTGTTTGTGAAGGTTGGGGTGGGAGATGTTGCTGCAACTCCAAATCACACATTTTCAAGGTTCATATATCATGTAGCACGAATCAGTACTTCATTTCTTTTTATTGTCAAGTAATATACCGTTGTATGACTGTACCACCTTTTGTTTATACATTCATCGGTTGGTGGCCACTTGTATTGTTTTTACTTCTTTATGAATAATATTGTTTGTAAATACTGCTTATGAATAATGCTGCTATAAATGCTGCTATTCATATACAAGTGTTTGTGTGGACATATGTTTTAATTTCTCTTGGGTATATACCTAGGAGTGGAATTGCTGGGTCATATGGTAACTCTATGTTTTCGAAGTACTGTCAGACTATTTTCCAAAGCATCTATACCATTTTACATTCTTACCAGTAGTGTATGAAGGTTCTAATTTCTCTGCATCCTCATCAGCACTTGTTATTTTCTAACTTTTTGATTATAGTCATCCTAGTGGGTATGAAGCGATATCTCATTGTGGTTTGATTGGATTAGCCCTCCTGGATGGCTAATGATGTTGAGTATCTTTGCACATGCTTATTGGCCATTTGTGTAACTTCTTTGGTGAAATGTCTATTCAGATCAAGTGCCCATTTTTAAAATCAGGTTATATGTCTTTTTATTATTGAGTTGTAAGAAGAATCTTCATATTTAACTCATTTAACCCTTGAAAAGTCTCTCTGGGATTGGCATACTTTATTTTGTAGGTAAAGCAACTGAAGATGTTCACTCAATGGCCCAGGGTTCCATAGATTGCAAGAACGGACTAGGACTGAAGCTCTGGCTTTCTGACTCTGGGCCAAGGCCATTTCCTAATAGTGTACCCACTCTTATATTCTTCACCATTTCCCTTGAAAAGTAAAACAATGAAGAATAAAAATGACAATAAAACATATGTTAGTATAGTAAAGTCCAAAAGATAGTGTAGAAATGAGCAAACTTAATACTATAAAGGAAAACAGGGTTAAATGAGAACAAAACCAAAAGCATAAGGACAGTGAGGGATTAGGTTAGCAGACAAAACAGGAAGTAAAATTTTGCTTCTTTGAATGATGTTGGTCACATAGTGGGAAGAAAAACAACTGACCTCAAGATTATCATATCAAGGAAGGATTGCGCGGGCTCCAAACAATTTGGCTTAAGGCAGAAGCCACCCCTCGTCTTTGTGTTTGCCTGGTACATAAAGAATGAGCAGTTCAAGCACAAGAGGGTGGCTTAGTGCGAGGTGGTGCCAGGGTGGCACCTGGAAGGAGTCAACTTCTTTGACTCAAGGAGAGAAAAGTCATTCCGTTTTGTCTACGTGTATAAATCTAAGCATCCTTGTGCGGCAACTTCCAGGGTACTACTCGTATGTCATGTGGTTGAAAGACCATGTCACCTCACCTGTTCTGCTCTCCAGCCTGCATAGTTGCTGGGAGGAACCATTTACTGGGAGAGAGGCAGAGACTCACAGTCCTCAGCAATCTGGGGCTAGTCTGGGACTGGAGCCACGGAGGGCCTGTAGTTTAAGTCACCGTGACTGTCCTGGCGTCTACCTCAGAGGGTTGGGGCTACCCAGAGAGATGAATCCAATAGGCACCCTCTTGTATTGTCCCTGTTACTGTGCTCGATGATGGTGAAGAGCAGGTGCAACGTCTCCGGCTGAGCCTCTGCTCTGCCTTCCTGTTGCCTAGCTCACGGGTTGGCAAACAATGGCAGGTGGGCCCTTGGCCTGGCTTTGTAAATAAAGTTTTATTGGAACACCGCCATGCTCATTTGTTTACAAATGGCCTGCAAAGCCTAAGTTATTTACTTTCTGGATCTTTACAGAAAAAGCTTGCTGTTCCCTGGCCTGGCAGAGTGCTGGACCCACAACAACTGATT
Organism: Balaenoptera borealis; assembly: GCF_965194805.1. NCBI lineage: Eukaryota > Metazoa > Chordata > Mammalia > Artiodactyla > Balaenopteridae > Balaenoptera > Balaenoptera borealis. The sequence continues at coordinate 33,731,711 of NC_138869.1, forward strand.
CTTAAACCCTCCATGGATTTGCATCCTTTCAGTTAACTGCCTCAAAGCTACAAGCACCCTTTGGGGAGTCACATTTTTGTTAGTTCCACTGAGACATTCTCTCCCTAGTGAGGGTTCCTGATGCTCAGGGCTGGGGGCCAGCAGAAGCCACAATGCCTTTGTTCTCTTTAAAGGGTTAAAATCTCTCCTGCTTCCCTACTCCAGGGCTGTCAGCCTTCCACCAGCCATTATCTACCTACTCAGATGAGATCATTTTCCATTTGCAAAAATGTCTGAGAAGTTTGACACATGTGTCCCTGGAGGAAATGTCAGCTCTTGTTTCTGAAGTTCATGGCTAGTGGAGGAGCAAAACACAGAAAGGTTATGTCACTTGCCCAAGCTCCCGCTTTGAATCCCGGCCAGGGTCTAAATCCAGGTCAGGAAAAACGTGGATGATTGTGGCTTTATCATGGAGAAATGGCAACAAGGACTCTGGTGATAGTCAGACCGGGGGACAGAACTTTCTGCTGATTCCCAGTGTCAGCCCTTGGAATCTTGGTCTCCTCATTAATAAAGTGAGGTTAAGAATATTTTCTAGGTCCTGGGTGGTTTGGAAGATTCCATCTGACGATGCTTCTTCATTGCCAGGTAGAATACCTGGCTTGTGGTGCTCACGAAATGTTAGCAACCATTATTGTTGTTGCTGTGTTGTTGCTGTTGTTGCGCTTATTAGTAGTAGTATTTTATTTTTGTAACTGAGAGGTCAGTGTCTGAACTTGACCTTTGTGGCTCTTCATTCAGTGTCTGGAGTTAAAAAGTCAAATGCCCACAGAAGAAAGACAGAGACCATTAGTGATTAAAGTTGGCTAGGAGTAAGAAAACAGAACCTGTAGATTGTATTTATTATCTAAAAGATGCAGCTGCAAGTTCCATTCAGTTTCATTGTTGCCAAGCAGGAATGTGGGACTAAAACTGCCAAATCTAATAATTGTTCCTGGAAATGCTGGAAATCTTAGTTTTTAACATTGAAAAACAGTTTCCATTAAAAAAAAAATACACATGACAGAATACTACCAAATCTGAAGGTCATATCTGGTTTGCAATTTCTTGTATGAAGGCAGTAAAACCTTCCCTGGGAAAATCTTTCCTGGGAAGCTCTGCTTGTATTTGTTCACATCTAAAGATGGTTTCACTATCTCACTCGAACATCCAGCAAATATTTGTCAAATAATTCTCACGTGCCAAGCACTCAACTAAGGATTTAGAGATGAGCCAGACAGATTCCCTGCCCTCAAGAGATTCTCATCTAGTGGGAGAATCAACATGTCATAAAATAATTGTAATAGAGTGTGATACATGGATATTCTCAAAGTCTGTGCACCTGCCACAGGGGGAACAGGAAGGGCATTCTGGAGGAAGGGGCATTTGAGTTGAGTCTTGAAGGATGAGTAGGAGTTTGCTGGACCAATAAGGGAGGGAGAAAAGGAAGCCATGTAGGCCTGTGTTGTGCAACACAGTAGCCCCTTGCCACATGTGGCTATTTAGATTTAAATTAAGTAAAATTAAATAAAATGAAACATTCAGTTCCTGTGTTGCATAAGCATAAGCCACATATCAGGTGCTCAGTGGACACATATGATTAGGGGCTACCACATAAGACAGTGCAGAAAATTCTGTTTTACTGTACTGAATTATGGTGTCAGTAAAGATACAGTTACCCCAAGACACTAACAAGTTCAGAACACTGCAAGTTTTGGGGTGTAGCTGGAGTGATAATAACTGGAGTTGGAAAGGTGGGCAGGAGGCAGAGCGAGAGGATGTGTGTGTGTGGCAATTCAGCATTGTTCTTTTCAACCTTGACTCTGCTTGATTCAGTATGCCACCATCTACCCACCCTCCCAACCATTGCCAACATACTGGTGGCTTTTTTTCTTATAGCTGATACGCATTCAAATATATCACATGGTCCTAAAAAAGTAACATTACACTTGTATACGTTCCAGGTTTCTGCAAGGGGTGACACACTCTCATTCTTGCCCCAGATACTGCCTGTGAATATTAAATATTTTAATGATTTTGTTCATACTAACAAAAATTTAAAAAAGGAAAACAGACTTAAATTTTTTTCATTCTATGCTGGTGCTCATTGCTGAATCATATTTGGAAACTTATAAAGTCATCGCTATGGTTATATAGTGAGCATTATTAAAGTTATTTCATTGTACTTTCATTATTTCATTGTCTCTTTGCTTGTAAGAGATTTAAAAATATAGGATGAACTTTAATTTAGTGCTCATGAAGAGACTGAGAGAGATTTACACTAATAAATTGTTAATTTTATTTCTGAGTTATATTTGGTGATTGATGAACCACTTTTCTTTATTATTTTGATGATTAGTCTTACGTTGGATTGCTCTCAGTTAAACAAAGGATGAGATTTGGGGTTTAGTTTGGAAATGCTAGGAAGCTCTTTTGCAAGTGACAGTTCACACATATTTCCTTCCAGATGATGTCTTTTTTCTCTTAGTTTATGTATCCATTTACATAACCATTTACATATCCATCCATTCATTCTTCAGAAATCTATTCATTCCGCAAATAGCCTTACATTGTGCCAGGCACTGGGCTTGAGTTACAGCAGAGAGCAAGACAGTCAGATTTCCTGCTGACATTCTAGTGGGGGAGGCATGGCCACTACACAAGTATAACTGAACAAATATAAAGAATAAACTCGCAGCTTGTGCCTCATAATCTGAAGACAATAAAAGAAAGTGATCTGTCTGATAAAGGCAGGGAGAAGGCAGTTCTTGATTCTGTGTAGTCAGAAAATTTCTCTCAGATGAGTCGACTTTAAACTGCGTCCTGAATGATGTGGGAGTGCCAGCCACAGAAGGATCTGGAGGAAGAGCACTCCAGGCCTTGGCAGAGGCTCTGAAGGGAGAAGGAACTGGGTGCATTGCTTAAGTAGGAAGGTGACTACTTTGCTTGGAGTGTGAAGAGGTGCCAGACCACAGAAGGCATTGTACGCTCCTGTAAGGACTTTAGCAGGTCTTGAACACAGGGGTGGTGGGCCTGACTGGTGCCTTTAAATGGATGTTACTGTGTACAGAATGGAAGTTAGCGGTCAAGACCCAAAGCAGGGTGACCTGTTAGACATGTTGATGATGGTGGCTTGGGCTTGCCTGGTAGCAGTAACAGTGGAGAGAAGTGAGTGGATCCTAGACATATTTGACACAACTTAGTGATGGGTTCTGGATGTGGTACCAGTTACTGCTGTAGGGAAGATGGGCGTGCCAGAGAAAGGGACAGATTCATTAAAGGTGTCTAATATGCTAGGTGCTCAGATAAGCAAAAGTGTGTTTGCCTGTATCTTCTCTTTTCTCCTGACTTTATGTGACTCTGATATGGAAGAAATACTTGTCCTGCTGTGGAGAAAAATGGTGACCTGCACCGTTTTCCACTGTTATCGTTCATTGATTCCACAAGAACTAATAGAGTCCCTAACAAGTACGAGGCACTATGCCAAGCCCTGAGGATGCAATAGTTCCTGCCCACGTAGGGCTTCCAGTCTAGTAAGGGAAATAGTTAGCAAAGGAGTCCACACTGGTCTGTGTTCCATACCAGTGCTGGGTTTTACCTCCACACTACATATTGATGTTTGGAATGAGATAATTCTTTTTTTTAAAGTCAACTGATTTTATTTTTTTATTATTTATTATTGAAGTGTAGATAATTTACAATAGTATATTAGTTTCAGGTGCACAACATAGTGATTCAGTATTTTTATAGATTATATTCTGTTTAAAGTTAATATAAAATAATGGCTATATTTCCCTGTGCTGTATAATATATCCTTGTAGCTTATTTATTTTATACATAGTATTGATACTTTGTACCTCTTACTCCCCTACCCCTATCTTGCCCCTCTCCCCATCTCTTTCCCCATTGGTAACCACTGGTTTGTTCTCTGTGAGTCTGTTTCTGTTTTGTTATATTCATCCATTTGTTTTATTTTTAGATTCCACATATAAGTGATCGCATACAGTATTTGTCTTTCTCTGACTTATTTCACTAAGTATAATGCCCTCTATGTACATCCATGCTTTTGCAAATGGCAGAATTTCATTCTTTTTATGGCTGAGTAATCTTACACACACACACACACACACACACACACACACACACACATACACACACGTATACATTTACACATCTTTATCCATTCATATGTTGATGGACACTTAGGTTGATTCCATATCTTGGCTATAATAAATAGTTCTACTGTGAACATTGGGGTTCATGTATACTTCCTAATTAGTTTTCATTTTCGTCAGATATATACCCAGGCGTGGAATTGCTGCATCATAGGGTGGATCTGTTTTTAGTTTTTTGAGGCACCTCCATACTTTCTGCTACAGTGGCTGCACCAATTTACATTCCCACCAACAGTGTAGGGTTCCCATTTCTGCACATCCTGGCCAACATTTGTTATTTGTAGATTTTTTGATGGCAGCCATTCTGACAGGTGTGAGATAATATCTCGTTGTGATTTCAATTTGCATTTCTCTAATAATTAGTGATGTTGAGCATCTTTTCCTGTGCCTTCTGGCCATCTGTCTATCTTCTTTGGAAAAATGTCTATTCATGTCTTCTGCCCATTTTTTAGGCAGGTGGTGGTTTTATTTTTTTTTTTGATATTGAGTTGTCTGAGCTGTTAATATATTTGAGATATTAACCCCTTATCAGTCATATCATTTGCAAATATTTTTTCCCATTCAGTATGTTGTCTTTTTGTTTTATCAGTGGTTTCCTTTACTGTGCAAAAACTTTTAAGTTTAATACATTCCATTTGTTTACTTTTGCTTTCATTTCCTTTGCCTTAGGAGACAGATCCAAAAAAATTGCTACAATTTATATCAAAGAGTGTTCTGCCTATGTTTTCTTCTAGGAGTTCTGTGGTTTCAAATGTTACATTTAGGTGTCTAATTCATTTTGAGTTTATTTTTTATATGGGGTGAGAAAATGTTATAATTTCATTCTTTTACATGTAGCTGTCCAGCTTTTCTAGCTCCAATTATTGAAGACACTGTGTTTTCTCCATTGTATATTCTTGCCTCCTTTGTTGTAGATTAATTGACCATAAGTGCATGGGTTTATTCCTGGGCTGAACCAAAAAATTCTTAGTTATAGAGGTGGGGCTGTGCATAGTAGGATGTTTAGAACCATCCCTAGTTTCTACCCACTAGATGCCAGTAGCACCTCCTTCCCAGTTGTGCCAACCAAAAATATCTTCAGATATTGTTAAATATTCCCAGTGTGGCAAAGTTGTCCCCAGTTGAGAACTCATGCCTTAATTCCAACTCATGTTGCCTGATAGCAGAAACTAGCAGAAGACCTAATATAGTCAAGTTCAGAAGCTTATTCTCATCACCTGCCAGGTATGAAAGTGTTTCCTTGCCTATTAGTAGAAGCAAACTTTCAATATATGAAGGCAGCTTATAACACATGAAATGGAACCCATCTCCTTTTGATCCTTTATTCAGTTGGTTGAACATACGCGGTGTGGGATTGCATGTTATCAGTAACCTAGGAAGTCTGGAGAAGATCAAGTGATTATTTAAATCAAGATGCATCAATTCTGAGTGCTTTGCAGTGCCCTGAAAATATGAGTCATTGAAAGGCATTTTGAACTTTCACAGTCTAAAGATGGTATAACACCACACTTATAACATGTTGCATTTTGGAGATTAGTTCTACCAAATTAATATATTCAGTCATACAAGGAACTATATAGATTTGATTTATTCCACTCCGCCACTGCCACCTTGACTTCAGAGGATGGTACTCACCAGTTCTACTCTTGAGTTGAGGAGCAGATTCTAGAACGCAGTCAGCGCTTGGGGCAAAAGACAAGCCACCCCTCTACTCTGAGATGTCAGTTACAACAGTGGTGACGAGTCCTGCTGGTGTTGATGCTAATGTTTATTAAGTGACAATTGTGTGCTAGACACTGTAAAAGTTGTTTAAAGTGTGATATTTATTCAATGTTTGTAATAACTCTATGAGATCATTTTTGCTATTTTTACCAGTTTGTATGTGGTAAATTGAGGTTAAATGTCTTGCCCTGCTGGTAAGTTTTAGGGCTGGGATCCAAACATCAATGTGTCCTCAGAATCCATGCTCTTAACCTCTATGTAAAACTGCCTCTTGAGGCACTATTAATTGATCATGTTATTATTTTCCACTGAGTCCAGATATGGCCTTAGAATCATTTTCAACACAGGCTACTACCACTTGATCAGACCTGGTATTTGAGAATAGACCTACCTGCCCATCAGTACCTTAATTCTCTCCCCTCAAGTACTAGGCTGTGAATTCTTCTGAGACAGAATGTGGGGATGCTTATAGACACATGTGAGGTAATGTCCAGTGAACTTTTAAGGAAGGGGAAAAATGGTTGAAATATATCTCATAAGTAACATTTTAGGTTCCTCTGAACTTTAATCAATAGAACTAGTATTTTTCTGCTCTTTCATTTTATTTCCCTTTTTTATTTTACAAAGGCAGATAGAACACCCCTTCTACCAAGGTGGCATTCAGCACCCCATTGATGGTCCCAGTCTTTGACCCCTGGAGATGCCCCCAAGTGTCTCCATTGTTGGGGAATACCTATGGGGATCAATTCCAGTGATGTCTGTTCTAGATTAGAGTATACAAAATCCAGTTTAGCTTCCTGCACTAATTTAGTTGATCTTATATTCTTCTTGGGTTGGAAAGAGCTGTGTACAACAATCTGAATCCTGAAGGCTGTGGGGAGTTGGCTTTCCCTCCTACTCTTGCCATTTTGCCCTTTATTAGACCACTCCCTGGTAGAGTGAGACTGGGCTTTGTCATCAGTTGGCACTTTGAGCCTGAGATTGATTCTCTGTGCAACTAGTAAATACACCAGTGGAAGAGTTAGTTCTCTTTCCCTGTGGATGACCCATGAATATCAAATAAAACAAATGGACCAACAGCAAGCACTGGCTAGGTAAATGTTAGATTAAAGTGTAGTGGCATGCGGACTTCCCTGGTGGCATAGTGGTTAAGAATTCACCTGCCAATGCAGGGGACGTGGGTTCAAGCCCTGGTCCAGGAAGATCCCACATGCCGCGGAGCAGCTAAGCCCGTGCGCCACAACTACTGAGCCTGTGCCCTAGAGCCTGAAAGCCACAACTGCTGAAGCCCACGCACCTAGAGCCCGTGCTCCACAACAAGAGAAGCCACTGCAACGAGAAGCCTGCACACTGCAGTGAAGAGTAGCCCTCGCTCGGCGCAACTAGAGGAAAGCCTGTGCATAGCAACGAAGACCCAATGCAGCCAAAAGTAAATTAATTAATTAATTAAAAAATAAAATTAAATGTGGTGGCATGAAGATAATAATGTCACTAACTGAACAACACAACTGACTATATAATTGTGAATTTTATAGATACGGTTTTAAAATGTAGTGTGTTATAATGACGCATCTATGAGTGATTCACCTTTTAAAATACAATCTGAAGACTAGTTTTTAAAGTTTCTATATCTATTTTTATGCGAAATACGAAAACACTTTTCAGGGATCAGTACTTTTAGGATGTCCAGACATGACAAAAGAACATGTTCTGTCTCTTTGATGTTAGGCAATATTTTTATGATTCATGGATCAGTGGTTCATTTTTTTAAAAAAGTCTTGATTTTGGCTGGGTGTGATCTTTAAGGATTTCTCACTCCCACTTAAGTTATATTGCTGTGACATAGGGCATTGATTAAGATATTTTTCCCTTTACGAAAGTAATTGAACAAATTTCCTGGCATTAATAATGCCCTATTTGCATACAGGCCCACAGTACTCTCTGAGAAATAATGCTTTGTAAGTCTTGGTTTTCACATCTGGCTTAATTTTCCAGCTCTTGTCTCTGCCTGAGTATAATCTGCTCCCTAACCTCTTTAACACTAGGACTCAAAGTGATGACTTCAAGTTTACAGTTGCTAAATAGATTGTTAATGACCAAAGAACCTATCAATCTTGCTGACCAGAATTATATTTAACAAAGAAGACGGATAATTGCTGGACGGTTTTATTGATGGTTATTTTAATTGCACTGACAGCCCTTCTTGGCATGGAGAGCCATTAGGCTGGAGAGGCAAGAGACAAGCCATCATGGCAAAGTGGTGCTGAGCTGGTAATGGGACTCCAGAGGGCAATTTGTCAGTTTGCTTAGGAGGTTGGAAACTTACTCTGTTGTGCTCAAACCCACTGCCTGTTTGGCTGTCTCCCTCCTGATGATGTAAAAATCTGTTGCACTCTCTCACTGTTCTTCAACTTGCAAATTATAGGGTCATTATTTAGAACTGCCTGCAGGTAATTCAAGAGTCCCAGAAGATACAGACCTGGCTAACTCAATTTACGGATGGGACTATAATTTCACATCAGATCATTGTCAAATGACACATTTAGCTTCTAAGTTTACTTTTATCTTTTTCTCTTTAGTTTGGAAACAGTGGAGTTTTCATATGTCTGCTTATCAGCATTTCTCTAAATTCAGTAGTCCTCTAAAAGAAATATGTTCTATTCAGGAAAATCATAGTGGATGTGATTCATTGCTTCCCAGATAATTCACTGCAAGAAGTCTTCTAATGGGTCATTCTTCATGGATGTGTAAAATGATTTTACTTATAAGACATCCAATTTTTAAGGGCCTTTTTGTTTTATAAGGCAAGGGCACAAATGCCTGTCCCTATGCTGGTGGCTATCAGAGAGGTGACTCGGATGGAAAGCTTGTTGCTGGGAGACACAGAGAGGCCTGGTTGATCAAGGTGAGGAAAACACAGAGGCTCGCTCCATACCTGCTGTCTAGCAAGATGAAGAATGTGGGCACCGTGGTTCCCTGGTCTGAAGGAATTAGCTAACATTTGTTCACCCCATCATGGGATTCTTAAGCTCTAGATCCTGTAAGACCTTTTGGCTCCTCTGTGATGTCGGAGTGGCGGTGACCATCTTAGAAAGACCATCCACTTCACATCTGCAGCTTCAGTACTTCTCACCATGCCACTTACTCATTTGTCCTCTTCTATCTGGAAAAATCCTTCTGTTGGAGTCTAGTTCACTAGACAGTCACTATCTTTATCAACTTTCCTTTGCCCCTAATGCAGAATGTATCTCCTCTTCTTCTGAATCATACATCTTATGGCTTATGGTGAGTTGTATGTGACTCTGTCACCGTGGACTTCCTGAGGGCGGAGGTCACGCCATATTGCTATTCAGCTCCCTGGTTCCTGACATTTTCACTACCACAGAGTTGGCCCTTGACCTCTACTGGACAGCTGGAAGGCTGGGTTAATAGTCTTTAGCTCATAGATGTTGAGGTTTCTAGAAAGTGTATAAGTCCTTGGAGGGGCTAGAGGCACATGTCCCACCAATTTGGGAACTTACCCTTGAGGAGTGCATTGCCTTTATTCTGACCTTATGTTGGAGAAATGCTGAGTGTGTGTTTGTGTAATTATATCAAAATTGATGGCAGCCACCTAATGCAAGGTGCAGGTGCGAGTTAACTTAGACCGTCACTTCCCAAAGCGATATTTTCTGCAATGAAACAGAGGGTGAAAAATGAAGAAAGTTCTATGGTAAATAACCTTGGAAAATGCTCAGCTAAATGAAATTAAATATGATTCTTAATTGAAGAAATTCTCAGACCGTTAACATTCTTCATGAAACTTCAAGAAGAGATAAAATAAGCAGCATTTCCCAAAGTACTTTGAACCATGATGTTTCTTTTACTTTTTCTCTTTCTCTTTCTTTTCTTTTTTTTCCTTCCTCCCTCCCGCCCTTCCTTCCTTTGCAGTTCTGTGGTCATAGTGTTTCAAAGATCATACTTGGGAAATGCTGGTTTAGACTGCTAGGATTCATTAACTGCTTTGGCTGATTTCACAGTAGTAAGGAGAATGATTGAATTGGTTCTCATTTTGTATATAAATTAAAGTAACCATTTTGCCTTGGGAAACTAACAAATGAACTTTGGAACAGGAAATGAAGTGAGGCAGCATAGTTGTTCAGGGACCCTCAGGCTAGCCTCCCCTTGAATCCCTCCAGTGAAGTAGGAAGCTCATGGGCAGCCCTTTCTAATCCAATGGTTGGCTTTCTATACAATCTGAAAGAGTCGCAGGGTGATTCCCAGGACTCTACTTATGACATTCCTAGCATGAGTAATATGAAAAGTGGAGAACCAGCTATGGAAACCACTAAAAACTCAGCTATAATTCCCACTGTGGTCCCCACAAGGAAATCATCTGCTCAGACCAAATGAAGCCTCCAGAAGCTGTATAGCCTTAACCGTCTCAAAGAAGTTAATTTTGGGGGGCTTCCCTGGTGGCACAGTGGTTAAGAATCCGCCTGCCAATGCACGGGTTCGAGCCCTGGTCTGGGAAGATCCCACATGCCGCGGAGCAGCTGGGCCCGTGAGCCACAATTACTGAGCCTGCGCGTCTGGAGCCTGTGCTCCGCAACAAGAGAGGCCGCGATAGTGACAGGCCCACGCACCACGATGAAGAGTGGCCCCCGCCCGCTGCAACTAGAGAAAGCCCTTGCACAGAAATGAAGACCCAACACAAACAAAAATAAATAAATAAATAAATTCAAACACCCTCCTCTCACCCCTGCTGACCCATCTCCTGTCCCTATAATTTTAAAAAAAAAAAAGTTAATTTTGTACTTGGAAATAGTGAAATTATTGTTGGATCAGGGTGAGCTCTCTGGTATTTAATATCGTCTCCATCTCTGTGCCTTGTGACAGTGCTGTCGATTAGCTGTAATGTGGTATTTTGAGCACCATTTAGATATTAATTATTTTTTAATAACCTCTTCATTGAAAGCCTAAAACTTTGCCTAAGATTCTAATGAAAGTTTTCACATGAAAGAGGGGGATAATATTAAACAGGCACTAATAAACCCTCAGAAGAAAATTCAGTACAATATCTCTGACAAAAGAAAGGAAGGCAAAAAAGAACAACACACATTCCCAGCCAATGTGCATTCTCTCATTAGGATTTTACATTCATTACTGCACCGTTGCTGCAAATTATTCTCAGCTATATATGCGCTTATGAACCCATGAAGAATTAGTGTCTTCTTAACGAGCACCAAAGAATATATGCATTAAAAATCCTTTAACCCTTATGTAAAACCCTCAGAAACCATTTATTAGCAATTACATCTTGGGATTAGGAAGCATTCAAAGCACATTTCAGTGTCTTCTCTTACCTGGCCTTTCATTGCTTTGAGGGAAAGCAGGGCCAACGCTGCAGTTTTTTATGTAGGAGAATGGGGTTTTTCTAGAGAATGTAAATAGCTTGGCCATGATTGCCCAGTGTGTCAGGGACCATGGTAAGGGCTTCACTCCCATGGTGTAATTTGAGGCTGTGGAGAGGCTTCCTTGAGTCAGAACAGTTCTCCTGTGGGCCTGTGGCACATGTACCAGAATTATCACCACTAGACATTCATGAATTGTCTTTTTAGGCATCTAGTTAAGAAGGCAGACCCTTGGGAAGGGGACTGTATTATCATCAGAACCTTTGAAACAGCTGGGGTTGGATGGATATATAGGGCGTGTGCAGTGGGAAGGCTGCGCTGGCTGTTGATTCCTGGCATCTGGTCCCATTCTGACTGGCCGGCGCTCATGCACTGCTGAACATTTTTGAATATCATCCCAAACAGTAGGGACAAATGAAGACAAGGGTATTCATGGGAGTAGGATGAGAAACACAAACTCTGAGTCCTCTAAAGGCTCATACTCAGCAGGCCAAATCACTGATCGTACAGACTATAGGACTCAGTTCCATCCCAGTGATATTCACCCAGATTTCTTGAGGAAAATAAATAAATCTGGACACTATTTTTTTTCTATTGTAGAGCTGATGTTTTTTTAAAAAAAAGAGTCTTGATCTTTTCCCCCAGATTTTTCACTGCACAGTGAGTGGAGTATATACCATTAAATAATATATATCCCTTATTATAATGTTGAAAGTGAAATGAATATGATAATGGTTATTGTATAGTTCACTTGCCTCATTGCTTTGCCTTCTATCTGGCCCTTTTAACTGTTGTGTGATTCCTAGAGGGAATTTTCTAAGCTTCAGTTTCACAGGCAGTATAGACGTATTTTTCTCCTTAATAAAAAAAAAAAAAATAACATTCTTTTTAAAAAGGTGGCTCTCCGTATGTGCTGTGTATGGTCATTTGAAAATTATAAATTAATTGGTTAGCCTGGAATACACAGTCACTTGGCTAAGGTAGATATCTGAGTGTAGTGGATTTCCAAATCTGCGTTTCTGGGTCTAAATTTATTGAGAAGCAACTTGTTAAAGAAAACAGAGTCCTTTCTTCCTTCTTACTGATTGCCCTAATGGCAGCAGAATCCTTGAAATCCTTAGGGAACAAATTGGGCACAGAAGTTTGAGAGCATACCTGGCTTATTTTCTAAGCTTTGAGCAGACCCAAAGAAAGACTGAATTTAATAAAAAAAAAAAGATTTTATTGATGAAGGTATCTCTCCTTCAGGCTAAACTTTGGCCCCTGCATGCTGATAAAAGCATCTCATTTCTCAGAAGTAGCCGTCTGCATATAATCCGGGAGAGCCCATGGACAGGAATACATCTTGGGGAGAGGGACTCGAAGACAGTCAATCAGAAGTTGGCAAGGTCCCGTAGCGTCCCTTGCTGAGCTAGGAGGCACCTGCCTCTGTCTGGGCTGGCTGACTGTTAACTCTTGGGCAGTCACCTGACTGTGTTTGGATTCTTGGGAGCGTACTGGTGCTGTGGCTGGATCTGGCCGCCTTCTCTGCCTCGTGCTGGCTGAGCCCTCAGCGATGGCTCTCTGCTATTTGACTTCCATGTTATCTGCACATGGGGCACTTTTAGTGCCCAGATATGAAGATGAGCAATCTGGAGCTTCAAGATTTTATGAGCGCTAATTAGTACCCTGTTTGTGCCCTTTTAATCTGTTATTATAATAGGATGGCATGACATTCAGTCTTCTTTTTTTTGGCTTCCTGGCTGCCGCAGCCAGAGGGGGCTGTATTTTGTACTTTCTCATTGCGCCTATGTGCTTGAAGACTATTAATAAAGATGAGTTTAAAAGGGCAGGCTGTGTTCTGAAACTTTCTAGTCCTCACTTTAACCCTGGAATTCAGCTCTTCTTCTCACAGCCATGAAAGAAAGCCCTTGTCCCAAAGATGACACTCAGACTCCAGTGTGTGTAGTCAGGCTGTGGGAAAGGTCCCTTGGCTACTGTTCTTTCTCTCATTCTTTGTTTTGCTTGGAGATCAGCAGGGAGGGGCGTCTCCAAGGCCATGTGGAAAGTGAATAGTCTGGAATATAAAATTGGGTATCTTCAGCTACGTACCAGGGCGTTCTTGGACAGTTTCTCTTCTTTCCTTTGTTTTCTCTCTTTTTTTTCCATTCCTGTGCTGTCCCGCTCCTCCTTTTCCTGACTCAGTCTCCCTTAACCATCCAGCCAGCCAGAAGTTTGTCAGTGATCTGCTTCTCTGTGCTCCCCTGAGATGTGAATTCCATAAGGTCAGGGGCCCCATCTTTCGCTTCTCTGGAAACCCTGCAGCAAGGTTTCTTGCAAGTATTGATAGTTGATGCTCCGTAAATGTACATTTACTTGGTGAACGAGCCTTACTTTCCTGATCTGTAAACCAAGGATCCAAATGCCACCTCTACAAGGCTGTGGGGAGAATTGATTAATGATATAATGTTTGCAAAGAGCCTGGTAAATAGTTGGTCCTTAATTCATGTGCATGAGGTTCCTTCTTTCCTCTGAGCCCTGTGAGCTGAGATGTTCAGGTGAAAGTGGCTCTAGGCTTATGAGAATGAATGAGTAGAAGCTAAGGGGAGGTGAGAATGGGGAGCAAGGTGCCTTTTTTTGTTTTTTTGCTAAATGACCACTTTGGGGAAGAGAGGATTTCCACACTATCATATATAACGGAAGTGTGGAGTGCTTTGCTTCAGTTGCTGTCTTCCTGTAGTAGGAAATGTTACATGTAACCATAGAGCTATAGGATGCTGGCATTCAGAGGTAGAAGAAGCTGCCTTAGAACCTCCATATTAGAGTTTGCCCAGTAGAAAGTTCCCCCTCAAATGTATCTTTTTGCTTTCATCCCACAACCCTCCTGTCCTTGCCAGTAAGAACGCCTGACACTGCCTTCTCTTAGGGTCCGAGTTCTGAAAGTTTCAAGGAAAACTAGCCAATGTCCTCTTGGCTGAGACCTGCCTCTGCTGGTTTTACCCATCCTGAATGTGTGTGAGTTCTTAAAAGCCACCACAGGGGACCTGGCACATGCTTGTAATTCCCAGTAGAAAGCTGGTTCCTTTTGGAAAATGAAAGCAGAGCTCAGGTCCTTCTTACATGCCTTAAGGCTTCCATGGAGGAAAGTCAAAAAAAAAAAACTCACCTGTTGGTAACATAGGCATATGTTTTTATACTTCAGGGACTGGAAAAAAGCAGCATTCAAATAGCTAAGCTTTTCAGGAAGATGCACTTAGGATGTGAAACTGGATCGTGGAAAGTGCACTAAAGCAAATCCAATAGGCTGCAGCTGTTGGTGTTCTCCTTCTATTATAGATGCTGGAAAGAGCTTGGAGTGGAGCAAATCAAATCAGAGAGGCCAATAGTTTTAAAAGAAAAAAAATACAGCACCTTGTTCTTTTCTAGAAGCACTTTGGGTCTCTGTTCCTGAGGGCATTTTTCTTCATGACGTCGCCACATCCTTCAGCCCCTGTTGGGTAGAGGAGACGTGCGGCAGGCTCCCTGTGCCAGTGGGCACCTTCTGTTTCTTAGGCGATATTTATGTAGTTGAAGCTGAGCCTCGGCCACGATGAAGCTCTGGCTTTCAGCAGCTGAGCCCAAAGCTCATCCTGTTTCTTCTTCTCAACTTTGACAGTAAATGCACTTGTGGTCCTTCCAAATGACTCTAATTGGTATGTTTTCTTAGGGAACATGAGGATAATAAGAGAAAGAAGGGTTTAAAAAAAATCTTTACTTGGAAACATTAAAAAAAATTAGCAAGTCTATTTTAGCATCCCATTTTTGTTGCTTTATTTTTGTTTTTGGTGAATTTTTTTTTTATTTTTATTTTTTACTGTTTTCTGAATATAAAACCATAGGCAATAGTTGACTTAGGATTTCTCCTCTCCTTGAAATTAAATGAATTACAGTTCTAAACTATTTTGAATGCAGTCAAATGCTGAACAGAATCTTTTAATAATATTTCAACACATACAAAGTACATATTGTCCCGAAGATTTCACCTTCATAGCCTTTCAGTTCAGTATTTCCCATCATGTCCAGTAGCTGCTTCTCCACAGTCTGCTGGAGCTGCAAGATGTTGACCTCTCCTGTTCTTCTCTGCCCACTAATGGTGAATTTACCTACCATCCCCCCAACCAGACCCCCCTGTCAACCCCCAAAATAAGAGAAAGAGATTTTAGGTCTGTCACCATCTGTTTGGGGAAGTAGCTGGTATAGTTGATATTATAGCCATATTACCATATTAGGTAACTTTAGAGATGTAAAAGGACTTCACTGAACTTTAATAATGACCCAATAAACCTGCTAGCCTGTAGTTTCTAACCTTAATAAAGTTGTCCCTAGGAAAGTTGAATGATCATCTTTTGCTAAGTATATTTATTGTATTTGTATCCAGTGACATGCTGGTAAATGTTTAACAGCCATCTCTTCAGGGAAAGTAAATATGTATGTGAATGTCTATATCCAAATCTCCATCCGTACGTATAAGTTTATCACAGATTTTTACTGATATAAAATATGTGCAGCACACAATTTGATTCTCCCAGGCTGCTTTTGTTGATGTTGGCTGAACTCTTGTATTTGTAGTCAACCTCTGGTTGCAATTCAGCCATGTTTTGAGACATTCAGATGAGGATTGATGCTGGGTTACTATCCAATTCAGCGAAGTTGCTAATGTCATTGACAAACAATTGTGCTTTGGACATGAATATTAGGTGATATTTGGTTTACATTAACACCTAAGACAAAAGTCGAACAATGAAGATAGATGCTGCAACCTTACTCATACATTAATAACAGGAGTGACTTTTTGCTGAATGAGATAGATTTAGGATACTGGAAGAATATTTTCTCAGTTTGTGCTATTCACAATGTCACAGCCAGAGACACAACATGCTTTTAGTTTAATCTGCACTATTAACATTTTATCTATCACTTCCTCAAGGCTAGATAACCAACAGAGCAATAAATCAGTAAGTTTTGCTACTTCCACCCAATCACCATGGCTGATTTCAAACTACAAATTTGACATTACTGCACAAAGTTGAAAAGAGATATGGAGTAGCACACTATCTTATAGTATTTCCATGTACAGATACAATAGACATAAATAACCTAAGAGCATAGATAATGGTAAAATGTAGTGCAATAATTAAGAAGTGAGAAATTTCAATTATTATCTTTGTTTTATTATTTATTTAGTTGTAAGTTACAAAATTTGATTTTTAATGGTTTTTTAAACAACTAGCTTGCAAAATTTCTGAAAATTCTACAAACAGCTCTTATAAGTCGGTACAAACCAGCTCCAGCACATCACTGTATCCTACTTAAGTGAATCACGAAATAAGCAAGAGACTCAAAGTTTGGGGAGAATGGAGGTTTGCTGACCTAGTAAAAATGCTCCCAAGAAAATAATTTCCACTGAAAACTTTATCATCGTGCTCTTCTTAGAAGCACATTCGTGGCCAAAGTCAATTTAGTTTTGCCTTTCATGATCTTGGGAAACTTTAGATCAGCTTTAGACTTGCGTTTTCAATGTTGAGGACGATGCCTGTTTCTTTAGTGACGTCGCACAACCAGGACTAATATAGGAAAGGAGGACCAAAGAGCCAAGGTGTCAGGCATTTCTATAAAGCCACTGTTTGTGACAGCATCTGCCTCCCTCTTCACAGTGCGTTTCAGTTTTCTAGACATTCTTCCCTATAATCTGAAGTTGTTCGAAGCTCCTAACCTCTCTGCACTTCCACCCTCTCTCCTTCACAGTGTTCTGCAGAAACAGTCTGCTTTGTGGGAAGGTGAAAATTCTCTCTCTCCTTGATTGGCATAACATCACCAAGGGGAGACTAGACCCCATTGCCAAGTCTGGAGTTCTCCACTAGGTACCAGCTGAGAGATTTCTAAAAACTCAGTTACTGGCTGCTCTGCTTGTTAGTAAAAATAATGTGCTATAATAATCCCTCATCCTAATAATTTGCTTTCTGCCCTTGAATAGTAATACTTCTTTTTCTTTATCTACCCAACTGAAGATATAAGTGAAGACTTTTCAACAGATGATTCTCCAAAAATACTTCATGAAGTATGTTAACTGTATAATTCCAAACACATTAAAGTTTACGTGTTTTAAATGTTTTGTCTTCCATACCTGAATATTCTTTATTGAATGAAGGCATTTTAAAGGACTCCTACTTTGATCATGTCTGTGCTTGAAAGTGTTCAATGTTTAATTTGAACATTAGGCAGGATAAATACCTCACATTTGAGACTGGTTGAAAATTTAAAAATATATATTATTTTAGTTAAAATGAAAGTAGGAAATAAAAGTTCTTAATGCCAATAATTTCAGAGCACCTAATGTTAAATTCTTTCCTGTATCCCATATTGCTATAGTTTAGTAACTGAAAATTTGCCTCATCTAAGTTGTTGGGGGAAAAAACGGATACATTATTATCTATTCAGAAATTATACAGCAACAGGTTTGTGATATTTCAATTTGCATTTAATTAATAAAAATTGCATTATTATATGTTAAGGCAAATATCCTTAGCTTTAGAATGTAACCAAGTAAATATCTTTTAAACTCTAACACACTGTCCTTATGTTTTAGCTGAATATTTTTAAACTTAATTTT
The DNA here is from genome assembly GCF_965194805.1 of Balaenoptera borealis. Lineage (NCBI taxonomy): Eukaryota > Metazoa > Chordata > Mammalia > Artiodactyla > Balaenopteridae > Balaenoptera > Balaenoptera borealis. The sequence goes on from NC_138869.1 coordinate 33,749,647, forward strand.
ATTTTACTTGTTTTAATTTGAAGAAGAAATGGCTATCTGGAAAGGAAGAGAGGGTGATATGCAATATTTAAAGAACTGGATTTTCACCCTGGAGTGAGTGGTTCATAGTTTGACTTTGGGAGGTTCATCAACCTCTGGAAGTTACACACGAACATGTATATGTAGGTGCATTTGCCTCAGGGGTCCATCGTTTTAATCAGAATCTGGCAGCAGGCTTAGGTGATTGAAAGGTTAAGAACTACTGCCATATAGGGATAGTGGGACCCACATTCTTCCCATGCCCCCTACCTCTCTGAAATGATTTTTATTAATGAGCTATTATCTACATCTCATTCATTTATGTCTCTTAAAAAAATATTTTTTGCCCCAAGTTCAAATCAATGAAAGGATAAATAACCAAATATGTGAAAAAAAAATTCCCCAAATTGGGCCAATGTAGCAGAAATAATAGGTATGGGCAACAGCTTGCAGTGGGTTGGAACCTGGTTTCTTTAGAAGCAGGTATCTCTGTAGCCAGGTGTCTTACTATCATTTTATCCCTGCTACTTGGCCCATCAGAAGCATCCAGTTGCATGATTATGGAGTGGATGGAGAGATAAACTGTTGAGTAGTGGGAGCCAAAGGTAGAGTGTCACTGCCTGTGACAAACATTTGTGCATCAAACGTGTGTTGCATTTAGAGAACAGACTCATGAATCCATTTTTTTTCTTTCACCTTTAAGTGCTGTTGAGATGTACACATGAACAATGGCATTGCTATTCCAGGTGCTCTCAAATTGGAAGTGATTGATTGCATTTATTGGCACTCCTTAAAGGGATTTAAAAACCGGTACCTATTTTCTCCATTTGGTCTCAGAATATAGAAATAGAAAGAACACAACATTGTATTGGCTAGTGGTAAAAATAAAGACCAGTAATGAAGAAGACAGCTCATTGATCTAATCATGAATTAATTCACTTAAATATGTCAGAATTACCTCTGTTCTTGCAGTTATAAGAACAACAGCTAATGATCTTTGGTATCTTCCTATGTGCCTGTTATGATCTGAAGATCTTTACATGGGTGATCTCATTTAGTCTTTACAACACTATCATTAGTAGGCATCACTCTTCTCCCCATCTTACAAGGAGCCTGAGCCAAGCAGAAATTGAGGACTTGCACAGGGTTACACATCTACTAAGCTCTGGCACCAAGATTCAAAATCAGGCAGTCTCATCTCCCAGAGCTCAAGATACGGGCTGTGTCTAATCCCTCTGTATGGCAGCCAATGTGCTAGAAGCTTAGAAATGTCAGTAGTCCAGACAGACATGGTTCCTGCTGCCATGGAAGGAGAGGCTGTGAGAGAAACCAAAGGGGCTGGGAGTCGAGATTGCTTTGAAACAAATGGACACGGAAGAACCCTCGGAGGGGATTTAAACTGAAGGAAGGGGAGGAGCCAGGGAAGAGACAGATCCCTACAGAGAGAAGAGCAAATGCAAAGGCCCTGGGAGGGAAAGAACTTGGAGTATTTCTAGAAACAACAGAAGCCAGAGTGGCCAAAGTGTAATGAACAAAGGGGAAAGAGTTAGACTAACTGTGTCCATGTGAGAGTGTCTCACTCTTAAAACCTAAAAGGATGTAGCTATGAGGCAGCTCTTTGGCAGTTTGAAGCTATATTTCTTTGTCTATGTGACCTGGTGTCATGATCTTCTTGTAGAACTTTCCTTTCTTGTGGTTAATTTCCCATTTCCTCTTGTTTCCCTGTGGACATCTCCTTCTCTTCTCTGTTGATGTCTTTGGTGGGGCACTTGGCCATAATGTTAGAGGGATGAAAATGATTTCATTAAACCATTATATTAAAGACTCAGAAATAATGTGGCCCAAAGAGTCTTAAAGAACATAAAAGTACTGGAGGAAGTTCCATTAAACCAAGAACTGAGCCAGAGTCATTATTAGTGTCATACGAGGAACCTTCCACGAGTTGGGTATTTATGAACCTAGCAATTGCTATGATTATCCCATTCCTTCCAGTGTCTAATATAATGATTGTATCTGGTCTTTGTTATTAACTTTATTTGACCATATAGAATATTAACTCATTTGTGTTTTGTCTGTTGTCATGTGTTTTTTTCCAGGCAGTTCGATTTCATCATAGCATGCATCACACAGTTAAGATTTCATATCTTTGCTTCATCTACCCCATTATGGCAATGGCAGTTGATTAGGGCTTTCTTTAGATCATTATCAATTGTTTTCTACCTTGCAGATAGTGCTATTAGGATGAATCTATTATATCCCAGAGATCTTATATAGCTTGTTATTTCCAGGTGATTTATTGCTCTCACGGTAGAAATGTTGTTAGTGAACAGTAGGGAAGCAGTGGCTGTATTGAGGAATATCAATGTATCCTTATGTTCTGGCTTGCAGTGACAGTCAGAGATCCATCTCACTGACAGTTACCTTGTTAACATTTTGATCAGATGGCAAATTTGTCATTTTTCATGGTAACAAGTATAAGTTTGCACAAGAACCATAGATAGATGGGGAAGATAGTTTTTCTGTGTGATGTAATCAGTAATCTTTGGGAGAAGTGAAATAATTACTCTGAAAAGCTCATCCACTGGAAAATGTGTTTGTTGTAGAAAGCTCGAATTTTTCTTCATTTGAAGCAAACCTGCTCTCTCTCTCTTTTTCCCCTTTGCTGACAGTTTGATTAACACACCAAGCCTCTGTGAAATATTGAGACAGAACAAAAGGGTTTACAGTCAGAATGGTTTGGTTTAATCACAGCGTAAGATGTGAACAAGGTGGGTAAAAATAACTGCATGCAGGGTTCTCAGATATAGAGCATTGGCAGCCATGGGCATGGGGTTTGAGTTCTCCCTCCTTCTGCACTTGAAACTTGCTCCAAAACCCTCTCTCATTAGCATCGATATCACATCATGTATGTTCCTCTCCAAACTCCCGTCAGAAACCATGCGGTCAGCCATCCTGATGCCTCACTTGTGTGTGATCACACAGTTGATGTTGCTTTGTATTGTTTTTCTCCTATGTTCTCCCAGGCTGTGCTCCTGAAGCTGTGAAATCTTTAAATTCGTAGCACTTTTGAAAGCTCTGCAGTCTGTCTGGTGCTTAGAGGGTGAACATGTTTGAGAAAGAATTTCACTTTTGGAGGCAGCATTTTTTACACTGCTTGAGAGTCAGAAACGGGCTTCTGACTTTCCTATGAAGATGGCAGTTCTGGGTACAATGGACAGCTGTCAGTTAGAGCTAGTAAGAATCTCTGACAAACAGGTTTTATTGAAACTCGGGTCAGAATAGCGTAAGTAGACCTGGGAAGCCCCTTGAAACAGGGAGATGGGGCTCTGGTTGTCAAATGAGTTTCTCCTCTGAACTGTCAGAACACACACACACACACACACACACACACACACACACACACACGTGCCTGGAAGTCTAAAGGAGAGTTGGTTTTCAAATGTTTCTGTCAGGTAGCCATGGCCTATGGAAAAATTATATTATGTTTTTACAATTGCAGTAGAATGCAACCACAGAGAGGAAAATATGCCAAGTGCAATCAATCATTATTTTCATTATAATATTTTTTAAAAGGTAGAAAATGCTCATAGCTGCATTTATATAACATATGATCCAGGCGTTCCAATCATGGTACAACCATTAACCTAAAATATAGCTTCTTATTCCTTAATAGTTTTGCCTGTATGCACACGTTCCAATGAAGAGTTGAAAGTAAGCCATTAAGGTGACAGCCATGTTTTTGACCATCCAGTTTTATCTTTTCACACTTTGGCTAGGTCTGCCTGAGGGTGTTTACATTTTGGTCTCATCTGCGTGGTTACCAAACTCACGGGGTGGGGAGGGGACTTCCGTTCCACTTGCCTGAATGTACCAATTGGAATTTGTCATTCTGATGACTAGTATTCTTATCGAAAATATACAGAGAGATGTAGGAAATCAGATAGGAATCTCTCATTTTCTCGAAAGGAGATCCTGTGAGATTCCTTATAGCCAGTATTATCTGGATTCCTCTAAATTTTCTGTCTTTCAGCCTTTACCTTTCTCTTTACTGTCTTATGATTGTAACGCAAGCCCCTATTCTGCATGTCTAAATGAGGTCAGCATCTTAGGTGAATTCCTCTCCTGTTTTATTTCTGAAATTCCCCACGGCTTGTTTACGTGTCATACAAGTCTATCTCGGAGGTCACTTGTCACTGCAGGCTACGGGTCACTGCTCTGGGCCTCCCTTGTCATCACTTCTTGCTGTTTATAAGCTTGTCTTCATGTTCTTGAGGCTCTTCCAAGGCCACTTCATCCCCTCTGTACTCATCAGCCTCCTCTTAATTCTCCAAAGGCACAGACAACATTAGACTGTCCTTTCCAACAAAACTTTTTTTTGATGACTCAAGGAATACACGAAGGAATTACAATTCTGAATCAATTAGGCAAAATGTTTTTGGCTGCACGTTATAGAATTCCTGATTCAAAAAATTCAACCAGTAAGTTCAAAGGTAGGATATTCCATGGTTTTATCTCATTGGCACAAGCATCATCAACAGGAATATAATTTCTTCCCTTCTTTCTACTCTGCGTTCTCTCAGTGTCGGCTTCTTTCTCAAGGCTGTGACCTGCATGGTCACAGGACACCTGCAGTGGTGTAGCCGTCCCATCCAGACCCGGTAATAGCTGGAGAAGAGTGGTACCCCTCTCTTCCTGTGTGTCTCTTTCGATAGACGAGGAGCTCTTTCACAGGTGTCTCTTGCTGACTGAGTATGTCACTAGGCAGAATCATATCATCTGCCTATTTCCACGAATGGTTTAGACCAATTCAGCTGAGGGTGGGCTTAGCTTCCCAAGAAGAAGCTGGGCAGGTGGAAAAGGGTAGATTCTCTTAGCAAGGTAAATAGGGGGCATGGAGAGTGGGAAGACAGCCAGTAGTGTCTGCTACTAATGCAGGAAGGTAAACCTTACAGCTGCATTTCAGATATTGCTGCTCTTAACCCTTAATGGGATGGGGGCTCCCTACTGGTCATCTCCTCCTTCACCTCTAGCTTGCTACCATGATTCAGGGCCCATTACCCCCAAAGATAGGAATGCACTCCACCTCTCTTCACTCTTGAAGTCTGTTTTTATGCTCCAGGGTGACTGACAGTAGAACATTTGTTTCCTTTGAGGGAAGCACCATCCCAATGGCCATAGTAGGGCAGGGGCTGCTGCTTCCCGACTCCCACTCTGTCCTGGTGGTGAAAGCATGCAATCAACTACTTATCTCAAATTCTCAGTTATTCAGTTTTAAATAACATCTCTTATTAGGCATCAAAAAAATCCATGCTAGATGATTTCAAGCCTGTACAATGCACATTACCATTTAGGAAAAAATATAATCTCTTCCAGATCACAGTTCTTTGTTTAGATATCCAATGCATATATTTTGGTTTTTTTTTTTTATTACTTTTAGAGTTGCGGTGAAATACACCTACCATAAAGTGTATCATCTTAAGTATTTTAAGTGTACAGTACAGTGGCATTAAATACATTCACACTGTCATGCAACCATCACCACCATCTGTCCACAGAACTCTTTTCATCTTCCCAAACTGAAACTCTTTACCCATGAAACTCTCATATCACCTCCCCCAGCCCCCTGGCAACTTTTTGTCTCTTGAGTTGCACTACTCTTGATACCTCATATGAGTGGAATTATACAGCATATGTGTTTTTGAGACATTTTATTTAGCATAATATTCTCAGGTTTATCCATGTTGTATCACGTGTCAGAATTTGCTACCTCTTATGGCTGAATAATATTCCATTGCATGTATATAATCCATTTTGTTTATCCAATCATCTATTGATAGACACTGGGTTACTTTTACCCCTTGGCTTTTACAAATACTACTGCTATGCTCATGGGTGTGCACATTATTTTGTGTTTTTTTGATAATAGTGATCCTAATGGGTGTAAGGTGATAGCTCATCATGGTTTTGATTTGCAGTTCTCTTATGATTAGTGATGTTGAGCATCTTTTCATGTACAATTTATATTTTTAAATAAGGTTCTTAACATCAGAGTTTGAAGCATCTGTGTTCAGAATACTTGGCTGACTGAGGAATTCCCCAATTTTTCTCCCAAAGGGAGGCATATGCCTTCTATTTACAGGACCAGAAGTGGTCTTCTAAAATGATCCCTTCCAGAGAAAGGATACATCTGCCCCAATGTCAAATCCAGATACCTTCCTAAAACAAAGACTTTGTGTAAGACCCCTCCTGCCTTCAAAACAAAATATTTTTTTTCCAGCCACACCAATTTTACAATCCAGACTTCACCTCCAGGAAGCAATTTCTAGAATGGTTAAAATAACAACTTGTCCTCATAACACCAAAGCCACAATTCACATAGCTCACACCCCACACAGATTAAAGAAATAGCTACAAAGAATAGTCAATACTGTAGAGGAGATCCCAGGCCTAATGCATATAAATGTCAGTGAGGTGATCCTCAAAATGATCCCAGAGTATTTGCATCTTTCGTCTTGTCCTAATTCGGTAGCTTCTCCTTTCCCACATGGCATACTGTATCAGTGCTCACATTCCGTGCTTGCAATGTGGGTCTTTCTGAATGAGCGAGCCTTTTAGAATTGTGCTTGTTCTTAATGTTTCATGGAGAGCCAAAGACATCACTCAGTGGTTCCTTTATAACCTGAGGGAAGATTAAGCATATGAGATAACTTTAATTTTATCTACCAGGGAATCCCCGTCGGGTAGACCTACGTGTGTTTGAATGACCGTCCTCTTGTTTCTGTTTCTCTACACTAGAATAGAGAACTGCAATTTGAATTCTTGAACTAAAGTATTTTTCACAAAGCAGAGGAGTTGTTTCTGATGCAAAGGGCATATGTGCTTGGGAAAAACTCTGATATCTTAGGAAATGATATGACCCCTGGCTGACATATGGATGCCACTCAAATCGATATGACTGTGACCCATGGATGCCTTATGATCCGTATCATGGGCCATCTTTCCATAACAGAGTACTTCCAAAACTAGTCCCCTTTGTGTTGTCAAAGCATAGTTAAGTCTCTGGTAATTCAAGGTTAACCCAAAATAACTGTCTCTAAATCACATTTTTAGTTGTACAGAAAGGCACGTTTTCCTTCCCCAAAAACTGAGAGTAAGCAAGACCATCTGTATGTTCCTAATATTGCAAAAATATAGTTATTTTAAAGGCTTCTCCTTCACTGCCCCGGAGGGATTACAAATTGTGGGACATTTTCACTATTCCCTGAACAAAGAAAACAGATCCAGAAAGAGCCCAGCATGAGACAAGTGTCTTGATGACTCCAGTGAGAGTGCCTTCCCCTTGCCTACCCAAATGATGATGAAAAGGTAAGCCAGAGCAATGTCCTCTCTGGGAGATGGAAACTCTTAAAAAGTCAACAGTGAGGAGTAGTTAAGGAGAAACAGTTGACACCTCTGGCAGTCACCTCAGAGGTCAAGGAGAATGTAGATTGCTTTCCCAGAGGCCTTGGTGACAGTGACAGAGGAAAGGAAATGTCCGAAATCATAGTCTGAATTATTGTTCCCTGGCAACAAGTCTGAGGTGCTTCAGACTTGGCTGTCAGCATGGGAACAAAGCACTGCTCTCCTCAGGACCTGGGACAGATAAGAAGGGGTAGACTAATGCCCCCCCTGTCTCCAGAGGATGTGACTGGTATGGGCCATGCTAGTAAGGGCTTTCCATGAAATGATCAGAGTCACAGAAAGAGAGAAGCGCTTGCTAACATATAGGAGATGCTTCTAGAAACTCTTGGTTCTCTTTTTCATTTTGTTATCCTGGCTCGTTTGGTTTTGATTTTGAAAAATGGGACCTGTCTTATGGGGATTTAGAGAATGATTGAAGGTGCCAATTAGCAGCTGATAAACAGAGCAGAGTGCTAGAAAGAATGGAATAGCAGCCCATAGAAGGGCTTCCATCTCTAAACAGGGGAACCAGCAGGGCAGGAGTAAGTGCAGGGAGAAGAGGCCCTGTCTGGCCTATTCTCCCTGCATCCCCAGGGCCTCGCAGGGTGCCTGGCACAGGCATGGCTGGAATAACTTTCTCCTGATTAACTGAAAAGCAAATACCTGAGCAAGCAATCTGATTCAAACTCCTGGCCTCCCTCCTCTCTTCCGCGAACCCACCCCACCCAGACCCCTTCAATCTGCGCGGAAATAAGCAGGAAGCAGTTTGCATCTTTAAGTCCCTGGACCAGCAGCACCAGCATCACCTGGGAACTTGTTGGAAATGCAGATTGTCGGACCCGCCCCGACCTCCTGAAGTCTGAGACTGGGGCTCGGCAATCTCTGGGTTAACAAGCCCTCCAGGTGATTCTGATACACAGTAAAGCTTGAGAACCACTGTGCTAATCTAAATTACTGACCCTTTTTAAACTTTTTGAACTTTTTAACCAGGTGTGTTGGCCTCTCTCATAGAGAATGAGCCCTTTGCATTAATGTGTGAAATGAAATTGTTTCTTGACTAGAAGTTATGTCAGTGGATTTGAGTGCTTTCAACTTTTTGAGGCATTTCTATGGGATATACAACTTTTTGAGAAAAGCTGTAAACATTTATGTGACTCTGTGGTGAAAGGCAGGGATGGTTTACAATCTTCCCATTTTCCTGCAGAAAAGTTGTGGCACATTTACCTCCCAGACCCGCATATATGAAGGATGAAGAAAGCTTCAGGAGACAGAAGTAGGGAGATAATATAATCTGTCTTCAAAGCTGGGACAGTTTTCAAAGTGAAGGAGGGGGCTAGTAATAATTTCCCTGGGACAACAGGGGTAAACTGGGCCTCACCCCAGACCAGTGGTTCTCAACTGGGTGATTTTGTGTCTCCAACCCCCCACCCCCTACACTCCTATTTGCCACTCCCAGCTCCCCAGGGACTTTTGACATTGTGTGAAGGCATCTGTGGTTGCCACAGCTGGGCTGGGGAGGTATGCTGCCAGCCTCAGTGCGTGGGGGCTAGGGCTGCTGCTCAACATTTTACCATGAAGAGGACCGCCCCCCGCAAAAAAGCGCTACCCAGAGCCCTGCCTAGGGTTGAGCCAGCCTTGTAACTGTGTTATCGACAATGCAATTCTTTAACACCAGGGCATTCTTAGGTAGTTTAAATTGACTGGTCTTGCTGTGTTTTAATCTGTATTCCATCTCTCTCAAAGACTCGTCTTATCATCATCAATTCACCACCTTCCCACTCTGCCCCACCCCCACCCCCAGAGGGCAGAAATTCATACCTCATGCTAATTTCTGCGGAAGCAACTTTTCTTCATTTCGTTTTTTTGTCCCCTGAAAATGATTCTACTTTGTTCTGTTTAACTCCCTCATGTCCTAGGCTTGTAGGGGATAACAATGGCTTTTTAAAACATACTTTGAACAAGTGTTTTGCTTACAGTCCTGATTCATGATGAGCATTTTGCTTGATGATGTCTACCGAACGGTAGTAGGCTTCCTTCCGTGTAAATTCAACAGGATCATCTAATATGGACAGAGGTGGAAGTGATGGAATAAACCTGTTTCATCAGGAAGTATGTCTTTTTGTTTGCTAGGATCCTCACATTATAGTTTCAGTTTTCCTGAAGAAACAACTATACAGTTAAAAATAATGCTTACTTAGTTTAAAAAACATTCTGTAGTTTTAAACAATGTTTTATAATTATGTTAAGGATGATTCCAATACCCATGGATTTGAAACATTCTTTCATCGTCTTCTATTTTACTTTTATTCTTTGTTAATGCTGTCTAAGATGAAAATGAGCTGAAATTTATTAATATTTATTGGGTTGAAGATAAGTTGAAAGCAAAAGTTGCAAGCCAGCTCTGGGTTATCACCAGGGACTTGATCCTCGCAGGGCAGGAGAACCTGAGCTCTCTAGTAGATCTTTCTCCCCTACTCCCAGCCTTAACCCAAGTCTGATGTGGTTTGAGGTTGGCAGAGAGAAGTGCTCTCAGTGTAAACTAGTCCCTGCCTCTAGAGCCATGGCTCCTGGTATGAAGCAGAGGCTGAAGGAGAATGTTCTGAAGTTTTGTGGGAGCTTGAATCATATTTTATAAACACAGAGAAGGAGCACTCTTTCTCCTTCCCCCAAATGGGAAGACTTGCCAACACTACTGCAGATATGCCTGGCTGCTGAAAGCTAGTGAAAGTTCTGTTAATGGGAGTCCAGAAACCCATAGAATGTCCTAAATGCAAAAAAAGAAAATCTCTTTCCACTTCATTCTAATAAATTCTTTTTTTTTAAACATCTTTATTGGAGTATAATTGCTTTACAGTGGTATGTTAGATTCACTTTTTTATAAAGCATTCCAGTAAATTCTTATTTCCCATTTAACAGGAGAGACATTGTGCTGAATATCACTGAGTCACAGGGAGGATTATGCTCCCTGGCAAAGCCTACGATCAGCTTGGGAAAAAGTTAGTCCAGGACCCCAATGGTAAAATAAGGTTCAGTTAGATGAGTTGACAGATTCAAATCAGGTGCAAAGTGAGTTGAAAACCATAAGGAATGACATGGTCTTCGCGGCTCAGAAAAGGCTTTTCATTGCTATGTTGTCCATCAGGAGTGGATTTTTAGATTACCTTGAAGGACAGAAAGAATTTTGGTGAGGTAAGGAAGCTGGCAGGGCTGGGGAGCAGGAAGCTGGGAAATTCCAAAAAAAAGGTAGCAATGTAAAATAAAATATAATTAAAGGTACAGAAACAGTTATTTTGATGGTATGTCCAGAATGAGAAGGAACTCAATTTGCACTAGAGCAATGGTTCTCAGTGGGATGACTTTGCCCCCAAGGGACATTTGCAATGTCTGAAAACATTGTGATTGTCACTTCTGGGAGAGAGTGCTACTGGCATCTAGTAGGTAGAGCCTAGAGTTGCTGCTAAATATCCTGCAATGCGCAAGACAGCCGCCCACAATTATCTGGCCCAAAATGTCAATAGTGCCAAGGTTGGAAACCTTTGGGCACAGGCTGGATAGGAGAGTTAGGTGACCAGCGTGAAACAGTCAGACTGGGGCTATGCCGTTGAATGCTAGGATGAGCTACTGATAGTGATTGGCCACTGAAGACTAGTGAGCAGGGAGGCGTTTTGTTAGAAGATGCTTTATTCCCTGCTTCATCTCCACTACCCAGCCTGATGTCAGGCCTACAGTAAAGGATCAGTGAATATGCTATCTATTTATCTATCCATCAGTCCAACGAATGTTAGCTGAGTGCCCACCATGTGCCAGGCAAAGTGCTGACTGTTGAATGGGAGGGTGGGCTTAAACAGAAGTGAATTGGGTACCAGTTTAAAGGATGGATTGGAATGGGTAGTTAATGGAGATGAGGAAACAAGTGAGGGGTCTGAGAGAGGCAATGAGTGCTTAAACAAGGACATGTTCAGAGGATGGAAAGGAGAGAGGGGAGACTTCATCAAAAATGCATGTCTAAACCAGCTGTAGGATTCAACACTTGACTCATACTAGGGCATGAAAGTGTTCAGGACAACTTCTAGATTTTGAGTCTAAGAAAGGGGCTGGTAATATGAAAATAAGATCTCCTTTGGTGGGAAAACTGACATGTTTAACTGTACCTGCTGAGTTCAATGTGCCTGCTAGGTAAGGTAGAGTCACCCAACAGGCAGCTGGGAATGTGGATCTGAAGCCTAGGAACCACAGGCCAGTGGAAGCCTCCTGCAGAATTCACTTCTACCTCTGAGCTAAGGCTCTGAAGGTTATCACATCATCCTCACAACAGCTAGAGGATATGGGATGATCTGCTGAGCCCAGAATTTGTTGTCTTCTTGAAAACATCTGGAATTCTGCAGGGTTTTTGTGGGGTTTTATTTATTTATTTATTTTTGCCATTTATCTATTCTAGATATGACTCTTGCTGTGTGACCTAGTGGAAAACTTTGTTTTCAGCCCTGCAATTCTTCTGTTAATAAAAGACATTCTTCTTTCCCAAAAGGACTACTCCTCTGGAATGTCAAAGTTACATTTAGGCAGTGAATTTTCACCTTCGCTTTTTCTCATTCTCAAGTACACATGGGTGCCTGGCATTTTTTTAAGTAATACTGGCTTTGACGTTGAGTCACCAGGAGTAAAAGCCAATCCCCTCATCTGTTTCCCTACTCTCCTCATAAGCCTCCATGTGTTACTTCTTCTTCTTTAAGGTAATTTGTTTCTTCCTCTCACTGTCTGAGCCCAGGTTACATTTTACCTGCTAATTATGAGGTTGTGTTTGAGTATTTTGGATCCCAAAATGAAGCCAAGCTTCCTAACCTTCTTCATTGCCATTTTTTCCTCTCCTCTGCTGAGCCCTTGGGAGACTGCCATGGGGAAAGTATGTAAATGATGGCTTAAATGGCTCCTTCCTGCTAAGCACTGTTTCTGTAATTGACTAATAAAACAGGAGGGCTTCATCTGAGATAACTCTAAACTTTGGAAACTGTGTACCACCTTTGCTTTCATCTAGTAACTTTAGATGAAAGGGTAAAAAAAAGAATGCACTTTAAGGACGGGTGGGACAATGAATAGTACATGAAAATGCAGGCGTTCAGCATTGAACTCAACTTGATGAAGGGTATTTTTTTTTTCTTTAATGTGGTATGTAAGTTAGGAAATTTATCAACTACTGAATACATTGTGATTATAGTTATAGAATTTGAGCAGAAAAAAAAAAACTAACCTGAGAGACCCTTATACATTGCTTATTCTTCTTGACTCATCTACTAGAAAGAATTGAACTACTTGAGCTTGTTAGTTTATGAACAACCTTTTACTTCTAATTTTGGAATTGAAGTCCACTACAGAAGAGGACCCAGATTTTCCCTTTCATAAGAAACTTATTTGAAATGACAGTGGACACCTGTTATTTCTGTGTGACAGGCATAACTTTCAACCCTTTCTGGTAATACTACCGCATTTTACTGGATAACCATTTTTCCCACATTTCATATGGTTTTGGATGGTCTACTAGTCATAGTATCCCTCTTCCCAAGCCATAGGATGAGCATGTGACCAGACATACATATTCCATCTCTTGGCCACAATGATTTGTCTAAGGAATGAGCATATGATTCAAACACAACCAGTCAGATTCTTTTCCTGGAATTTTATATATGAACCGTAAGAAAGAGAATTTTTCTTCTCTTTCTCCTTCAATCTGCACTCACCGTGCTGGTATAATTTCAACCTAGAAGTGGCTAAAACCATCCACTTCCTCCTCCAGGCTCCCTCACCCCAAGAGGAGCAAGAAGTTAGCCCAAGCACCCATAGGACATCAGATAGAAGAGATAGAGAGTCTGAGGGGCATTATTTTGATTTACCAAACGCCATGGAGTTCAGGACTTGAGCTTGCACCTAATGTTGGTTGGTTTGGAGGCAAGTGTGACATATGTTTGGGGTTCTGAGTTGCTGTCAGAGAAATGGATGGTGAACCATGTGGTACTGGGGGGCATAAGCTAACTTGTAGTAAAACAGTATCGATAGCAGTATGGCATAATTCAGGTCTTCATATGTGCTTTCTCTGTCAAGGGATATGTGAGCCAATTTTCTTTTCACAATCTATCGATAAGGAGCAATTCCTTGTATTAAACATTCTCTGTTATCATTTTGAAACACATACACCAACAGTCACATGAAGAAAATAATTTTTTTGTGCGGAAGTGACACGACACTAATCTTATTCCTTTGTGCTATACTGTGACTAGGAAATGGAAGAACATTAATCTCCCTGCTTTCGAACCCAGAAAGCGTGTTTGTAGAGAATAGTGTTTTGGTATACAGCAGTGTAGATAGAAAAGGGGTCGCCTTTTGGATGTATTGATTCTTTGAGAAGATTATTTTTTTAAATATTGAAATTAGCTTTTCTGGTAGGGCCATGTTCTTTACAGTGGTAAAACACAATGAAAAGAGACAAAAGTTATTTTCAAAATATTTCCATAGCAGTTCATTCACTGAGACTAAAATAGCATTAACTAAGAGTAAAAAATGTTGGGTTTTAGTCTCAGGACTATTACCAGCCTTTTGTAGGACCTTGGTCCTTACTTCTTCCTTGGACTCAGTTTTGTCACTATAACAGATTACTGAAGTAGACACACTTTGCATTTCGACCACAAATAGATTTATCTTATGACTTGGGATGATGTGGACACACCCTAGGGTGGCGGTCTGAGGAGAATTTTGTTCATGGATTTAGAGTGAAACTCTCAAAGGTTTAGAAAGTGTGTAATGCATGATATTTGGTCCTGAATTTTGGACTAATTTTGAATTACACAGTAGTTTTTCTTTAGCTGAAGCACACACAAAAAAGGTGAATTTAATAGATTTTCCTCTAGTTCTAGATAAAAGGATTAAAGCAATCACAAACAAGAAACAGGAGGGGTGTAAGATAAGGTAATCAACAAAACAAACAAAAAAAAAACAACTGGCAGGAAAGCAAGTGAAGTCGCCATTTCAGTGGTAGATAGAGGATCAGAATGAGAATATCCTTCTTCCTGTTTCTCAGTGTATGGACAATGAGAAATCTTAAAAGGGGAGGCAGTTTCTGTCTTGAGATTTCATTTATAACTTAATTATGTGTTCTACAATAAATTCCTTTTGCGGTAATGTTAATTGAGAATGAATGTGGTTATTACTTATGTTTTGATCTTGTATTACTTCAGTAACTTCTTATAAATCACTTTTAGATGCAAATAGAAAGTGCATCCAGATTTTAACATGGGAAGGGCAAATTCCATAGCAAACAAAGAAAAGGTGGGTAATCTTCATAAACTGCCATTTATGACTCATTCTCTTATTAGGTTGAGAATGGTTCTGGTGATTATTAAGATAATTAGAGCCATCAGATTTTGCCATACATGGCTCTGACGGTATAATTTGTAGAGTCTTTTTACTAATTAGATGCTATTTATATGGGATGGTTGTAAACGGGGGAAAAAAATGGAGTCCCCACATAAACGAAGTTCACAAACCCCTCATTTGTCATAGGAAGCAAAAAGTAGAGTATTTTGTTTGTGACCACGTTCAAGTGAAGGAAGAAAAGAGGTAATCTAAATACAAAAAGAGTTCAAGCCGTGGTGCTATGAAACCTTCTAAAGTTCTTGGCCAGATCGGGAAGCAAGAGTGAAATAGGTGAAAAGAGACAAAGGCAAAACATTCTGGTCTCAGCTCAGAGACACTGTGTTGATCCTTAGCAAATCATTTAGCAAGGAGTTATCTGTAGAAATGGCGATTTTTCTATTCTTTCTGAGCATTATCCGCCACCTCCTCCGTTCCCACACACAACCTACACCCTCTCCTTCTGAAATTGTGGTCAGTAGTTTCAAATGGTCATCACGTCCTCTCGGATTTACTTTTCAACACGGAATGTTTACCGTCTTCCTCTGGCAACCAAGAGTCTCCCTGCTTCCAAGAGTCTATTCTGCATGTGGTAGAAGTCTAAAACTTAGATGTTGCCATGCCCGTTTCTTTCAACCTTCCATTGCTTTCTGTTCACCTTGCAGTGACACCTGAAGTCCTTGTTTGAGTATGCAGGGCCCTACATGATCTGTCCTCCTCACCTTTTCACACCTCCCTTTATTCACTGAACTACCGTCACATGACCCTCTTCCTGTTCCCGGAGACACTGAGCCTTTTCCTCCCTGGGGGTCTTTGTACTGGCTGTTTCCTCTGCCTGGAGTGTTTCTCTCCTGGATCTCACGTGGCAGATGATTTCTACTTATTCATGTGTCCACTCAAATTCTACCCCTTCAGCCAGGCTTTCTCTGCCACCATATATGAAAGTGGCCCTTATCCCAGGTTCTCCCTGTCCCATCATCACGCTTTCTTGTCACTGTACCATCTATCACTATCTGAAATTTTCTCATTTATTTAGGGGTTTGCTGTCTGTGCCTAGGAGATATTTATTGAACTAATGAATTACCTTAAGAGTAGAAGCAAATTGTGTATGCCATCATTCACAGAACACTGGTGTCTAAAACAGATGTAAGAGGAACCACTGTGGATGCAGTAAGTGGAGGAGAAGGCACTGAACCCACGTGGCCTCTCCCACCCGAACACCGCTTTGGACTCATGAACAGAATTTGAACACCATAGCACTAGACTACTGGTCATGGCGGGGAAGGGGTGGCTTAATACGTTTGCATTATTGTCCACCCAGGTCCAAAGCTTAGCTGGCCATTCCCGCCATGAATCAGGTCTGTCTCACTTGCTTGTTCTTTGTAGATGAGCTGTAAGTAGGTGGCATGGGGTAAAAGCATTCTGTTAGTGAGTGAATGTGTCTTAACAAGAGACCTGGCTTCTTTCAAGTCCTGCAGAGGCTTTGACCTAGAATCCCATTTGGCACCTCATTATGTCCCAGGCCCCACTTGCAAGAGGAGGTCATTATTTCAGCCTGTAATCCAACATAAAGGCTTCCCATTTTTCAGTTACATAAAGTAATATAACACACATCTCAGCATCAGGATTAACACTGACAAGGCTTATGCTAAAATTTTCCACCAGACAGCATCTGTAAAGTGAATAGAATAGCTAACGTGCCTGCACAATGATTCTTGCTTCATGGGGAGAAGGATTTATGTTTAAATACTATTAGCATTTTAACTGTGACAGCCGTGGTTTAGAAGAATTGTATTTTTAATATAAGATTGAATGCATTTCTGTAACAGTGCTAATCCCGTATTATTAATTTTTTTAATGCTTTTAATTTTGATAACCCAACTAACTAGTTTGGAGAATGTCATTTCTTCCTTGACTTACTTTTAAAAATTTTTTTAAAGGAAATTACACTCTTAAGATAAAGTGCACAGTTTGGAAATGGGGAACTGTCTATTTGACTTAGAATGTAGGAGTCAGAAATGGGCAGTTTTCAATTGAAGCTGAACATCGACCATTAATTAGCAGTGATAGTAGTACTAGTACAACTAATTATGAGCCTGAAGCCCTGACCCCTTGGGGAGTGGCAGCCTTGATGGTGCAGGAATTGCTCCGGAGATTACATGAGGATGGAAGAATTAGGACTCCCTTCCACATGAACAGCATGTAGAATTTTTTTCTCAGTCACATGATTTTAGAAGTGCCTCTTTGAGTGGAAGTAGTTAAGCCCACGTACCCAGTCTGTCTTCTTCCCCACCTAGAAAAGCAATGTGTGTTAGAGGTTTTGTTGTTTGCAAGGAAAAGATTAATGAATGCAGGAGGGTAGAGTGTACATGGCAGTTCATGAGAGCAGAGAATGTACAAGTCATATCAATCTACCCAGGGCCACTGAGTGTAGGGCTATAGGTTGTCCACTGTATCAGTCAGAATGGGCTAGGGATGCCATAGTAGCAAACAGCGTCAACATCTAAAGAATAAAAGGATATTTCTACTGTATGCCACAAATCCTTTGTGGATTAGCTGGGCATTCTGTAATATGTCTCTTTCACTTTAGGAATGTAGGCTGATCAAGGCTCTCCTATCTGGGAAATTGCTGGTTACTGTGGCAAAGGGAAAGGACTATGATAACTCTCGAAGGCCTCTGCCTATAAGTGGCTCACTTCTGCTTTCATTCATTGGCCACAGCAAGCCACGTGGCCATAACTAATTTCATGGGAACAGGGAGGGGTGATCCTTTCATTCATAAGAAGGAGGAAAACCAGAAATATCAGTGTATAGCTTTTATGACTACCACAGGCACCTTGCTGATGGGTGTACAGGGGCTGAATTCTAGTCTGCATTCCTTTTGATAAGCAGTGAGCCCTGGCTTAGGGCTTTATCTGCTTTGAGTAAGGAACACCTTTGTCTAATTTATAGGAAGTTGCCTCATGGGTAACAGCAGTCCAGCACCTCAGATATATAATCCATTTTGCCTGATGGATGATGGTAGTAATCTTCAGTCATTTGTTTATTCTTACATTCAGAAGTGATGATGGAGTCCTGACTATACGTTAGACACAGGGAATAGAGCTGTGTATAATCAGACATGGTCTCTGGCCCCACTGAGTTTATGGCTTCTCAGATAAGACAGATAATGAGAAAGAAATAATTACAACTGTGATGAAGGCTAAAGGAAGGAGATGGGTAGGGTGCTATGGGGTCATACGGCAGTAAATAAGTTATATGTGCAAGCATTCTTCCTTCTTATGCAGCATCTTGACTTTCCTTTTCAAGGTCAACTAACAGTTTTGCCTTTAAGCAGATAATTAGACAAAGGCACAGACAGTTGAGATTACTTGGTCTTTGACACATTGATGAGCACCAGAACAGTCTAAGCAGCAATGTGCATCTCGAAGCAGGTCTTGAAATGGCCATCTGATAGTCTGTTTGATGCTCATTAAGACTTTATCCTGGAGAGAAAAAGAAGGAGGGGCGGGGAAGGGGGGAGACAGGCAGATACTGCATTGGCTTAGAATCAGATGTTGACTCAGGCGTCTTGGCATTCCCCCTTAAAAGGACCCTGTAGCAGATGCTGTCCTTGTATTGCCCACAGCCCTTGGACATTGACATTCCACTATGCATTGACACTGGCTTCCATCTCTAACCATGACATTCTGGTTGAGGGCTTTCTGTAGCCACTGGTGTCTACTTTGCCTGTGTGCAGTACAAAATGGAATGAAAGTGCTGGAAATTTAATTCCCCACCACCCCACCTCCCCTTGGTAGCAGCCATCACCAATGACTAGTGGAAATTGGTGAATAAACACTTGGGTTCCCTCGCTTTCTTGGTGGAATAACTGAAACATGTCTACACTGCCTCCCAAGGGAATTGAGTCCCTCTTGGCCAAAGCAATAACCTACTTGATAACACACACTTGGAGGATGTATTCCCTCCAGTCTCACTTTCCCTCTCCCCTACTGGTGTTTTCTGGAATCACCTTCTAACTCAACTTCTGGCCCTCAGTCTTGCCTCAGGATTTGCTTTAGAGGAACTCAGCCTAGACAAGCATATGTAAACACGTAATCAGTAATCCCCAGAGTCAAGGCCTTTGAACTTTTCTCTGTCTGCTCCTCTACAAATGGGATGCTAAGGGGAAAAAAAAAAAGAAAAAAAAAGTGACATTTGACAGAGAAATAGCAAGTGAGTCCTGCTAAGTGACCACTGATCCTCAGATGCTGGTCACTACTGTGATGGCACTTTTAAAACTACAGCTCTGTTCATTTAGTCACTGTATCTGCAGCTGGCAGAGTACATGGTAGCACCAGTTGCAGTTTTTTTTTTTTTTTCCCCCAAATGCATCTGGGTAATTTGGCATTTTTGTGTTCATATTCAGCACAACTAGGGCCAGTTACATCACAAAGTCCTTTGGAGAAAAGCATTTTAAAGCAGAACTAAGGCCATAGAAAATGTATTTGGCTGTTCCATTTCTTTCCTTCTGAGTATCATGTTTCATGTCCTTCCAGTTCATAATTCCTTCCCTAACTACATTGTTTACTGTTTGACTTTGGGGTATAAAAATACATTGATTAGAGAAATAAATTAGGGTCCACTTTATGAAAATAGACTTCTTGTACTTCAAGGAAATTCATGTAGTGCTGTTTGGAAAAGGTGATGAATGTAATTTTCAGTAGAATATCTGCGTAAATTATGATTGATTTGCAATTCATCACCTTCCTCTCCTGGCTCCCCCTCAGCGAAGAGCCCTCATTCGTGCATTATCAAGGAGGGAATATTTTTAGGGATGAGATTATTCCACAGAAGTGCTAATAATGATGGGGGAAATTTTCAGAAAATATATCCAAACTGGAAGTTTCTGCAGTTTCAGACATAGCACCTTGAAAATTTGCACTTTCAGTCTTTCAGGCATTGCTTTCCTTAAATGATGTCTGAAAATTACTGTTTCCCTGTGAGTTAGTGCACACGTGGTTTTGACCTGAGGCTTCAGGGTGTGGCAGGGGAGTGCACGGAAGTGTCGCCAGCGCCGTCTGTTCTACGGCCCCCCAGTCGGCATCACTGGTGGCTCAGTATGCTTCACCTCCATCACCTTTGTGTTTGTTCTTGGCATCTGTGTCTGCCCCGGGAGGGATCATCTTGTATTCTTGCCATTTGTGAAATAGATTTCACCGCCCCCTGCCCCCACCCAGGCCTCCTTATCTCCATGTGCTTGTGCTTACTTCATCTTCTGCCGGGAGTCCATTCTCTTCATCCTGCCAGCCAAAGCCTTCTTCGTGTTTCTGTTCAGTGCCTCTTCCTCCACGAAGCCTTCCCTCCCTGTACCCCTCCTTTCCAAGCCCAGGCAGAAGGCAGCCTACTAGGATGGAATAAATAAAAAATGATCTTTGTGGTCCTGTGGACTCGGGGTCATATCATGACTCTGCCATTTACTAGCTGGGGGAATTTGGTCTGTTATTGAAACTCCATGTCTTACAGTTTCTGTATCTAATTCCCACCCCCTGAGAACATTGTGAGGAATAAATGTGACAGCAGATATAAAAGGCCTGGTTCAGAGAGGGATCTCAAGAAATTGGAATGTTCCCTTTTATTCCATCCTCTGAAGTCCTCTCACACTGTCTCTGACACTCTCTGGCAGCTTGGTCTTATTCTTTTTTACCTTGTTCTAGGGCATTTATGTCTATGTTTTATCTCCCTCTTCACATGAAACCCAAGTGTATCTGTACACTCTGGGCTGCCCTGTGTGCCCTCAACACCTGCCCTCCAATCAGCCTCCTCCTAGTCATCAAACCAAACTAACAAACAAGGTCACAAATATAGATCAGTCCAAATGGTATTGATGAATCATGTGGTTGTTATTGGTGGTATCTTGGAATAATGGAAGGATTATATTACACACCCCAATTCATTCAACTTTTCTGTAACAGTCTTCTTTTCCTAGAAGTTCCATTCCCTATGGCAGTGTTTTGCGTGTCTCTTTCTGTCAATATCTGTCAATTTTTTTCTTACACACACACCCTACCACTCTCCTCTCCCTTCCTTATATTGAATCTTCCTTTCCTTTTCTTAAGTCATCTGGCTCACCTTTGCAGGTTCTCATTAGCATGCTGCTTATCAGTTATTCCTAACAAAGGGTCTTCTTTAGGACCTGTACTTCTTAGAAAGCACAGAAGGGATTCTAACCATATATAATTCCCCTCTGAACCATATGCTGTCTTCTTCTTTTCAGAACTCAACACTTCTACTAGTTCTTTTTATTTTGAAACTGTTTCAAACCTGTAGAAGAATTGCAAGAACTATCACATCCCTTTCACCCAGATGATTCAACTTTTGACATGTTAATTCATTTATTTTCTTTCTCTTTTTCACATAGATAATAGATTTTTTTTTCTGACATTATGCCCCATTACCCCTAATTATCAGTGTTTACCTTCTCCAAACAAGGACTGTCTTCTCATTTCTACTATAAAAACCCTCCTGGTTGGGAAATCAACACTGATACAGCCCTACAATCCAATCCACAGACCCCATTCAGATTTTGCCAACTGTCCCAACAAGGACTCCTTTTCTTTGCTGGTCCAAGATCTTATCCAAGAACATGTGTTGCATTGAGTTATTGTTGTTCATCAGCTTCCTTCGATCTGGAACCATTTCTCAGTCTTTCACTGTCTCACATTTCCCTGTAGGATGACCCTCTATCTGGATCTTTCAAAATTTCTTCGTGATCAGACTCAAGTCATGTATTCTTACATGCATTCCTGGCAGGAATTCTGCAGAAATGGTGCTGAGCTTTTCTCACTGTATGGCATCGGAAGACACACTACACTGACCCATCCTCTCACTTGATCACCTAGTTTAGTTGGTGTCTGTCAGGTTTCCTCATTATTCTTTGAGCATTTCTCTACTTTCTGGTACAAAATGAGAAGTTCCTGGATCATCTTATACTTTCCCTGTCCAGCCTTGGAATCAGTCATTTCTCCAAAAAGTCCTGGTTCCTTTTATTGGAAGATGGTTTTAGAGACTAATATCTGGGCGCTTAGTGTGCTCATTGCTCCTGGGATGTCCTTTCTCTCAACACACAAAGCTAGAAGATATATGCATGTATTTCTACCCATTCATTTATTATTATTTACCTATGTGAATGAATAAGCATGTGTACATGTACTTCCTGTCATGAGTTCATATCAAATCAAATCTTCTTCCCCCTTTCCTTGTTTACAAATACCTTCTCAGAAGTGAGAAACCTGGCTCTCATTCTCCTTAACATATGTACTCATTTGTTCAGTATAAGGACTCTCCTAAATGCTCTGTCATCCTTCCCCCCACTCTCATCCTCTCTATACTACTTCCTCAGACACTGCACACACCACTGCCCTACCTCTTCAGCTACAGCACATGCTGCCACTACCACTCACATCCACGAGACGCTCCTCCCTCTTCCCACCCACCTCCTAAGATGCTATCATCTCTCTCCAGGAGAGCAAGGGAAGGCATGGTGGGAAATAAAGGGAAGGGAAGATCACCATTTATGCCTTTTCACTGATGGATGGATTTGGGGAACTCCCAAATGCTTTTCACAACACATATGCATTTGTGTTGAATGAACAAATCTTTCTTCTCCATGCACTTCCTTCCCTTTACTCTCTCAGCATTACCTGCCTCTCTCCAAGGCTGTGTCTCACCATAGTTGAAGACAGAACTCATTTGATAATATTCACTGAGCCAACTAAGCATAAAGCTCTTAGCCTAGAGAAAACTAGGAGAGCTGCATGGTATGGGTGGTTGTGTCAGGGGACCAGCAGGTGGTACCCAGAGGTTCAGCTCAAGATCTTTCTGTCTCCAGGCTTGTTAATATCCTCTTTCACTGTCTTGTTTTCTCTATCAAAGCTCTTTGAAAATATGTTAACATTCACAGTTTCCAGTATCACTTTGGACATTAAATGGTGAGAAACATATTCTTGTTGTTTTCCTTTCCAAGGTACCAGTACTACAAAGGCAAGCATAGAGCCTCTTAAGATACAAAAAAAAAAAGCATCTTGCACAGCATAGTAATAAATGGTGTCACTGTGTAATCTTTAACAGGGGTGGTGTTTTCCACACTCACAGAGCAAATTGATTCTTGAATCTTTGTTAGTTCTCTGTGTCTAATCAATAGGCAAGCTTCTCTGGGGGAAGAATAGAGTAGAACACTGTATCTCCTCTACTAATTTTTCAAGCCAGTTGAGTCCCCAGGCCTCATAAGTTTCCTGCTACTCATCTTTTCCTTCAATTGAGAACTGTCATTCATTTTCCTAGATTGCTTGTTTGTATAAATAATCTTTTCCTATGAAAATATGAAATGGATTATTGGCAACATTCTTGGTAACCTTAATGGAATAAAGCCATAAGCCATACCTAAGGGAAATTATCATAAATCTTATATCTCAGGAACCTGGCAAAGAGTTCCAGGTGGATGGGAAAGTGGCCAGAATGTTGGGGAAAAAAAAAAATCTTCTGACCTAGAATTTGTGGCGGAAGCCGAGGGAGCTACCATGACATGTCTGATCTCATTAATGTTCAAGGTTCCCCATGCAGGGATGGATAAATGACAGTGCATCACTCACTCCTGCCCTCTGAAGCCTTTCCATTAGAAATGCTGCAATTTAATCTCACATGTCACAAGTCAAGCCCCAACTTGAAAACTACCTTTCCCAAAAAGGTGAATACATCCCATGCTCATGGAAGGAACTACAATGCCTCTCAGAGGAAGTGCTGGGTCCTCAGTAGCAGCTATTGCCTCCAATTGGAAGTGTCCCCTGTGCACCAGTGTTCTCACCGCACATGGTTGTTAAATTAGCCTGGCTTTTTGCAATTTGTGTGACTCTGGGAAAGTTGTTGAAATTCTTCTTGACTCTGTTACTTCATTCCATAACTGGGGATAATACTCTCTATCTCTCTGGGAGATAGAGCATTAAAGGAGTTTTTTTAAAAAAATGCTCAGCTAAGTAACTGAGCATTTGATAAATAGTAGCTATGACTCATCATTATTGTTTATTGTTACTTCTGGACACTGAGCTAAAGGCTTTGTATGATTTACTGCATTAATCCTCAAAGAATTAGATAGATATTATGAAAACACCATTTTTCAGAGAAAGAGACTAAGTATTGGAGAGCTTAGATGACATACCTACATCATACAGCTAGGAAAATGGTACATTCCAAAGTTAATGTGATCTTTCTATAGTGCTAAGCTGCTATTTGTGCATTGGAAATAAAGTTTCTTATGGATTACAACTGAGTACCCTACTAAGAAGAATGATGTGCTTCTGTGTTTATGAGTGAAATGAGAATGGAATTTTCTTCTCTTGTAATGGTTTTGTCTGGTCTTGGTAACAGGGTTATACTGCCCTTATAGAATCAGTGGGGAATAAGTTCTTTGTTTCGATCATCTGGAAAAGTTTGCATAAAATTGGAATGATCTCTTCCTTGTAAGTTTGGAAAAACTTGCCTCTGCAACTATCTGGCAGGGTGTTTTCTTTGTCAAAATATTTTTAATCACTACTTCCATTTCTTTGATAGTTAGAAGACAGCATAAGCTTTTGGTTATTTTTTGTGCCCATTCTAGAAAGTTATATACTAGGTATTTGTCCATTCATCCATTTTTTAAATTGTGACTTATAGTTGTTGATATTAGTTCTTTTTTTAAAAATAAATTTATTTATTTTTGGCTGCATTGGGTCTTCATTGCTGCACACAGGCTTTTCTGTAGCTGCGGCAAGCGAGGGCTTCTCTTGTTGCAGAGCACGGGCTCTAAGCGTGCAGGCTTCAGTAGTTGTGAATCTTCCTGGACCAGGGCTCTAACCTGTGTCCCCTGTGTTGCCAGGTGGATTCTTAACCACTGTGCCACCAGGGAAGTCCTGATGTTAGTTCTTTGTTATCTTATTTTAGCTGTGTTTGTATCCACCTTTTCATTCAAAACACTGTGTTTTTTTCTTTACCTTCTTTTTATCAGTCTTGCCAAAGTTTTAAATTTTATCAAAGAACCAACTTTTGACTTTTGGGATCTCCTCTATCAATTTATTTGTTTTCTATTTCATTAATTCTGCTCTATTGTATTTATTATGTGTTTTCTTTTGTTATATATGGATTTATTTTGTTCATTTATGTATTTAAGATTGACATTGAGCTTGTTAATTTTGAGGCTATTTTCTAATATAAGTTCAGATTTTGATATGCAGTGTTTCATTATTCAGTTGTAGGTATCTTTTATTTATTTATTTATTTTTAACATATTTTATTTATTTATTTTTATTTTTGGCTGTGTTGGGTCTTAGTTGCTGCACATGGGCTTTCTCTATTTGCGGCGAGCAGGGGCTACTCTTCGTTGTGGTGTGTGGGCTTCTTATTGCGGTGGCTTCTCTTGTCGCGGAGCACGGGCTCTAGGCATGTGGGCTCAGTAGTTGTGGCTCGCGGGCTCTAGAGCGCAGGCTCAGTAGTTGTGGCGCAAGGGCTTAGTTGCTCCGTGGCATGTGGGATCTTCCCTGACCAGGGCTCGAACCCGTGTCCCCTGCTTTGGCAGGTGAATTCTTAGCCACTGTGCCACCAGGGAAGCCCTGCAGGTGTCTTTTAATTTCTTACTAATTAAATTTTAATTGGGGGGGAAAATAGGCCCACAAAGAAGACATAAAATTGTGTAAGGATATTATCCTTTTTTATAAAAGTTAAAAGCAGCTTATATTATAAAGCATTTTAGGAACAATTATAGATATGTGTTCTGGAATAAATGTTTGTATCGTCCTAAATTCATATGTTGAAGCCCTAATCCCCAATGTGATGGTATTTGGAGGTGAGGCCTTTGGGGGCAATTAAGTTTAGTTGAGGTCATGAGGGTAGTGCCCTCATGATGGGATTAGTGCCCTTATAAGAAGAGGAAGAGAGAGAGAGGGAGAGAGATTTCGCTCTCTCCATAAATACGAACTGAGGAAAGGTCATGTGAACATAAAACAAGAAGGCAGCAGTCTGAAAGCCAGGAAGAGGGTTCTCACCAGAACTCAACTATACTGGAACCCTGATCTTGGACTTCCAGCCTCCAGAACTGTGAGAAAATAAGTGTCTGTTGTTTAAGCCACCCAGTATATGGTATTTTTTATAACAGCCTGAGCAGACTAAGACAGTGCAGCAAAACCATATAAAAATAAGACACAGGAAAAAAAAAAAATAAGACACAGGAAGTATGAACCTGGGACTAGATGATGATTACTTTGAGTGGGGGTCACAGGAGAGGAAATGAGAGAGGTCTGGACGCATAGAAAGAGGTTGTTGTCAAGGGCATAGTTTTTTTGTTTTGTTTATTTTTTTAATAAGTGACATTCATGAGTGCTTATTGCATTCTTTGAAGTAACTTACTAAATAAAATCAGGAGAATTTTCAAAACTAACATTGGACAGATGCTTACTATGTGCCAGGCCCCATTTTAACACTCACTGAGCCCTCACAAGGGCTCTGGCAGGTGAAGATATTCTCTACCCTTGCAGTCGTTGTTATGGATCCAAGTACTGAGCTCAGTCAGTACTGGATCAAGTGGCTTGAGAGGCCACGACTGAGATCACTGGATATAAGTTATGGAAGAGCAAATTTAAGTCTTTTGAGTAACCAAGTTGTATGAGGTACAGAGCTCCCTGTCAGTGGAAGGATTCCAGCAGAGACCATTTGCCCCTTCCAGGGAAGTGCCATTGGATAAGAGACCTAGCCACGCGAGCTTCTTAGTTTTCTTCGTATTAATACCAAAGGCTTCTGAGCAATCTGGCTGCTCCCTTGATCACTTGATATAAATGTGATTTAGGGAGGGGGCCTGGTGTGGCAATAATACAGGCTCTAGAGTTTCCTGGGCCTGGGTGCACATCCTCACCCTACAACTTACTAGCTTTGTGCCCTGTGATACACAGTCCTCTGTCCCCAGGCGTTAGTTTAATCTGTCAAAATCACAAGATTGTTGTGAGGATTATGGATTATGCCCTGCACTGTGGCACGGAAGCGAAGGAAACTAGACTGGCTAAATTTATGATGCCAGAGCCTGGATTCCCTAAGACAATGAGCTGATACTTCCATGAGGCAGAGTGATGATCTAATTGATAAGTGGGATGACAAGTGGAAATTCACAAGGCACACTTGACCGCTTTGCCTTCCCTTCCCTGTTCTTTAGCTCATGCGATATGAGCACAGTGGAGGAGTTTTCTCTACCGAGCTTCAATTATTTATCAGACGTATTTGTGTTCAGTGGCACGTGTAGCAGATATAAATCCATGGGCTCTTCCCCCTGGAATGCTTCTGGGCAAGTTATACAGCAGGGACCCCTTAAAGCGTCAACGTTGAAGAGCAGAGATTGATTTCCTTCTCAGACTATTCTTTCACACAACTAGGCTTCTCAGGATTTCCTTGCAGGGCAGGGATGATGACTTTTGATACAAGTCTATGCAAAGCTAATTAATTTACTTCAGAATTTTCATTTACTCAAACTACTCAGTGGTTCCAGTGATTTGTTGTTGTTGGTTTGGGGGGAAGTTTTTAGGAGTCTGTTCTTTGTCTTTCCTTTATACAGGGACTAATTAGCTCCTGATGACTTTATCTGTTGATGAGACGTGAATTGCAGCAGGACTGTGGAAATGCAGGGAAGAAACGCTGGCATTCCCTGCCTCCCATGCTTTTCTACTCCTGAAGCTCCATGATGGTTAGGAACTCTATGGTCTAAATAAGTATAATTTTATTTTGATACTTATGGAAGTTAAGTAGCTGATTTTAACTGTCTCTGGAAAGTTCCAACATAGCATAAGAGGAAAGGAGTCTCTTTGTCTATCTCTAACACACACTCACATAACAGAACATGATGAAAATAAAAATATGTCCATGGAAATTATTCTCAATCTGGAAACTATAAATCCCTTGGTCCCCAATTTAAAACATTGTCCCTTCATGATGATAGTGAAGGTTTTGTCAATTTAGATTAATCTTTTTTTTTCCTTTTCTTTTTCATTTATTTATTTTTGGCTGCATTGGGTCTTCGTTGCTGCGCGCGGGCTTCCTCTAGTTGCGGCGAGCGGGGGCTACTCTTCGTTGCGGTGCGCAGGCTTCTCATTGCGGTGGCTTCTCTTGTTGCGGAGCACGGGCTCTAGGCATATGGGCTTCAGTAGTGTGGCTCGCAGGCTATAGAGTGCAGGCTCAGTAGTTGTGGCACATGGGCTTAGTTGCTCCACGGCATGTGGGATCCTCCCGAACCAGGGCTCGAACCCGTGTCCCCTGCGTTGGCAGGCGGATTCCCAACCACTGCGCCACCAGGGAAGTCCGTCAATTTAGATTAATCTTTGAGTTTGCTATTTTTTAAGTTTTTAGAGGGTATTTGACACACCAAAGGTCACACTTTGTTATATGATGGTATATTTTAAGTATATCCTACTGCAGTGATAAAACCGACAGGCTATGAAATTCTCTAAACTTGGATTCGAGTCTTTCCTCTGAAGCATATAGTGACTAATTTGAGATATGCACATTCTTTGAGTGTCAAATTCCTCAGCTGTAGGATAAGGATCTTAATATCCTGTGGAAGTACTTCAAAAATGAGTATTCATGTGAAGGGTGTAGCCTATTTCTTGGTACTAAAAGGTGTGCTATGAACGGTAGCCACTGTGTTGGTGGTGTTACTAGTTGGTAGTTCATTCCCTTTCTCTACTCTCTACTCCAGGAAAAAAAGTATCATTCAAGAGTTTAAAAAAAGAAAAAGCTTACATAGAAGGCCTCCTCCTAGTTTACTTAAGGAGATGAAAGGTGGCTGGTTGGAGGGCTATATGCGAGAGACCAGGACTCTGCAGCACATTAAGTCATTCATATGGGATTTGCAGCAGCTACTCAGTATACTAGTTTTTTTTTTTTAATTAAAATATTTAGAAAGAACTAATATGCCCCTACTGGGTGACTCTTATCTCTGTCTAAGCTAAGACTCATGCGGTGTGTATTGAAACAAGATTAAGGTGTAAATTAGAATCAGTTCTACAGGTATGTGTGACTACTCTTTGTCTCTTAATTGGAAAATTCCTACTGATTTGTTTAAAAAAGAACTCCACAGTAATGTCTGATCTTCATGTTGTCAGAAGCTTATAGGAGCAGTTTAAAACTTGCAGTTTAAAAATACTACTTCCATGAAGAAACTAGCATGACAAGCAATGTAGAATCATTAGAGGTCAAGGTGAATTCTGGTGAGAATGACTTTTGATGGTGGCACTTTGTACTGTTTTGGGCAAGACACTGTTATCTTTTGAGAACACAGATGCATTTAATATGCTTGATTTTGAGGTGAAAGGAACTTCTCTACAGTGTAGAGGTGACTGAGAATAATGCTAAATATTGCAGAGGCTGGGTAGGTATCAGGTGATATCGAATGGTCTTGGAGTTAGCCAGACCTGGGTGTGAACCTCAGGTCTACCACTCATTAGGTGTTTAACTTCAGACGAGTTACTTAGCCTCTCACACTTAGCTTTCTTATCTGTAAAATGAGGCTAAAAATGGGCCCCTTGCATGGAGGTTGTAAGGATTAAGTACAATAACCTATGTAAAATGCTTAGTATAGGGACTGACCTAAGAAATGCTCTATAAATTGTTACGTCTTATCTTCATGATTCATATTAAATCCTACATTGTAACTGACATTTAACTAATAGCTAATGAGCTATGACAGTTTTAGTTTAATAATTAGTAAGCTATACTAGTTTTTGAGCTATGAGATTACCACTACTTCCACCACCCCCATCAACTGTAGATTTCACGTGTCGGAAGACGCATCAGCTGATGGACTTAGCCAGGTTGACTTTTTCCCAG
Organism: Balaenoptera borealis; assembly: GCF_965194805.1. Taxonomy (NCBI): domain Eukaryota; kingdom Metazoa; phylum Chordata; class Mammalia; order Artiodactyla; family Balaenopteridae; genus Balaenoptera; species Balaenoptera borealis. Next base: position 33,779,377 of record NC_138869.1, read on the forward strand.
GACCCGAGAAGAGCCATCTGGTCCTGGATCAGAGCATCATAACTTCATCTTCATGCAGGATGGAGAAGACCCTGCACCCTTAGCTGGTCTTTGGTGGACGGAATGAGACTGGAAGACTATTAGAAGTAGAGAACACCTTCAGCAGTAATCTAGTCATTCTCAAGAAGAAGAGATTTGGTTGGGTCAGAATGGATTACAACATAAAATCGGGCCCTTGGGATGCCATGAAGGCCACCTCCACCTCCTCTTGCACCGGCGTCCTTTCCGTTGTCTCACCACCACACATACGAACGCAGAAAGGCTCTTGCTTGTGGCAGATCACACCTCCAAGGTGCCTTTTCTCAGACTTGTGTGACTTCTCAGCCAGCGCCCCACGTGTCTGGGTGTTAAGTGATGAGTGTGGGAGCTGAGCAGAGAGGTGACATGGTTTTAATTGATATTTTTTAAAAAGTTCCTTGGTGGTGGCCATCTTTTCTGTTCCTCACCTCTCTGGTTAGAGAGCCTGAGCTTGCATCAGCTCATTAAGTTTAATAGTTTGGCCTTTAGCTCCTCCGCCGCATGTGATATACCAGGCTTCACTTCTGCTGTGTAATTTAAGAGGAGAAGCATACCACTATTTTTTATTGGAGGGCTTAGGTCTTTCAGGGTTACTCTGAGTCTGAGTTTCATTTTAATGAGATGGTGCCAGAAAAAGAACGTAGGGTGCTATTCCTTCAAAGAGAGGTACCCAAAGCCATTGGCCCAACATAGTACTTGTGAAGCTGCAAATTAATGGATTACGGTAGACATTGATAAAGAGGTAGAGTTGCCGGATCAAATTTTGCTAGGGAATATTGCAAATTAAAACATTTTTCTACTGATAATGAAAAGTGACAACTTCCTCCTGCTTCAATGCTAAGTCCAGCATCTTTACTCTTGCAATTTACATGGAAATAATGAACGTTTTGTGTTAAGACCTTCCCCATCCGGGGAACAGAGCTTCACCTCTCTAATTTTTATTGAATTAGCTGCCAGCATGCAGGAAATTTCATGTTAGCCTTTGGTCCTAGCAGATCATTTCAGAAGACATTGAAAAACATATACCTAATTAAAATTGTATGAAACAAAACCCAGCATGACTTATCTTTAAGGTTGTGCATATATACAGTTGTGTATGTATATTTATTTTAAGGAACTAAAATCAAAGGTAGCTTCTGTGTACTTAGTATATATTCTTTTAATATTGTTGAACTCCATCCAAAATTGAATGAGGCTTTTCCTTCACTGCAGAATTAATACATATCTCAGTCTTTGAGCTACTCATATAGATATATATGATCAATTCAGAATAATTCATTTTTATTTCTGATGACAATGCTAATCTTTCTTTTAGAGAACCAAACAGTTTTAGTTATTTTGTTCTTATTAGAAAGCAACTAGCTCCTTCCTAGTAAACAAGCACCTCTTGTTCATCCCTTCCCCACAGTCCCTCGGGTATATCTGTTGCAAAGCTTGAGGAACAAATTCCCAGCAGCTGGCTATATTCCATGTCTGCATATATTTGTTAGTTGGAGGCCTAGGATAGTTTGCAGGTACCATTCAGATTCACCTTGATATTTTTGTCTCAATTCGATTGTAACTTAGACACAGCCCATCTGGCATACACCATCATTTCCTCTTTTTTACATGCATTTTACAATGGGAGAATCTTATTTTTTAACAAACAACTATACATGTTAGCTTAAATGTCCTTCAAAGGGATGTGAATCTGACCTCCATATATGAGATCACTGTCGTACATAGAATTTGTGTGATAACAGAATTTATTCCATTGAAGATCAGGTGATATTTGAGCAAAAAAGGAATATAACGGCAGCAAAGCATGACAGATGCAGCTATATGCTCAGGGTGAAGGATGAGACACATGAAGGACTGTGATATGGTATCTTTGTCCTTCAGTATTTTATTGTTCCTGGGAAAGTAAGGAATTATCTTTGAAATACTACTTTTCTGGTAGAGCTTTTCAGCAGTATTTATGTGGCACCACATTTGCAGAGGCCTCTTAGCCAATCTGAATGGCAGCAGGTTGCAGGTTGCATCTTTATTGCACAATAACAAAGCTGGGCTCTTTAGCATAGACTGATCTTTCCATTGCATTACCTGCTTCCCCTAATATACCTTTAACCATGAATACTTTGGGGACTTCAGAGAGAAAATTATTGAGCGTTAACACCAATGAGTCATTTATTATTTTTCTATTTTAAAAAATAATTTCCCTAAGTTCCAACATTATTTTAGAAGACACAAATATTACTGAAAGTACTCAAAGATCCAGAAATCTGTTGAAGGGCCGTGTTCCTTCTACCTTCTTGGTATTTCCTCTCTGTAAAAACAGAAATATTAAAACAGAATTGATAATCCTTCCCAACTCTGTAGATGCGTCTGACTCTATAAAACCTGTGGATTTCCATGCAAACCTGGTCTTCCTCATGACCAACATTGACTGCTTCATATTTATTAAAAAGATACAGTTTTAAAGGCTTCCTGGGGCTTTAGGAGTGGGTGTGCATGTGTGCGTGGTAGGTTGGGTTCTGGGGAAGCAGTGCTGAGATGGAGTCTGGGGTGTAAGATGTTTATTAGGCATCAATATCTGTGAAAGAAGGAGCAGAAGAAGAACCAGGCAGAGCAGTTAGACTGTAAGACAGGCCTTGTAAAGCATCACCCAGTCCAGCTGGGAGCTCTGGAGTATTTTGTCCATCAGGCTTGTCCTGTGACAAGCTGAAATGGCAGTGCCTTTCCAAGCTCGTCTTGCTTAGTTAGGAGATGCTGGCTGCCCAGGAAAGGGGTGGCCTCTAGGGAAGCAGCTGTGTGTTGCTGAGGCCCATTTGAAGGAGCCAATGGCTGGACACTGTTTGCTGACCACCTGCCTCCCAGTCAGGCAGGAGGTCCTTCCTTGAGGGGAACTGGCGTGGTGCATACTGTTTCTACCTTATTATGTGTGTGTCCTCTTGTCCTCCCCTACACCCCACACAGACCTAGTTTAGCATAGAACTATTGTCTTCCTGAATGACAGTTAACCTGGACAAGATCATCTGACTTTCTTTTTATTTACACCACATTCAGAAAACAAGAGGGCTACGGATTCTGCCAAGAATGTAACAAGCCAGTCTGATCTTCAGAGGAAAAACTAAAATCCAGAGGTGAATAAAATGAGACCAATGAGACTCTCTGAAACAAGAAGATGTGAAATGAGGGCACCATTGGTTCCTGGTTATTTTGATAGAATCAGAATGTGAAGCGGCTTCCCAATGACATTGATTGAGTTGTTATTCTGTGAGCTAAATGATTTGTGCCCTACTATCTCATTTAAACCTCCTAACAACCCTAGGAGGTCAGGGCTATTTTTAGCATCCCCAGTTTACAGATGAGAAAACTGAGGTTGTATGAAATTCCTCAAGGTCTCAGAGCTACCAAGTAATACAGGGGTATAAACTCAAGTAGGCTAGACCCACAGCAGTTTTAACCATTCCCTGAGAGCTTGGCTGTTTTTATGCACAGGTGCACTGGGGACGGTCCATTTGACTGGTGTAACTATGCAAAAGGTAGCAGAAAAAACATCTGTGCATCTTTGGGCTTTAGGGTCAAGCAGTATCAGATGTGACCCCTGTCCTTTGGGAACCCATGAGGCAAGACTTCTACACCCCAAATTATAAACGTACAGCCATGTACTTCCTACATTCATGCTGAAGGAATAGTGATAAATTTCAGAGGGAGGAGAAATCTCATGCAGCTGAGAGGATTGGTGTCAACCAGCCCTTTGCAATCGGTTAAAAATAACTTTTTAACTCACTCAGGAGTTTCAGGCTACCCAGGAAAGGTATGACCTCTTACGGCAGTTAGTTACCAACATTTAAAACTTAGAACAGTTAACACTGAAATCTTGATTTCTGGCAACACGGGGTACATATTCCTGGGAGATGGCAATCTGTTGGAGGTGGGGCATTTGCCAGTCTTGAAGGGCTCCTTTAGGCATCTAAGTTGGTAACCTCAGCAGGGACACAAATGTAAGACTTTATCATTATCTTATCCAGGCATACCTCATTTTACTGCACTTCACAGATATTGCACTTTTACACATTGAAGGTTTGTGGCAACCTTGCATCGGGCAAATCTGTCAGTGCTATTTTTTCAAGAGCATTTGCTCACTTAGTATTTCTGTGTCACATTTTGGTAATTCTCATAACACTTCAAATTTTTTCATTTTTATTACATTTGTTATGGTGATCTGTGATCAGTCATCCTTGATGTTACAATTGTAATTGTTTTGGGGTGCTATGAACGGTGCCCATATAACAAAGAGAACTTAATCCGTAAGTGTTGTGTGTGTTCCGACTACTCCGCTGACCAGCTGTTCCCCCATCTCTCTCCCTCTCCTCGGGCCTCCCTATTTCCTGAGACACAGCGATATTGAAATTAGGCCAATTAATAACCCTACAATGACCTCCAAGTGTTCAAGTGAACAGAAGAGTCATACATCTCTCACTCTAAAGCAAAAGCCAGAAATGATTAAGCTTAGTGAGGAAGGCGTGTCGAAAGCTGAGAGAGGCCAAAAGCTAGGCCTCTGGTGCCAGATAGTTAGCCAAGTTGTGAATTTAAAGGACAAGTTCTTGAGAAAATTTAAAACGCTACTCCAGTGAACACATGAATGATAAGAAAGTGAAACAGCCTTATCGCTGATGTGGAGAAAGTGTTAGTGGTCCGGAGAGAAGATCAAACAAGCCACAACATTCCCTAAAGCCAAAGCCTAATCCAGAGCCAGGCCGTAACTCTCTTCTGTTCTATGAAGGCTGAGAGAGGTGAGGAAGCTACAGAAGAAAAGTTTGAAGCTAGCAGAGGTTGATTCATGAGGTTTAAGGAAAGAAGCCATCTCCATAACGTAAAAGTGCAAGTCGTGAAGCAGCAAGAGGTGATGTAGAAGCTGCAGCAAGTTATCCAGAAGATCTAGCTAAGATAATTCATGCAGGTGGCTACACTAAACAACAGCTTTTCAATGTAGATGAAACAGCCTAATATTGGAAGAAGATGCCGCCTAGGACCTTCATAGCTAGAGAGGCAAAGTCAGTGCCTGGCTTCAAAGATTCAAAGGACAGGCTGACTCTCTTGTTAGGGGCTAATGCCACTGGTGACTTTAAGTTGAAGCCAATGCTCATTTACCATTCTGAAAATCCTAGGGCCCTTAAGAATCATGCTAAAGCTACTCTGCCCATGCTCTATAAATGGAATAACAAATCCTGGATGACAGCACATCTGTTTACAGTGTTTACAACATGGTTTGCTGAATATTTTTAGCCCACTCTTAGACCTACTACTCAGAAAAAAAGATTCCTTTCTAAATATTACTGCTCATTGACAAAGCACCTGGTCACTCCACAGCTCTGGTGGAGATGTGCAATGAGACCCATGTTGTCTTCATGCCTGCTAACACAGCAGCCATTCTGTAGCCCATGGATCAAGGAGCAATATCAACTCTCAAGTCTTATTATTTAAGAAATACATTTTATAAGGCTATAGCTGCCATACATAGTGATTCCTCTGATGGATCTGGGCAGTCAGTTAAAAACCTCCTGGAAAGGATTCACCATTCTAGATGCCATTAAGAACATTCATGATTCATGGGAAGAGATCAAAATGTCAATATTAACAGGAATTTGGCAGAAGTTGATCCCAGACTTCACAGTTGACTTTAAGGGGTTCGGAACTTCAGTGGACGAAGTAACTACAGATGTGGTAGAAATAGCAAGAGAACTAGAATTAGAAGTAGAGCGTAAAGATGTGACTGATTGCTGCAATCTCATGATAAAACTGTAACAGTTGAGGAGTTGTTTCTTATGGATGAGCAAAGAAAGTAATTTCTTGAGATGGAATCTTCTCCTGGTGAAGATTCTGTGACGACTGTTGAAATGACAACAGAGGATTTAGAATATTACATCAAGTTACCTGATAAAGCAGAGGCAGGTTTGAGAGGGTTGGCTCCAATTTTGAAAGAAGTTCTAAGGCGGGTACAGTGCTTTCACACAGCATGGCCTGCTGCAGAGAAGAAGTCAATCAATGTGGCAAATTTCATTGTCTTGTTTTAAGAAACTGCCACGGCCATCCCAGCCTTCAGCAACCATCACCCTGATCAGTCAGGAGCCATCGACATCGAAGCACGACCCTCCACCAGCAAAAAGATTATGCCTCGCTGAAGGCTCATATGATGATGAGCTTTTTTTTTTAGCAATAAAGTATTTTTTAAATTTAGGTATATACATTGCTTCTCTAGACATAATGCTATTGCACGCTTAGTAGACTTCAGTACAGTGTTAACACAACTTTTACATGCACTGGGAAACCGAGAAATTTGTGTGACTGGCTTTATTGCAATATTTACTTGATTGAGGTGGTCTGGAACTGAGCCCACTCTATCTCTGAGGTATGCCTGTAATGACAAGATTGCATTTTGACTCTCTGAATGGAAAGGAGCAGATCTGTAAGACTGAGGGTGTGCCTTTTCTTTAGGATAGAAGTTGAAGTAGGAGGTCAGGATTTCACCTTGCCCATCCTTTTAAGTACCTGGAGCCAAAAGAGCACATAGCCCATGGAGTGACAGCTCTGTCCTCTTCTGACCCTTCCTGTGGCCTTTCTTTAGTCCCCACTCATCATAGCTTGGCTACTGAGAAGGGCTTTAACTAAAAGTAAGAGGTGAGATTCAAAAGGGCGTTAACTAAAAGTGAGAGGTGAGGTTCAGTGGTGAAACAGAAGGCTGAAAAGTCAGTCAGAGAAATCATCTCTAAGACTGAAGTATAATGCCAACTTCTCCCCTGAGGGGCCCTGTCGCTTCAAGCCTTTAATACCAGGCCTGACAAATATTTAGAAAATGTTCAGGCTGGAACCGTTTTGCACAAGGAGAGGACAGGATGTCCTGAGAGATTTTTTTCTTCTTCATCTCTAATATCTGTGATTCTCCGAATCCTGCTCAGGAAACACTGATCTCAGTGGCTATTCTCTGGCTGGTGTTTGGTGCTAGGAGAGAGAGATAGTGGAGCAAAGGCTGAAGTAGATCCTGCCAGAAGGTGGGGAAGGGCAGATAAGGAAGCCTGGAGCTCCTGCTTAGGGAAATGGAAAGGGAGCCACTTGGTGGGCTTAAACTTATAAAAGGGGGATTTCTGGAGGAACAGGCAGGGAGCAAGGCACTGAGAGTATTTAAGTACTTACTGAGGTAACTAAATGTTTAGAGATAACTCAGGCCGTGCTCCTAAGGCACGTATAAAATATCTGGGGAGACCGGCCGTACAGTGGTGGATCAGAGCAATCTCTGTGGAAGGCAGTGAGTGAGTACGGGTGCGTGTGCTTCTAATGGTCCCTCACTATGTAGGATAGTGGTTTTCTTCTTTCTTTTTTTTGGAATTGCGTGCTTTTCTTTTTTCTTCTTCCTACTTAAAGGTTACCCTGACCCTAAATGCGTAAGGAAATTGATCAGGGGTGTGCGGCTCTGGTTGAAGCGTGGAGGCTGGGGCTGGAGGTCTGGCAACCTGGCCTCTCTTCTGTTCCCTGCGCCATCACCAGACCGAGGGCTCTTTGAAAAGCAGACAGGAAGCCTCTGGGAAAGAATTGGGGTGTGTGCAGAGTGTTTTTATTCAAACCTCATGATAACCCTGTGGAGAGAGCAGAATCAATCTCCATTTTACAAATCAGGAAACTGAGGTGCGGAAAGGTTACACAGCTCAACCAAACACCTCCTGCTGCCACAGGTTGAAGCTGGGAGATGAACCCGGGTCTCTAAGCCTAAACCCCTGCTTTCCCTGCCCTGCAGCACACACTAGGGTTCCACGCCAGAGGAGGGCAGCTTGACTGGGGAAGGCCTCCGAGAGAACACGGGAACTGAGCCGTGTCTTGGGATTTACTTGGGAATTTGAGTCTGAGTAGGACTAGTAAGGACCTTCCAAGTGGGAAGGGCCGCAGGAGCAAAGGCGGAGGTAAGGGGATGCGTGAGGTTTGAAAAGCACATTTGGGCTGGTTTGTGAGGGGTTTGCAATCCATGGTAAACTCGAGTTCTGCCAGCTAAGCAGTGGGGACGGAGCCACTGTAGAGTCTCGAGCAGGCTGGGGCCAAGAGGACAGCAGAGTTTGCGGCAGGTCTGTCTGGCCTTGGAGAGCTGTGGGTGGAGGGTGAGACTGAGGTCAAGGAGCCAGCGCTGGGGAAGGCTTGAAATGCCCAGCACAGAAGGAGGAGGATGGGTGCTGGTTAGGAAGGTGGGAGATGCCGAGTCTGAGTGATAACTGAAGAGGGTCCTGCAAAGGTGGGACTGGCCCCGGCTCCCAATTAGGACACTCTCTTACCTTCAAATGGTCGGTTTTTACTCGTTGTAGTGCTATTTCTGGTTCCAAACTCACGAAATGTTTATGACACAGTTTCCCAAATTATACCCCACGCAACACTCATGTTTGGAGAAGCACAAGCGAATTTGCTGAGAGAGAAGAGTTCTGTTTTTCAGATTTTCTTGGGAAACACTGCATTGTGCAGGCTCCTTCTGGCAATTCTCAGGGTTCATTATCACATTAAAAAGGGTCTGAGAGGTCTTGGAATGTAGGAGCATGATTAATTTAGTCACTTCAGTGTCTATTTTCATGATATCTTTGATAAGTGTCCCATGGAATACTACTTGCATAAGTAAACACACAAAAGTTAAGACAACTGGATTCCCATAGCAAAGCTTGGCAAAGGTCTCTGCTCCTGCCATGGCATTGGTTCACTTTCTATGAGATGTGGTATATGCTGTACAGGGGTCAAGGGGACAGATTTGGGGCCAGACAACCTGGGTTTGAATACTACCCCCATTAGCTACTCAGACTCGGCATTGCGCTCGGCCCCTCCGCCCCGGCTCTGCATTTCTCTTGATAGGCGGCTTCCTGCTGAGTCCGTGTGTAGCACACATGGCGGGTGTTCCTTCTCGCTGGTAGGAAGTGGCTGCACCTGTTAACAGCCTGGGCCCAATGACTCTCAAAAACTTGGACTTCCGTTGCCACGGTGAAGCAGCAGTCCTCTGGCCTGTTCAGCCCTTCATCATTTGATTTCTAATGACACTCCTAAAGAGGGCACACTCCGCATTCTCAGGCCAAGGGTCAACCTTAGGGCCAAGTTCATCTGGTATGTGCAGAGGTCGGCCACCCTGTAGAAAGAGGGGGCGAGGAAAGGAGGAGAGAACCTCGAGTGGGTTTGCTGGGTTCTACTGCCTCTGACATCCTTGCCAGTAGCTACCCACCTACCAGGTCTCCTACTGAGCTAGCCTGAGCCTGTTAACAAATGCATCAAACCAGCACTAAGCGTCTTTGAAGGGACATAGTATGGCTCACTTTCTTTCTTGTGCAGCCATCACAGAGGATACGAAGGCCCAGCCTAACAGTATGGAGCGGTGCAAAGGAGCCCAACCTGTGAAATTTGGAGAGAATCACAAACTATATGTTCATCTTCTAGCCTCTTGCAGCATCTAGCAAGAAACTTTCTTGTCTCCACTCAAGACTGAGTCTCCTTGACCGGTGGGTCTTATCCATTTTATAAACTCAGGGGAGGACTCTATGTAGAGTCTGCTGTCTTCGTTGACATTCATGGATATTCTTTTTTTTTTTTTTTTTAATAAATTTATTTATTTTTGGCTGCTTGGGTCTTAGTTGCTGCACGCGGGCTTTCTCTAGTTGCAGCGAGCGGGGGCCACTCTTCGTTGTGGTGTGCGGGCTTCTCAATGCAGTGGCTTCTCTTGTTGCGGAGCACGGGCTCTAGGCACGCGGGCTTCAGTAGTGACACACGGGCTCAGTAGTTATGGCTCACGGGCTCTAGAGCGCAGGCTCAGTAGTTGTGGCGCACGGGCTTAGTGGCTCCACAGCGTGTGGGATCTTCCCGGACCAGGGCTCGAACCCGTGTCCCCTGCATTGGCAGGCGGATTCTTAACCACTGCGCCACCAGGGAAACCCCAACGTCCATGGATATTCTTGACTTAAGACATTATAGGGAGTGAGAGAGAGTGGTAATAATCTGGGTGCCCGTCCAGACAGGATGTCCTGGGCCCCTTTGGGAACCATTTTCTCTTTGATAATTTGTGCCCCCTTGACTTGCTCATTCTCAAGCTATCAGGGCTGCCTCTTTCCTCTTACCTGTTCCTTTAGTAATACATCACTTGGCCAAAATTTTAATCATCCAATATCTTATTCCATCAAGATGGAACTAATCCAGTTATTGAGCTAATCGTCTTCAAGTACGTGGGTATTTCTTTCTAATGCATCTCAGATGGATGCTTCTCAATAGAGTATTATGCTAGAGAGGATAATTCTCATGATTTGCAGTCCCAGACTAGGTTACTGAGGAAGACATATTAAGAGTAATGTCTTTAATCCTCAGACTGCTCCAGACATTGCCTCTTGGTAGGTCTTTTATGTGTGAAACTTGGTCAGACTTACCCATGGAACTAGGTTTGCTCTTGACAGTCATGAGTGAGTTATGAGTTATTGTTGACATCCATAACAATGTCAACAATTCTAGCTTCAGCATAAACGCCTAGGTCTCCTATCTTTGTAAGTATATAAGAAATGATCCACACAAGGACTCTCCTTATTATGAAGGTGAGTGAAGATTAGGAGAGATTCATATCGAGTGCAAAATTTCATTGGATAGAATAGATAGGACGAGAGAGAACTCCAATGATGAAAAACAGGAATATTATCATTCTCACTTTCTTCTGCACCTAAACAAATTTTCAGATCTTGTTTTGACTTCCAAACCATTATCCAGATCCTAAAAGCTTAGTCCATTAAAAAGGGAAGTGCAAAATCTATCATAAAGACTATATTGGCCCAGGCTGATGTAACTCCAAGGGCCTCTGATCCACACAATCAATGTGGCAAGAGAAGATTGTAACTCTTAGGGAAAGATTGTCTCTGTGAAAACAGTAGACTGGGGTGTTTACAGAACAAGGTTTACATACCTTTATAAAATTAGGTTGATCAAATTCAGTCTAGCAAAACAACAACAGGAAAACCACCAACACTACAACGTATTGATTAATTTAAAACTATTTGGTAATTTGTTGAGAAGCTTGGCTGATTACTTGATTTCCAATCATTTATTTAATTAAATTTTAATTTTATATAACTACATAGAGATATAGATTTTTATATCTATAGATTTATGCATTAATAAGTCTTTCTAGGTGTGCATATCTCTGTCAATCAATGGTTTAACACATTCTCTGCCAGGCACAGTGAAAAGCACCTCTAGTGCATTGTCTCATTTAATCTTTATAAAACATCATGAATGGAACAAGGACATTGGAGTCAGAAATCGTCTAATGTAAATGGATTAATTAGGACTTGAACTTGGGTCATCTCTCAGCCAGTATGTGTGACCACTCTACGTGCTGCCTCCTTTTCCCTTCTGTCTCTTGGTGTGTTGTGTGGGCACCGAGCTCTTGCTGTTGAATATTTTGTGTATTAGCCTTAGCTACAGTAACAAACAACCTCCAAATAAACAAGTATTTATTTCTCGCTCACAAGTCTGTGGTTGGCAGTGGCTCTGCCTGCCTCTGCTCTTGTGTATGTCTCTTATTCCAAGACCCAGGCTGGAGAAGCCCCGATCTGGGCCATGCTGTTTTCACTGCAGAGGACAGAAGGGCAAAAGGATGAGTTAAGCCTTGGAATTGCATTTATAGCTTCTGCTTGGACATGGGTATTTCACATCTGCTTATATCGCATTGGCCAAAGACAGTCACGTGGCCAAGCCTGACAATGCGGTGGAAAGCCACAGATAAAGTAGGGGTGTATAATTCTCCTAGAGCAAGAACAGATAGTTGGGGAAAGAAATACCACCTACCACAGTGAGGTGGGGATTAAGTTATGGAAGATAAACCTCTCTCTGACTCAGTGGTTGAGAAATGACTGGGAAGATCAAAAAGTAACTTTTGCCTCTGTCTTGCCTCATGGCTCCTGAAATTGAGGAGAAACTGCTCAATATTCTAATGCTAATATTGGCATGAAGTGGTTCCCACAAATCAGCCATGTCTTCTGAAAGACTAGAATGAAATGAAGTATTCAGTGTGGTGAAGGACAGGCCTGGCCAACTAGACTTGGACATAGGAGCAGCCAAGGCCTTTCCCCAATAGGGCAGAGGACATCTGGGCTCTCTCTGTGAGCTTAGAATTTCTAAACTGAACAGGGGAGCAAGCTGATCACTGGGTGGGCACTGGGCAAGGGGATAACTGGTTAAAATACCAGGGCGGAGGGAAGAAGAGGTGAAGACAGCTACTAAGAGGCGGTAGGAGCAGGGGATGAAAGGCACCGTTTGCTCCACTCTCCATGGCTACAGGATAAACCCCATCAGCTTTTGGCCACAAACTGAATCTAGGACTGAAAGAAGAGCAATACCCTTTGAGCCCTCCCTGTGCCTCTGGCAGTTGTGTTTTGCACAGCCTCACCCCTTCCCACCATAAATGGTCTACTTCCAGGCAGAATTCCCATCTCCTATTACCCCGATTTTGAATAAGGAGGCAGGACACTCAGACACTGAAGCTCTCTAGCAGGTTCTTGCTGCTGGCAACTGGGGTATTTTAAGTAAGTTTTGGCTCACTCCTGTGTAAACAGTCCCGTGGCGCTGAGTCAGTGTCAGGACGGCTAACGGCTATGGCTGTGTTCCGGTACGTACAGGAGTGTGGGTAGTGACAAAGGGCAAGGGCTCCGGCATCAGACTGCCTGGCCTCTCTTCTGGCTTCATTACCTCTTGGATTTGAGCAAGCTTCATAACCGTTCTGAGTCTCAATGTCTTCATCTGTCAAAAGGAGATAATAATAGTCTAAATGGTTGCCCTGAGGATTCAATGAGATAATCCACATAAGGCACTTTATAATAGAGTGCTGAGCACATGGCAAGCACTTAGGAAGTGATTATTATTACTATCATCATCATCATCATCATATCATCACCATCACCATAGATAATGAGGATGAAAATAATTCTATCAATAATGTATCACTGACGTTTCTTATCAGTAATACTCAACAACATGAATGGTTAACAGTTACTGAATGCCTTCTCTGTGCCAGGCTTCTGAGCTCTTCTCAAGCACATCTTTACAAGAACCACTAACAGGTGGGTAGGATTATAAACCCCCGCCCTCCCATTTTACAGATGAAGTAACTGAGGTTCACAGGCCGTTAGTAGCTTGCCGGGATGACATAATTAGGAAGAGGTAAAGTAGGTCTTTCAGCCCAGGTAGGCTGGCTCCAGAGCCCAGGCTCTTACCATTACACAGGATGCTTCTTGCAGTAACACAGAACTACAGCTCACATTAGTGTTTCTTTGGGACCAGAGTGACTGGACTGGTTGTAAATGCAGGCGCCCCCATCCTGCTTCATCCTGCGCAGCTGGGGGAATGCAGGCAAACTATTCAGAGAACACCAGCCTTGAGTGCACATTGTATATAAATCACCCAGTGAACAAACGGCCCAATTATAAAGGTTGGCTGCTTGCAGGATTGGAACCACTAGAGAGCTTGACTGTAAGACTCTTTGAGGGCTGGTGCTCTTCCTTTCCCAAAGGCCCCGCTCAGAGGTCAGCTGGGGTTGGCTGTCTGTGCTGTGGTTGACCTGGTCCACAGATAATGAGCGAATTTATATCTGCAGAATTATGATGTTGTTTTTAGGATTTAGACTATGGAAGAATGGGAGAGTTGGAAGGTTTTTCTAATGATTAATTTTAGGCCTGTTGAAGAAAACGGCATGCTGTAAAATCCCAGAGATTTTTCAACAAACTTTGCTTTTCTAATTGCAATGTAACATTTTCAGGAAACAGTTTTGACATGGCACATTTCAGAGTCCTTAAACAGGGGACCAATTATGCATCTACTTAGCATTAAGGATATCTCTGAGTATCTGAAAATGTCTTGGTCAAAGTCATAGACAATACTTATTCCCAGCTTTTACCCCATGAAAATGAAAAATTCCCTCAAATTTCCTTCTTTCCACCTTGGAATGTTGATCATCTCATTTTTTAAAAAAATTTATTCACTTATTTATTTTTGGCTGTGTTGCGCCTTCATTGCTGCATGCAGGCTTTCTCTAGTTGCGGAGAGGGGGGCTACTCTTCGTTGCGGTGCGCGGGCTTCTCATTGCAGTGGCTTCTCTTGCTGCGGAGCACGGTCTCTAGGCATGCGGACTTCAGTAGTTGTGGCACATGGGCTCAGTAGTTGTGGCTCGCAGGCTCTAGAGAGCAGGCTCAGTAGTTGTAGCGTAAGGGCCTAGCTGTTCTGTGGCATGTGGGATCTTCTCGGACCAGGGCTAGAACCTGTGTCCCCTGCATTGGCAGACGGATTTTTAACCACTGTGCCACTAGGGAAGTCCCTTCTTTTTTTTTTTTTTTTTAAATTAATTAATTAATTTATTTATTTATTTATTGGCTGCTTTTGGGTCTTCATTGCTGCGCACAGGCTTTCTCTAGTTGCAGTGAGCAGAGGCTACTCTTCGTTGCAGCGCGTGGGCTTCTCATTGCGGTGGCTTCTCTTGTTGGGGAGCACAGGCTCTAAGCGCCCGGACTTCAGTAGTTGTGGCACGTGGATCTGGAGTTCTTCCATTGGAACAGGGCCAGCTCCTTTACAAGGGATCCAGTCTTCTGCATCGTACAATTCTGACATCTGCTCATGCATCCTCCATGTCACTGAGGCAGAGAAAGAAAGACCTAGCAGGTCGTGTGCTGGCTCTTAAATTCTCTAGTCCTTACTGTAGTAATTTTACTCAGAACCCATTGGCCAGAACAGGTCAGAGTGGGCCCCTTTTCTGCAAGGGACTTGGAAATGCAGCCGAGCATGCGGATATTCATGGAGCAGTCAGTGCCGCTTCCACAGTACCTAATCAATTCTACTTTCCAAGGATGGTGAAGGCTATCAGATCATGCATGCTCTAAATGCTGTAACTAAGATAGCATGAGAGAACGAGGAGGCATAGACCTTCCTGGCTGAGTCTTGCATGTTTTTTCCTACAGGCCTGATTTTGAATTTGAGGGCTCCTTGGTCTCACATCCTCCTGCTTCTGGTACAGAGATTTGGGAGCTTAGATGCCCATGAACATAGGGGAACCCTAGGGAAATCACATGTTTAACTTCCCTGGCCTGAGATCTTGACTTGTGGATATGAATCCTTTAGTTAGATCCATATACATCCACATAGAACAAGGATAAATTTCAGAGGCCAAGGCACTAGAATTATATATCTTTAATTATGCAAAGGTTGCCTACCCACTCAGTATCTGTGTCCACAGAAATTCATGTTGTTAGTTCCATGTTAGTTAACTGACCTGGAGTGACCATCCAGGTGAAGGTGTAACCTTCACCTACTGGTTACCTTCACCTACTACCTGAAGTAGTAACCATCACCTACTTCTTGGTATCCAGTGGGTGCCATATACATGTAAAATAAACATAATTCTGCATCCACTTTTCATCTTTTGTTTATTTTATGGTTGTTTCTTCATAGGCATAGTGATTAAAACTAGAGAGGCTTGAAAGACTTAAGATTTTCTTTCTTGGAAAGTTTATATAATATCAAATGAATTGAGTAAATTGTCTTGCTTATTAACTAGGTGACTTGGTGTTTTGTGTGTGTGTGTATAGCTGTTGGTTTAAAAAAAAAAAAAAGCCCTCTATCCCTTACAAGTGCAAAAACTCAACAAATTGCTTACTTTTAAAACATCACATAGTATTAGAAAGAGATTTTCCCATTAATCTACCTTAACCAAGGGTATGACATCATTGAAATACTGGTTTTCAATGAGTGGTGAGCTAATTTTCTTCATCCAAAGCCTTAATGGAATTTGGCCCAAGAAGTCAGGCAAGTGCTTGGTAAAGTCTATGGAGCATGTCATATCTAGTTACTTGTCTGGGAACTTTGCACCTCTCTTTAAAAAAATGCAAACTTCAAATAACTGCCCTTTATCACCTGTAGGCACATAACCTCGGCCAGGATAGCTTTGCTTCAGAGTGCGAAGAGAGCTGTCAGTGACTAAGAGATCCATCAAATGTTCCTTGAGAGTTGTAGCAGAAAACCACAATTATATTGATTTCTTAGAAGTTACTGAAGCAACACTTGTAACCTTCATTCTAGATTTTCCTACTTATTAGGGTTGTATGCCAAGTGGAAAATGTCTTCAACCCTGGAGGCCAAGAAAATGTAGTTTATTTCTTTTTCTTTGTTTCATGTTTTTGATGATCATTTTCAAAAAGCTATATGAAGATAGAAAAAAGGATCACAGTCTGACAGTAGAGTTCAAAAATGAAAAAGCAAATGAAACAACTGTTTCTTTGCCTGAAACACCAAATAATTGCTTATGATTCTACCTTGTTCACAGAATAACACACGTGTTATTCGATGATGTTGCCAGAGTTTGACTTTTCATTTTAATTTTAGGAAAGATCAAAGAGGTTTCCTATATAAGTTTCTTCAAATGGAATAGAGATGGATCTCTAAGTGCTTCTTTAATATGATGAGTTGTAATTAATTTCAAGATGGGCAATTTATGATCAAATGTCAAATTTGCGGAGACCAACCTATTAGAGCTATAGAGATTTACATGGAGTGTAAGGTAGAGAGCACTTCAACACACATTACTTTAAAAAAAAAAAAGATTTAAAAAAATATGTATTATCTATCTCCTTGTGTTTGTTCCAATACAACCAAAGTAAACAAAAACTGAAAATTTCAGGCCATAAAAAAAGTTACTTTGTCACATCGTAGTTAACTCTTGGGCATCAGACAAACCTGAAATTAAGTAGTGGCCCTACCAATTCCCAGCTGAGTGAGACCTTGTTCTTTTATTTCTCTGAGTTCTAATTTTCTCATCTATAAAATAGGTACCTATAGTATCCATGTCAGCTATTAATTGAGATACAGCATGTCAAGCATTTCGTATAGCTACTCTCAGTATCGGCAGTTATGTGAGTATTCGTATTTGTGCACATATTTCATTGTCACCCAGCAGGATGACATTTGATGCCACGCTAACCACACCTTTTGGTGTCCTGTAGCACAGTACTTTGTATCCAGTAGACAATCAGTAATTATTTGTTGACCTTCTATCATAGAAATGTCTGTTATTTTTGCCACCACTGACTTTAGATGTCGTTCTCTTGGACTGTGTTATTCCAGTTTTACTCATCAGTTTGTCCATCACAGGTGAATAACTGACCAGCACAGCGGAAAGAAATCAGTCAGACTTGTTCTCTGACTGCAGTGCCTAGCTTTTGCCTAAAATGTGGGAAAGGATTAGATCAGATGCTGACTTCCAGTAGTCCTGCACATGCACAGCCTTGGTGGGCAGGGTGTCATTTGTGCTTTAAAATGTACACTGCACAGCGTGGAGTCAGACTCCAAAGCACGTAGTCAATATTGGTTTACTGGCTTTTTAATGGCTGACATAGAAAGCATGTATGACAGTTGAGTTTTACTGTAAAATATTGCTGTCTTTATTTGCGTGGAAGGATTTTGAAGTCTGTTGAATGAGGTAGGAAAGTGTATCATCTCTGAGAGGGCCCCTAAGATGACATAAAGTGGACAAATTATTCGCTAAGTACAACTCCAGTGTGAGAAAATAGTTTTGTTCCAAGACTTGCAGTAGTTATCAAGCAAAGCCTTACCAGAGCCATGAGGGGAATTTGGAAGGGTACAGGGATGTTTTTAATTGTTTCATTGATCATGGGGGTGGGGGGTCTGCTGGCAGCTGGGGAGCAGAGGTCAGGCATGCCAGACGTCCTGCAGCATGTCTGAGACTCGCACACTGAGGGTTTGTCTCACCCATGACGCCAACAGAGGAGTTGGGGAACATTCTGAGTGTTGGGTAGAGTGCTGGAGGGTCATATCCTCTTAGAGCCTGAGACTTAGTCAAACATACTGATCAAACACATACCATGTGTCACACTTAGAATATATCAGTGAGCGGTCAGAGATCCCTAACCTCATGGTGGTGACATGCTAGAGATAGGCAGTAAGCCATAAATATAATAAAGGAATACAGTACCTATTAGGCTGGGAGGTGGTAAGTATAATAGAATAGCAAACAGGTTAAGGTCAATGGGATTGCTGAAGAAAAGAGGTATATTACAGTTTTAAAATAGGGGGTTCAGAGTAGACAAGAAAAATTGAGTGAGATATGGATACACCCTCCTTTATTCTGGATATGGAAACATATTGTGGAATTAAATTGGAAATAGCTGAAGGATTCACGTTTTGGAAGATGCTCAAGGCTGTGACAGGTTAGAGGAATGAGTTCCACTAGGTTAGCTGTTAAGATTCCTTATTTTAAGGAAGAAAGCAGCCCTAGGGCATTACCACTCATGATAGATGGGTGGGTGGACGGTTGGCAGGATGGATGGATATAAAATCGCCATGTAAAATGGTCATTCAGATAAGTAAAGAATATTAAAAATTTCTTGTGTTGGGATGCAGTCACGCCATCAGTTCAGACTGCTCACTCTGGTTGGGGGCTTTCTCAGAGCCTGCCCAGGGCAGATTGGGCTCGTGGTTCTCTGGGACCAGCAGCGTCTCAGTCCAGTGACTTGTCTTCTTCTCTGCCAAAGGTCCCCATGGGAGCCATGAGTCGTCTCTAGAATGAGACTCACTGATGTAAGTTAAACTGAGGCCTTCTTTCAAAGCCTGTTCCTTAAACTGTGTGTGTGCCTTAGACATAGTTTCATTCTTCTACACACCCAATGAATTAGATGAGTGAGCCTGAGCATTTTTCTGAGTGTTCAATACTCCAGGCTGGGGAGCAAATTAATAATGGAGAAATCTTCGTGGACAGGTGTGGCCCATGTTCTCAGGTTCTCTCCCTCTCTGAGGCCACAGAAGTGAAATAAAATGGCCAGAGTTGCAAGAGGATTTATTTCTCCTCTGAACCACAACAGAACTTGACTGTCCCCCTATAAATTGAAGTCGTCTATGATAATAAATGAAAGCACCATTAACACCCGCTGAGGCCCATAGGAAGCTGTTCTGCCAAAGAAACATCCATTAAAAAAAGCACATTCGAAAAGAAAATGACAAGATCTGAAATTAAAGATCAAACAAGTAGGGATGATCTTCATAGAAAATCCATCCAGAGAAGAAATATGAACTAAAGTAAACAGGCAACAATACAGCAGCATATGCACTATTGAAAAAGAATCAAACTCTTTGCAAGTCAGCAGGAAGGGATGCTCTCGACAGGCCAGTGGGAAGATGGTAGGAGGCCGCAGAGGGAGACTGCAACACTTCAAACAGCAAACCCAAACAAACAAACAAAACCTTTGCGTCCTTTTACCAAAACATACACAGAGCTGCAGATTTCAAAAGTTCTTTGAAAGCACCTTTGCAGAACTAGCTAGAAAATCCTAACAGTGGAGCTTCCTAAGAGAAATTTTCAAAGGCTTAGGAAGACGACCCCCACCAGCCCCAACAAAGAAATTTGTCCACCACAGTTGGGATGGGGAGAGGAGTAGATGGAAGGAGTAAGGAAAGAGCAGTGGGAAAAAAAGGGCTGTGGGGGGAGGTCAGAGAAAAGTTAGAAGCTGGAAACTATCATTGGACATTTAAACTACTCTCAACATATTGATAAAACACAATGGATCTTCATAGTCTTGATACACTCACCATATCTCCCCAAAAGAAGGTAGGTTCACATCTCCCTTTAGCAAGTTACCACTTTTGAAGTACCAGCTTTTATCCAAGCCAAATACTCTTGCCACTGAGAGTGCAAAAAGAATGCAGTATTATATGGAATTCCCCTAACTTGTTTAACATGAATTTTGCTGCCTGGCTGTGTGAAAATTACCAAAGGGTCTGTCATTTCAGAGGCTGACCTGCTTTCCCTGGATATTCAAAAATATAGTTATAGCAGGCATGTATTGAGCGCTCAGAAGGTGTCAGGTATTGTGATAGAGGCCTAGCATATGCTGGTGCCTTCAGTATACATAAAAGCCCTCAAGGCTACACGGCCCATGCAGGTCAATCCCCAGGGCCAGGTCCCTAAGCTGCTCTGCTGGTCAGTTTCAACACTATCCCTCTCTTCTTTCCTTTCTTCTTCCCTCCCTTTTTCTTTAACTCCCTCCCTCCTCCTTTCTCTCTCCTTTGCTCTCTCTCTCTCTTCTCTCTCCCCCCAAATATATGAAGCAGGTGACTGTCTAAGAATTGGGAGCAAAAGGAAACAGTTCCAATCTTGGCACCAAATGCTTCGTTGGTTGGTACCAGGTGGGCACGGGCAAGGCTGGCTCACTGGCTACTGGGCGCCGGGCATCAGTGTGCCAGCCGTGTTTGCTCTACCAGGCACTGTCAGAGCTGAACTGAGGGAGAACTCTGCAAGGCAGGGGCAACTCCAGCTAGCATCCCATCTGCTCTGTGGGAAAATCATATTGTACTTCCCAGGGAGTAGGTGTGAGGAGACCACATGAAAAGGCAAAACTGCAGCTGTCTCCTTGCGGATGATGGGTGGTGGAGGTTCTCCATGGATGTCTCCACAGGAAGCTGGCAGGAGGCACCCGGTCTCCAGAGCATTCTCCATGGCGAGCCCAGCAAAGACCACCTGCCAAAGCCAATATCAGTTGCTCTGCTTCCACAAATATTATTCCTGTTTATTTTTTTGCCCCCCATCTCACTACTCCTTCTTAGGTTTTTCCTTTGCCAGCCCCTTAACCAATGGGGTTTCTCTGAATTTCTTCCTCAACCCACTTGCCTCCACGTGTGGTCTGATCTGGTCTGGTCCATGAATTCTGCTCCCATTCCTAGACGGTGGCCCCTTAGTCTTTATCTTCAGCTCCTACCTCTTTTCTGAAGATTGGTTCATATTCTCATTGTTTCCTAGGCATCTTTATCTGTGCCTTGAATTCAGAAATTCCCGAACTTGGATTCTATTCACCTTGTCATAAACATCTTTCCTTTCACTATCCTCATCTTGGTTAATGGCATTCCCCTAAGCCCCAAGTTGGAAATAAGAAACTGTTGAATCCTCTCTTTCTCTTACTTCATACATCAGTTAGCCAGAAAGGGCTGTGGATCCCATTTCGATGTGCCGCTCACCTTCCCCTTTTCCCTTGCCCTGACTGATACCCCCCTCATCATTCTAAATTGTCCCCTTTGCCCCATTCTCTGTATCACCACCAGGATCTTGCTAAAGCAGAGATCCACAGATGTTTGTGAAGAGCCAGTGGTAAATATTTCAGGCTCTGTGGGCTGTGGCTCAGAGTCACCAGCAGTGGACTAAACCCGGGGTACGTGCATATTGTCAGAGCTCCTCGGGTGACTCAAACGAACAGACATGTTGGAGAACAGAGAGCCTTTCAACCGGTGCTTCTCAGACATTAGCAGAAGTAAGAACCACCTGGAGAACTCTTTTAAAAAAGCAGATTCCTGAGCTGCAGTCTTAGAGCTCCATTAGGTTCTGCAGCCATGCCTAGGAATCAAGTGTTGAAGAACCAATTCTGGATGATTCAGAGAAGCTTGTCCAAAGATCATACCCTGAGAAACACCGAGGGTATAAAATGAAAACACGTTAGCCTGGCAAATATCTTGTTCTTCGGCACCTTGTCCTAACCCACTTGCTCAGCCTCTTCTCCAGCCAGTCGGCTCGTACACGCCACACCCAGGATGTGGGCGCTGTTCTCGGGGCCTCCATGCACGTTCCTGCATCCTTGCCTTTGCACATAGAGCTTCATGTGCGTGGAATGTCCCTCCTAACTCTTCTCTATTTTATTTATTTTATCGGCTACATCGGGTCTGAGTTGTGGCACACGGGATCTTCGCTGAGGTGTGCGGGCTTCGCTCTAGTTGTGGCGCGCAGGTTTTCTCTTCTTTAGTTGCAGCACGCAGGCCCCAGAGCGTGGGCTCTGTAGTTTGCAGCACGCGGGCTCTCTTCGTTGAGGTGCGTGGGCTCAGTAGTTGTGGCGCGCGGGCTCAGTTGCCCCGCGGCATGTGGGATCTCAGTGCCCTGACCAGGGATCGAACCCGCGTCCCCTGCATTGGAAGGTGAATTCCTTACCACTGGACCACTAGGGAAGTCCCCTAACTCTTCTCTAGCTGGAGAAATTCTGCTCATTTTTCTCTGGCTCTATTCTAATATTGTTTCTTCTAAGGCTCATCTATTCTGGCTAAATTTCTTTCGTTCGCCTCTACTCTGCTTTAATGATTTGTTCATAATGCTCATGCTTGTTACCTTCTTTTTCTCATTAAGTGTATACACAGGTGCCTCCCACACTAGACAGACTGTGATTCTCTTCAAGGACAGAAGCAACTCCGTGTTACTGTGCCCGTTGGGCCCCCTGCACCGAGCAGGGATGGACCAGCGTTCACGCTGTGGCCGTCTTTGTGTGGGGTCTGCTAGTCGGGTTGGGTCTGGAGTGAAGGCAGGTGAGGTGCCCAGGAAACAAACTTGAAAGAAGCACTTCCTCTCAGGGTTGTGCGGATGTCAGCCCTGCACCTGCACGCCCCTGAGCGTGAGTGCCTCCCTAAGAATGAGGCACCTGCAGCCTTATATGTTGTGCCTTGGGCGCTTCACTCACCTCACTCCAGTCGCCATCCCTGCTGCTAAGGTTCCCCCTCTGGGGGCTGATTCCTGGTCAGCTAGTTCAGTATATTTCAATAAAGGGATCCTAGAGCTGGCATCGCAAGCTCAGATGCCTCAAGGGTCAGCCAGGAAGGAAACTTAAAGGAGGAGCATGGGCTGCAAGATGAGTAGCTGTCTGAAGGACAAATGTCCCCCCCTAAAGATGGCAGCCAGTACTAAGCACCAGCTAGCCGTGTTCCCCTTCCTTACTTCCATCCATCTTTCCATTTATCTTCTATCAGTTCAGTAACTTTTTTTTTTTGAGTGACTACTGTGTACCAGGCATTCTTCATGTTGGGATTGGAAAATAAATAAGAGGAATAAAAATGTTTGCTCTCATGGAGCTAATATTGGATTAGGGGAGACAGACAGTAAATGGAATACATAAGTAAAAGATAAGGCATATCAGCTGGCCTGTGGAAATGATGGGAGAAAAGTAAAATAGGAAAGGAGGATTAGCAGTGCTGGGGAAGGTTTAGGGGAGTGGGTTGGGGGAATTGCTCCGATCCATACTTGCCTTAATCACTCTAAATCGTTCCTTTTCCTCTCCTTTTTCTGCTTTCCGTATTGTCTGAGTCACCACCAAAATCTTTCTAAAGCATGAAAGATCCATCTTCCTACACAACCAGTAACTTTTCTTGGCCCAGATGTACAGACCTAGTTTGGTCAAATATGATTTTCTTCCAAGTAATAAGACTGCATTTTTTCTGGGACATCTCCTGATTTTAAAATATGGATAACTAATTCAGTTAAAACAAAACCTCTGCATGACTAAGAGAAAATTCATCTGTACGCTCCACAGTCCATCAAGTCGTTAACCTTTGAGTTAGAATGTAGTGCCACCGGTGATCCCGATGAAACCTGCACTATTCTAAGTGCAGAAGCCTGTGGATAACAGAGATTATGGCACATTTTTCACAATAAATATGTTTCTATTGGATTAAGTCACTCAGATGGCAGTGTGAAAAGCCTGGCCTTAGTACTGGGGGCTGTGGCCAGACAGGCTGATCACTGCACTCACCCCCAACGCCCAACAGAGGCTCCCCAGGACCACCTGGACATTAGTGACAGAGCAGGACTAAAATCCGGTCCAGTTTCATATTCTTTTTACAACTCCAGCCTGGTTCAAAATGGAACCTAAATTTTTAGCAAATTAACAGGCAAAATATATAATCCATCAATAAAGGAATGGGCAAATACATCATGAAGCATCCATTCTATGGTATCATTCTGTTCATGTATCAACAGTAGCAATAAAAACAAGACATATGACTGTATACATCGATCTGTGCAAATACACAGAAAAATGTCCAAAAGAACTTGAGCCAATCTGGTAACACTGTTATCTCCAGGGAGGGGACGAGAGGACTGGGGCAGGGTGGTGAAAGGGGATTATAATCTTGTGTCTGTTTTAAAGTTTTACTATACAAATAGATGAATAAGTTGTTTGTATCAGTGAAAATATTTTTTAAGAAAAATGAAATGGTAAAGAAGAACTGGTTATAGTCTCCAGAAAGCAATATGAAACACAGACAAACATGTTGTCTCATATACAATAACAGAGACACAGTTGCTAAGATGAGGCATTTCTGGGACTTAAATGGTTCCACCCAGGCAAGAACCTAGAGGAATGAGCATGTCATTTCAGCTTGTGTTACAGGAGAGGACTGGCAAAGAACTTAAAAGTATAATGCTTTCCACAACAGGGGACTCAAGACAGCTAACAGCCCTCCCAAATCCAGAGCCTGTAAGGGAAGGACGGTTCTTTTGCTAACCCAGTAGGCCACATTGTTAACAGGAGTTGTATCCGATAGAAGATCTATGTTTAAACTCTAAGAAGCAATGGGAAAAAAAAAGAAAAAAAACACACAGCATATGGAACTGTTTCTATACCACTTCAAGTCAACAGAGACAATATTTTAAAAATAACCAGGAGAATTCTCCAGGATGTTTCTTTTTATCTCTGTCTCCTCTGCATTGCCATTTTTACTGATTCTGACACAAACGAATCATTGCAAAAAAATAAGAAGTTGAGGGCTGATCTCAGATACGTGCTGATGAGGCGTCTAGTTTCTTTCATGGGGGGCTTGCTGCGGAGGAAAGCATTCCTGTGCATCCCCCCAACTCCATTCAGGTGAGCAGCTCTGTTCCGGGAGGAGGTGGCTGGGCAGGCGTGATCTCACCACGTAACGTCCTGTGTCCACAGGAGCCAGAAGTCTGCGCAGTCATGTCTGTGGTGCTCACATAAGCAGATCTGTTTGCTTTAATAAAAGCAGATTTTACTTCTTATACAGGGCTCCCAGGCTGTGCTGGAGAATGTTTGAATGGGAAGCATATTCCCATCCCACTCCCCACCCGACTCCAAAGAAAGAAAAACTCTTATTTTTGAGATTCAAAAGAAGACTTTGAGGAGATCAGATTTCTTCCTCTTGGGCTATTATTTAGCTGTATGTTACTGTGAATGACTCACGGTGTCAAGGAGACAAAATGCCACCCTCTTCTTTGGAATCTTGTAAGGGAACCTGGTATTTAGCAGCAGCTGTCCTAGACAGAGATTCCTTCCACATCTGAACGGGCCGGTGAAGTCACCGCACTTAGAAGCAGGCAGCCTCATGTATTTATGCTCTCAAACCTTGCATGTGCTGTGTTCTTGGGGTGGCTGCACAAGCTGAATTGCGTGTCTGCAGCAGTCACACGTGTGTGTGCTAGGGCGGGAGGTAAGCTGGTCCGAGGCGAATACTCCTTGTACTTAAAGTAGGGCAAAGTGCCAGAGGTTGTTACCCTGCTTTGAAGTCTTCTGTCTCCCTCTTTGGAGTGGATCAAAGGCCTTTTTTATCTCTTTCCAGAATTCATACAAGCTCTTAACACAGTGCCCTCCTCGTGGTATGTCTCCCCTGCTATCACAATTCCCCTCCCCGCCAGCTCAGGATCCTAAGGGGGGGGGGTGTCTGTCCACACTCTCATCTGTATGGCTCCTCCCCCCTCCCTTCTGCCTTTGCTCCTCCCCCCTCCTTTCCTTGCCTTTTTTGGAATCCCCTAGAAGCTCTCCGCCTCAGCTTCTGGTGGTACTGGCTCTCTGAAGCACTCTGCAGCCTCATTTCTTGCTAGTAAAACAAGGACTATTAGATTTATTTTTCTTTTCTTTTTTTAAAGAAAGGGGAGTTTGGATTGGAGAGAAAAACTGCTGTGAATAAAACCAGTGAAAATGGCATCACAAGTTGCTTTGGAAGCTGGCGTGAATGTGAAACAAAGCTTTTTGGTGCCTTTCAAAAGCTGGAGGACGATTTCTGGTACCGCTCCTGTGGTAGCTCCAGAACTTGTCTGTCTTCTGACACCTAATGCTGTAGTAGCCACGGTGCAGGAAACCATACCAAAGCTGCTCTTCTTGGGCAGTGCTCAGAGACCCGTCCCCCACCTGTTTGGCAGGCAGTGCAGAGAGATGGGAAACCACAGTCTTACAGGCCAGGTTCTGTTGCCAGCTGACTTTCCTCGTATCCCCGGCACAATCCCTCTGGGACAAAGAACCTGCAAAATAGGAACACTACCAGCCCACACAAACATTTCAGTTAAGTTCAGATCTTAAAGGCTTAAGGCAACTAGTTTTTAGAAAACAGAGGATCTTACAGATGGTAATTTAGACGATTAATGCAAAAACACCATCTGCTAAATCTCTGATCTGTGAAGACTCTGGGGTCCTGCAGAGAACGCAGGCTGTGTGTGCGTGGAGCCGTCTGCACCTTTCAGCCGGATCCCCGGGAATCTTTCTCACTGAAAGACCAGTGATCGGGGTCACGTCGGTCCAGTTCCTGTGAGTCCATCCCCAGCCTTGAACAAGTGCTTTGCAAGAGACCCTATGTCCCACCCTGGTTTTCTCACTAGAATCCCTGTCATCCCACTGGGGGGCGGGGTGTGCCGATTTTCTAAAGCTCCCCAGAGCATTCATTCAGCAAACATTTCCTGAGTGTAAACCAATTGCCAATCCTTGAGGGGGGTGTAAATGTGAACATAGGGCAACCTGCCCTTAAGACAGGGAATACAGTTCAGGAGAGGGTTAAGACTGGTGTATTAGGAAGGGCATGATGGCTATGGAACTTTGAAGAAGACCGTTTTCTTACCCTATGTGTTTGTCTAGCACTTTATTATCTCTGCCCCAACCTTCTAGCGTGAGTCAGTGTTCTACTTTCCACCTCTTATCACTGCCTGAAAAAAATACACATTTAGATCACTGCAGTGGCTGTTATTGTTTCCACTGGTAATAATAGGTGAGCATGATCCCAGGATTTTTCCCCAGGACTTTAGAACATCATGTGGAGTGTCCCTTCCTCCTTTTCAAATCACACCAAGGAAGGAACCCACAGACTTATAAACCTAAGTCCACTGTGACCGCTGTTCTTGTTGCCGTTTAAATTTTTAATGAAAGCAAAAGGACTGCATCAAATAAGCAGCAGTCATATTGAAGATGACAACATGCTAACAGTTGAGTGCTTACCACGTGCCAGGTGTGGCATTCATGTCTTTACACTCAGGATTTCATGTCATCATCCCGGCAAGCCTGGGACCTAGGCCTCACTGTCCCCATTTCACAGATGAGGAAACTGAGGCACAGGGGGATTCGCTGACTTGCCTGCCATCTCACAGGTATTCAGTTTGCAGCCAAGCCTGTGCTGTCAATCTACATGAAACACGGCCTCCCAGGTACAGGGCCGACACACAGACTGGGCAGGCCTTTGCTGTTGTTTGTTCAGCAAGACGTGCTCAACAGGCAAGTGGGTTTGCCTTCACGAGAACAGTTAGAAATGGCAAAATGGGACTGCCCTGGCGGTCCAGTGGTTAGGGCTGCATGCTTCCAATGCAGGGAGCACAGGTTCAATCCCTGGTCAGGGAATTAAGATCCCACATGCCACGCAGCCAAAAACTAAAAAAAGAAAAAACCAAGGGGGAAAAAAAAAAAGAAATGGCAAAACGTTTTCTGGTATGCTCTGAGAGGATGGCATACTTTTTCATGGAGGCGACTTGTCTCACTCTTTCTGCTTGACTTGGGCTGAGGCTTCTGTGAGGACGTATTCCTTTTCTTCCTGCAATGGTCTGGACTCCAGCTCCAGTCAGAATTTAACAGACAGATGAGAGCTCGTCCCCAGGCAGTCAGCAAAGCATGTAATAGACCTGGACATACTGGGAATGGCCCCGCTCCCGCTTTTCACTGTGCCCAGTGCAGTTTCTCTGAAGCAGACCAAGCACAGCGATCCACGTGGGATACTCAGCACAGTACCCACATCTGGGGAGTGTGTAGCAAGCAGCCTCTATTTGCATTAATAGTCCTGCTCTAACCTCATGAGCAGGAGCTCCTGTCATTCTAGGGCCTAATGATCTGAAATGCTTTTTCATATTTATTCCCTCACAACCACGGTAGGCTTTGTGAGACCGGATGATACGTGGAGAGTCAGCAAAGGGAGCTAGAAAAGAAAAGGTGATTTCCCGTGGCAGGAAACCCAGAGGGAAGTGGGCTCCGGATTGGGAGCTCCGTGAGGGAGGGACTCCATTCCCAAGCTCCCGGCACAAGTCGGGTGCTCTGTACGAATTGAACGGATGGATAGGGGAAGAATATTATTTTTAGAGGCAACATGGCCTGGGAAAGAAATAGAACATGCATGGGAACAGGGGTGGAAATCTAGTTGGCCCCCCACTCGCAGTCACAAAGGGTCTCACATTTTGACTTTTGCTGATATTTCCATATGAGTTGTTATATGGTGTATGTGTGTTAAAGCGTTAACTTAAATACAGATATTCAGAAAATATGACAAAAATGTAAGCTTTGTCCTGACATGTCTTCGTTTTGTAAAATATCAGCAGCCTCAAGGATTGCCAGTGGGAAGGCCCTCTCTGGACCTCAGACCCTGTCTTTCTGTCACCTCAGACCATCACTGGATGTAACTCTGACATCTGGGCCAACGCCAAGCTGCTGGCCATCATTTATTTCTTCCAGATGTTTGGAAGATTCTGACTGGCTTGTCAGAAATACATAACAGACACGGAGTGTTCTCCATCCAGCCTGACGTTCTACCTCAGCTTCGCTTGGAAGCTGTGACTCCTTCCTTGAAATGGCAGCAGCACATCTTTCCTTTGCTCAAACCCTCCATGTGTAATTTGCTAAGGATAGCAGATTTCCCTTCCTGGAATAGTTCTCTGTGCTCAGTGTGGTGTGGGTAAGTGTGTGTGTGTGTGTGTGTGTGTGTGTGTGTGTGTGCACGCGTGCGCATGTGTGCGCACATACAGGAGGCGTATAGGTATTTTAAAACGTATTTTGCATGGAGGCCATTAAGATGAATCTGTCTCCTTTAGGATTCCCAGAGACAGCTTGGACCTCAGGTCACTCACGAACACGCGAGTCCACCAATTAGCTACCCCCTTAGCGCCCAACAACTTACATCACAAAACCACAACTGAATTGGTGAACTCTGGTACCTCAATTACCCTCTCCATGGCCTAACCACACTCAATCCTGCAACAGTTGCTTCCACATCTGGTTGTTGAGTAGCGTGTATCCCGAGTACTGCACCAGGAGGTAGGAATACAATGGGGTACAAGGCCTATATGGGTCCCTGTCCTTCGGTGTTTACATTTTCATGGGGAAGACAGGCTTCCCCCCTCTCCGCAAAAAGACCATCCAAGTAAATAAGAATATCTATGGTATTGTAAAAGGATCAACAAAAATCCTGCCTCATATGAAATTCTTCACCTCCCTCCCAGTTTATTCTTAATTCCTTAAGCTCTAAAATCAACCTTCATGCTCTAAAGAGTACCTCCAAATCCTTGCTCTATCCTCTCTCAGAAATCCATGAATTTGGATCCCACATTTGTTATTAACGAAGGGTTCCAAGAATTACTTTTCTCTTCCCACGTTGTGCTCTCTGGGAGCAGGCTGACCCGCCTCTGTGAGCTGGAAGAGAAGCGTGGGAGGGCTAAGCCTCTGTGCAGACCTCATCGAGAGCCAGAAGCCATACATTTGCTAAGTGTAAATATGCAGGCGATGTCGCAGGCCTGAGACGCAGAGCCACGTGCAAGTGTTAAAATAAAATAAGGTTGACAGTGCCACTTCACCAGAAAGAGGAAGTGAATTCGATGTTACGAAATGCTTATAAGCCTAGGGAGTAAGGTGCTCAAAGACAATTACCAACTAAACATTTCATTAATGAAATAATGATTAATTATAATCACTAATTAAAATGCAGGATTATGCTGTTGGTTTTGAGCATTAACAGGAGTAATGACATTACCATTTTTAATGGAATTCCAGGAACAAAAATTATAGCAAGTCACAGAAAAGATATGGCTTGCAAGTGTGATTAGGAGTTATTGTGAAACCCAGGGGCATGGAATTTTCCCTGCTGGTGAACTTAAGTAAGTTTAATGCGGTGTAATTTAATTACTAAGCATAGTTTTCTCCTCAGTGGGAAGAGATACCAGGTTTATGCTTTAAAGAACAAAAGGAAGAATGTAAATAGCTATGGGTAATGACTGGCTACTAGCAGGAAAAATCAAAGAGTATTTAGCTGTCTTTTGCATAATATTTGAGGGTAGATGCATCCTGGCTCGGTTGTAAATTTTATTTAATTAATGCTTGGAGGATTAACAAGAAAGTAGCTGGTGCAGACAGGGAACAGTAGTGCTGTCAAGTGTATCAGGAAAGTGAATTTCCATAGGAAGGACATCTCCGCTGAATAATTAATGCTCGGGACTTTTCATAAATGTCAAATTCCCACAGGAAGCGGGAACTTGACCCTCAGTAATAAACCACTTAGGATTCATTAAACATAAGCATCGTTCTTAAACTGTTTGCCATGGCGTGTGAGCTCATCCATAATGCAATATGTCCGCCTGAGCTGCAGGGTGAAAACGCCCAGCACTGGCTTTTGGGTGCCTGGAATTACCCTGGTGTGTCTGTTTCTTTCTGCCTGGCTCAGCTCTAGCCCTTCCAGGGGAGCTCTCACTTCCCTTTCATTGTTAGAAGGCCAAGATCAGTCCA
Organism: Balaenoptera borealis; assembly: GCF_965194805.1. NCBI lineage: Eukaryota > Metazoa > Chordata > Mammalia > Artiodactyla > Balaenopteridae > Balaenoptera > Balaenoptera borealis. Next base: position 33,810,015 of record NC_138869.1, read on the forward strand.
CCATCAAGCAAGAAAGCTCTCGTTTGGCTCTTCCATAGTAAATGTGGGGAGGGGCTCAGACCCTCTTTAGACCTTCTATATCAGGGTTCCTCAATTTCAGCACTATCAACCCTCAAGGCCAGACCATTCTTTGTTGTTGGGGGTTGTCCTGTGTGCATTGTTGGATGTTTAGCAACATCCCTGACCGCCGCCCACTAGATGCCAATAGGAACTCTCACCAACCCCCGCCCGCCTCCCCCCCACCCCCCCAGAACTTTGACAATCACACATCTATCCAGATATTGCCAGATGTCCCCTGGGGGGCAGGATCACCCCTGGTTGAGGACCACTGTTTATGGAACTTAAGTGCGTCCTGTAACGGGGATCAGTCAGTGGGAGACAAGGCCTGCCATTGAACTGGGCCCGAAAGGCTGTGGAAACCCAGAGCCCGGCTCATCTTCACAGCGTAGCCATCCGCAGGACCAAATGCGTCTTTGCTCTTAAATAACATCGACTGCCCCTGATGGATCACGGCCGCAGTCATTGTGCCATTAAAATCAGAACTACTCACTCCGGTGACCCAGGGATGCCTTGTAATCCCCTTCATGCAGAAATGACTGCTTCCTTTCCCTTATGCATTAACATGACTGGTGCTCTGAGCAACCGCCACTCTTTCTTTTCCCCCTCCTGAGATTAGGGTGGAGGGAGGGCACACACGAGCTCACCCGTGGAAGATTTTTCCCAAACTGTTTCTAAAGTCTGAAAACAAATCACAGAGGCGTTTTTCTTTTAATAGAATATAGATTTGATTTCTTGACTTAACAAAAAAACATACTTTTAATTCTGTCTGGGCATGCAGGATGCCCACACACTGACTAAAAAAGGACACATGAAGCTATTTGGAGAATTGCTTTGTCTACACGTAAGCAGAAGCTGATTTGACTAATGATTTTTCTCCTCTTTGATTTTTGCTTGAACCAAAATGAGCAGTGATTTCTTGACACCCTAGAGCCATCACCTCTGCATTCTGTAAACAAAGAAGATTTGACATGTTCAGCGTGACCATGGCAATGGGTGACACAGTGAAGCAGGGCGACCTGGAGGTGCGTTGAGGGCAAGTGCCGTAGTAATTGGGCACAACCATTTCACATCGAGAGCCTGAGATTGGTCAGTTACTGGAGACCCTAAGGGGTTCTGATTTTATCCGATGACGGTAATTCTACTTTTGCCTGTCGCTAACTCACACTCTGGCTTGAGGGTGGGCCATGGTAAGAAATGGTTTTTCCCGTATTCCACTTTCAACAGACATGCTTTAAATTAACCAACCACAGGCAGCTCAGGACTCAGAACCAGGGAGTAAAAAAGTCTACTTGGCTCAAAACCTCAGTAAGTCTTATTAATTCAGAGAGTAGAAAGCTTACATGTGCTAATTACCAAAACTACTAATTAGCTTTAATTATAAGCTTGGAAGGAAGTTGAAGTGTGTTGCATTTGATAGTGCTGTTGACCTTTTCAGTGTACTTTGGCGGGGAGGGTGGAGAAGCAGAAAGGGGGTGTTTTACACAATTCATCAGAGAGCAATTAATTTAGGTCTTCTGATGAATATGCTAGAAATTCACACATCTATGCATCTCAGAACATAAAGGCATTTTAATAAAGCCTTACCAGTGTCAACTCAGACTGCCCAGCCAGTCAAGAAAACATACTCGTTTTGTAAGTGATTTCTTATTCTGTCACTGTTACAAATCAAGGGGTAGTAGGTTGGGTCCGGCCAGATGGATGCTTTTATACTGAAGTCATAAATAAGAAAGGGGGCAGGCTGTGACTGACTTCGGAGGGTCACTGACAGGAGCTGTTCTTGTAGACGTTTGATGAGATTCTCAGAAACGTGCCCCATGCCAAGGTCTGGTAATCCTGTCCCCGTGGACCTCTCGCCTCAATCTTTTTTGTCACTCTCTGTGAGCCCCTGCAGCCAGAAACCACTCGGATGTGGCTGGGATCCTCTGTGCTGTTTTATTTACGGCCAGACAGCTCTGCATCCACTGTTCCCATGAACGCAAATGATGATGCTTTCAAGGACCACCAATGCAGCCTTTCACACCCTAGATAAATGGAGCTGTCTCACAAACCTGGGGAGACGCCCGGAGCAGTCTAGCATCTGTTTGCCTTGCAGTAACCTGTAAACCCTGAGTCCCTTATCCTCTGGATTTGAAGATTCTTTTGTTTGCCTCTAATCTCTCAAAACTGACGTGTCTCTTAGTAACCACCAGAGGGATCCCATATAATGTGATAAAAGTTAAAATCAACATGGGGGAATCACAGCTCAGCCAGCGCAGTGCACACTTGCCTCTGAGGTCCCGGTCTGTCTCTGGAAAATGAGAAGGGGGCACAAAGGACGAGCAGTGAGGGACAAGACTCTGCTTGACAGCCTAAGGGAAGGGATCCCGAAGAGGGAGGAGCAGATGTGAAGACAAAGGGATCCGAGGGCCAATCCTTCTCTTCACCAGGAAACAAACAGAACAACCAGACAAATAAAATGAGTCCTGGTCCGCAGCAAGAAAGCACTTTTTAAGTCAGTGGAACTGGACACTATACTCGTTTCTGAAACTCTGTTCAGAGGTTGAACTCCAAATATAATGAGATTGCATTTTAAGGGCTAATGTCTCTTCCATTTTTAAAATAGGTTTGAGCAATTGCATAAAAGTGAGAATCGGGAGTGTTCTATATAGTTTGCTAGGGCTACTGGAACAAATTACGACACACCGAGTGGTTTAACACAGCAGAAATTTATTCTCTTTGAATTTTGGGGGGCTAGAAGTCCAAAATCAGGCCTCAGCAGGGCCATGCTCCCTCTGAAGGCGCCAGGGAAGAATTCCTCCTTGTCTCTTCCTAGCCTTCGGTGGTGCCTGGCAATCCTTGACCTTCTTGGCTTATAGCTGTGCCACTCCAGTTTCTGTCTCCATCTTCATACGGCCTCCTTCCCTCTGTGGGTTTCTGTGTGGCTCCAAATCATCCTCTCTTTATAAGGACACCAGTCATTGGATTTAGGGCCCAGCCTAACCCAGTGTGACCGCATCTTAACTAATACATCTCTAAAGACCCTATTTCCATACAAAGTCACATTCTGATGTTTCAAGGAGACACGAATTTTCCGAGGACTCTATTCAGCCCAGTACGCATTCCTTAACTAATTTTTTCTTTTTTTAAAAGAACTTTTCAACCTGTGGTCCTAGTTGAAAGCAGAACTTTCAAAGCAGGGCTGATACTCTTGTTCTAAAATGATTTCCAGGTCATGGATGAAATCTATTATCACCACCTGGAAAGTGATACTTCCGTGATCCCCTTAGATTCCCCTCTGATTTTCTCATCCAGCTTCTCAAACATATTGCCTGTCCTCTAAGCTGTTGGAAGGCTTGCGTCAGTGTTTCTAGCGGCTTTTGTGTGTGATTGTGTGTGATGGGGCGTTGCCCCCGGAGCAGCTGAAGACAACGCTGCTACCCTACAGTCCCTGTGTAGCTAATTGTATTGCCCTTGCTGCCGGGTTTTATAGATGATCCCTGAGCTTATTGGGCCAAATCAGGGCACTTAGAACTCAGACCATCCTGGTTTATTCCTGCTCTTAGTACACACCTGGCTGCGCTCACGGCCAACTGAAACTCCAGACGAGCTCAGCAGACAGCTAGCTGTACGTTCAGGCCATACATGCTCGAGTGAGAAGAAGACTGTCCGCAGTGTGCCAGGCAAATAGGCAAACAGGTGTCAACAGAACAGGCGGTGGGAGGCGAGCGTCAGGAGAGGAAGTCAGCAAGAGGAGCGGGGTTTACCAGGCCTGTGGTTCATGACACAGCAGAGGACAGAGTCGGGGTGGTGATGAGGGAGGTCATCCCCGGGGGGCTTGTCACAGAAGCCCTGACTAGCCATCCTTTCTCACCTACTTCTTGGGCCTGAGTCCCCACCACGTAGGCTTCTAGCCTCGGCCTGAACTCAAGGATCATGGAACTCAAACTCACTACCCAGCCCCCTTTCAAAGCACACAGCTCTGCAATTCTAGATATAAGAATATCGGCTTCCCCAGACACTAAAGGCCACTTATTATATGATTCTGTCTGTATGAAATTTCCATAATAGGCAAATTGACAGAGACAGAAAGCAGAGTCGTGGTTTCCAGGGTCTGGAGGGAAGGGGCAAGGGGGGATTACTGCTTAACGGCTACAGGGTTTCCCTTTGGGTCATGAAAACCTTCTGGAACTAGGTAGTGGTGATAGTTGCACAATATTGTGAATGTACTAAATGCCACTGAGTTATATACTTTAAAATGGTAAAAATGGCGAATTTTAAGATATGTGTATTTCCCCACAATTTAAAAACGAACGAAACAAACCTTCCTTGCGATCCACCCACTGGTTCTGTATTTGCCTCATGAAACCAAACTAAGGTCTAATTCCTTGTCCATGGGGCCACCTCTTAAATGTCTTTTTCTCCTGCATCTGCAGGCACCGTTATGCCCCTGTATCTCTGCTTTTCTAGACTAATCACCCTGTGCCCTTCACTTGTTCATCTTTGAAGTCCCTTGTCCAAGGTGGGTAACTTCCACTAGATGTACCCCCTTTTTCCATTGCTTTTCTGAAATGATGGTGCCACTGGGGTTTACTACTGCTGCTGTGAAACATGGCCAGCATATGTTATGGTGGGATAATCGCCTGCTTTGGCCTGGGACTTAGGATGTCTGGGTCTCAGCCTGAGTCCTGACTCTAACTCACTGTGCATCCTTAAAAAAGTCAGTCAGCCTCTCTGGGCCACAATTTCTTCACTTGTAAAATGAAAGGACCTCCAAAGTCTGTTCTACCTCTCAAACTTTATATCCTGCCATCTTGCTCTGGACCTTATTCCAGGTGATGGCACCCAAGAGTGAATTCCTGCTTAGCATCGATGCTGCACTCCTCGTCCTTCCTGAGCTGAAAGTTAACTGAAGTGCTGCATCTTTCTCGCCAGCCTTAAGCTAGATCTTCCCGCTTGCCCACCCCAAATGTATGGTATCTGATTTGGGAGGACCGATGAAAGATTCAGTGGGATTTTGATTAAATCCCATACAATTAGATATAGCACAACATTCCAAAATATAATTTTAGATGTTCATTGCAACATCTAGCCTATTTATATTCCTCTTATTTTGCTGAGGTCCAAACATCTCTGGATGTCCTCAAGCAGGTCCCTGTAGAGTTTTGGATAGGAGGGGGTCACAGCCAGAGCCCAGGATGGCCCAGTGGAGACCTTCTTCCTGGTGTTCGGCCCACCCCCCCAGCCCTGTTTATGACGGTGCCATAGGGCTTTCTGAAGGTCTTTCCTTTGTCTTTACCTCGAGGTGTGCGTGCACGTGTGATCTGGTGGTCTGTGTTTGATTTTGTTGTTGTTTCTCCAGTGGTGAGTTGGGTCAAGTCACCAGGAGAACATCCTCAAGTTCCATAGCTACATCTGGGCCTGCCTGCTGGGGATGTATATCGTTTCCAGTCTGCAGTAACTCATTTGAGGCAACAGTGACTGTGTACGATGGGACAGAGGCAAGTGGACAAAATGTCACATTGGTAGGAAATGCCTCTGGGGATCTAGAAGCTCCACGTTAAAAGTTCTGATGTAGCTGTGACCAGTCTAAATACAGAAAGAACATACAGCTTGGGGGTCCCAGAGCTGAGTTTGGTTCCGTCAGTTTACAAGCACTGTTGCCATAGCCAAGCTTTTGGCCTCTCTATGCCTCAGCTACCTTATCTGTAAAGTAAGGGCTGTCTTGGGGCTTCACTGAGACCTAACTCTGTACTGAGTATGGTACTCCGTCTGGTACTCTTCAGATATTACTTCCACTTCCACTCCTCTCTGATAGATTTTAAGGATCATGTGAGATAATCTACATGAAAATGAACGTTATAGAACCCAGGATGTCATGTTGTTATCTGGCACCAGGGGTAAAGGGTTGAGTCAACATTTAGGCCTCTCTCTAAGCTCTGATCCTTCTCTGATCCCCTTGGAAAGCAAGAAGCACTTTTTTCCCATTGGCAACAACCCTAGAGGATTTATATACTGTATCATGGAGAAAAAGAGCAAAGGGAAGGGTGGAGTCCATGCCTGGAGGGCTGGGGTGGTAGCAGGGGTGGTTATGTGTGGTGTTAAGTGCGGAACACTGCAAGCAGAGTTAAAATGGTGTGACCTTGGACAGGTCTTCTCCTTCACTTTGGATCTCCACGTTTCATCTGCAAAATGAATTGCATTAAATCACCTTTAATAGTCCTGTTGGAAATAGCAAAGTTGGGGGCAAGAATCACCCAAACACCTGGTCCAGTGTTTGACTAGCCTTCATCTCTTTTTTCACACGTTCTGGGAGGGTAAGTGCTCACAGGGCGTGGAATCATACAAAGGGATGCTCTGAGTCTTCGATTCCATGCCCTGTGCAGACTCCCCCTGCTCCCAGCTAGACAAAGGAGGGCTCGCTCTTCTACTAGAGATGGTTCCAAATGCTGTACAAACAAAGCACATAGAATGGTCTCCTTAGCTCAGTCCCTCCATAAGCCTACAGCAGAGTCTAACATTAGATCACTCCAACAGCAAGGGAATACCACTCCTGACAGAGCCCCCAACCTGGAAGAGAGAAAAAGAGTCGTTTTCCCAAATGCCTAGAATACAGCTGACCTTGGCAGTTCACTCCAGCCTTTCTAGGCTGGGGCAGCCCTGCAGATCACCTGCCTTAACCTGTTCCTGGGAGAGAGAGTCAGCAAAGAGGAGCTCAGCGACACCAAGATGGCAGTGCCTTCTTCCTCAAGGGAAAATCCAGCCATGTGGGATAAGAAGACAGATATTGGCCCTACAAGGCTGTGGTGTAGGAAACGTATGGCCCATTACATTTCTTCAAACTTGACCAACCCACAGCATCCCTGCCTGGATTTGAGTGTGGGAGTGTGAGAAGTTGTGAGCCCCTCTTGTGGTTTCTATGATTTCCTTCTTTCCCCGAAAGAATCAGAGACAAGGGTATAACCTGATGTGATGGTCACTGTGCAAGACGTCTTTGAGGCCCTTCCCTGCTCAAGGACACAGAATCTTTCATGAATAAAGCCACACCAGTGAAGAATGTGCACATCTTGCCCGATGCCAGCCTGCTACTTAGAAATGCTTGAAGACCTCGCCCTGACAATCAGTCCCCGTGTACATTCATCACTACTCAGAATCTGTGTGTCCTGGATTGTCAGGTTTCTTGTTCCTCCTTTCATTCTGATATTTTTTTTCTTCTTCTTCTTAAAAAAAAAAAAAAAAAATCCTTTCTTTGAGCTGTCCCTTGCTGAAGCAAATAGGGAGTTACTACGTGGCCGTCTCCTGGAGGCTGTTTTGCTCAGGCTTGGTTGTCCAAGGCAACCGATAAAAAGAAACTTGGGGAACAAAGCCCCTTTGCTTTATTGGGTCACCTTTGATAGCGTGAAAGGTCAAGAACTTCTTTACTTAGCAGGGTCTCCAGCTGACTTTGCTAAGTGATGAGCGAGGTGGATATTCTCTTTAGAAGCCTGACATCCTTCCACCTTTGTTCGTATGCAAAGTGTTTTCTTAAAGCTGGTGCCTTCGCCCATCCTTCCACTCTAATGAGACCTGTACCGCTGCCCAGTCACATTCAGGGACTGTTAATGCAGCAGGAGGCAGTGCACACGGCTCCATCAGTGAAGGCGCTGCCGCTCGCCCGGATGAGAGCGTCGCGAATGCGCGCCACGAGATGGCTGGGAATCCCACACCGTGACCGCCCGGTGCACGCCATTAAGGCCATCATTCTGGGGTCTTCCTTCTATCCCTACAACTTGGGAAGAAGTGATCCAGTTCCCTGTCTATAAATTGGAAGGAATAGCCTAGACTCTTGACTCTAATTCAGATCATTAATATGTTGAGCTGTCAGTTGGATGAGTGGGAGGGAAGGTTATGTGTTTTGTTGGTTTTTAAATGTAATGGAAATGTAAGTGCTGGGTTTCAGGATCAAAGTTTATGGTCCTTCAACTAATATTCATCCAGTGCCTCGTACACGTGAGCCATGCTGCTAGGCTGGGCTAGGGATGTCACAGGGCAAGAACTGCACCCAAGATGTGCTTTTAAGGAGGGTACAATCTAATAGGATACGTAAGACTTGTATCCATATTATTACAGGCCAAGACAGAAAGTGTTAAAAGAAACAGATAAAGGCTGTCATTTCTGAGGAGTAGTTCTTTTTCTCTTTTTCTCTCTTCTTACTGCTTTCTAATTCAGGCCACCGTTCTCTATTCCGGGGATTACAGCAATAGTGACTTAACTGTTTTCTGGTCCTCACTGAGCAGCACCTACTTTGTCCTGGGCAGTGGGAGGGCGGGAACACCAGATATATAACAGGTTCCTATCTGGGTAGAGAGGCAGAGATAAAGTACCTCCAAAATAATAATCCGCGGCAAACTGTGTTCCAAGGCCTCAAACACACCTGTCCAGAGGGGCCAGCCAGTAGCAGTGAGTGAAGAGAAATGGGCCAAGGATAAGTAGAATTGAAAGAAGATTCTTAGAGCTAGAACCAACACTTTCTGTCTAAACAGGGCAGTGGTTACTTAGCTGCAACTCATTATTGCCAAGCAGAAAAGGGGGGCTAGGGCCACTAGATACATAGATATTTTGTGTAAAATCTCTCAGTCTGTGAGTACTGACAATTATTTTTAAGTCTTTCAAACTGGGATAAGCCACACAAAGCATTCAGAGGGCCTGAGCTGGCCTGGAGCTTGCCACTTGGCAAACTCTGGTGTACACTGTGGGGAATGTGGAAGAGACATTCAGGACAGCCAGGAGTCTCTGGGGAGACTTTGTGGAAGTAGGGGCATTTGTTATGGGTCTGGAAGAATGGACAGAGGCAGGACAAGGGTTTTCCAAGTAGAGGGAAGAGTGAGCAAAGGTATGGACCTGGGAACCTTGGAGGTTGTGCTCAGGAAAGACCAAGGACTCTGGTCACTGGAGTCCAGGGTATGAGCAAGGGTCGGGGGACCAGCCATGGAACCTCTACGATCATGCATGGAAAACGCCTGGTGCTGTATCTGGCATTGATACAGAATATTTAATAAATGTTGGTTCTTCCTTCTCTTAAGAAGTTTGGACTTCATTCAGCTCACTGTTATTGGGATACCTTGCCAGTGTACTAAACTCTTTGGAGATAAAAACATTAGCGTGTTCCTAAATGTGAATTTTCTTTTGCAGAAAATACAGTACCAATTAATTATTACTATTTAAAATAGTTCATTCCTTAACTCCCTCATTTGCTTTGCCCACAGCCTATTCAGTTCCTTTGTTTGGCAGAATTCTGAAAAATGTGTGTCACCCACTACTGAGATTGTTCAGCCCCTGATGTATTTGTGTTGATTTGTTTCTGGTGGTAGCTTGTCCTAAAATGTGTGTCACAAGCAGGTATTGTATGATAAAATTGTTGTGTAGTGAATGCTCTGTGTGGAACTCAGAGGAAAACCCAGATTCAGTGATTAACAATGCCAGAAAATTCAAGTTACTAGTCATTGTTCAAATAACAGTGCTATTCTCTTTTGTGGCCTTTTAGATTTTTGTTGCCCTAAAATTCCATTTTATTGGGAACCCATTTTTCCACCTGGTCTTTCTTGACAGGGTTTTTTCCTACTTTAAACAGTTTCTAATTAAAATTCTGTATTTCAAAAGTAAAAAAACATCTTTTTTAAAGATTGTTTTCACTTATTTATTAAGACTACATATTCTGAAATGTACAAAGAAGAAAATAATCATCTATGTTCTTTCTCACCACCCAGAATTAACCGCAGTTAAGCCTGTGGCAGATCTGCATTTGTATCCAGTCTTTTGCAAAAAAAAAAAAAAAAGTCATTCTTGATTTTGTGAAAAATAACAAATCTATCATAAAAATTTGTTGAAAAATAATAAGGTACAAAAAAATTAAAGACAAACATTTATGTCCTAACATAATTATATAGGGTGTGAATCATTTCAGACAGCCTTGTATGCATTATAGGTAAAAGGATGGATGCTTCCTGTAAGTTTATGGGGTTGCTGTGAGGCTTAAGTAAGCGTATAAGTAGCACAGGGCCTGGCACAGGGCGCTCAGTCAGCATTAGATCACAGTAGTTTGTAGTGAGCTACAAATAAGCAGGTACAATTGTGTGATTCTAGAGGGTAACTTCTGTACGGCATTTAGTGGAAGTCTAGCATTCAAGTTGGACCCCAGACTTCAGGGTCTCCCCTTCATCCCCAGTTGCAAAGAAATATTCACCACCTCTTTGTGGTAAACTGGGAAGGGGGAGATGACCTTGAGTCACGATGTAGCTCTGCCATTTCTGAACTGTGTGATATTAGATGAGTCACTCTGAGCCCCTATTTTCCCATTGGCAAGATGTGAAGAGTTCTGCCAGCCTCCCAGGATCCTTGGGAATTTCATGAGCGGATGCAAGGAGAGTTCCGGGGACGGAGGAGGTCACCAAATGTTAGTCCCTCTTCTCCCCAACTCTCTCTCTCCCCTCCCCTTTCTCTCCCCACTACCTCTCCACCCCTTTGCTCAGCAACTGGAATTTAATGCTCAGCAACTGGAATTTAATTCAGAAAATGCTGACCAAGTCCTCTCAGTTACCTTTCAGACCCCTCCTCTTTTCCTGAGGATCCCTCCCATCCTGATTCTGGAGTTAATGAGTATTGATTGTGACACTTGTGTTTGGCTGTGGCCCAAGAAAGGGTACACGGGCTGACTGCCGCTGGTTAACAGCTCAGCTGAAGACAGGAAGCAAATTAGCTGTTAGAAGGTGGTCCTTCACACCTGAAATTCCTTATAGATTTAAACCCATTTGGAAAATGCATCGGTAACTCTATGAGCCAGACTAAAAGCCTGGGCCACTTGGTGAGAAATCCATTTTGCTTAGTGATTAAAAAGTCTGCCACTGCCTAGTTCTTTGAGCTTTGCTAAAACTTGCTATAGCTTCTTTTTGCCGTAAAGCAGGTGTCAAGTGAAGACTTTGTGTGTGTTTATGATCATTATATTGTATTAAAGAGTCTCACTGAGTTCCAGAATGAGAACAAGAATGCCGCATATTCCTCTACCTGCAAAGCAATTAAATTATTGTCTGAAATGTTTATAGCTCACAACCAGTAATCAGCTTTTAGTCTGAATAGGGGACATGGTGTTATAATCCTGTGCTTTGCTGAGAGGTTCATATTTAGCATTTGCATTTGATAATTTAAATAATACTGAGAGAGCACCGTCACACTTCTTGGCAACTGACAGAGTGATAGGAAAGTATGCAATGCACAAACTGTTTTTTGGCAAATAATTTTGTATTCCTGAATGTTTTTTACTTCCTTGTTATTAACCTCTGCTGCCCCCACTGAATAAACTAGAAAATGGTAGTAGCCTCTAAAGTCTCAAGTATTATATCTCCCTTCGTTCCTTTTTTCCTCTTTCCATGGAAACAATATCTGAGCAATCTCCAAATTTCCATGAGATTGTGAAAGGCCTGCAGTGAACCATTAAAAAAAAAAAAAAAACCCCCCAAAGCACTTTTTTCTTGCAAGATGCCTTTATGTATTAGAGATCAATTTTCTGATAAGATTCTCTGCTCCAGAGAATATTTGGTAATTTTACAAAAGTAAGTACTTGCCATGGGAACAGTGAATCCCAAGTTAATGCCCAGTAATATCACAAACGAAAGGGAATAAATTGTAGAAATGATCTCTTCTCTCCAACATCCCCCTTCAAAATAAAGTTTATTGGATGATTCCAGAATTTTCTTTTACAGGACTTTCCAGCTATCAAATTTCTTTATAGGAATTGTTTGCTTCAGGGCAACATGTCCCAATTGGTTTCCAAATATGAATCCTTAGTAACGACTTCACTTTGTTGATATTTCTACCTTTTCTCTTCTACTTCCCCTGTACAAAAAAACCCACCCAGATTATTCCCATCTCTTAGTGCCCTGAAGAGTATAGGCCTTGAGAAAGGAAGTGCATGAGTTCTACCGTTAGTTGTTGTTGTTTTTTTTTTCTTCTTAAGATATTTTCCCTCCATTTTGCGTGGTTTTATAAACTTACCCAAAATGATCTGCCTAAGCCTTCTCAGGCACCAACTCTTGATCAGAAGTCAGGAAAGTCAAATGAAGCTGTTCATTTTGACTGGGCCTCCCTGTTTCCAAGACCTGCCTTGTCACCAGAAATGCTGACTGCTTGCAAATTTTGCACATATATCAGCCTATATGCACCTTCAAAGGAAGACCCTTTTACTATAGGATGGAATTTTCTGACAGATGTTGTTTAAAACTTAGTAAAAATTAAAATAAATAAAAATATTTTAGTAGGTTTCCTAGTGTTTCTAGTTTCACTAGGAATCTTTCCAGCAAAGGAAATGGAGTAATGGTAGAGATGTGCGTCTTCCCTCAGGCTGATTTAGATTCAGCATGACTGGCCATGAATACGCTTTCTGAGTGCACACCAGTGTAGCTGGGGATTAGCAGAAGCCTCCATCCCATTCATATTTGAAATGGCCTTGAATCTGTGCAAATGCCCTTTGAGAGGGCTCCCTTTCCACAAAAGAACAGGCCTTCCTCTCTGCCAGCCACAGTACTAGACATTTTTCATCTGTAGTCTCTTAGGAGTCTCCCAACAACCACAGATTCCATTGATCCCCGTTTTCCAGATGCTCAAATTGAAGAGGAGAGAGGTGAGATAACTTGCCATGGTCACACTTTTGGGAGCAGAGGAGCCAAGATTAAATGCAGGTTTTTCTATTCCAAAATCCCATGCTCATTGCATGCCCTCACATGCTCCAGCCACTACCTCTTTGTGTATATCAGCAGATGTCCTGTTAGTGTATAAAGTTGTTAGCTGTATCTGTGACCTTGGCCTTTGATCAGTTTCGATCACCCCTCAATCCTTGTCAACGCTGGCACATTTGACTATGAAAGCAGTTGCTAATACCCAAGTAGCACTGATGCCGCCGTACACAGGGACTTGTGTGTTTCAGTAACTTACAGAATCATAGGATTCCTGTGGTGAGAGAGTGAGCTGTTGCTTTAATTTTTTTCCCTCCCAGGATCTAGCTCAGAATTGACCCAAATCACATAATACTATACTGGAGTCTGCTTTACTTCATCTTGATCTCTACCGTTAGTGACTAAGTTAATGAAATAGAGGTGATAAAGTATCTCTGAGCAGTGTAGACACCCTTCTGTGTCTTGGCTCTTTCGGAGCTGTTTCAGATGTCCTAGCTATCGTATGGGGGTTTCGATATTATCAACCAAAGCGAGGACTTGAGAGAGGGATTTTGATTTGGTTGGTCATGAGTCTGGCATGTTTCCCAGCAGAGAGGCGCTGAGAAATGGAGTCATAGCGTTCAAGAGGCGATCACCAAGACGCAGCCTGTCGGGGGCTGTGAGCAGTGATCCAGGCACGTTTAATATACTGCTCTTGTGGTAGTAAATGTGCAGGGTTTTCACAGGAACGGGACTGATAAAATCCTGAGAACGTGGAAACTTTATCATAGCAAATGTAACGATTTTCATTTGTTTTAAATCCGTGATTAGTTCTGTTAGTAAAAATGTCTACTTAAGCTATTTAAGACACACACTAAAATTCTCTAATATTAATTTCATGGAAAAATTCCAACAGAACTATGTTAGTTTTTCCCCCATTAAGGTAACATTATGGACTTTTAGTGGAGCTCGCAGCTATAATAGTTTTTATTGACCTAATTATTAAATGAATTAAAATCTGTCTCAGTGTCTTTACAATTATGTATTAGTGGCATCAGAGGGAGTGCTGTGGTTGGTTACTGAGGGATTAAAAAAAGGAGAAACCCTGAAAAACACCTCCCTTATATATTTGTGCTTCATTTGAAAGGAAAGATAAATAATACTTTAGTTTCATCGAATGTATCTGCCTTTAACTATTTAGGAAATTTATAATATCAAAATGATACTTTGTGGTGAGTTATACTATTATACATGGGAAACTTCTGTTTTCTCTTCCTTGCCTGTCTCCTATGCGTCTTCTCTTTTGATGATTTGCAAAACTAATGTTAGAATTTTAGCAATGATATTAAATATAGCATGGGATCATTGAAGAGCTTTTTTATTTATTTTTTAAAGGATTTTCCCAAATCATTTCATTTTTTAAAAATCTTTATTTATTTATTTGGTTGCACTGGGTCTTAGCTGCAGCACGCAGGCTCCTTAGTTGCAGTTCTCAGGCTCCTTAGTTGCAGCTTGCTGGCTCCTTAGTTGTGGCTCACCGGCTCCTTAGTTGTGGCACTTGGGCTCCTTAGTTGCGACAAGTGGATTCTTAGTTGCGGCATGCATGTGGGATCTAGTTCCCTGAGCAGGGATTGAACCCGGGCCCCCTGCATTGGGAGCATGGAATCTTAACCACTGCGCCACCAGGGAAGTCCCTGAAGAGCTTTTTTATAATTAGTTTTTAGTACAAAAGTAATGTGGTCAGTGGAGTAAACTGCAACTGTGCAGAGGGAGGAGAGTAAAATATCAAATCCTACTTTCCAGAATGATCATTGCTAAAAGCTTGAGGAAGCTGTTTGTAATGATCAATTTTAGCACTTTTATATTTGACATTTCTTTGGTACAGATAACACATGTGTGACACACACACCTCTAATCCCCTCTCCCTGTCCCAAAGCAGACATTACTAAGGGATTGCCACACCCTTTCTCATTGAGAACAGTGCAGCTTGGGATCTCTCTCAGCCTGTGCTTCAGGAAAACCTGTCTAATAGTATTTGATGTGGGAATTGTAACCTACTCTGCATCCCTGATAATCACTCACAATTTATAAAATATTTTCATAGACATATACATGTGAATTTCATTTGTTAATCAAAGAAATTCTGTGAGAAAGGGATGAGGATCTTCAGTCCTATTCAGCAGGCACAAACCCAAGACTCAGTAAGGAAGGGACTAAATCAGGGCACAGAGCTGGTAAGAAGTAAATTAGAATGAAAAGACACAGCTCCTGACTCCTGGTGTATTCATCATTCTGTCAGGTTTTCATTCATTTTTTCTCCAGAAGTACTCATTGAACTCTTTCTATGTGTCAGGCACAGGATATTCAGCAATGAGCCAGACAGCCATGGTCTCTTCCCTCAAGGGATCTCCATTCTGGAGGAGGAGACAGATAATAAGCTAACAAATAAATAAGATGATTTCATGTAGCAATGGATCCCATGAAGAAAAGAATAGAGGGCTTCCTTGGTGGCGCAGTGGTTAAGAATCCGCCTGCCAATGCAGGGGACACAGGTTCGAGCCCTGGTCCAGGAAGATCCCACATGCCGTGGAGCAGTGAAGCCCGTGCGCCACAACTACTGAGCCTGCGCTCTAGAGCCCGCGAGCCACAACTACTGAGCCCACGTGCCACAACTACTGAAGCCCGTGCACCTAGAGCCCGTGCTCCACAACAAGAGAAGCCACTGCAATGAGATCCCCGCTCACCGCAAAGGAGAGTAGCCCCCGCTCGCTGCAACTAGAGAAAGCCCGCACCCAGCAACGAAGACCCAACACAGCCAAAAATAAAAAAAAAAAGAATAGAACTGTGGTGGTTTAGGGGTTTGCAAGGAAGGTCTCTTTGAAGATGGACATTTGAGCCAAGACTCAGAAGAAGGCACCACAATTTAAAATCTTGGGACAGAGTGTCCAAGACAGAGGAAGAGGAGCTGCTATAAAGGGTTTAGGATGGAAGGAGCCCCATGTGTTCAAGGGAAACCCACGAATGGGTCTGGGAGGAAGGAGAGAGGTAGGCTGGGCCCAGATTATGCAGGACCGTGGGAAGGGGTTTGGATTTTCTTCTCTCTTTATTGAACACACATCAGAGAGCATTAAGCAAGGAGTGCGCTCACCCAATATATGTTGGGCGCAGAGTGGAAACACCACATCCTGCCTCCACAACAATGCGCACCCAGTCAGTAGACATAGTTTTGTCTTGAATGCAAACTGGAGTGAACCGTGTCTTGCTGCAGGTGCACACTTCTACCCTACTGAACTCAGAGATGGTGTTCCCTGTCTCCATCTCTTCCCTGGAGCCATGGGCTGGAACATATCCAAGTACCAGGGTTAGGACCACAGGGCAGGACACTCAGTAGAGACGCTGATAGAGACAGAAATGCAGAGAAGCTCTCCGTGTGTTACACCAACACTTGAGCAACGCATGACTTCCTCAAAGGAGGTAGATAAACAAGCCTGTTTGAACTAGTAAGAGAAGGCACGCCTTTGCAGCCATCCTTTCCAACTGAATGTAGTGTTGTTCTGCTTAGTGGGGCGTCTCTTTACCCTTAGTCCTTAACACACAAACCCACCCTCACTGTACTGTTTTGCTTTATTTTCATCCCCATATCCTTTAGGAGGTAGCCTTATTTTAAATGAAAATAAGGAGAGCTATTATTGTCATTATTATTATCATCATCATTATTATTTTTTACAATACTAGCAATTTGCTGAGTAATTACTATGTGCTAGGCACTTGCATTTGTGCTGCATCCCCACAACCCTGTGAGGTAGGTACTATTATTATGTTGTTTTGCAGATGAGGAAACAGCCACAGAAAGGTAAACTAGTGCTTACCCACAGTCATGCAGCTAGCAAGGGTGGAGTCCAGGAGTTTGTACAGAGTCTTTACTCTTAACCAACAAGTGACCCTCCCACTTAGTGTCAAAGGGAACAGTGTGCCTGAACTTTGGAGTAAATTGGGACTGGGTTTGAGACCTATCTCGGTTTCTTCAACTGTAAATTTATGATGGCACTGAACTCAAAGGGTTTTGGTGAGATTAGGTGAGATACAAATAAAGCATATAGCAGAGAGCAAAGCACACAGCTAGTGCTCTACAAACCATGTCCCTCGGGCACTAATCCTCGGGGCCCTGAGAGGGAAGCTAATAGCCCTGCTGTCATCGTATGGGACCGTTGAGGGGATTAAGGAGGCCATGTGTATAAAGCACTTAGCACACAGTCTGGGGTTTTCCTAGGCTCTCTGTAAAAAGTGATGGCTACTCTTGTTTACCTAAGACCAAGTGGTGGCTTGAATGTATAACACCCTTTGCAAATCAGAGTGACAGTTGGGGAAAACATGTTCATCTCTCTTCTATATTTTCATTTCTGAAACGGGAATGGGCACCGTTATTGATAACGTGAGTTTGTCTGAGATCAGTTGCGGTAATGCTAATGGGCTGGCACATTTCTAATGCTGTCTGATACTGTTTCAAGGAAGCCATTTGTGCTGTAATGGGAAAATTTAGTGCGAGATCTTTGAAGGAAAGTCTAACGTGTAATACTTAAAGTCAACTTCTGACAAGAATATATTCTAGAGAATTGCAGATGTTCTCAAAGCACGTAATATTTCTCTAAAAAAACTGTGATATTTATCTGATAGAGCATCTGGTATGATGAGGGGTGCAAAGTTTCTTTTTCTCATTGTTAAAAAAAAAAAATTTTCTGCCTAAGTCCGTGCAAAGCATCCAGCATATGGATGGGGCAGGGAGATTCATGGATCCCGAAACTGTGGACCATGTTAAAAGGCTCCCCAAGGGCTCCCATGCATGTGAAACCCAGTTGAGAAGTACTACGGGCTGTACCTGTCCCACTCTCGGGGATGCTTTGTTGTAGGGCAGGCTAACAAGCGCTGCTAGACCCGGAGGAGGAACCAAAGACAATCGCAGACACCACTGGGCTTTTGCTCTCAGGTGCCTCGTCTTTTGCCTTCTGAAGTCACGTTCCCATCAGTGAAAAATAGAGAATGGTGTCATCTTTCAAATGAGGCAGTAAGGCAAGCACTTCACTCCATAGATTTTCATAAATTTGAATCAACTTCTTCTTGTAAAGGCCTGTCCTCTCATGAGACCAAGGTCATGCACATCCTGCATTTCCTCAAATTATCCTCTGGCAATTGCTCTGAAGGAAATCTTTATTGAATTCTTGCAACAACTGTGCTTTTGGGAAGGTGGCATGGGACTGGGAGGTGAGGGTTTGATGAGACTGGTCTGGAAGCCAGGAGGCTTGGGTTCTTGCTGCCGCTCGTCACGTGACCTTGGGCAAGGTTTGGCTCTCACCGTCACCTAGGGTAAAATGAGGGACTTGGACAAAGTTCCCTTCAGCTATGACACTGTGTCAATGCCATCTCTACCCTTCCTCTCTTGAGATTAATGCTTATTTTGCACATTTTTTTTCTGGCTTATAATAAAGAAAAGGTACTTCTTTATTTGGCCTGCAAATTTCCCTATTCTTTTTCTTTTGAGTTTTATTTTATTTATTTTTTATACAGCAGGTTCTTATTAGTTATCTATTTTATACATATTAGTGTATATATGTCAATCCCAATCTCCCAATTCATCACACCACCACCACCTCCGTACATCATTTTTAATGATCACCCAAAATAGAGGTCCTTACCCTGGAGTCCCCAGACAGACCCTGAAATTAGATGCAAAAGCTTGAGTATAGGTGAATATTTAAGGGGCAAGGGAAACCTTTATGATTTTCATTTATTTTCTCTGCCAGGCACTTAGCTCAGTAAAGGAAATGAAATGGGGATCTGAGTAGATATAGTGCCTGACCTCCCAGAGCCTTCACTGTAATCAGGAAGATTCTAAAAACAAGTAAATGGGCAATCACAGGGCAGTAGTTTAGAGGTGTGGTGGGGTCAGGTGAAAGAGGCAAGGCACTACAGGAGGAGCTTGAGAGAGGGGGCTCCTCACTCAGACTCCATCAGAAGCTCAAGGGAGTCCATGACCTTAAAAAAAGGATAAGAACCTCTGAACGAAAGGAAAGGGAATTTGACATGCGTGGTGCTGGTGTGAGCAATACCTGGAGAAATGATCACAGGTGGGCAAATACACTTGGGATGTTCAGCCATCACTAATGCATTCAGCGCTGCAAAGTCGGGTTTAAAGTCTTGAAATGATGGTGACCATTGTCATCACAATCGTGGCTAATGTACATTGAGCTCTTATTATGGACCAGAGTCTTGCTAGGCATTTAACATCAGCAGTCTCATGTTGTCTTCATAAAATGTCTTCAAGGAGGTGGTACAGTCCTGTTTTATACGTGAGAACACCAGGGCTCATGGACATTAAGTTATCTGTTCAAGGTCTTCCAGCCAAAAAATCTGGGATTTAAACCCAGATCCAGGTGATTCTTAAGCTTAGCATTAGTGTAGATTTTTGGATCACAGTGAGGGGAAACCTAGAACCCTCACCTTTCAGACAGGTTGGAAAGTCATGTTTTACTGAATTGTTTTGCCAGATATGGCGAGGCTTTAGATTTAAAAACAAAAATCAAATGCTGGTACCATCTGTTCCTCCCCACAGTGGAAGGTACTCTCTCCTAGACAGGCATTGAGAGGCCCTCAATTACCAGCTCAAGTTGAGATGTTTTACTACACCTGTGTTTGGCCTCAACCAGTCTTGGAGTTCAAAAAAGCTCTAAGGGACTTATTAACAATTTAACATTTCCAAAGCGTGTGGGATTGTTAATTCCATTTGCCGCAGAAATACTGTCATAATGATTGACTTAGTCACTGTAGGAAAGCAGAAATGCGAAATCCATTTTTGTGGCTGCCCAGCTCCTGTTGTCTTATTCCAAGCTCCTGTAAGATCCTCCTTGTCTGGCTGAGTGCCCTTCTCTTTCTCTTCCACTTGACCTTGACACTTGCATTCCCGAGTGTCCGTATGATCTCTTCCTTATTTTATGAGAGTCTGATCCAAAATATACAAAGCCTCCCTCCCAAGTAGCTCCTGTTGATAATCTTACCCCGCAAACACCTGACCCCGGGGAAATGTCCTTGCCCCAGAAGTGTGTTGGTCTGTTCATTCAGCAAGCTTTCACCAGGGCGGGGCGTGCACTAGGCACTGTTGATACAGGAATGAGCCAACCCATGCTCTCAAGAAGCCATGGTTAGTAGACTACAGCCCAAGGAAATTAAGAGCTCCTTTGACTACAAGTGATCGAGACCCAACTCAAACTGCTTAAAGGGAAGGAGAAAGAATTGATTAGCTCTTGTAACTGAAAAGTCTAATGGTTGAGTTGATACAGACATGGCTGGATCTAGGGGCACAAAATGTCGCCTGGGCTTTGTGTCTCTCTGTGTCTTTCAGGCGGCCTCTCTCCAAGGAAGGTAATAGGAACGCCAGCAGTTTAAGGCTCACATCCTACTAACTTAGAGTGGAAAGACTTTTTTCCCAGCCATGCTTATAAAAGACGTGCACAGAAAACTCTGGCCCAACTTGAGTCACATGCCCATTGCTGAACCAAGAACCGTGGCCAGAGGGACGGGGTACCCTGTGAGACCAGATCTGGATCCTGAGCCCACCCTGAGGCCAGGCAGAAATGGAATCAACCCCATCTAAAGCACAAGGAACAGAACAGTTCCCTAAAAAAAAAAAAGAGAGGTTCCTTAAACAGAAGATAGCAGAGGGAAAGCTGGGTGCACAAAACACAGAGGGATGGGTAGAAAGCATTAAAAGAGCCCAGGAAAAGTAGCGGGAAAGAAAGCTCAGAAATGCTTCACAGAGGGGGTGGCATTTGAACAGAATCCTGAAGGGTGAATAAAAAGTCAGCAATAGTACAGGAAGGTTACCTGGGGTTTAGTCCAGTTTTGCTAATGCTCCAATAGGAGTGACCTGGGAAAATAATATTCAATTATTCAATAAAATTTACTTAGCATCTACCAGCCATAGACCAGGGACCGTGTTAGTGCTGGGACAGTCATGACAAACAAGACAGGCACTGTTCTGTCTCTTGTGGATCTTAAAATCTACAGGGGAGACAAACATTAAACAAATAATTGCACAAATGATAAAATAATTATCCTTTTAGAAGTGCTTAGAAGTAAAAATCACTATGCCAGGGTTAAGGCACATTGATGTCTTGTGTTACAGTTTCCCAGCCATAAAATGGAAAAGAAAATACTGTGAACCTCTCCCACAACCAACCAATAATACAATAACACACTGAGGAACACGGATTAATTCATTTACACACACAAGGGCATGTACTCACCCGAGAAAAGCAGAAAACACCTTGAAATAGAGAGAAAAAAATAGGGAAACTTCTGTTCCTCTGCTTAGATGGTTGGCTCATTGAGTGCTACATTAAAATGCATCATTTTTATACTGTCCAAATGGTTAATTTGTCCTCACCCTCTCAGAGTTCCAGATTCAGTGCTTTCTTTTGTTACTACACCCCGCATCCTTAAACCACTGTATGTACGTTCAGTACAAAACACCATCATCTGCCTTTTATCATTTCCTCCTATCAAGCATTTGGGGTTTAAAAAAACATTTTTTGATATGGAGGCAATGAAAATCTGGAGATGCTGCTTTTAAACCACTGACTCGGTTATTCAGTCATTTCAATTGATTATACTATTTGGTAACCAATCTGGTCATGAAAAGGTTCTATTGTAGAATCTGCCCTCATACGTATTTCAAGGGGAGAGGAATTTACCTGTCCAGTTATACAGTCCTGCGAATAGTAACGGAGAGCACGGATGAGACCACAACTGTAAATGACACCACTCTGATGAAGTGGCATTTATGATGGAAACCTTAGTGAGTGATGGGAGAGGTGTGCCGTGTGTGCGAGGATTCACTTCTACACTGTGGCTGCGATTCTTTATCAAATGAAAGCCAGATGCTTATAGTTAACATTTTTAATGGGTTCTTTCTCCCACGTAGCTCATAAAGTCCCACTAATAAATCAAAGAGCCCTTCTTAACCGAATTTCAAGGGGTGCTATGACGTTGCTGATGTATTAATGAACTAGGGGCACTGGAAGCTAGATTCATAATTTTTTCTGAAGTCTCCCCTCTCTCTCCTCCATATACATGATTCCCCCCACCGAAAAAAGAAAGATTGGAAAAGGAAGTTGGGGATAAATGTCTCAGTGTCACAGCTAGCAGTGTGTCTTCCACAAGACAAAGTGAGTTACTAAGAGAAAAATTTCCACATGATTTAAAAGATACCATTTAAATTCTATTAGGATTTTTTTTGGAAATAAAAGGCAGTGAGTTAAGTGAGAATAAGATGTAAACCTTCCTGCAATATTTGATTGCTAATGAACAGAAAGTATTAATCTTAGCAACCAAGAAGAGAAAAATGCATAGTGTTTTTCATTAAATCAACTAAATGATTAAATGAGCTAGTCAGGAGAAACCATTTTAATTTTCTGAATGTGAAATGTGCAGTTTATAACAAATAAATTCAAAGCACCCTTCTAAGCAAGTTTTGACCATAAAAAATGGGGCTTATAAAGATGTTCAGTATTCTTTATAGATAGTCAATATTTTAATGCGGTGACATTAATTGTGCAGAATGAAATGCCCCTACTATCTGGGCTCAAAAATATTTGGCGCCTAGTGTGACGTCCCTAATGGATCTTCAACACTATTACTAAATGATCAATTGTTGTCATAGTCATTTTAGCAGCTTTCAGGGCTAATTAAATTGGCTGTGAATTTTGTAAGTGGCAAAGGTTGATAAACTAGTACTCGGCACAATATGACTAATCTTCTTAGCGTGGCCAGCATAGTTGGTACATTTATGTGCATAATCTTCTTAACATTCCACAAGTCTCTTTGGTCTCAGGCATTGATCGGCAAGATTACTTGCTGTTTGGAGATGGGGAAAAAAACATAAAAATTAACTCAGCAGAAAACATGGTTCTGGGACATAGCTTGGTGGATGGAGAGGAGACCTGGCCTTGTAACTAACTCCACTGGAAATTGGCTTGCCATCCTCTCTCCTTATACCAATATATTCCCTTATATCAATAAGGGAAAAGAGGTATGGGTAGTAGGTCAGTGTGCCAATTCTTCCACCAGCAGGGTTTGAGAGGCTCCTCTGAGTCAGGCTCCGGGCTGGTGCTAGGGACACAAAAGTGAGTCTAGGGGAGACCCAAGCACTGATCCATCTGAAGAAGTAGGAACCAGTTCAGAGAACTGTTCTCAAGGAAAGGGCCAATCCATAATGAAGGCGACTCATTAGTCAAGGGGTCAGGCAAGGCATCCTTGAACAGGTAGCCCTGGAGCTGAGATCTGAAGGTGGCACGGCAGCCAGCCTCAGGAGGAGGGGAAGGAAGAGTGTTCCCCGCAGGGGAACAGCATGTACGTGGGCTCGGGGGTAGCGGGAAGCCATTTGAAGACATGAAGGAAGGCCAGGGGCCTCGAGCCCAGAGCAGGGGTTAGGAGAGAAGGGAAGCACTTTCAGCCCTGGATACACCGTCTGTGTGTCCAGCAAGCCCTTCGGGATTGACTGACACCATAGGGATAGCTGATGGTTCCAATCAAGGCAAGATGTTCAGATGATCGTGAACTAGACAGCAACCACGTCTTTGACGTATCTGACTTCTATTGCCATAAGAGAGCACAAATCAAAGCTTAGGAGAAGTGGTGTGAGAGGGGAAACTGTGTTTGAGAGAATGGCAGAATGTTAGGGCAAGAAGGGACCTTTCAAACTCTGTCCTTCACCACCATCAATTTGCAGACTAGGAAGGTGAGCCCCAGAGGGGTTGATGCCACACCTCAATTAGCAGTGACTAACCAGCCTACGTCATTCTTAAAATGAAGGTTCTTCCTAAAACAGTAAGTCACTTCCCCAGAGTTTCTAACTTTCACTCCTGGTTAAAGTGATCCCCTTATTTAACCAACACAAAGATGCCAGCTAGGAATGGTTTGTAGGAGACAAGATGACATAGCAGATAAGAACATGGCTTCAGAGCCGGAGAAGCCTGGGTTGGAATCCCGACCTCTCTGACTAACCTTGCCAAGACACATAAGCTCTGAGCCTCGGTTTCCACATTTGTCCAATGGGGCTGATAGTAGTGCCTCCATCATTGGGTTATAAGGATTATGTTATCCTTCACGCAAAGTGCTTTGTGTGATTCCGGCATACAGGAAGTACCTAATCCATAGTAACTATTACCTAAGCAAAATTGAACTACTCAATCTATCAGTGAGTTCATTTTCTACATTTTCTAATTTCCCTTTGTAGAAAAAGAAAAGGGGGTTTCGCTTTTCATAAAAAGTCAGATAGATGCCTTTGAAATGTGTTGAAAGGTTTTTCTTCTGCTTGTTCATATTTTGTGCATGAGAAATTACTTACTTAGGCTACTGGCTCTTCATGAGTCAGTAACAGAATTCTCACTGGTTCATGTATCCTGCTAGTTATAGGTACATGACAACCAGCAAATAATGCTTAAGGACCAAAGATAATGAAGGTTTAACCACAACTCAAGGAAGGAAAGGTGGTGGCTTTAGTTGAACAGCGCTCATTATGGAAAGAATTCAAGCTTTGGAGCCACACAGACCTGGCGTAAATCCTGGCTACGACACAAGTTATCAAGTGAAAACTTGAGCAAATTAGTTATCCCTTCTGAGCTTCCGTTTGCTCAACAGTAAAATGAAGATATTTCTATTTATTACGTAGGATGTTACGAGATTCACCTAAAACAGGGCAAAAAGCCTGACTCATAATAGTAAATACCTCACGATGTTGGCTCCTCTAATTATGCAGCTCATTGCTGATAATTCCCATTGAATTCAGCATCATGTGTGTGAGGGGAGGGGAAGGGAGAACCGAATCCCATTCAGTTACGCAGCCTCTGTTTCTAAGACGGACAGAGTGGATGTCGTTTTCAGCACTGCAAAAATGACCTCCACCCCCTCCCATACAGCTTGCGTGTTCAGCACTGTGATTATTTCAATGAGGCATTCACGGGGGCATCTATGGGAACAGCTTAGCGTATCGAGGGATCCTCACAGGGCCGATGACTAGACAGGGAGACTGTATTAGTTACGAAAAATTGCGTGTGGAGTAAACATCGCAGTTACTTTCAGTGGCATAATCTCCATAGTGCAATTGCAAAGGAGGCTGTGCAAATTGTAAAGGAGGAAAAAGAATGCCTCAGTTTTCCTACATCGCGGTTACAGATAAGCCACAGAGCCACCATTTGTATTTGCAGGTGATTTCAATCATTCTGCATGCATGCTCACCCTGGCAACGTTTCAAAGCATTATTCCACATTACCGTGGTATTTTATTACACATCACAAGTCTGACACGGTTCTCTCCTTGGCAAGAAAGTGCTCCAGGCTAAGTTTCAGATTTTGTCAGTAGCAAAAAAAAAAAAGGGATTGTTACAATCCAGAAATGGCTGGGGAAACATACCTTCAAGTGCTACAAATTTGTAAAGGTAAAACTCCAGGTAGAAAGACAGACTAGAAACAAGTAAGCTTATGTCTTGCTGGTTTCTGTGTGTTCTTTACTCTGTTCCCTGTTTGGGCACAAGATGCAGCCAGGCCAAGACTCGAGAGTGTTTCAGTGGCCCAGAGAGGTCGAGTTCTGATGCTCCAAGTGGAGAGAGAAATGGAAACAGCACCGCGAGTAATTCCCTTCAACTCTTCTGTCTGTCTTTTATCCAGGGAAGTGGGTTCACATCTTCATGGATTCTCTGGTCACCTCATTTTGCCTTTCTCTTGGTGTGGCCCAGACCTGGCTAAAAGAGATTATGTGTTTCTCTCCATTCCATCCATCCAACCAAGATATATTTTTCTGGCATCTTGTCGCTGCCAAGCTTCATACCAGACACTGTGGAAACCACAGTAAACTGGACAGACATGCAACCAGAACTCACAGGTGCCATGAGGGGGGATCCAGGGTGCTCAGCTTTCGGTGGGGTAACGTCTACATCAAACACCTAAGAATATATGAGAGATTATGAGGAACATTCCAGCTCCTCTGCTCCTGCCCGCTCCACCTTCTTAGACTGTCAAAGGGACAGGGAAGACCGAGATGTGGAAGAGGCTGGTGCAAATTCAAGTAACTCATTTCCCAAATATCAATCATTTAGCACAGTTTCTGCTGCAGTTAGGAACCGCTTCTACCACCATTTATGTTCTTTCGAATCAACTTCCTTTTTCTCCCTAAATACATTCTTTGAAAAAGGAAAGATTATGTCATTCTTGGAACAGAAAAGCAGCATAACATGCCCTAAGAAGAAGGCAGCTACAAAAGGAAATACAATGAAAAATGAAATAGTGTTATTAAATTTCATCTGGATTCTGTGATTCGAGCCTGAGGACTGTGCTTTTCTGGTACAAAATGGGAGATCATCAAGCGTTAGAGCCGCGTGAAGGACAAAGAAGCACCAAACTAAACATGCTTCTGGAGACAGTGCAAGGAAGGAAAAGGATGTTGAAGCTAAATCATCCCTGGGAGATTCCACATTCTTTAAGGCCATGACTCTGTAACACCTAAACCCACCTCGGGTACCCACAGAGGAATGTGTCCCATACACAGGGAGTAACCAGGAGGGCCCAGGGGAGTGGCAACCTAAAGTTGGAAGTAATGAACTGAGAATGGTAATGCACGGCTTTGCAGGCCTGGTTAAGGAGTCTGGATTTTCTCCTGAAAGAATGGAAAGCCAGGGAGGCAAGCAGGTGGCCGGCTGGGGTGATCTGTCGTGGTGGAGAGATGGATGGTGGGAAGCAGGACTGGGAGAGAGGAGGCGCAAGGATGCTTTAGAGGAGCCCGGGGGAAAGAAGACGGGACAGAAACTAGGAGAGTGGAGAGGGAGAGGGAGAGGAGAAAAAAATCTGTCAGCTGTCTTGACTGACTGGATGGGGGATATAGCGGGTGCTCAAAAATATTTTCTCCGTCATGTGACTCATAGACCTTCACTCTAGAGAGAGAGTGCAATCCAATCATTCTTATGCCACTTTTTGGCTAAGAATCCATAGTCCTCAACTCAGCCCTGACTGCCCTCCCCAGGCCCCCTTCCCACTTCCCGATGGAGGTCTCTAGCTCGTTGAGATTCCTCAGAGATGGAATCTGCAAACCAGACTGGAGAGTTGGTAATGACCTGGCCTCTTTGGTTCCTTACAAGGTTGGGGGAATTCTCAGCTTCTCCCATCATTTCCCACTTGTCTTAAGACATTGGTTTTAACTGGGGGTAATTTTACCCCCAGGGGACGTTCAGCAATGTCTGGAGACATTTGGGGATGTCACAAGTGGTAGGGAGAGGTGTGCCGGTCACATCGAGTAGGTAGAGACCAAGGGTGCTGCTAAACATCCTAAAGCACACAAGACCATCCCCCACAACCTAGAATTAACTGACCCAAAATGTCAGTAGTGCCTGAGGTTGAGACAGAAAGTCAATGGCAGAGAGTGTCAGGTTGAGGGCAGAGGGAAGGCCATGGTGGGGCAGGCCCTTCTATCGGGAAATTATTATTTGCACTTAATAACCTGTGTGTTATTACAGGTGTGTGTGTTGGAGGGGCCCGGAGGTTGCGGGTGGGGAAGCATGGCTTCCTCTGCGTATTCCAGGAGCGGAATCGCACCTGGGCCAGGCGGCCCATCGAAAGAGGCAGCAGCTCACAGTAAGCGTCCACACTCGCAGACACCTAGGGCTCTGCTGCAGTGGCTCTGGTAAGGACGGAAGAGGCCTTGGGGTGACCCTTTATGGGCAGCTCACTCAGCCCAGTACTCCAGCAGGGGTGTTGAAATTTCAGGAATCTTCACCCTGTGTTGGCTAGCCTCCAAGCCCTCCCAGAAAACAAGCATCTCTGTTTTCAGGGGATGGTAGCAATGATTACTTTTTCCTGGGGGAAGAAAACGCCAGCTAGATAAACGCTTTGTAAATCACTACGCGTCTCCTGCCTGCAAGCTTTGAGTCTATTTGTGAGACATTTATCTCCTTGTGTACTCACCCCCCCCCAAAATTATCATTTAATTAATAAACCTAATAGCCTGAGGTACGCCAATCAATAAGGAAAAGAATGCAGGAAGCTGAGTCTGAGGCATCATGGTATTGAACTCTCTGCAGAAAGCTAGGAGCCCCTCCTCTAAAATGAGCATTCTCCAGTCTGTGGAGATGCTGAGAGAGGGGCCGCCGTTCTCCCGCAGGACTGGGAAGTCAGAGAAGTGGCACATGCAGACATCCTGTTCTTTTTCAGAATTTTTTATTGAAGTATAGTTGATTTACAACTTTGCATTAGTTTCTGGTGTACAGCAAAATGACTCAGTTATATATATATATATATATTATATATATATATAATATATATATATATTATATATATATATTATATATATATATTATATATATATATTTTATATATATATATATATTCTTTTTCATGTTCTTTTCCGTTGTGGTTTATTTCAGGATATTGAATATAGTTCCCTGTGCTCTACAGTAGGACCTTGTTATATATAGTGATTTTTATATAGTAGTATGCAGTTTGTATCTGCTAAGCCCAAACTCGTAATTTATCCTTCCCCAGCTCCCTTTCCCCTTGGGTAACCATATATTGACGTCCGTGAGGCAGACATCCTGTTCTGACTTGTGAGTGAGATGGACGTTGGATTTATTTCCCTTTATTTAATGGATGTAATCTCTGGATAGGGATGAACTGCCTTGCATGCAAACTGGAGGCTGTTTTCACTTCTGTAACCAGAAGCGACCCTGTCTCCACGGTGTGCACACAGCACCTCCTAGCTAACTACGTAATCACAAACGGGGCGGGGGGAACCCTCTGATTAAACATATACACATATTGAGAGACTTTTACAATACTTCCTGAAGAATCAGGCAGACCTTCAGTAGACAAAGTAAGTCAGGATAGGTAAGAAGGAAACACCTCCAGACCTCCATTCTCCACTGTAACTCGGAAGAGCTTGCTTCTCCGCCCACCGCTCCCCTCCACATCTCCTGAGTGTGGCTGAGAGGTGTTGAAAAGTAGGTGTTAGAGAAATGCAGATCTAGAGCATATGTGCTTATAGCAAAGACACCCTACTTGGTTTGGGCACCAAAGTCCAAGTCCAGTGATGGGTTTAAGGTTCCTTTCGTAACTTTGGAAGTAAACGACAACTTGCAAAGGCACTGCCTCAGTGGGCTGAATCTTTTTTTCTAGGGCCTAGAGTACAAGGGGCACTGAGAGAACCCTCATCTGGGTCCAGGTGGAGGTAAAGAAATGCCCTGGGTTCAATATCCAGCAAATGCATCCAGGCTGACTTCAGTGAGCAATGTTACACAATGAAAATATCACTAAAATTCATTAGTGGGTCTAAACCCATAACTTTTGCCATCCCTGAGCCCACCGGGAGTCCTTCCTTTGTGAACTCTTAGGCCAGGGATTATCTTTTCATTGAACTATAGTGAAATCTGTCTTAAGTGATCACCCAGGGACCATCCAAAATCGGTAACTTGGTAGAGGTTGAACTTTAGCTAAAGGTCAAACAGAATTCTTCTGGAAACCTTAGGGGTTGCCTAAAGGTGAAATAAAAAGCCGAAATGAAAATTGACTTAATCCCTGGTTTATGAACCAAGTAGCACAGCTAAGCAGGCTGAGGGATGCATTCGGCTCACAAATGCATCTTGACTTCTCTTTTTGAAATGCCTCATCCCTTCTGGCAAGTGCTATGGCCTTTCTGGCTTGTTAGTCATATGCCTAGCAACGCTTTCATTTTCCAAGGATGCCTGTACATTTTGAAAACCTTTGGCTGCGTGTTTGGGACCGTGGCATTGGTGATGTTACAGACCATTCCAGGTCAGGCCCTATTCATCGAATGCAGCCCACCAGCGCCTTTACGATTCTAAGTGTCTTTACCTGGGAAGAGGGAAACGGGCGTAACTAACGTCAGAACATGTATTCATTGTAGGAAGGACTTATTTTTAAGGGCGGGATCAGTATTCTAGTCTGTTATGCAAAGAATTAGCTTTGAATTCTATTTATATATACTTATATAATATATATATATTCTGTTTATATATGTTATATATTATATTTATATATCATAGAAGTCTAGCATGTCAAATATAATAGATACATAATCTATTTTCTAATCTTCTGTGTAGCACTTAGAGGAGAATTCAGAGCCATCTTGAGATAGCTCTGGAGCTCCCAGGGCTAAAGCTAAGAAGGCGAAGAGCAGAGGAAGATGCAACCAGGATACTTTCCTTATTCCTGCCTGTAACTAGAGAAGGAATAAGACACGTTGGGTCCAATCCCAATTGTGCCACATTTTGTAGCTTGGAGTGGTCACTGTAAACCACTGAGCCTCTATTTCTTCATCTATCACAAGGACAAAGCAATAAGAACACCAACAGCTGTCATTTATCGAACCCTTATGTCTCAACCCGAGGCTGAGTGAAGACTTAACATACAGTGTATCTTGTTGAATTCCCATCGCAGCATTTCAGTGTGGGTGGTGGTGTCTTCATTTGAGGAGATAAGAGTGTCAATGAAATATTGATTAGAAATACCGACTTTGCAGGGATGCGGAGAACATTCAGTAGTGTGGCAGGTGAAAGCCATGAGCACAGCCTGTCTCCTGCCTGGGAGTAGTTCCGCAAAGTCAGTTTTATTGCTCTTCCCATAGAGATGGGCACTAACTGTGTGTCCCTGTGCATTTCATGACCATGCATTTCAGAACCCTGGCACTCTGATGGGTTGGAAGTTTCCCTACCATTTGTTCATTTCTCACATATTTCTTTGAACACCGCTAAGTGCTGGGAGCACAGCAAGGCTCTGAACACATCTATTCTCTGCTGCCTGAGCGGAGGTTCCCAGGCTCTGTTGCCCACTTCAGGTCCGGCTGAAATGGAGGTGGAAGGAAAGGAATTAGGGAGGTGGCCCTGTGGAAAGAGGTGCTGGCTTGAGGATTTCTTGGTATGGAAGCAAGGCTAACTCAGTATGCCCAGAGCAGTATATCTAGGTCTCTTATTGTTCTGTATTAATGTGAACGCACATTTGGGCAATCTATACACAAGAAACTGGTGTTTTGAAAAAAGGATGTTTTTATGAGGTGAAGCCATACACACTCTCTATACCTTCCTCGTGTAACTAAAGACTTATTTGTGTTAATGGTAATGGAGCTCATGTGACACACAGGGATAAATCATCTCAGCTCGATATTCTAACTGAAGGCTCCCTGGAAACCAGGCAGACCACAACCACAAAGGCAACCTGTGGAGAAAGCCCAGCAATGGCTTATGCATGTGAAGATTTGATTCTGTTGGCTCCAGCTTCCTGGAGCCTGGCTCTTGGTGTGTGTCCAGAACAACTATCCCACTTCCCTTAACAATATTTACTTTTCTGATCACAGCTGTTGCTTCCGAAAGCGCCCCAGAGCAAGAAGGGCACACAACGATGCCATCTTCTTTCCTTTCTTACGCCCACGCTCATGAGCCAACAGCTGAATGGCAAATGCCTCATGAAGGCCTGGAGACTTGCACACAGCTTTTCTCCCTGGCTGAGGTCATGGTGACGCCAAGCTATTAGCTTCACTTGAGATCAGTATAACTAATCACTAGTCCCCGTCCTCTTCCTTTCCAGCAGTGGTATAAGGGCAGGTCCACCAACTAGTATATGCATTAGCCATGATCAATTACTCTTCATCAGGTGATGTACATTCAACTCTGTATAACTGTGAGACTTCTTACAAAAGCTGGTTGATTGGGGGGAGGATTAAAACAAAAGACTGACAGGAACCTTAGATAGACAGCGCACTTCTACTCATTGCCTCCTAAGAGCTTCAGAGAGGATTTAATGGAAATAGTAATTCTACGTTTTTCTACACAAGACCCTTAGGATTCAACCAAAGCCTGCTTTTCTGTGTAACAGGCCTAAAGAAGGGCCTACAAAAGAAGACCCTATCCCAGCATTGTCAAGTTATGGCCCACGTGCCAAATCGGACCCGATGTTTGTTTTTATTAGCAAGGTTTTATTGGAACACAGCGATGTGTGTGCACTGTCTACGATTGCTTTCTCACTACAACGGCAGAGTTAAGTATTTGCATCACATACTGTATGGCCTACAGATCCTAGAATATTTACTGTTTGGCCCTTTACAGGAAAAAAAAATGTGCTTTCCTCTGTCCTATCCTAAAATAGGGATGAAAAGTTTAAAAAACATTCTAAACACAATCTCCGTGAGGGCAGGGGCTGTGACTCCTTGGTTCACCTGAGTATCCCCAGGGCCTCATGGGTAATAGTCACTTAATGCAATATGTTAGCCTTCCCCCACTCTCTAGAAGTTCCCCTCACTTCTGTTCTTTATCCCATCCCCTCCCACTGACTGTAGGATTGGCATCCCGGCATTATCATCTGTCTTCAATCTCACCTCCTCCATTTGCTTTTTGTTATAAACAAAGCTTATAAATAAATGGTGTTCATCATTAAACAGATGCCGCTGATCTCCCTTACAGGTGCAGGCTCTGGGGGACGCAGTGGTGACCAAGCCAGATCAGGCCCCAGACCTTTTAAGAGATAACTCTAGTAGGAGAGAAAAACAAGGGAACACACAAACATCCATCATCTCAGATAGTGAGCGGAAACAGGGTAATATTATAAAAGTATGTGTGCCGGAGCAGATGCATTGAGATAGAGATGTCAGAAAAGGCTTCACCAAGGAGGTAACATTTTAACTGAGAAGTCAAGGACAAGAGGCCAGTCTGGAGAACCTGGGGGCAGAGAGTTTTCCAATTAGAGTGAATAGCGATCGCAAAAGCCACAGGTCCAGGGTGAGCCTGGCATGTTCAGGAAACAGCAGGAAGGCCGGTGGGTCTGGGACCCTGGTGAGCAGGCAAAAGGAGATGTGGTTACAGAGGCAGGCAGTGGCCTAGAGTCTTGCGGGCCCAGAATGAGATTGGATTTGGGGGATGTCAGACAAGGAAACAACGGGACTTGAGACTTAAAGGATCACTCTGGCTGGGTTGGAAGCAGATGAAAGCTCAAGCAAGGGGGCCAATTAGGAGGTTATCACCATGGTTTATGGTAGAGATAATGGTGCAGTAGAGGTGGAGAGAAGTAGGCTATTTGGCAATGTGTTTTGGAAGCACAGCAGGTAGATTTTGTTGATGGAGTTGAATATGAGCCCTCAGAGGCTAAGAACTTCTAGTATTTGGCTTGAGTAACCAGCTGAATGGTTAGTGATATTTACTGGAAAGACTGAACTAGGATGGCGGCTATAAGTAAGGTGTTCTCTCTTGGTTATAAGAAATATGAGGTGCCCGCTACCCATGCAAGAAGAATCATCGGGTAAACTGTGGAACACACATGGCTGGAACTCATTAGAGAGCCCAGACTAGAAACACATGTGGGAGTCATAGAGATGGCATGTGAAGCCATAGCCTTGAGTGAGATCACCTGGGTGGGAAGGAGAGCAGAGAAAAGTAAAGAGCTGAGACTCCAGGCCACTCTGATGTTTCCAGGTTGAGTATGGGAGAGTGGAAAAACTTTCTAGGCAGACAGAGGGTCCTACAGGTGCAAAGGGCCTTAAGTGGACCAAACTTGGAGACCGTGGCTAGCACACAGTGAGCATGGGAGAGAATGAAGCAAGATGAGGTCAGAGAGTTTAGATTTTATTCCATCTGTGATGGGAGGGCAGGGACCAAAGAATAGGAGTTACAGGGTTTGAGAATCTGAGTTCTGTCTGGAGTCAGAAAGCCTGAATTTGTCTGTAAATTCTGCTAACTTCCTGGGCCAGGTAACCTCTTTGTACTTCCCTTTCCTCATCTGTAATAGAGAGATGATACTAGTACCTACCACATATTGCTGTTGTGAAGATGAATTGAAATGATGTGTGAAGTGTGTTGAGATCAGTGCTGAGTGAACAGTAAGTGTTCATTAAATGTCAGCTCTGATTCTTGGAGAGAGTCACGTGATCTGATTTACACTTTTAAGTGATGCCGAACACTAGAGGCTCAAAAGTAGAGGAAAGGAGATATTTAGGAGGTCGTTGTGGTCATCTAGGGGAGAAGTGGGAGTCCCACCTCTTTCCGTGATTTCACCTCCATGGACCACCACTGTTTCCACTCTGTTCTCTGAGCTGTTGGAGCGAATCAGGCTCTCATCTTGCACTTAGCTGTGAAATGTCCTATATTGTTGTTTATCTCACATCTCTGTCGCTGAGCCCTGAGCTCCTCAAGCAAAGGGCCCTATCTTGCCACTCTTCTTCCTTAGAACCTGCCCGCAGGTCCCTAATCAGCATGTGATGATGATAATATGTAGCCGTCACCCGCTGATGGAAAGAACAACAGGAGTCCACATGAACACCTCGCGTGCATCCGAATGAACACAGAGCACAGCATATTTCCTAGGAAATTCAAGTTGTAGAGCAGTGGGAACAGAAAAGCTGTGAGCCTCAGCCTGAGTGCCTTCAGAAACCAGCCAGGAGGAAGGTCGCTCCCTAAGGGGGCTTCCAGCCCATGCTGTAGGGAGAGCTCCGCGGCAGGCACACAGACCTTTCAGGCTCATTTAAATCCCGCGGACACGTGTAAAGAGCTGGGCAGGCAATTCAAATTCATTTTGGAGGTCACGGCACCACACTTTGACTCTGTTAGCTCACAGGACCATTAATGGGGTAATGTGCTCCATCACCGTGAGAGGGAATCAAAAAGACTTTAATGGGGCTTCATTATATCCATCTGTCCATCCTTCACTTCTTCTCCATCGCTCACCACTTGACTCCAGAAATGGGAACACCCCTAAATAATTAGATTTATCCTAATCTCCTTTATGCGCCATCAGTCCTCTCAGAGGCCATCTGTGAGTTTAGTGTTCAGATCTTTAAGAATCATGCTAATCAGTCTTTTTCTAATTTAAAGTTTTCAACTGATGACCACAGTTTGAAACTTCTTGCTGTGACAAATGGGAATCCACTGTAAGATTCTGTGCTAATTTGAAGCACCCACATCCTCTGAAGTGCCACACAACGGGCCATTTCTAAGAAAATAGTGAGGCAAAGCGCGTAGGACCTTGGAGGCAGGCAACAAGTAAGACAAAACAGAGTCAATGAGGGGAGAATTTTAATTGGTTTGTAATATGAGTGGGAGATGATTTGCTTTCATTCGTAGAATCAAAAAGGAAGGTGCCTGAGGTATGACGTGTAGGAATGGATGTATATTTTGGCGGTGCAGCCACTAGCCTGTGAAATGCAGAGGGGAACCCATTCGCTGAGGTTGCTGCCCAGAGGGAAATTATTTAGGAGTGGATTTTCCATCCCCTGCATCCTGTGGGCCTGTGGCTGGGTCAGTTGAGGCTGGCATGGAATGTTAAGCAGATTTCTGTGCAGAGAGGTCATTCCTGCATTGCAGTGGTTTGAATCTGGTAGGAGAAAGGACACTTTCTGACACAGCATAGTAACGTTTCCTGCAGAACCTAAACACCCCCAGGCCCTTGGTGGGGTGAATAGAAATAATCAGCTCTGGTGTTAGGGGGCTGAATAGAGTGCTCAGGGTAAAGACTGACACTCCGTTACTTACTTGTTGAGTGAATAAGCAGAGTCTTAACTGGGAATTACAGCCTAGAGCAGCGCTCCACACACTTACAGGTGCCCACGAATCTCTTGGAGATCTTGTTAGAGGTTTTGATTCAGTAGGTCTGGGGTGGCGCCTAAGATTCTGCATTTCCTTTTTTTTTTTTTTGAGTTTTCTTCTTTTTTAATTAATTAATTAATTAATTTTTGGCTGTGTTGGGTCTTCGTTTCTGTGCGAGGGCTTTCTCTAGTTGTGGCAAGCGGGGGCCACTCTTCATCGCGGTGCGCGGGCCTCTCACTGTCGCGGCCTCTCTTGTTGCGGAGCACAGGCTCCAGACGCGCAGGCTCAGTAGTTGTGGCTCACGGGCTTAGTTGCTCCGAGGCATGTGGGATCATCCCAGACCAGGGCTCGAACCCGTGTCCCCTGCATTGGCAGGCAGACTCTCAACCACTGCGCCACCAGGGAAGCCCAAGATTCTGCATTTCTAACCAGCCCCCAGGTGATGTTGCTGGTCCAGAGGCCGCACTGGGTGTAGCAGGGGAGGTTAAGAATTTGGGGAACAGAAAGAACCAGGTTCAAGTCCTGGCCACTTACAGGCTGTGTAGCCTTAGGCAGATTACTTTCCTCTGCGCCTCATTCCTTCAACAAGTAGTTATTGAATTTCTATCATGCTCCAGAAACTGTGCTCTGGTGAATAGCTGGAACAAGATAGAAAATGTCCCTGCTCTCCTGGGGTTTTTAGTCTGGTGGGGCAACACATAAGACAAAAGGTAACAAGGCAAAAATGTCTAATTATAACTTGTGATGATTGCTAGTGATAGTAACAATGGGGGAAATGTTTATTGAGAACCTACTAAGCGCAAGGCACAATCGAAAGAATTTCACGTTATCAACTGATTTAATCTTTATAACACTTTGATCACATAGGTACTCTTATGCCTGTTCTCAGATACAGAAGTTGAGAAACAGACATGAAGTCTCTTGCCCAAGTTCACGTACTAAAAGGTGGTGGAGACAGGATTTGGAGCCGGGCGTCCACCTCTGGAACCCATGCTGCTGACATGGGGTCAGCAAACTCTTCCTGTGAAGGGCCAGCTGGTCGATATTTTAGGCTCTGCAGGCCATTCAGTTTCTGTTGCACCTACTTAATCCTGCTCTTGTAGCACGAAGGTAGTCACAGACAATACGTCGTGAGGGAGCGTGACCGTGTTCCAGTGAAAGGTTAGTTACCAAAACTGGTCCTGGGCCAGATTGGACCCACAGGCTGTAGTTTGCCAACACTGGTTTCTGACCATTATCCTAAACGAGCGCTTCTCACATTTTAAAGCAGCCCTGCCCAATGTAGATACAATGTGAGTTTTAATAATATTTTTATTTAACACAAAATACCAAAAATATTATCATCATTTCAGTAGATAATCATTATAAAAATGATTACTGGGATATTTCACATTCTTTTTTGCCCTGTCTTCTAAATCTGGTGTGCATTTTATACTTATAGTGCATCTTAGCTCAGACTAGCCCTGTTTCAAATGCTCAATAGCCATCTGGGGCTAGTGGCTACTGGAGCTGGACGAGGCAGCTTTATATTACTTAACACTCACCCGGGCTGGAGTCAAAGATGCTGCATTTCTAACAAGCCCCCAGACTGTGCTGGTCTGTGGTTCACACTTGGAGTCCAAGGCTGCCG
This sequence comes from Balaenoptera borealis, assembly GCF_965194805.1. Classification (NCBI taxonomy): domain Eukaryota; kingdom Metazoa; phylum Chordata; class Mammalia; order Artiodactyla; family Balaenopteridae; genus Balaenoptera; species Balaenoptera borealis. The sequence continues at coordinate 33,846,979 of NC_138869.1, forward strand.
ACGGCCAACCTCTGCATGCAACATAGGGTGTGCCAGGAAGGCTCTTTAAAGGGGTTAGATTCAAATGGAAACCCAAAGGAAGAGGAGGAGCTAGAAGCAGAATTCGAAATGTCTTACGTTAAGTGAGGTGAAGCTGCAGGCACTTAGCACGGAGCTCAGTCTGGTATCTTGGGGTTTTGTCATAATGTAAAGGCTGGGAAGATGTACAGCTTTTTGACCCCTCACACACAGACTAGATTACTCACCCCCATCCTGTATTCCCACAGTTGCCCAGATTTTCCTCATCACGCACTTGCCACACTTTCTGTGGGTGCTGAATTATTTTCTGGGTGGCCCCCCCCAGGGCTACATCAAAGGCCAGACTGGCTCTACCAAGGAGCTCAGGGCTGTTAACGGTGGTTTGAGGCATAAGCAGGTTGCAGTTATAACACTGAGGTTTTCTGGCGGTCTGACTATAGAGCCCTTTCCCTCCCCGACTTCCCCTGCCCAAGCTCCACTACGTGAATAAAGGACCTGCGGGGTCCTTTTCCCTGGTTGTTCTAACAAACAGTTTCAGGCATCTGCATGACATTGCCTGGTCTAGAGAGAGACAGCGGTCAAGAAGGCTGGTGCTGGCATTGCTGCCTGCGTTTGCATCCCAGCCCTGTGCCTCCTTGCACCAGTTCCCAGGCCTCTCTGGGCCCAGCTTCCTGGTACAAGAAGTGCCACCCTTGGAGGGTAGCTGTGAAGACTGAAAAACTAATATATGTAAAGTGTGTAAAACAGTGCCTGCATACAGTAGGTGCTCGCTGCTCTCTTAGAAATTGCTTTCACTTGTACTGTTGCACATGTTCCTTCCAGAACCCTTGGGAGAAAGCAGGGCCAGCCATGGTCTGACCCCCATTTAATAGTGTAGGTGATGAAACAGACTCAAGGAGGGGCAGCAGCACGGCCCAGAGGGGGTTAGATCCCAAGTCCAGGTCTTCTGACTGCAGATTCAGTGCTGAGTGCGAGGGGAACAGAACTGAACAAAGCACAGCAGGGCTCCTCAACAGTGGGAGAGACAGATGTGGTAACCCAGAAATACAAGCCCGTGACCGAGGAGAGGAACTTCCCCGATCAAGGTGTCCCGTGGCACAGTATGTGTCTTACTGGTGCCGCGACATCGCTGGGCTACTTGGGGACATAGGTGTCCTCTGTGGGTTTAAAAGCTGTGAGCCATGGATCCCCCAGGGGAGTTTCGTGTAAAGTGTGTGTGTTGGTGTGTGCACATTTTTCTAGGGAAAGGAGTCCCAGCTTTGATCAGATTCTCAAAGGTGCTGACATGCCTAAGAATAAGAACTCCTATTCTAGAGGAACTTAGATGTAATTTGCAATTTGTGAAAAGTCTCCATAACGAATAGCCTGTAGTTTTACATGTGAGCTTGTACACATACTAAGAGAGACATCAACAGGACTAGTCCAAAAGGAGGAAGGCAATTCTCCTGAAGACTCTTCCAGAGTGTCCCTAGGATGACCCCTTTGCATTGTTCTTCTGCGTAGGCGTTGCCAGTGACTTGCTGGGCCAGGGAGACATCCGGCCTCGAGCTAATTGTTTCACTGCTCAGAGCCCCTAATTCCTGTCAAGTGGGATGTGGCGGGGAGGTGATAGCTTCTACTTCACAAGATTCTCGGGGAGTGGGGGGATTGAATGCTTTTACTGTCACTCGCACACCAGCTGTAACAGGCCCTCAGTGGATGTGAGCTTCCTTCCTCTGTCTGGAGTCAAGCTTTCCATCAGATTCATTCCAGTAGACATTCTTGGGGAATTGTCTTTATTTTCTTCTTCTTCTTATTCCTATGCTTTCCTTCCCCAACCAAGGTTGCATCTCTTCCCAAGAATTACTCCATGTCTGTGGCATCTATGAAGCAGACTTGTTGTCTCTCTTGCTCTTTCCATCTGTTATTACATCTTGGGAAAGCCTGTCTGTCCTTCCCTCTCAGATGCTATTCACTGGGTTGGGCTATTTTATTTGTTGTTTCCCCCTTATGCCTTTCATAGTTGGCATGTGATATTTTGGCCCATTATCCTCTCACGTTAGAGGTGGGAAGAGAACAAAATATCACCGCTGCTCTCACTCTAAGAAAAGGTAAATTCTGTTTTGTTGCCCACGGGAAACAAGGAAGCAGGTATTTCCAGCAGTCATTTTCCGTTTTAAATAAAAGAAGCTGCATATAAACTTGGAAACAGCCACCACCTCAGTCTTACTCTTAATTTAGAAGCATTGAAATGATCACAGCACGCCAGCCATTTCTGGGATTTGTTGCATGGATGGTCTCCACCCTCCTAGGTCGAGGCAGTGTGGCAGAGCAGTGGGTGAGGCCAAGGGCATGAGCCTGGGAGTCGGAAAAGCCTGGTTGTGGACTCCATCCTTGCCTGTGACAGCTGTGTGGCCGTGGACACATCACACAGCTCTTCTGGGCCGCGGCCCCTGCACATTGAGGAGTATGAGTATGTATCCTGTAGTCACGTGCTAGGGCTTCGGTAACAAAGTACCACACGCTCTGTGTGGCTCAAACAACAGAATTTTGTCGTCTTATGGTTCTGGAGGCTAGAAGTCTGAGATCACAATGTCAGCAGGTTTGGTTCCTTCTGAGGCCTCTCTCCTAGCTCGTGGTGGTCTGCTGGTGGTCTCTGGCATTCCTTAGATCCATCACCCTGACCTCTGCCCTCATCTTCACGTGGCATCCTCCCTGTGTCCACGGCTGTCTCTGCGTCCACATTTCCCTTTGTAAAAGGACATCAGTCTTATTGGATCAGGGCCCACTGTAATGACCTTCTTTGAAACTGATTACCTCTGTAAAGACCCTATTTCCAAACAAGCTTGCATTCTGAGGTCCTAGGGGTTTGGGATTCAACATATCTTTTGGAAGGATGCAATTCAACCCATAACATATACATACTACACAGGGCTGTTAGGATGATTAGATGAGACAATCCACAAAAAGGGCTTAACACAGTGCCTGGCACATAGCAAACCCTCTGTAAGTTGGCTATTATCCTTATGCGACTTTATCATGCCCTAATTCAACCAGAAGCTGACCTTTCTTGCCTCTAAGTCTTGTTGGAGGTTTTCTGTTTCTTTTGCTTTTTTTTTTTTCTCCTTATTTTTCATCAAGACAAGTGTAAATGGAAAAGGCAAAGCATAGACCAGTCGAAACATGGAAAGTTCTGTTATTCAACCATCAGAATTCTTTATATTTTAATATTTCCTCAGCTTGAGCTTATATTAGTAAAAAAAAAAAAGATTTTTGTGTGTACAGATACACAGGAATCTATTATTTCAGTCCAGTCTGTGTTAATGATTTGAGAAGCTGTCTTAAATAGCAGACTGATTTTTTTCTTTGAGGGAAAACTTTGAAACCTAAGTAATTATCAGATGGCCATTAAAAAAAAAAAAATCAAAACTAACCCACCTTCTGAGAAGACATGTTATTGGAATCAAATAAGGTGGTGGCATAATCTGCAGATTCTGTGTGTACTGCTGTGGTATCTGAAACATAATTATCAAGCTTAAGTTAATTAGACTAATGCTCAGAAAATCTGGCCTGGCAGCTTGTGGTAAGTAATTATATATACTGATTAAAAACATAATATGCTGTGAGCAGAGGCAAAGGAGACTGCATTTGACACAGCCTGTGCACATATACAATTAGGAATCCTCGTAGAAGAGTGCCCACAATGAGAAGGAACTTTGTAGAAACGGGCGGGCATCATGCCAAGTCTTTTGCAGGGTGGCCTGCTGATGCCCACCTCACCCAGTACAAGATGGGAGAGTGTCAGGACCAGGCCAGCTCAGGAAGAGGATTTGGCCATCGGTACTCATGGACCACCCGAAGCATACTCCGCACCACAGCCTGGGCACCACCCTGCTGTTTCCATTTTCTCTCAAGCGTCTCCTTCAAAGGATGATTAGCTGTGGGACAACTGAGGTCAGCTGCCTTGGTTGTTTTTTCCAGACTCTGAAAAAATGCAATTGTCACTAATTATGGATCACAAATAAGGGTGGAACGCTGACCTCTAAGCGGGCACAAAGATATCTTTCATTTGTGCTTCTGCTTGCTGAGCAGTTTTCTCTCCACTTGTCCTTGGAAGAGGGGAGATGCCATTGGGAATCCACGGGCAAAGACTAGGGACATCCAAGGTTTGGCTCTCTACTCAGATTCTTCATAAGTTTATATGCCATAGAAATGTGATTAAGTAAAAACAGATAAATTTCAGATTGATGAGGGCTACAAAGAAATCTAATTTTGTTCTGTATCCTCTTTTACAGTATACATCTCTGTTCCTGCATTAGTATTATAATGTTTGGTTTAGAGAACATAATCAAACCTTTTTTTGAGGACTGGGGATGGTTATAACTGTGTCACCCTTCTAAATATCTGTTAAAGTTGGCTTATTTGGGCCAGAAGTATTTAGTGAACTAGTATGTGCCTAGCTCTGGTTTTGTCAGGTCATTGCTAAGGTATTAGATTGAACCATGTGGCATCAGTGTTTTGAAGGTTAAGGAAAGACTGACTATTGCTCATAGAAGTGGCTTTGCCTATAATTTAGTGGGGAAGATACTTACAACACAATAAATGTCCTGAAGTAGAACCTTATTGAAGGACCACCTAGTCTAGCCTTGGTGGAACAGGAGAAGAAATGTATTCCATGCAGAGAGACTAGTATGTGCAAAGGGCTGGTGGTGAAAGAGGCGGCAGGTTGTTTAAAGACCCACTCCCACTCAAATAGGATGGAAACAGTGTGAAGGGTTGAGAGATGAGGGTGAAATGGTAAATGAGGGCGAAATGGTAAATGAGGGCCTATCATTCCAAGAAAGCCGGGTCAAGGACCAGTAACTCAGGACCGAGCACAGATGGCAAGGGTTAAAAGACTGAGCTGAAAGTGCCCTGACCCATCGCCTATAATTTAATTTCTGTTTTTTAATAAGAGATCCCCCAATACATGCTTCTTCAGTTGTGATGTTCCAATTCAGAAACTAGAGGCAGGCCACCCTGTTATTTATTAATCGAAGGTCATTTTTAGTAGAGAAACATGTTGAGGCTTTCAGTTCAAGACTGCAGAAGACTCAAGCAATTCACTTAATCTCTCTCGACCTTTGTTTCCTTCTCTGTAAAATGGGGACGATGACACTGTGCCGCTACCTACCCCAAAGTTGATCCAAGGAGATTCCACTCACAAAAGTGCTTTGATGGAGATACTTCAACCTGATCCCTATTGCTTAGCAAATGTTCAGCACTGTTTTATGAGAGAGGGAATGCAGGTTGAGCGAGCGGGCCCTGAAGTCCCACAACCCATGAGCTGTAAGATCACATCTCTGAGCCTTAATTTCCTCATCTGAAAACGGAGATGGCAGCACCATGAGGTAGGTGCTGTTAAAAGGATTAAATGAGATCATCTATGTACCTGGCGCTTAGGAAGCACTCACTAGAGTTCCATCAATTAAAAAAAAAAAAAAAAAAAGTAGTAGAACAACAACAAAATTATGCCATCTTGATTCTTGGGCTCCCATCCTTTGATGTTTTCCACTTCCCTAGAGCAGCAGGGCCCCTAGTATTGGACCAAGAGCATCTCTCCTTCGGCCACAGACAGGGGTTCCTTTTCCAAAGAGCCGTGTTTGTTCCTCCTGATTCAGCTGCCTTTTGGCTGAAGAATTAAGTCCCAAATCTGACTCCTTTTATAAGTAGATTGAGTCGCCTCTCCACCCAAGGCTCGAATAACCATTTGCAAAGTGAAAGAACTAGTCCCTCAGCAGGTTGTTTTGCCTCTTGGGTGCCGAAACATTAGTTTGCTTGATTTTTAAAATTTTTAATTTTGGCATCTGGTAGACACCGTCTGAGTAACCAATTAGGAACACTCGCAGATCTTGGACTGATAAATTGGCTACCATGCTTCAGTCTAATGTCAATGAGCTGGAGTCAAAGTCAAAAATTAAAGAAGGAGAGGAATAAAGTAGCTTGGATATTAAATGGCTTTTTCAACATCATGTCTGTGCTTCCTACCTAAACAGCCATCAGCATACTGTTTGTTGCCCCCTAAGGTGGGCACCAGAAATGGAGATAGAGCTGCTACAAAGCCCTCAAAATACAGTCTTGGCGTGGCAATCAGCATAAAGAAAAGCACTAAGAGAGATTATGAAATGTAGAAAGCATGTGAAATTTATATTACTATTGCAGACATGTTTATTAAAATCCAGGCAAGTATTACTTTTGCTTCGGAGATAGGACATAGGAGCAAATCTATGGAGGGGAGAGTGTTTGTTTGGATGACTATCTCGCAGACATAAAGCTCTTAAGGCAGAGCAGTTTTAATTAAGAACAGCATACTGTGTGGAGTGATATATCCAAAATAGATCCTGGGGTGGGGGTGGGGATTCAGTGAAGGGATACATCAATTTTAGACATCTGGAATCCAATTAATAACTTCGGTGCTTTTACATGGCAAGTGCTACTATGTTGTAATTCTTATGGAGGGTCTCAGAATGGAAGCTGGATTTCCATAGTGAGGGAAATTACAGTCATCCTGTGGTGTAATTCTAAGTGTTGCCCGAGGATGGTCAACTTTGTTTGCTTTCACTCACGGCCTGCTTTCATATAGTTATTTAAGTAGTTATGTTTTAATGGCTAATGCGTATCTTCACACGCATCACTCAAAACAAAAGCTACTATTTATTTTCCTTTTTAAAAAAATTTTATGGGAGTATAGTTGATTTACAATGTTGTGTTAGTTGCTGCTATACAGCAAAGTGAATCAGTTATATATATATATCCACTCTTTTTTAGCTTCTTTTCCCATATAGGCCATTACAGAGTACTGAGTAGAGTTCCCTGTGCTATACGGTAGGTCCTTATTGGTTATCTCTTTTATGTATAGTAGTGTGTATATGTCAATCCCAATCTCCAAATTTACCCCTCTCACCCCCCCTTACCCACTGGTAACCATAAGTTTGTTTTCTACATCTGTGACTCTATTTCTGTTTTGTAGATAAGTTCATTTGTACCCTTTTTTTAGATTCCACATATAAGCAGTATCATATGATATTTGTCTTTCTCTGACTTTACTTCACTCAGTATGACAATCTCTAGGTCCACCCATGTTGCTGCACATGGCATTATTCTGTTCTTTTTTATGGCTGATATTACATTGTAGGTATGTACCACATCCTTATCCTACAACCATGTGATAAGACTATACCCCATCTTTTCCCCACCCTCCCCCATACTGAGTTGTCCATCACCCTGAATCCCATGGTCCCCATTCCTTTACTCCTTTTTACCTAGTTTTAGGCATCTCTATGCATTCCTAAAAAACAACTCAAAAATATGTACTTTTCAACTTTATAAAAAAGTATCATGCTGCATAATATCTTTTGGGAATTTTTTTTTCCCTTAATAGTATGTTATTGAGATTAGTCCATATGGGCTAATTGTCTCTATCAAACAATTATTTCGATCACTGTGTAATATTCCATCATATGAATATATCACATTTTATTCATCTACTTTCTGAATAAGTGGCCATGTCCAGGCTTTTGCTGTTTTAATCAGAGCTACTTTGAAGAGTCTCATATATGTGGGCAAGAATTTCTCTCGGGTACATACCTGGGTGTAGTATTGCTGGGTTTTAGGGTACTGTGAATGTCAGCTTTAGGAGATAATGCCAAACTGTTTCCCAAAAGGTTGTTTCAATATATTCTCTCACAGGCAATGCCAGAGCACTCCTGAGGGTTTATGTCCTCTCTAGCCCGCAGTATTGCCAGATTTAGGTATAGCTCAAATTCATCAGTACTCAAAAGTAGTATCTTTACATTAACTTGATCCTGTGTGGTGTGACTCTAAGAGCTGATGGTAGGACTTATGTGTAGAAGTTGGGGGAAGGGAGATTTAGACTCAGGGTGAGGAAGGATGGTCTCCTAGCACAGCTTGTCAACTAGGGTCCGACTGTCTGAGGACTGTAGGATGTCCATCCCTGGAACATTCAAGGCAGGGCATGACCGCCCCTTGGCAGCAATACGGCAGAAGGGATACAGATGTCACATGATGTTTGGACCAGAGAACTTTAAATACGTGTTTTAAATCCTGATTCTAGAACCAAGCTTTTTTCGAATATTCGTTTCTGGACCTTTAAATAGATACCTGAAATTACAAAAAGCTATTTTAAAGCATTCTGATCTTTTATCTTTTAAAACCAACCAAACAAATTCCTTTAAACCCTTGAGCTGCACTGAGGTGAGATTAATTAAAAGATTAGGACTCTCAAAAGATTTTTATGGGTTTTTCATACATGAAGTTATAACTCCCAGTAATAATATTTTCAGCTTTAATGGGAATATCAAAGATACTAATATTTTAAAATCAAGCCATATATATATGTGAGCCAACCCTGGGATTTTTGTATATGTGTGTGTGTGTGTGTAGTGCCTTTTGATCATCTTAGTAATAAATAATTGAGAGATGCACAGTAGGAAGCTGAAAAAGGTGAGGGTATCTTTTTTCTAGCCTGATGCTTCAAAAAAGTCATGAGCCCGGTATTGCATTTTAATTTTTCACTCAGGCGAAGCTGTGTGTGTGTGTGTGTGTGTGTGTGTGTGTGTGTGTGTGTGTGTGTGTGTGTGTGTGTGTGTGTTTGCAGTTGCCTTATATCTCCATTGTCTGTGCTGATTTCTGGATTAGGGTCACTTATAGGGTATATAAAATGAACAACTGAGCCCATTAACAAGGAAATCTCAGTTTCTTTTGAGTATTCTGGGGTTTTTTTGTTCTTTTGTTTTTAAAGGCATTTGAAATCCTCTGTGACAAAGATCTGTTGTCATGCCTGGTAAGCTTAGCGTTCCAGCCGCATCCAAGGCTTTATGTCTTCATTAAAGGTTTTTAAATGAAATAGAGAGAGGCTTTTGGGAGAGGCTGGCTCCTAATTTGTTTGTGCAGTGTACACCGGCCAGGTTCTTTGAAGGGCATTGGAACAGCTCCATCAGAAATGAATGGGTTTGTAAGTCACGGAGGGTAGGTTACTACCGAGGGGTGCACAGCAGCTTCAGAGGGTGCAGTTTTATAACCAGAGGCAGAACAATCGTCTTGTATAAAGAAGGAAGCATGACCAATCCAGCGGAGTGGTGAGCACACCTGGAATATAGGTTTTCTGTTAGTCATTTCTCATCTGCCCACATGTGGTCCCGGTGCCAGGCACCTGGCTGGCTGGTGCTAGGGGTGCTCTTTCTGCTCTGCCAGACATATGCTGGACATTCGGAGAGAAGTTTCCGAGGTCAGCCAGCATCCTCGCTGCTCCGTGGTGCTCACCACTTGTGCAAATAACTTGCTGCTCATCCGCTTTCCTGTGGAAAGCTTCCCGTTAGCAAGACCTGATGTTAACGTGAGGGAGAGACCCAGTAAGCAAAACTCAAGCCAGGGAGCGGCACTGCCCGTGCTCAAAGGCCAGACTGGCCTCCCCTCCTTCACCCCGCCAAGTCTGGACTCCCTGTGTCTTCACCCGATTGCTATTCTTCTGAGCCTAGAAAAAAATGGGTGCTGAACAAAGGTGATGCGACCAGTGAATCATCCAATCCCTCTTCTCTTCCAGCACTTGCGCCGCTGGTCCCACAGGGAGGGAGAAGCACCTGCTTCTTTTGCCCTTGCTCTGGGTGCTTCCTCACTCGGCTTCAGTCCCTGGCCTTCAGCCAGTTCAGAGACCGTTCAGATACCTCCGTCTTTCTCTGGGTGTCGGCACTTGCCGATCGCTCTCAGCTTTAACTGTCACCTCCTCAGTGCAGTCTTCCCTGATCATACCATCTCATGTACTGATAGTTCTCTTTATTATTCTCTCTCATGGTTGTAATAGACTTGATTCCTTGCTAACTGCCTGCCTTCTCTCCTCGAACGTAAGCCTCCTGAACACACTCGGCCTTGCCCAGCCTGCTTACCACTGCACGGTGCAACGCACGGTGCCGGCACATGGAAGACATCTTACTACTTGTTGATTAATCGAATGAGTTCTGCAGACAAACGAGTTTCCAGTGTTTGGGGGACCCATATTTGCAACCCCCTAACCTAGTTCAGCTTCTCCGAATGGGTTTTATTTTGAGGCCCAGTTGTAGTTGCCTGGAGCATTGTGTTAAGCAGGTTTCTGAGGCCATGTCTATGGTGGTGAATTTTTGGTTGTGTACTGTCTTAGCACCCTCTTTGGGGATAAGCTGTCTCGCCTGGACCATGCTTCTAAAGTTTCTGTAAGGCGCCTTAAAAAAAAAGAAGCCATACTGTAGCAGGAGCAAATAGAAAATAAAATGTTCAGGAGATTCAAATGAAACCTGAAATTGGCCCTTTGCGTTTTCCCTTTCCTCATTCTGAGTACCACAGGTTGACCTCACTCTAGGGAGAAAGGAGGAGAACACTCTCTTGTTCAAACTCCAGTGTCCTAAACATGGAGGGAAAACAGGCTTACAGAGCGTGACTGGCTGAGGAAATTGCTTTTTGAATAAATGCTTCCTTCTCTGAAGTTTGCTTCATCACAAACCTCCCTTTCCGAGGGCGCTTCATTTCATTTCTCGGTGACAGCATGCTTTTAGAAACAGGAGGCCTGAGGAAATCAAACTGGTAGAAATCTCTAGTCCCTGCGACTTCACTAATTTCCTACCCACGGAAAACCCAGGAGAACTCAGATAGGGTGGAGCCTGGGGCGAGGCGTCCGTGACCAGCAATTATTTACTGAAAACTGCCCTGGGAGACAACTGCCCCCCTCCCCCGCCCCCCACCCGCAGAGGAGGCACCCCAGCTCAGAGGCTGATCTCTAGTTGCAACTTTGGTTTTCTTTTCTGGACTGCTTTAGTACCCATGTTTTCAAAAATGTTAACCAAAGGAAAATTTTCAGAGTGGATCCCTGAGTGAGTGCACTAGGAGCCCCCAAACTGTATTTCTAATCCGAACCAATGATTGTTCCTAATTAGCCCTGCGATGTTCTCCTGACTTACATTCCTAAGAGACTTGGATGATTCATCTGGAAAACGGGGACGATGAACTTGCACAGCCAGTACGTTGGGAGGGAAGCTGTAACTTAGAGACCTATTCTGACAAATGTTTCTTGAAAACCTACTCCTGGGTGTCAGACACAGCAAGCAGTGAGGATACAAAGATGGATGTTACTGTGATTTGGTGATTTCTACCATAAACATGGGAACTAGACAGGAGGCTTGTTACCAAATCAGCTATTGTTGAGTGCTTTTTTTTGGGGGGGGGATTTTTTTTAATAACTGGAAGAGCAAAGAACTCCTGGGTGAGTGCGATTGATTTCTCTACGGAACCCTCGCAGCCAGGTTACCGCTGTAAATGGCATTGTCAGCTGAAATGCTAAACCCCACTATTAGGTAGGATCAGGTTCATCCCTTATAAACATGAAGCTCACTGTAGTAAGCTATGAGGAAAATTTTAGCAGTGGGGTGTCCTAAGAATAAGCCGAGTTTGCCCTTCACTCTGTCTATGCTGATGATTCTCAAATGTAGCGACTCCTATATCAACCCCTAGTGCTCCCTCACAGCCCCCTTGCTGAGTCCTGTTCCTCAACTGCCCTGATGTCACGCTGTCAGGAAGTTCTAGACGGTGGCCGGCAGCACGGCAGATCCAGGTGGGCCTCCCTTCTCAGATGCACATTTCAGGTTAGCTTCATGGCTCGCTCCCCTGACCGGAAGTGACCCCTTTGATGTTTTAATTAAAATCACCTCTGCCTAGGGCCAGAAGCCACAGTTGCTTTTGGCTGAACTGCTCCTAACAAGCTTCTGATGGAAAACTGCAAACTTTAATGTCCCACCAATTAAAGCGATTTTCTGATGGCAGGTGTGCACCCCAGCAAACCGGAATTGTTCACCTGGGTTTGTACAGGTTATTAGGGTGTATGGGATGCTCTGACGACCATTCACAGTTTAGTCAGTTGACTAGTATCTCGTCCAAATTGTGATGCTGGCAGTCTCATTTGCCGCTTTGGCAATCGGCTTGACAATGTGATACTTTAATGGATAATCGGATAAGCAGTTGGGTTCTGTTATAGTACAGCGGTTTGGCAAATAGTTTGGGGGGTTACAAATTCTTAAACATCAACACTCTACACTCCTTGAAAGTAGGATGTCATTAATTAATAGCTTATTTCAGCATTTTGGCCCCATCGGCAGCACTAAAAAAACTTTTGCTTCTACTCAAGCAAGTTAGGCTCAAGTCAAAGCTTTGGCAACTAATTAAATGATGAATGCTCCATCAATTACCAGAATTTCTCTCCATAAAGGGCAAAGAACTGGGCTATGGAAACTCAACAGTGAACAGAGGGAAATGCAGGTAATTTGGTTGCAGTAATCTAGTGGTTAGTCCAGAGTTTCAGCTCACAGGATCCCTCCCATGGAGAGAAAGAAGGGAGGAAATGAACATATTTTTGCCCAAAGAAATATTTGAAGAATCTCAGGGTTCTAAAGAAGCAGAAGTGGCTGGCAGCAAGAGGTTGATGACACAAGTCGTTTTTTTTTTTTTGCCTCAAGTGAAAGCAAGAGGTGATTCATTAGGACACCAAGAAAGCCCAAAGTGGTGATAATCTGCTCAATAACCAGTACTTAGAGAAAGGACATTTGGTGTTTGGGGACAAAATATGTGCTCAAAGGATGCTGGCTGTATGTGTATGAGAGAGACAGAGAAAGTGAGACAGCATCAAGATCATGAAATATAACTCAGTGCCAATCTAAATGGTCCAGAAAGGGTTCTTAGGGACTTCGGGACTTTGGGAAGCGTTCTGCACATATTGAGCAGAAACGGAGTGATTTTTCACACTGGTTCAGAGCAGCCTTGAGCAGGGGAGCCAGGATCAATGTGTGCTTTACAGAGTGCCTGGAAGGAAGCATGAGACGCAGAGGTCCGTGTACAGCGAGGGGCCGAGCCTTGTCACTAACTGCACACACTGCACTAACCGACCACCACACTGACTGTGGGCACCTGAGCCCCGCTCCACCCCTTCCTCGTGAGCCTCCCAGCTCCCACCACTTCTTCTCTGGCTGCTGCACTAGCTTGTCTCCCTCTAATACCCCAGCCAGGCTATTCTTTATGAAAAGTTATTCTGGTCCTTTTACTTCCCTGCTTCTAGCCCTTTAATATCTTCCCACTGCACCAGAGATAAAATCCAAACCTCCTAGCCATCCCCACCAGCTGTAAGGGACCTGCTATCTCCCGCAATTACTTTTCCAGCCAGTTACTCAGATGCCAAGCTTCCTTTTCCCTCCAGGTTGCCCTCCACTTGCTGTCCTCCTAGCCCTTTGCTTCATGGACCTCTAATCATTGCTCATGTCGCAGCTGAAATGGCACCTCTTCATGAGGCCTTGCTCCAGACACCCCCTCCCCCAAAGTTCCACCATCCCTGCACGTCACTCTGCTCTGATTCTCTTCAGAGCTCTTATCATATGAAATTATTTTGACTTCTAAGCATCTGTCATAAAAAAGAAAAAAAATTCTGGAGCCTTCTACTGTTCAACTCAATAAAAACCACCACGCCCACATGGCTGTCGCGTGTTCTAAAAGGCCCAAGCTTCACGTTTGCCGTCACTTCCCCCACCTCCGCTCCAGTTCCCACCTCTGGACCATCTCCCAAGGTGAATGCCATGTTTAATGCCATATGTCCCACATTTTTACTTAATATATTTTCTAAATTGACTCTTATTTTTAACTTAGATTTACTTTAAAAGGAAACTTGAGATGGCATTATAAATGGGAGATAAGCCTCAAATAAATAAGATCTAAATAAAACAGTCTTATATTCTAGCTAGAGTCTGGATGGCACCTCTCATTCTGTTAGAGGTCACACTGGTACCATGTTCAGGACAAGCTCATACTGATGGAGACTTGCTTTTTGATTACTCAGACGACTGAAAGGTGATTGGGGCGGGAATATCTTTCTCAATAGGGTTCAAAACTTTTTGCAGTTTTGAACTGTAGAACTGGAGGCCATCTTTTGGGCCACTGGGGTGTGGGTCCCTTCTTTCAGCAATGGAATGTTAAAGCTCCTCAAAATGGCAACTAAGTTTCAGCTCTCTCAACAACTCTGATAGATGGGCAGGCATGGCTAGGATACCAGGGCAGCATTCGTCACGAAAGAAAGAGTAGTACCAGAGGAGGGTGAAGCTGGCGATGGGCACAGGTTACAGGAGAGCTGGCAGATACCTCATTGTGTTTGCTGAAGCTGTTCCCATTGCCCAGAACAACCCTGTCCTTAAAAATCCCATCACCATCTTTGAAGCCAGTGCAAATCCTGATTTTTGTAAGTCAACCGCAGACCCTACCCCAGTAAGAATTATTGTCTCCCCCAGATATCCTGAGAGCACTATGATAGAACTTCTAGTCCGGTATTTATACCATACTGACTTGGACTAAATGATGTGTGTATGAATGTCTGCCCTGTTGGGTGGTGAGACCCCAGAAGGCAAAGGTTTTTGTCTTATTCATCTTTATAGCTTTCATAAGAGCTAGAACGGTGCCTGGAGTTTATCATGTGCTCAACAAAGGCCTGTTGGCTAAATTGAAAGCAGTAACAGAGGGTCAGATCTAAAAAAATTGAGGATTTACTTCCCATTGAAATTATTTTCCTTGCAATACTTTATATAAACACCTGTCTGAGCAGAACGATCAACCTGTAAGAAACGGTTTAAACTCTCTGCTCTTTATGTTGTTTTACAAAACTAATAACAATGAAAGATATTGATGAATTTTAGACCACCACCCAAGTTTATATTCAGCCACTGGCTTCTTTGAGAAGTGGCTTTAAATTGTTTTTCTGCTCTTTGAAGATAATTTGGCATTTTACTACAGGTTAGTTCTAAATTCTGATAAAAGCATTTAAATTATTGCGAATCATTCCTCATACTGTATTCCATTACAGAGCTATAAAAATGTCAATAGTCAAGGCAGTTTGAGCATTACATCAGGGAATTAATCATTGCCCCACATGCCTCGTGAGAATACACTCAATGCACGGGAAGTAGCACAGTGTCAAAATCGACACGTATCAGTACTTCAATCAGAAATCCTGTTAACACTACCTTCCCCCAAAATCATTTCAGGCAGATAAAGCAGGATGACTGCAGATACAGGTTTTTTTTTTAATCTCTTTTCAAAGCGGTATAGAAATAGAATTCACTTCGAGGAGCCATCACAGACTTCCCTCTGTGGAATGTGAATAAAGACTTTGGTTCGACTTTCTGCAAACTTTGTAACTTTGGCATGAGCCTTCCTCAAAGAACCACGCTTCTGAAAAGAGTTTCAACTCTTGCTGTTGCATAAGGAGAAGGGAAGGAATAGATGTTACATCAGCCTTGGTGCTGAGCATATTCATGATTTAACTTCTGTGGCCTCACAGCAGGGAGGAAAGACATGAAGAACTATACAGCATTGAATCCCAGGCACCCTAGTTGAAAGAACTACTGTTATTTTATGTACTACTAAGAAAGAAAAACACTGCCAATTAAATTATGACACACCATTGATAGTAGGACATGCTTTGATTTCAGATATGTTAAAATGGGAAAAACTGTGCATCTCAGGACAGACGAGCCGTGGATTTTAAACAGTGCTAATGACTTCCTCTGCATTTCATGCAAAAATAATAATAAGCCCCAGAATGCATAAAACGCTAGCCTTGAATTTGACCTTCCTTCAGACAGTCTCCTCCATCTTCTCCAGGATTCACAGCTAGGTGGTTTTGGGAACAACCGAAATAAAACCAAGCACTTCCTACGGTCCCTTCCTAAGGGGTCTCCAAGACTGAGTTGCCAGATAAGATACAGGATGTCCAGTTAAATTTGAATTTCAGATAAACGATGAATATTTTTTAGTGTAAGTATGTCCCAAATACTGCATGAGATATAGTAAAACAAATTAACTGAGTGCCCTGTATTTTTATTTGCTAAGTCTGGCAGCTGTGCTCCCGGAGTAATTCTGACTGCATTTGACCTTCACCACATGCTTTTTACTTTAAGAACCTTAACCTTTACCTGTCAGGAGCCTCCAGTAATACTTCAGTCACTTCTTACAACAACTCTGAGAGGTAGGAATTATTGCTGGTATTTTAGGGCTGAAGGAGCTAAATTTCCTCCTCAGACTTGAATGTCTCATTAGATTAGTTTGGTTTGGTTTGAATTCTGATCATGGCTGTTAATCCCTTCACACAGTAGTTAAGGTCCAAAAGATAAAGGTCACTGGGAAACCACGAAGATGGTAAAGGCACTTTTACCCATGGAAACAACCTCTGTGGGTTGGTCATTGGTCACTGTCAGGGGACAGTATATCCAGCCTCTAATAACAATAATAATGATAATAATAGTCATGGTAGCAGCAGCAGCAAACACTCAGCACCTCTTACTGCGTGTCACGCACATCACTAATCACACCTCTTACTACTCCCTTTTTACAGTTCCAGAGCAGGGTTTGCAAAGGAAAGCCTCCGTACTGTCGATTGAGTCGCAGGCAACGGGCTTAAAGGCAAAGGTATTATTTCTGTTACGTGTATGGCCTCTGTGTATACACACAAACTTCTCCCAAATGCACTGCTTCTCAAGAGCAAGTGCCTGAGAAGTTTGAAAAGAATCCCCACACCCAGACTGCCCCCCAGACCAATTAAATCAGAATCCCTGGGGCGGAGCCATGCATCTGTATTTTTTAAAGTTCTCTATGTGATTGCAGTGGGCAGCCGGGGTTGAGCACAGCTGTTCTAAGGAAAGCCACATGCTTCCATCTGGGGCTTTTAGGAGGGAAACCCCTAAGTTTTAAAAACCATATACAACAGAGCTTTGCAAATACAATTAGTTTTTGTTTTACTAATTTCCTGTTTCCCATAGACAACTTATAAGCATTGGCACAACGTTGCCATCTGTAAGGCATATGACAATAGCAGACGGGAACCTAATAACCAAGGAGGCATTAACGTTTGCAGGCCCTAAATTTTTTGCGTTCATCTGGTACGATCTGTGTAATGAGACCACTTAATGCTGGATTTCAACGTCTTCCGACGGCAGTACCACAAGTGGGAAGGCCATATTTTCTGGGCTTTGCATCGTTCTTTGTCATCCTATTGAATTGTTACAAGATGGATTTATAACAGACCTAAAGGTAGTATCAAAATGAAAATTAGCTCCTGAGTAGAAAAATAGCAATCCCGTTTGCCTCGCCTGTAGCCATTGCGTATATCTGCTTCTGCAAGGAGGGAAATGACTTCTTAATGTGGTTTTCTTCCACTAAGGAGAATTAAGTCTATGTGGCAAAACGTAAAACCAGCGTGCTGGCAGCCAGATTCTGAGCGGAAGATCCATGACCCTCATAAACATATTTGTGTCCTGGTTATATGCTAATGAACCTCATTTAGGCTCAAACTTACGCCGAGTAGAAATAGTGCTCAGCTGGAGGGCCAGGCTATCGTTCCCTCACTGTTTTGCCTTCTGTATCAAAGTTTGCTCTGAAATAATGGGGACATTTCTCCATCTGCTGCAAGCTGCTGGGGTGGGGTGGGGGGTGGGGTCTCTGGGTTAGAGGGAGAGTGAGTTGGGCCTGAAATAGCAAACTCCACTATTTTAGTCGTGAGGCTTTTTTCCTGAGTCGGCAAGATCCTTTGTCAAAGGATCTGGCTTTTGGGTGACGGTACCCGGTGAGCTGGAGCAGGATCTGGGGAACTATTCACTCTTTGGTGGCACTGCAGTTGCTCCAGGATAGACTAAAAGGCAAAAATTGCCAGGGACACCCCTGGCACTACTGCTCCTTGCTGGGTGATCTCCAATAGGTGAATGAACTTCCTCGGAACTCAGTTTCTTCCTTGGTGAGGAGTGAAGCAGTGCCTGCCTTGTGTATTGTAAGGATTAAATGAAATGATGCACAAGGAAATAATACAGGAAGAAGGAACCGCCCTTTACATCACCAATACTAGTTACCATTGGTGCTATTAGTTTGCCTCAATCTCCTCAAATGACTTAACACGAGATAGTACATTGTGCCTCCTGTAAGAATTTATACCCTCAGCATTTTACAGTGTTTAGAGCCACGCACAGGAATAACAAATTTAGTTAATAAAACTAAATTGCAATAGGAGACTAAGGGGAAAAACTGAACTCTTCTAAAGAAGAGAGTTCTGACAACACCCTCTCTCTCTCTCTGATAGAATTGAAATTTTATTCACTCAATATGTAAATCTGAGACATATACAAAATGTTTTTTAAATAAATATGGGTATCTGAAGAGGATTTTAAAAGGGTTCCTTTGTCTAAGACCAACTGTTAATTTTTTGATGCTTCCTCATTTAATTTTTTATTTAGTTTTTCTTTGTTTTTTACCGTTTGCCTGCTTGAAGCCTCTTTTAATGCATGTACTCTTTTATTTCTTACTCAGTACTCATGGCCCTTCTATTTATTATTCTCATAAATTAGCCCGGGCTGTTTTGGTTCGCTGAACAAAACTGCTCAGAGCTTATATAACAGAGGCTAAGCCGAAGAGAAGAGGACGTAAACCCCAGGCCAGCTTGGGGAACGATTGTGGGTAGGTGGCAAACGTAATGCCTTCAGCGTCTGGGAAGTAAAACGAATGGACGATGCTGGCCAAGCGCAATGTTCGAGAGCGGTGAGGGTTTTGGTAAATGGCAGGATGTCCCCCGTCTGTGACGCCCACTCCCAACCTCAGCAGATAATTACAAGGCGGTGAAGGGACCACATGTAGCAGCCTAATCTAGTTATTGTATTACAAAAGCTGGAACTGTGGATTTGTACACAAAACCTCCCCATTTTCAAATTCTGGCAACTAATACAATGAAAAGAAAGACACACGCGCCCCCGGCCTCTGATTTGCGAATGCTGTTCGGCCGCTCCCCCAAGACTTGTTCACGGAGATCCCAAGGGCCTATTAATGAGCCTAGTTTTCTTCTCCAAAGCTCCAGAAACATGACAAAGAGAAGGAGGACTCCCCAACCTTGTGGAGATCGGAGGAGGAGATGGCAGCCGAAGCTGCGGCGCTGCGGGGCTACTTTCAGTGACGCAGGTAAAGACTGTACGTTCACTTCATCATCGCTCAGAGCCCCGCCCCCCGCAAGAGCCTCACTCAAGAAATAATGCGGATGCAGAAAAGCAGCCGCATCCGCTTCCTACGGTGGTGGTTGCACAAACATTAAAGCCCAAGTGGAGAGGACCCTGACCCTTGCGGCACTTGGTCCAATCTCTGGGTCTCTCTTCCCGTCTCCCCATCACCTTCTACATACCGCTCCGGTCTGTTCCCTTCCTTCCAGCCCACCCCAGGCCCTTGTCCCCTCTGTCCGCTGTCCTCTCCATTCCTGCCCCTCTGCAAGCCAATCGCCACAGAGCAGCTGGAGATCGTTTGTAAGGGAGGCAAACCCGATCCTTTAAAAAATCAAAACCCTTCCAGGGAGTCCCATTGCCCTCAGGCTCAGCTCTCAGATTCCTGTCAGGCTGCAAGGAGCCCTGAACCAGCTCAGCCGCACCCAGGCGGGCTCTCCTTTCACTTGGGCCTCCTCTCCTGGCTGCTATTTGGTAAACTGGCCCCTTGGCTTTGGCTGCCAGGAAGCTCAGGCCAGGCAAAGAGAATTCTCTCTTTCCATTAATGATGTTTTACTATTGGGAGATCACAGATTTAAGACTCTGATAGAAAGCTATAGCCAATCTCCTTTCCAAATTTTTACACAATGTCAAGGGATTCATGCATCTTCTGAAATGTCTTAATAAAGAGGGTGCCCATGAAATCTTGGGGCCTACCTTGAGTAAAAAAAAATGATTCGTTTTCTGAAATTCAAATTTATCTGGGTCCTGTATTTTATCTGGCACCCCTGTTAATAAACCTCCTTAGGGATTATGGACCCCAGATAAAGAGCCTCCCCTCTAAATTGTTTTTCTTTTCTAAAATTGTCTGCTTCATCTGGTCTTGTGTGAATGTGTTTATGTTATAAGCAGCTGAAGTAGATCAGATACAAATTAAAATGCAATTATAGAACAAATACTGGTAGCAGCTGAATTATGTGTCAAATTGTATCAACCACTTGGTGATTATGATTTTTAGCTAGAAGACACATCGGTTGTAGTATTATGTTTTCATTTGGAAATGTAAGTCTATTTTGGTGAGTTTAAAATACATGTGCATCTCTTGGTCTTTCTCTCCCCACCTCCTCTTTAAAGACCCAGTGTCAACTACCTCCCCCCCTCCATTACTGTTCACATATGCTGTGTGCTCAGGCCCTTGCATTCTAGAAAGCTTATTTCATTCTCCCATGTCACTGGCTTGTCAGCTCTGCACCCAGTTGCCTGAAGGGATATAGCGTGGTGGTAGCAGAAGCTGTCTTTGATATTTTATTTTTAACCTTTTCCACTGCTGTTCACCTTCTCATCTCTCCCTTTCTCTCCTCCACCTCCCCTTAGGATCAAGCTAGTTTACCTAAGAACATAGGCCTATGGGCATGAATGCAAGCCTTGTTCTGTTCCTCTTCTGAAAGCCGGTGTGTCATTTTGGGGTGTCCTGTTCAAATGCGGTCACCATTCTTCAGACTCAACTTTCTAGGCTGAATGTTTTTCTTTTTGGGTTTCTTATGTAATGGGCACTTTCAGGGAGAGGCAAGAAAGCTCCAGGCTTTTCCTGAGGCTGGCTGAATTGTAGGATTCTATCTTACAATGTGTTTTCTAGACTGTTTAAGAGAATTTAAACTTCTTACCCAAGTTTCCTGTACGCTTTGTCAGCTTTTGCTTCTGTCTTGCCTTGAGACCTAACTCCCCTGTCTGCCAGGTGAATCAACTTGCCTCATAAGTCTTGCTAGAGAGATATTCACCTTAACTTGTCACACAGACTATATTGCCAGAGAGCCTGTGGGTTTCTTAATGAACTAACATTAACCTCTCTCTTTAAGGGTCTTTTGATACAGACAAAACAAATCACCTTCAGTTCTCCCAGCAGTCAGAGGAATGAGAGCAGGAGGGATAGTGGGGCCAGTGAGTACACAGTAGTAACCTGGCGGTGAGGGACTTGAACATGGGCCCTAAGATTTCACCACGAGCGCCCTCACCGCCTGTAGTGAGAGAGGGATCGTATATAGTTCTCTTTAGAGACAAAGGGGAAAGGAAGCATTCATCTAGGAAACCTGATCACGGAGTTGGTCCACCTGGATCTTTGATACCCACTCTCCTCCCTTTTCAAAGTGCACCTATCCACCGAATGTTTACACAACGTTAAGGGGTTCGTGGAACTTTCTGAAGTTGGTTAACAAATAGGGCTGTCATGCAAGATATGGACACACCTAGACTTAAAATGGTATTCAGTATTTATCTGAAATTCAGATAAACTTGGCCTCTCCGAGCTTTCCTGAGTGCACCCTCAGCAGCAAGTCAAGTCAGCGTCGGGCAGAGCCAGTTTAAAGGCTCTGATGTTGCGCGCACACACAGGCAGATACCACGGGGCTCAGCCCCGGAGTCGATGACTGTCGCCCACATTACCGAGAATTTACAAGACCTGGGTTCTGTTATTCTCCCATCTTGCAGGTGATGACAGAACTGAGACTCACTCAGGGATTTAAGTGTTACTCTAAGGTAAACGGCGCGTAAGTGGTAGAGCTCAGACCTGAACCTAGTTCCACCCCGAAAGCCTTTCCCTTCGTCTCTCACCACCCGCCTTGCTTGGAAGAGCCCGTGTGTCCAGCCAGCACTGCCACCCTATCCCAGCACCCCCATACCTTCCAAATTGTCTCTTCAGCCTCTTCACCCTCTCTACTGGCCTCGCCGGCTGCTCGCCCAGGACGTCCCTCCCCTGCTGGGCTTCCTCGCGATCCTATTCACCATCCTCCAGCACCTGCCTCCCCAGCAACAGCCAGCCATGCTGCAGCGGGCTGAGCTTGCACCAGCTGACTTCCAGACCTGCCAACTCCTGCCCTCTATTCTCCACCACTCGACCACGTGCCTAGGTCACATGGCCTTGGGCATGTGCAGTGTGTCGCACAAATTTCATTTATTCCCATTTTGTCATGATTTTTCTCATCTTTGTGTACCACTTACTACTTACCTGATTCACCTTTACAATTTCAGGTTATCTTAAACTTTATGTCTTAGCCTCAATGAGAAACGAGTATTACTTATTATTAGAAGTTAAGCATAAAAAAAAAAAAAACAGGAAAGAAAAACAGTGCGGATGAATTCCAGCTCTGCATAGCTGCTTGCCTGTAGCTATCAGGACTGAGGTTGCCAGTTATCCTTAGAGAGGCTGGCACCAAACCAAGGCTCTCCATTTGCCCTATTCAAAAGGATTAAAAGAGAATTACCTACAGAGGGATTCAGTGTAGATCAGCTAAAATGATCTTAAACAGGCCAACGATACCCATCTTTGGAAAACAGCAGCAGAGGTCAGAATCCAAAACCTGACCAAGCTGACTCCAGACCTGCTCCAACCCCTAAGCTAGTGCTCCCCGTGTCTCTCCCCCGGCACAGGGAGAAGCATGGGGGAGGCCAGAGTGAGCTTCCCTGGGGATGGGAGGCCGCTATCTGGTACCTAGATGGAGGGCTCCGGGCAGGAAGCCCTGCACCACGCCCCACAGGCACGCTCAGTCTCTGGGCCGATTGGATCTGCTTGCCCTTCGTCTACCTTAACAACCAGCGTGCTGCCGAGAAGAATGTGCAGCCTCATGCCCAGGGATGCCCTATCTAGGAAACGGGACTGTAATAGGCAAAGAGCTGCTCTCTGCCGAATGCTTGGTGGGGAAGTACCTAGCAACCCCTCAGTAAGTAACCAACCTTGTTCTATAGCTTCTTTATGCATAAACCCAGAGTAATCCTCAGCATGACAAGACTGCCAGAGGACCACAGAGATAAACCTTCCCAAACTAGAAACCGTTTCCTCCGCCTCCTGAAGCCATCCTTTGTTTGCTTCCAGGAATCCAGCATTTGCCTTCTCCTTAGGTGAATTTATGCATTGCCTCCCCCTACTGGGCTGAGCTCCTGAGTAGGGGTTTTGCGATGGCTCTTTTAGTGTATGTTATAAATCATATTAGATGACAGTGGATCTGCATTTCTTATCTAACCTTGCATCCTTCCTGGAACATAGTATTTTTCTCTAGGTACTCAGTACTTGGGTTTGCTGCCGCTACACACCCTTGTTTATTATCACCTCCTGTCTCCACTCCCACCCCATGTTGTAATTGAGTGGGGTGTGTTGTTGTAAAATATGCAAGCATCGCCCCTAACGCTGATAGAAAGTCAGAGCAGAGCAGGTCTCCACACCCTGCTGTGTCAGCAGAGTTCGTTTGTAATTCATCAAACTCTCCTCTGTGCGTGCCTTTACTTTATAGATAATTGGTTGCCTCTCATTTACTCATAACACAGCCGTGCAATTTCAAAGCAACTGAGTCAGCCCAAAACAGCATTATTAGTAGCTACAGATGTACTGTCAAGGCAAAATTTTGACACTAGAATTTTTGAAAAACATCACCATAATTTCAGCCACTGGACCACACGTATCATAATCATGGATAGTCAAAGTGGACGAGAAAGGACAGGTTTACTTATTTAGCACACGTTCTGGTCACTGAATTGTACCTTTTGAAATCTACCCCAACAGCTTAGAAAAAATCTCAGCCTTCTCCAAGAGGGTCTCCTCTCAGCTCAGCAGCCTCCAATGAGAAAGACCCAAGGAGCAGATCATAGTATTCATGTTTCCTCAGGGAAGAGGAAGAGTTAACTTCAGCTCCTGGGCCAATTCAGTCCTAAACCCACTAGGTAATCCCCATCTCGGGGTGTCTTCAATACCAAGGAAAGTGTTGGCCAGCACTCCTTCAGCCCGTCCCCAGACTGATACAAGAAAAGATTTTCTTTAGCATGGAAGTGTAAGAGATGATCCCTTGCCCTTGTTTAAGGCTAGTGATATTTTAGTATGTTCTAAAGCTCTTTAGATAAAGGATCCATCATCTTAAACAAAGATATTTTAGTTTGCTTTTTCTTCCTCTCCTGCCCATGTTTCTACTGGATTATGCTGCCTCTTCCCTCCTTCTGTGTAGACTATGTTTACAGAACCAAATTTCAGTAGCAAGGAATTAAAAACTCAGTTATCTGGATTAGCTAAATATAAATCAAGCCCCTATGGCCTAAATTGGGAATGATAAACCATAGGATCATAGAGACTTTAGAAATAATCAAATCTAATGTCCCACTAAATGATTTATTTTATCATAACCCAGAAGAGGTATAGTAGGTTTAAAAACCTACCTTTATAAGCATTCTTTTAGATAAGTCCACCCCATGGCTCCAAAATGGGTTTTTAGTTCTGTTTCATTATTTTTAAAATGCTTTACCAAGATCCAGCTTTCTCTAAAATGTCCCTAATAGTTCAGGCAAAAGATTTCCCAGGCCAGTAATGGTTAAAAGAATCTACAGAACTGTTCTGTTGAGATTTAATTCGACTGGTGGTAGAAAGAACTAGTGTCCTGTAGTCAATTTTAACTCTTCTGAATCTCGGAAATACATGGTCCATCAGCATGGAGTCTTTTTCAGAAAAGTGTGGTCCAAATCCCAAAAGTAATTTTTAAAAGTTTCAAGCTTGGGACTTCCCTGGTGGTCCAGTGGTTAAGAATCTGTCTTGCAATGCAGGAGACGCTGGTTCGATCCCTGGTCAGGGAGCTAAGATCCCACATGCCTCAGGGCAACTAAGCCCGCGAGCCTCAGCTACAGAGCCCACACACTCTGGAGCCCACGCGCCACAACTAGAGAGAAGCCCGTGCACTGCAATGAAAGATCCCGCATGCCTCAACTAAGACCCGATGCAGCCAAAAAATTAATTAACTAATTAATTAATTTTTTAAAAAGTTTCAAGCTTTCCTTGCATCTTGCAAAATGATGATAAAGCCTGTCATCACCATCATCTTCATCCTTATCTCATCTCCAGAAATGGATAATTTATCACATATCAATCTGCATACTCTCATATGGCAAAAACCTTCTAGAAATGTCTACCCACTCCCAAGACTTTTCTTCTTCTACTTGCTTGTCTCCACTCTTCTCATTTTGTCTTTGTCTCTGCCAGAAAGGAAGGTGGGGGGAAAAGACCCTCCTAGAGGTCATGGGCAGTTAATATGAAGAAAGGCTATGAAAATTCACCCGAATAATCTTGGACTCATCATTTACTACTAGCTAATATTTATGCAGTTCACTCCAGCCTATGCCTAACCTGTCCCTCAGCCACCTCTTATATAGTTAGTGCTCCATTATTTTGACACTCTAGGGGCATCAATCAAGTTATCATGTGGGCATGCAACCAATCAATTCAGGATACACTAGCAAAAGCAGCTCTAAATTGTGCTCCTTCTGGATTTAATACTTCTCTGAGGATCCAGAAGACCCTGTCGTATCTTCTACTACCTCCAATTTATAATGAATGGTTGGCCACGGAGACTGCAAGGGCCCATCAGCTGTGCCAACATGTAGATGCATTATGTTCCCTCTGATTTCTATTTTAAAGATAATAAATGATGGAAATGTTTGAGTTATGAGAAATTAGTTCAAACAGTAATTAAAGAACAAAACCTGTAGGGCAGGCTGTTTTGAGACCACCAAAAAAGAAGGGTGATTTCTGCTTCTAACAGACCAACAGACCAAATAATTTGAATCAACCTACCCACTGTGTTCAACTAGAAAAATTACACAAGAGTATAAGAAAACATCTGTTAAAGGTAAAAAGGTATCACAAGAGTACAGGGTCAAGATCCAAGAAAGGACAGAAATGCAGAGAGAGGAGCCCAGGATGAAGGGTTGCCTTTCCCCTGAAGGCATCTATGAGTCTTAGAGAGGCAGATGGAGCTAAAGCAGTAAAAGCTGGGGTGCCAATGGCAGGGCCCTTTCTAAATCTCCCATACCTGGATGGGAATGTGAAGATCTGGGAAAGTGATACCCTTGGAAAAAGAGTGAGCCAGATGTAAACCAGCCCTGGTATCAACTGCAGCCCAATTTCATAACATCTGGGCAGTTGAGAAAGTCTCAGTCCCAGAAATTGAAGTAAGGTGATTCTAAATTGCTAGTCCCATTGGGTTCCTGGAAGAAGCAAAGAAAAAAATAACCTCTGGAAGAAGATAAATCCATTCAAGATCTTAAATTATTTCTGTAAATAATTTTTTTTCAAATAGAATGCCCAATATGAGTGTGTGTACATACACACGCATACACACACTCTGCACAGTAATATGAGGAGACAAGTCAATATAACCGAGGTTAGAATCCCCAGACACAGCCATTAAAATAACTGTGTTTACTTTCTTTTGGGATAGAAAGGACCAGGTTGAAAAAAAAATCAGCAGAAAGCTGGAATCTATTAAAAATACAGAGATGATGTGAAAAAGAACCAAATAGAAATTCTATAACTGAAAACTACAGTAGCCCAATGAATGAATTTAGCAGCATATTTTTTACAGGCAAAAAGAGAATTAGTGAACTTAAAGATGAGCCATATGAAAATATTCAGAATGAACCATGAAGAGATGAAAGGAGAGTGGGAAAAAGTATGAGAGGTCAGAAGATACAGAACATACTGAGAAAGTCTAATAGATACTTACGTACAGTTCCAAATCAGGGTTCTAGTGGAAGATATACTTTAAAAGATAATGGCTGAGAATTTTTCAAAACTGGCAAAAGTCATCAGTCCAACTATTCAAGACCACACCAAACCCAGAGTGGGGGGTATAGAATACACACCTAGGCACATCATGGTAAAACCGCAGAAAATCAAATCCAAAGAGTAATTTGTTAGATTTAATAGTAAAAAGAAAAAAAAAAAACTTATTTTCAATGGAGTAATAATTAGACCAAAGACAACAACAGAAAAATCAAAAGACCATGGAATTACATCTCTAAAGAGCTGAAAAAAATAGCTGCCAACCTAGATTCCATACCCAGTTCATATATTCTTATAGAATGAAGGTGAAACAAATGTATTTCCTGACAAAAGCTGAGAGGATTCACCACCAGCAGACTCATACAAAAGAAATTCTAAAGAAGAAGAAATCAAGTAGAAATTGGAAACAATTTTGAACTGAATGAAGAAGACTAAAACTTGTGGATGCAACTAAAGGTGTGTTTAGAGGGTGATTTACTTTTAATTATGACTCATATGCATTTATTAGAAAAAAATTAAAGCTAAAAGTTAATATGCTACACATCTTTGTGGATATTGCAGTCATTAAAAAGGAGAAGAGCATATAATGAATAATCTTAGACCAATAAGTTTGAAAATTGGGATTAAATTTATTTTTCTAGAAAAAAATGCAGTTTACCCAAACTGACACAAAGTGAAAAATATGAATAATTTGATAACTATTAAAGAACTCAAACCTGAATTAAAACCCTTCTCACAAAGAAAATGTCAGGCCCAGATAGCTTTACTGGTGAATTCTACCACACAATTAAGAAAGAAACAAGAATCTGAATAAGATTCTCAATAAGAATCTTATGACTGGTGGAACAAATTCTGCCAGAGAAAAGGAAAAAGAAAAACCTCTCCCACTTCTCAATTTGTTGTATGAGTTGCCTTACACATGTACCTGACAGGAACATAACAGAAGGGAAATAGATAGACTAATTGCACATGGAAACACAGATGCCACCGTCTTAAAAGGATACCCTATAGGTAGACAGACAGATTAATTGCAATGTGTGTGCACGATCTATGAAAAGAATAACACATTAGACTAATCTTATGCCTTTCACCAGACTAATAAAGGATAAATGATAGGATCATCTCAGTAGATGCTGAATAAAAGTTGATCAAATTCAACATCCAACTTAATAAACGTAAAAGTTCTAGAAAAACTAGAGCTAGGAAGGAATCTACTTAAGGATGAAATGTTGAACATTATTCACCTGAGACTGCTATGAGATAAGAATATTCACTATTAGCCCTGCTATTTCACAGTTTACCCAAGGTCCCAGGTAGTACAGTAAGGCAAGAACAATAAATAAAAGGATAGGAGGATTAGAAAGGAAGGAATAAAACTGTCATTATTGGTATACAATATGATGCATGCAGAAAACTCAAGAGAGTGGTGAGAGACAATTAAAATTAATCAGAAAGCTTAGCAAGACCTCTGAATATAAGATCAACATATGCAAGTTTTGAATTTCTCGGCCATTGTCTTCGCTCAGGCTACCATAACAAAATACAATAGACTGGGTAGCTTAAATAACAGATAATTATTTCTTACATCTGGAGGCTAGAAGTCTAAGATAAGGGCGCCAACATGGTTGGGTTCTGGTGAGAGCCCTCTTCCTGGCCTGTAGCTGGCTACCTTCTCACTGTGTCCTCCTGTGGAGAAGAGAGAGTGAGCTTTAATCTCACTCTTCTTATAAGGACACTAGTCCCATCGTGGGGCCTCTACCCTCATGACCTCATCTAAACCCAACTACCTCCTAAAGGCCATATCTCCAATTACTATCACGTTGGGAGTTAGAGCTTCAACATGTGAATTTTGAGGGGACACAAACCGTCCATAAAACCACACAGTATGAAAAAATTTAAAGTTAGCTTATATTAATATCAGAAATCAAATGCCTAGGAATAATTAAAGATATGTGAGCTTCTAGATAGAAAACTAAAATGTTATTAAGAGGCATTAAAGAAGAATTAAATAAATGGAGACATGAGTGACTCAGTTTTATAAAGACTCAAGTCTTCTCAGATTTACCTATAAATTTAATGCTACTCAGATTTACCTATAAATTTAGTGCTGTCTCACATTTACCTATAAATTTAATGCCATAATTTTTGGTGGTGGTGGTGGGTTTCTTTTTTCTTTTTCTTTTTTGGAAAATTGGAAAAATTAGTTCTAAAATACTGATGGAAATGTAGCCAGAGACGATTAAGAGAACAAAACAGAAGTATAGGAGGGCTTACTCTTAAAGGATATTGACTTATTACAAGGTTACAAAAGTTAAGAGAGCATGGTGTTGGTACAAGGATAAATAGAGTGATGGAACAAACTAGAAAGCCCAAAAACAGATACAGGCATATATGAACACTTGATATAAGATAAAAATGACATCACAGAACTATGGGGAAAGGAAAATCTGTTCAATAAATGGTTCTGGAAAAATTGGATATCCATGTAGAAAACTAATGAAACTATACCCTACCTCATACCATATGCAAAAGTCAGTTCCAGGTGGATTATAATTCAAAATCTGAAGTGCAAATTTAGAAGTGAATATAGGAGAATATTGTCATGGTCTTGCTATAGGGCAAGACTTTTTAAATAGGACAGAAAGCATTATTATTAAAAAAAGACTGATAAACTGGACTACATTCAAATTAATTTTGTTTCTCAAAAACCATTAAGGGGGCTTCCCTGGTGGCGCGGTGGTTGGGAGTCTGCCTGCCAATGCAGGGGACATGGGTTCAAGCCCTGGTCTGGGAAGATCCCGCACGCTGCGGAGCAGCTGGGCCCATGAGCCACAATTACTGAGCCTGCGCGTCTGGAGCCTGTGCTCCGCAGTGGGAGAGGCCGCGATGGTGAGAGGGCCGCACACCGCAATGAAGAGTGGCCCCCGCTTGCCACAACTAGAGAAAGCCCTTGCACAGAAGCGAAGACCCAACACAGCCATAAATAAAAAAAAAAAAAAAAAAAAAAAAAACCATTAAGGGAGAGTAAGAGAGAAAAATGCAAGATATAGAGTGGGAGAAGCTATTTGCCACGTATACAACCAATGAAGGGCCAGTATCCAGAAGATAATATTTTTAAAGAAAAGAAAAAGAAAAAAATGTATAAGCCAATTAGAGAAAGTCAACAGCCTAGTAGAAAGTACAAAAGGGTTTGAACACACACTTCATAAAAAATAGGTCTCAAAATGGCCAGTAATCCTTAGTCATCAGGGAAATGTATACTTTAAACACAATGAAATACCACTATATACCCAAAATTGTAAAAGACTGACAATATCAAGTGTCTGCAAGAATGCAGAACAACAGAAACCCAAAAGAATACATACTGTGTGATTGCATTCACATAAAGTTCAAAAACAGGCAAAACTAAATTATAGCGTTTAGAGATACATTCATTTACAAGGTAAAATTATAAAGGAAAGCAAGGAAGCAATCATCGTAAAATCAGCCCAGTGGTTACCTTTGTGGAGGAGGCAAGAAGGAGCTTGTGATTCGGGAGGGGAGTGTGGAGTGAGAGGGTGGAAGGGCTGGTAATGTCCTGTTCCTTGTCATGGGTGGGTGGCAAGACACGTTGGCTTTGTATTAATTCTGTAAGCTCTATACATGCACACGCACACACACATACTTTTCTGTATATGTTATATTTCACCGTAACAAGGACTAAAAATAAATCAGATAAGTGAAAAATTTTAAATTAAGGACAAAAGAAAAGGAAGGAAGAGATTGACTTTAATGTATGGTTTAATTGCTGGCTGGATATTCAGTTATTCCAGAATAAGTTTAAACAGAAAAGAATAATTGCCGCATATATTCTTCACAGACACTCCACTACTGAAACGGAGCAGGACCCTACGGTCCTTCCCACCCCACCCCCGTGTCCTCAGCCTGCCTTCTGTCTGTGAAAAAACTTCAGCCGAAGAATAAGTTCAATCAGACAAGTGAGAAAATGCAGAAACAAAGGAAAACAGTCAAACAGGACAAAACAGTAATAGTTCAGTTAGTAAACAAAGCCAAGAACCTTTAGTTCCTCCTCAAGGGCTATAGATAATATTCACAGCCATTTCCTGTGAGCTGTCTTGTAGATACTGAAACCCCCAGGAGGTGGGAGAAGTCAACTACCTGATGACTAGACTGTAGCCCTGTTAGAAGCTGCCACAATTCCGAGAATGGGCCTCAAGGAAGTGGGAACAAACTGACGCTGGAACTGAAGATTAACTGTACCTAAAACAGTCAAGATGACACTGGTCAGACCACGCCATGACCAGTTTCAAGATGACTGTCGGAGCTGACTGTGCTGTTTCTACATGTAGCCCCTTCCCCCTCAGCCTGTAAAAGCTCTTGCCCACTGGTAATGGCGGGTGGGGCGGGGGGAGTTGGCCATTGGACAGGAGTCCGCCTCCACCCTCCTCCCCCCCACCCCCATTTGCCAGCATCCAAATTAAAGCAAACTTTCCTTTCCACCAACCTTGCCTCTTTATTGGCTTTTGAGCGGCGAGCAGCCGGACCCCCGCTGTCAGTTACACTGTTACATCAGAGAGTCGATTCTCCTCGTCTTGGCCGTCCTCCCTGACTTTAAGGGACCACGCTGGCCTAGAAGATCATTATTTCAGGAACTGAGGAGGGGAAACCACCACAGAGGATGCTTCATTATTAATGATTCTTAATGATACCACTTATGGAGATCTCATTATGGGCAAGTTATACCAAGCACTTCGCAGGCGTTATTTCAGTTAAACCCCACAACAACCCTCTAATATTGTCCCAATGTTCACATGTGGAAACTAGGCCTACGGTCGCTATAGGACTTTCCCAAGGACTCTCAGGTTATACGTGGAGAGTCTGGGCAACCCAGGCAGTCTGACTCTGGAGCCCACACTTACCTTTACACTAAAATTGGTGGGTCTCTGTATAGAAATGTCCTCCTCTGATTAAATCCTAGCTAACTAAAGACAAGAGCTGTACAATGAAGATGAGGTGCAAGATATAGCTTACTCTTACTTCTTCACTAACTTCAGGAAAAGTACCAGTATTTGGTGATTTCTGTGCTGGGGGCTTTGCACAGGTCACTTTATCCAGTCATCACAACCACTCTGCCCAAGAGACAGTGCTGTCCTGTTTCCCTGTGCAGCATCGGCTATGGGCTGAATATTTGCCTGAAAACTAAAACTGCATTTGATGAAGAGGAGTGAATCACAGCTAATCCACCGTGGACCATAACGTATAAGATGTTGCATTCCTGGAATCAGTGAGGACTCCCAAGGGCTCCATTCAAGACCTTTCAGTTAGGGTTTCCTTTAGAGATAGGGGGTTTTCACCAAAAGTCTGTAATTAGCCCTTGGATTTCAAAACATTTAGAAAACAGCTGAGAGAGTCAAACAGAAAATAGGATGGGTGTAGCAGACATGGGACTTTGGAACTGCCAATCTCTCCCAAAACCCCAGTTGTAAGCATGTGACTCCAGCTTGGCCAGTTAGAGAGCTTCTCTACCGTTTGGTGTATGGACATAGAGAGAGAAGCCCTAGAAGGGGTGATATAGACTAGACTTGAGGCTACTGGCAGTCATCCTGCTCATATTTGGAGAAGTCTGATGCAGGACAAGCCCCCAGAGGAAAGGGAGACAAAAGATAAAGGGAGGAGAAGAATTGTCCACAGCCACCCCATCCTCCATAGTTAAAAGGTCGAAAAGGCACTTTTCTCTGGAGGCTCATTTGAAATGGGGTTTCCTTACTTGGCATCAAGAGTCCTGGCTACAACGTGGGCCCAGATTGCTTGCCTCCTAGAGGACCTCTTTAACCTTGAGGTTCTAGAACTCAGTCACCAACTATTTGTTGAGATCCCACTTGGAGCCCAACACTGTCTGAGGCACAGTAGGTGAAGTGCATCCCTGCCCCAGAGATGCTGATGATGAATCTGAAGCAACACGACTGATTTAAGAACAAGCAAGCGTGTAACAGCATTCTGCGCAAGTCGGCAGTACAGTGTCAATCCTACCTGTGGCCAAATCGATTTCTCTACCTTATCCCACCATAAAGTAGTTGACTTTGTGTCAGTTGAGTCTACCACTCCATGCCCACAGACAATTACATGCCTTCCAAGAGCCAGCCCCACGGTCTAGGATTAGCCAATCAATTTTAATGCGTATTTAAGAGATTTTTCGAAGTGTGCGAGTCTTTGCGTAAAATGATAGATCATGTAATAATTAAAGCATTAGAAGAGCCCAACTGAGGATTCTCTTTCCACCAGCAGATATCTTTAGGTCAAGAAGGGCTATAAAAACCGGCACATCATTTTCATTCCTTTAAGACAGGCAAAAAATGGCTTTGAATGTAATTAGATGTTCTTAGCAATTTTCCTCTAAAGCTCCATATCGTGTTCCAGTGAGGCTCCAAAAAAGTTAAGAACTGTGGGCATTCTGAGCTGCAAGCTGATGGGGTGGTATTGTTTTGAAGAACTGAAAGCCCATGATATTGCATTAATCATTTTTTAATTAGAAATAAGCCAGAGTCACAGATAGTTATGGGAAAGGGAAGCTTTGTAACAGGGCTCCTCTTAGAACTCTGCCCCCTCTCTTATCTCCCTGGCGACTCCTGCAGATTCCAGAGTTATCCATTTGGAAAAAGGAATATGCTCAAGGCAGTGAATCAGCATTTATCTGTGACATCCCTATCAAGGGTTTGCTTTATACTCTCCTTTCAAGGATCTGTTGTCTATCTGAGCAGGTTTTTCTTTTTTTCTCTCTTCTTTTTTCTTTTTAAGTTTGAAGATCTTGTTTGTAGCTAATTTTTCTTTCTTTAATCCTTCAAAAGAATGGCACTCAATGGAAATGAAAAGTAGTGCAAAAGTTTAAAAGAAAATTATTTCCAATAAAACCTAAGAACTCCCCTCATTCTGGGTAAGGTTTCATGATGCTGCAGTTAAATATATAGCTTCTTTATATAGAATATCTTATGTCAACTGTTGACCTGACTCTTAAAATACACATCTATACCCTCAAACTCACCCGAGGTCATACAAAAGAATGAACATATTAAAATAGGAAATATGTTAAGTTTATGATCCTTTTAAATGGGACATCAGATCATGTCCCTCCCCTATACTTTGTAAAGCCAACCAGGACCTAATCACAGGAGGCCTTGTAGGCCACAGAGAAGGACTCAGGATAGAATCCAGTCTCATCTTGCCTGACTCTGCCCCCACACTCTTGCCTCCAGCTTTCCTGCTCCCTGGCGGTTACTAGATTATGTCAGACAAGCTCCCGCCTCAGGACCCGGGCATTTTTTGTCCCTCCTGCCTGGAATTCTCTCCTTTCCTCCCTCCATTCAGTATTTGACTGAAATGTCATCTGCTCAGAAGGGCCTTCCCCAAGTTCCCAACCTAAAATAGAGCCCCGTTTCCTCCTGTCCCTTAAACTTACCTTATTTTTCTTCATAGGGCTCATGATCACCTGTCATCATATTATAGACTTATTTGTCTGTACCTTCTGCTAGCAAGTAAGTGTCCGAGGACAGGGCCATTGTCTTTGGCACTTAGAACAGTGCCTGGCATCTCAGGGGTGCTCAAAAACACTGAGTGAATGAATGAGTGACAATATTTCTTTAGAATCTAGACCTTTCTCTGGGCCAGGTACTACACTAAGTGCTTCGCTTGTATCATCTTTAGTCCTCATAACAACTCTATGATGTAGATTCTACTATTTTCCTGATATGTAGGTGGTAGAACTGAGGCATAGATGGGCAAAGTAACTTGACCAAGGTTGCACAGCTAACAAGTCACAGGCCTAACTTGAGCCCAGAGCCCATGCTCTTAAATATTAAGTCAACCCTTTAGATACTCCCAGGGGTCCCCCCACCCCCAGAGCAGCTTCACTGTGTGCTCTCCCCAGAGCCTGCACCCCAGGATACTGTCTTAGAGCAGTGCTGTCCAATAGCAACAGAATGTGAGCCACACATGTCCTTTTACATTTTCCAGAAGCCACGTTAAGGACAGATTAAATTAATGTTAATAACATATTATATTTACCCAATATATCCAAATTTAATGATATCTTTATAATATGAAAAATTCCTAATATGAAAATTATACAAATATAAAAAATGAATGTGATAGTGTATATTCTTTGTTTAGAGTAAGTCTTTGAAGACGGGTAGATGTTTTATACTTTCCGCCCATCTCCATTCAGACTAGCCATGTTTCTTAGTGCTCCTTAACCATGGGTGGGTGGTGGATACTATGCTGGACACTGCACTTGTGAAAAGGGGTTGATCTCTGGAGTTAAGGAGATCTGGTTCCAATCCTGCACTTACTGTGTGACTTTTTCCCAGCTGTTAAACTGGGGTTCTGATATCTACGCCACGGGACTGAAGTGAAGATTAAATGAGTTTTCCATACGTAAGACTGCACACCCCTAGCACAGGAGCTGGCCAGATGGCTTTCCCTCCCACCCAGAAAAGAGAAGCTTCTGAGCATAGCCTTCAGGGCCTCTCTCCTCACTCCAGTTGAGCCCTTTGAGCCAGTGCCTCTGCTTCCACTGTCTGCCAGGGGTAGGGAGGTCTCCAGCGGGAGGGACAGAGTGGGGCGGGGGGGCCCCTGGCTCGAGGCCTTCTCCCCTGGACCATCCACCTGAGCTCTGGAGAAGAGGTGAGCCTCCTAGCCCCCTTGCAGGGCACATTTATAGGGCTCTGCATATCCCCAGGGGTCTCTTCCTGGACAAAATAACCCTTAAATCCCCAAGGTGACCAATTAGCTCTCTCTCCTATCAGCGGAAGAGAAAGTTTCCATCTCCCTACTGAGAAAAATCCGAGACTCTGAGCATCTTTGGGCTGGAAGGGAGTTTAAAGAGGCATTACTTCAACCTGTTGTTTTACAAAGGAAGAAATTGTGGTCTAGAGAGCAGATACAACTTGCTCAGGCACACACAGTGATGGTACAGGCTTAAAACTAGACCTTTGTATTTACAGTCCATCTGAACACATGTAGAGATGAAGCTATAGAGATTTCCCTCTATGGGCAGCTGACACCTCTGTACGGGATACGTTCATCTTTGTCTTTTCACAATCTGCATTTCATTCTCAGCACTAGAACCTCGGGAGAAGCAGGGTAGTGTGAAATAGTCTCTATTCCCAATAACCTTCAACTGTGTTTTCTTGCCAGTTTTCAACCCTTGATCTTTTGGTGCCACATAGAACTTGAACGTAATTCATGTTAGCCTATTTGTGAGTTACTGAAGTAAACCATAACTTATTTGACCATCAGTTTCATAGCATTAAAATACAACATTAAAGATGTCATCTCTGTTTTTGATGAGAGGCTCTGCTTCAGGTACCAGACTTTTACCCATTAGCCTAAGGATTTTTTTGTATTGTAATCTCAGCTTACATACAAGGCAAATGGAACACAGTTCTATCAACTTCAGTGCCTTTTAAATGGTGGAAAGGAAAAAATATAATGACCCCATTAGGCTGTTAAATGTGCTGAACCCCGACAAATTCTCACCGTCATGATCCTTGAGTATTTGTCTATAATCCCTCAGCAAATATACCTTTTATTCAACTACAGAGTTGTAGACACTCCAGACACAAGTGCCATTAATTAAATAACACACTCAGCAAACTCTCAGAGCCATTAATTATCAAAGGTAGCCTGTTCCACACTTGGCTCGAAAATTCTATTATAACAGGAGAGCACAACTAGAGCGAAGGAATATGCTGGAGGAAGGTCACCCTCAAAAGCACGATAAGAAGAAGCTGCCAGACAAAGTAAATGACAAAGCACGCAGACCTCTTAGCTTTTCCTTTGCCCCTTGGAGGATTTGAAGGAAGGGAAAGTGTTTCCCATTGTAGGGACTTTCTTTCTCAAAATTAGTTTCGTTCGTGGTAGATGGAAGGAAATATAAAGTAATCCTTTTTCATTTCCACTGAGTCTTGGGGAAAAGTAATATCAGCTAAAGATTTAGAGACAAATAAAGGCTATTCTTCATCAGCTCCATCAGAACGAGGAAGCCTTTTAGGGAGAGTCTCTGAGAGGCACGGATACAGGGAAGTGAATGTCCATGGACCAAACAAGGAAGACAGAAGCCTTAGTGCCTTCAAGTGGGACACGAGAACACGCCCACAGAGCAGCACGAGTTGCCTAGGGGTGGGTTTGCTCTGCTCTGCCCCCTCACTCCCAACACCAAGCCTCAAAGCTTGTGTAGCTTCGTTTGCCAGGACACGAGGGGATCAAAGAGGAGATAAGCCCTGCCGGGCTGCGGTAAATCACTCACAGCCACAAGCGCTGGCATCATCTTTCTTGCATGGTCACTATTCTTTGTGTTTGATTTATCCCTTCAAAGAGAAGAGTGACAATGCTGAGTCTGTGGCCACTCCACAAAGGACAGCCCCGGGGTGAGCCCCGACCTCGCCTCAGGACAGAGGTCTGCATCTCCCCTCCTGAGAGGGGCTGGCCACATGGTGCCCGGAGCTGTTTTCTGTGCCCCCCTCAAGGTGACAAATGCGGAGGATTGGGAAACAGACCCTGTTTAAAGGGAAGTTAAGGGGCTTCCCTGGTGGCTCAGTGGTTGAGAATCCGCCTGCCGATGCAGGGGACACGGGTTCGAGCCCTGGTCTGGGAAGATCCCACATGCCGCGGGGCAACTGGGCCCGTGAGCCACAACTACTGAGCCTGCGCGTCTGGAGCCTGTGCTCCGCAACAAGAGAGGCCGCGATAGTGAGAGGCCCGCGCACCGCGATGAGGAGGGGCCCCCGCTCGCCGCAACTAGAGAAAGCCCTCGCACAGAAACGAAGACCCAACACAGCCAAAAATAAATAAATAATAATTAAAAAGCTCTTAAAAAATAAAAGGGAAGTTAAGTAACACCCTCTCATAGTAGGAAGTTGTGTTATTAATCCGCATGTGTAACCAGCCACAGAGGAACAGTTTTGAGTGAGAAAAAGTGCTGGGAAGTTGCCCTGCTCTCTTGAGCCCATCCTCACATCACTGGGTTTCTGGCCACTGCACTTGGGGAAGGGTAACCCCTTCCTGGCTGTAAATGGAAGGATAATTGCATCGCCTCGGTTACTAATCAGAGTGGCTCTCTGATCCTTGCCATTTCTTCTCCCCCAGCTTCTTTTTTACCCACGTACTGTAAGAGATTGCCGTCAGCAGCTTTTGTGGTCCAATTTCTGAGACCAGTTTATTAAGAAAAAGCTGAAAAGCAGGGGTCAGGGGTGCCTGCCCTTAGAAAATGGCTCACCTTGCTTTTGGTGTGAGCAAAATGACTTTCCATGGCTGTCTGCCTGTATCTCAAGCCTGCTACAAACCAAGAGTTACTTTTTTTAAAAAAAGAGAGAGCTATTACAGAGGAATTTTATGTTAGGGTCTCACAGCTTTGTTTTGTGGGCGAGTGTAGTTACTTTGTTTTAAAACCATTCCTGTGTCAGCTTTGGGATGGATGCAAAACAAGTTAATTTATTCATCCTTGTGGGCAAGAGGCACTACCTTTGATGGACAATACTTGTCCTGTACGTGTGGCTCTGCTAAGAGGGCAGAGGACAGACAACCTTAGTAGAAGTTGAATATTTGCCACTGAAGGCTCCTGAAACCTGTCTCCAGCAACTGAATTGCTTTGGGCCTTTGGAGCATTTTACTGGGAGCGCACTCTGGAATTGAATGAAGAGGGAGACAAGCTCGGGAGTCTTCACCTTCATGCTTAATAATTCCCTGCCAGCCCAGGCCACACTCCAGATGGTTAGATCAGAATCTCTAGGGCAGGGGTGGAGGCTTGGCATTGTTTAGACCTCCCCAGGGGGTCTAAACCACAAAGCAGCCTAGGTGAGAAACACTACCTTAAAGAAACAGGGAGGCAGATTGCGTTTTTATGGTCCCAAAAGTTCCTTTGACACTCTACCAAGGTAGATTACCTGGGGTCAGCTCCCACCCAGGTTCATCTTTAGAAAGAGAGACAGTGATCTGTTTTCTTAGCTTCCAGACAAGAGGGGCCTCCTCCCCTGGGCCTCTAGGATGTAGGAGGGAAGGGGTTAATAGGGAAGAGTCTCCTTCATTGACACAGTAAGAAGAGGTTCCCTTGAATATACGCAGAGGGTGGTTGGAACTGTTGGAAACAAAGGACTCTGCCCCATTTTTTGTGGAGAGAGACTTTATGGAAGCCTGATGTTGCCCGCATGTTTAAGGAAACATTGGCGTGGTTCAGTTCAGACCGCGGCTGGGATCCCCTGGCCCCCTGCTTTCACCCTGTACTTACTCAGGCAGGACAACAAACTGCAAATTGACTCCAAACACTTTCCTGAAGGTTTCAGGGAGAGATGGGCGAAAGGATTACAGCCCACACAGCAGATCTTACTCAAAACTTACTTACATCTTCTCCATCGGACTGTTTTATTTTCCTTCCTAATTCAAAGCTCCCCTCTCCAAAAATCTCTTCTACCCTGCAGAGCCACGGGGCCTCCCTTCTGTCTCCATTTTCTGCTCTGTAAAGCCAGCCCCTGCTCTGAGCTTTGTGATGCCACCTGTTCCTCCTCCAGCGTGGCCTTGCAGGGGGACGGGACAGTCCCAGCTCATCTTCACTGTGTTCCTTAGGAACACAGAAATACTTGAAAAGCACGTGTTCAGGGGGATCAGTCAAACCTTGGACAGTCTGGGCTTCTGTTCTCAGAACTCCAAAAGCCCACATTTTCTGGACTGCTCACCTGGCACCCGATTATCTACTGCCTTGCCTCACCCTGTGTGATGGGTTTCCCCAAATGGGCTGGAAGCACCTCGAGGATCTCATTATTCAGCTCTTTGCACCCTCCTTAGAGCCTTCTTCATGCTTCAGTAAATACATGTGTTGATACGCCCACATAGCATTGAAAACACCACTGCCTAGAGGTGAGATCAAAGGGAAGTGGAGACACGAAGGGCACGAAGTACATGTAGTCCAACCAGAAGATGGCAAGGTGAGTCCGTTGCCCAGACGTGCCCTCTTGGGGAATGAGGCCGAATCTCCCCCCGTGTAGCTGAGCACTGACTTTCACTTGCTTGGACGCTCGTGGGCCTCTGCTGCCTGGTGGCCTCTGCCTGGCAGTGCAACACAGAGAGTAAGTAGTGATGAGGACAGCAACGGAGGCTCACACTGGTGGGTCCTTCTGGTGCGGTAGGCACGGCTCTGAGCGCTTTACGTGTGTTAACCCCCTCAGTCCTTCCCGCAGCCCCAACCCTGCACGTCTTACATCACCCACTCACACACACACAGCCAGTAAACGACGAGGTTGGGCTTCCGCCCCAAGTCTCAAAGTCCGACATGTTCACTCGCTGTGCTCTGGCAATGAAAAGCGGACTCTTGCCTCCCACAAGCTTCCAGGCTAGTTGGAGAGAAGGAACTGCTGAAGACAGAGCCTTAAGTAGCCAGGCGGACAGCTTGAATGCCAAGGCCGTGTGAGGCATGCTTTGCAGAAGCATCAGAAGCAGACTGACAGAAGGGCTGCTCAGGAATGGACGCGCAGGCATCCAGAGAGATTCAGAAATTACAGGGCTGGTGTCGGGAAGGGCGGGTGAAGGAAATAACACAGGGCCACGGTGTTCAAAAGACCAAAAATAAAACCGAGGGAAGCTTCTCCTAGGACATAAATCTGCCCTCGACAGGTGAGGCGGAGGAAAAGAAAGGGCACATCCATTCTCAGGCCTGCACAGGTGCCTCTGACTCAGAGTCAATAATCGTTCAAGGACAAGGGCAATGACGAATGATCGGGAGATGCCGCACGTGTGCAAGCAAGATGGGCGGTGCTGGGAGCAAGAGGGGAAGATTCCTGCGCCACACAGGAATGAGACAGGCCCCCTTCTGCAGGGGGTGGGGAGGGTGCAGATTGACTGGTACCTACCCCCTACTTTCCACGCCTCACTTACAGACATCAGTGGACCTGGGGAGGCGGGGAGGGGATCCTGAACCGAAGTGTGAAGGCTGAAGCAGAAGTGAGTTGATTTCTGTGTTCTGGATCCTGGAAGGGAGCAGATGTAATTCCAAAGGGATGCCCTGCCTGCCCTTTGCTCTGTGGCCTTCTTATGAACTTATAGAAAAAGTATAGTGCTAGACTCACTAAAAACTCACTCCATGAACCAGAGGCTGAAGTGTGTGCCCGTGTGTCCTCAACCAGTGGGGCTGAATGGGCCCATATTGAGGTATTGAGCATATTCTTGAACTACACACCAGAACGAGCAGGAAGCTGGGTCCTTGCACCTTGGCCTCCCAGGTTTGTGTCCACAGTGTTGCACTCAAAGCCAAAAAGAGTGAACAGTAAGTGAAAAGCCATGTAAATCTTCACTGAAGTCTCTGGAAAACCCTGAAGGAAAGTCCATTTGTGCTTCTCCACAGTGGTTCTCAAACTGTCTTCATATGTCACACCCATGGTAGCTGCCCCTAATATCTCCTAAGAGCCCTTTCTTTCAACCTCCCCCGAATTGTATGAAATCTAGCCTGGAAAATTCTGCTCTGTCTCCCCCTCCTATTTAATTTTCCCTTTCCTGGAATGGTGTGCCCTTGTAGTGTCCTCCAAGAAAGTTAGCCCCAGCTAATCCAGCTCCTGACCACACCCACGTTACTAATCCCAGTAAGTAAGGCCCAGAAGCCAAGGCTCCGACAGGTTCTCCTTTGGGGTAAAGAGAGGGTATCAGAGCTATGAAATACATTTCTATGAGCTAGGAATTATCTTTTTTTTTTCTTTTTCTGCAAATAAGATTAAAGGGCTTCCCCCACTTTCCTATTTTATAAGTAGAAATCCTTTGTTTTAGGCCTGGCCTAAATCCTTCAGGTAACTTGGCCTTGAAGCAAAGCTGATTCTGCATGCTACATACTAGCTCAAGAATTCCCCCGATCCAGGGGCGGGCGCCTCCAACTCATATGGAGGCTTGTTAACAAGCACAGATTCTTGGCCTTCTCTCCACACCTGCTAATTCAGAATGTGGAGGACAGGCTGGAGAAATCTGTGTTTTTCACAAGGTTACCAGGTACTTCTGATAATGTCTATGTTTGAGAATCTATTCTTATCTAATTCAAGGTCTGAATTGGCTTCATTTTGTATATAAGACTTGCGTCCTTAAAACAGATTAAGAGACCATGCGGTTGACCTCTGGGGCCTAGGCTGTGGGCAGAAGCCACAGAACAGGTGGAGATCCAGGGAGTACGGGCAGAAGCAGGGCTGGAATCCACCTTGTCACGCCACCGGCCCACATCTATATGGCTTCGTGTAACATGTTAATGGCAATCTAAGAGATCGGCAGTAAGCAAATTTACATTTTGTTTATTGCCGTGATTCAAAAGAAATGCTCTTTGTTCTAACTAAATGTCTGGTTTATGTTCTGTCATTTCCAGGCACCAAAGGAACTCAAACAAATCCCAAGGCATAAGGAAATGGGCCTCGTGCTTTAGGACCCTGCGGCACTGAAAATGAAGCTAAGCAGACTTTATTACATCCTACAATTCGACAGCCTTTTGCAAAGCGTTTTATTATGCTTGTGGAAGCAGTCGGGGTTATGTTTCAATCACAGTGACTGACAGGCTGCCTTCAAAACGACGGCACCCGTGGCCCTTCCACACTTCCTTGGCTATGTACTTAGAATAGAACCTTTTCTAAATTGTCCCTTGGCCTGGATGGAAATAAAATGATAGTTAAAATATTTAGCTTGCATGT
Source organism: Balaenoptera borealis (assembly GCF_965194805.1). Lineage (NCBI taxonomy): Eukaryota > Metazoa > Chordata > Mammalia > Artiodactyla > Balaenopteridae > Balaenoptera > Balaenoptera borealis. The sequence continues at coordinate 33,889,320 of NC_138869.1, forward strand.
TGGCTAACTTAAAAATTGACATCTGGAGTCCTCTGAAAGGCACAACTGAGGATGTTGATCTCTCAGGTCTCCTGTGCTTCCTGCAAACCAAAGGTTTGTTAAGGCTGAGAGAAGATTTACAGAGTTTCCTTCATGGTAGGTAAGATAATAGAATGAGAAATGTCCACCTTTTCCTCGGTTATATTCTCCTCCTGCCTTGGGTGCAGAGAGGCAGAGCTGAAAGAGCTTAAGATGGCAAAATTAGCTTCAGGAAACTAATAAACATGTAATGTGCTGATTGGACACCGTTCTGGGCTGCTGGAGTGGTAGGAATGTAAGGAAAATAATGGGGAAGCTCTCAAAATTGGTTGAGGAAGCATGCCCCTTGCCCGTAACAGTCAATTTCTTTAAGGAAGGATGACAGAAGTAGGCTCTTTCTTTCCTCTGGTAGATTAATAAAACAGGGGATTCGAGTTACAGAGGAAAAAATAAAACACGCCAAGAGCACTGCTACAAAGAGCCCAAAGCAGGACTTTTCTTTTTCACAAAAAGCCTCCTTGAGAGTCTCTTTTGGCTTATGGGCTACTCCCTGACCCCAGCACCATCTCCAACATAGGATGTGTCAGTTCCCTGTGACTGCTGTAACAAATCACCACGAACTAGGTGGCTTAAAACAACAGAAGTGTGTCCTCCCCCACTTCTGGAGGCCAGACGTCCACAATCCTGCCAGGCTGGGCTCCTGCAGAGGCTCTGGGGGAATCTCTCCTCGCTGCTGGTGGCTACTGGCAATCCTGAAGTTCTTTAGCTTCATCCTAATCTCGGCCTCTCTCTTCACACTCCTCCTTTTCTCTCTGTGTGTCTCTCCTCTGTGCATCTCTTATAAGGACACTTGTTATTGGATTTAGGGCCCACTCAGATAATCCATATCCAAGATACCATTTACAGATTCTAGGGATTTGACATGGACATAGCTTTTACGGAGGGGCCACCATTCAACCCACTGCTTTGACTGTTTTTCCGATACAGGATATGCCAGCAGACTGAGCATGACTGAACTGCATCTGGTTTCCAATCTTCTTGTATGTCCTTGCCAAAGCCTGAATTATTCATTGTTGGCAATGCCTTCTTGAGACCGGGAAGCCTTCCGGTTCCCAAGCCTAGCTGAAAGTAAAAAGCACTGCAATCTGAACTGGATGTGTTCAGAAGATAAAATGCCAGTGAGGGAAGATGGCAAATACTGGTAATTTCCCCCAGCTCAAGGGTTGCCGATTTGCGGTCCAAAGAAGAGCCCTAAAAATACCAATTTATTTTATCCCCAGCAGGTCAAAGACTGATTCCAGCTCAGTTTCAATAGCAAATGTCACCAGAAGCCCTGGCCCCTGCCTTCAGGGCTAATTCCACATTTCACTCATTGGCTTTTGGTCAAAGAAGTAAATAAACAGTCACTGATGAGACAGTTAGCTGAGCCATACTGGAAGCCTACTTGCAGTTTTGTTTTCCGTTTTGCAATTAAAACCCTACAGGAGCCTCATTTCTGCCCGTCCTCCCATGGATCTCCTCCGTTCAGTGTCCTCCTGTAACCCTGCCGTGGTTGGGAGGGTGTGGAGGCCGTGGGTGAGAAGGGCAGCCCTGAAGCTTGACCTCCAGGCCAGCCCCACGAGCCCAAGCTTAGCTGGAAGGCACAATTACCTAACAGGGACTGTTTACAGTGCCTTTTAAGAGGTGTTTCAAGAACTAACAAAGCCTACCGATACTAATAGGGAAAAACCGACTGTGACAACATTTGCTAAGGTGGGTCTGCTCTGCATGGAGATACTACAAAAGGCAATGGAGAACAACGCTTAGGTCAGAATAGTGTCCCTGGCGGTAGCCTTCTTTTTCTCTCTGATTTCTTCTTGGGCACAAATACCCACTAGGCTGCTTCTGTTTGGCTCAAGAGCTGGAGAGTTGCTCATTTTACAGTAAACAGTGGATCACTGCATGTGTGTATGGGGTCCATTTCCAGTGCTGTGCTCGTCAGTGCAGCAGGCACTCTCTATGTTGACAGCATTCCAAAGGAAGGCATCTTCTGATGACCGCTGAGTACTCACTTTCCAAACTCTAAGCCCATTCCTTATCTTTACTATTCCACCTGCCATCAAAATCCAAAAGGTAGACGAGAATGATACTCTATTTTTGGCAAGGAGCTTGAAAGGACCTTTCCCCATGATTGTCTTCACCACAGCTGACCCCAAATTATAGAAGAATACTTCTCAGACCCCATCAGTTCTTTCAGATGGTGAGAAGGAGCTGTGTGTCTCATTGAATGAACATAAACCTCTCCCGTCCATCCTTCTCTGTGTCCAAGCTTGCAACCAAGTTCTGGGCAAGGACTTACTTTTTACGATGGTCTGTATTTGTTGGGTATGCTTGCACGACTTGCTGGTGAAAGAAGGAAACTAACTTTTGGTGTGCATTTATTGTAGATACATTTGCAAACGCTATTTAATCCAAACAAGATCCCTATAGAACATAGATGCAAATTTAGGCTCAGAAAGGTTAGGTAACTTGCTCAGGGTCACAAAGTTGATAGTAGGTGGGTTTGGGATCAACTCAGGTCTGATTCCCAAAACCTATGCTCTTTGGAGAAGAATTGACAACCAAGGACTTTCAGCAAATATAATAAATACCATTTCCAATTTCTCTCCTTTCTTGAGTTGGCAGGTTGGTCCTTTGTACTGATGTTCAAAGGGGAAGGGGGAGGGATAGTTAAGGGAAGGCAGGGACTATCCAAACATTCTCAAGATGAGAGCATCCCTTTCATCATATAAATGAAGGCAACTAATGGCATTTCTATAACTTAATAACATATGGGAAGGGTATTACTAAAAATGCTTACTATGACTATGCGGGAAATGTGTTAACCAAAAGGTCAACAATGATTACCTATTGTAGAAATAAAACAACATAAACTAATTGACATGTAATTACTTAGTTACAGGGATTGAAAATGTGTCAGTCCCACTTGGAACCACCACCCCCCGCTCAAGCCTGGCCACACGCTTGCAGCTCACTTCAGTTCTAAGATCATTTTGACCACCTACTACGCGTGGGACTTGAAGGCTATGGACTCAGCGCCCAAAGTGGGGTGGCCCCTAAGGTAAAGCTGGAAAGGGGAGCAAGTGTGGGGTGCAGAGGGCAGAGTGGGAGGAGCAGGGCCAGACGCTCAGCAAGGACACAGGCCCAATTCTAGGCACCGGAAGGTTTCCTTCTGAATCGATTTTTCTTTCTCCTCCTCCTCCTCATGATAGATGCCACTTACAGTACCTCCTTGTACCCAGAATTATGCTAGGCATTTTCCAAGCGTTATTTCATACAAGCCTCACAAAAATCAACCAATCTTCCTTCTTTCCTTCCTCCCTTCCTTTTTATTTTTACTTAACAGATACTTATTCGACACCTATTGTGTGCCAAGTACTTTACGTACAGGTGCCGGTGCGACAATGCTGAGCAAAAACAGCTGGAAGGAACTGTTATCCTCCTTCTGTAGAGGGGGAGTGAGCCTGAAGGTTACAGAGTTTGTGACTTGCTCAAGGCCACACGCTAGTAAGAACGGGTGTCCCTGTCCTGAAGCCTGGGGCTCCTTCCCCTAAGCCTGCGAGCTGCCTCGCAGAAGTCAGGGGGAGGGGCCACAGTGGATGCCCGAAGACCATCTCCTGCTCTTCCCTGCAGACCAGGCCCAGTAAGCCCACCTACTTTCTCCAGATCACAATGAGCTGGGGAAACTCAATGTAGGCTACTAAGGTTCAGTCTTTGTCAAGTCAAAGAGCATTTACTAAGTATCCTCTGTGTGTCCATCCTGGGGGACCCTGAGAGCAACTGGGGCTTTCCTGTACTCTTATTCCACCTGGAAGTGCCCCACTGTCCCCTCACACGTTGGACAATATAGCAGCAGTTTGGCCGCTCTCTGTGTATTCTGCCCAGTCACCCTGGCCGGGGGTGACCATATCCCTCTCCCACACTGTTCCTAAGGAAGGCTCTGGAATAATACTCCCAGCTCCTAAATGAGCCCCATGCTGCTGGTCCAAGGTCACACTTTACTTAAAAAGACTTCCCATCCAGATTGCTCAGGTCTTATTTACCCATCTTTCTGATTTTCTCTCCTGCCCCTCCCCTCTTTTTCCCTTTTTCATCCTTTCCTTTTTTTCTTCTCTCTGCCGGAAAACAAAACAAGTTTATAATCTGAAGACACAGTTCACAGCACTGGTTTTCAAGCTTTAACCTCCATCAGTGTCACCGAGAGGGCTTCTAGAACTGATTGCAAGGCTTTACCTGCACAGTTTCTGACTCAGTGATTCAGTAGGTCTAGCGTGGGGCCTGACACATTCCCAGATAATGCTGCTACTGGCGGGTCAGGGCCCGCACTTTGAAAACCGCTGGCCTAAAGGGATGATTTTTTTATTTTTTTTTCCTACAAATAAACAGAATTTGATCTCAGTGCAGAATTCAGCTTGTTTTCCAGGCCCTGCATTTAACATATCCTAGTCCAGAGGTAACAAACTTCAAGTTAAAGCCAATCAGGCCACTCAAAAGCATCTCCAGTAGGTTTTTAGAGTTATTTAACACTGCAGAAGACTTCTTGCCTGGGCTAATTAAGTGATTAGTTTAGATGGATAGTAGATGAACAAAGGGAATGGGGGCGGCTACAGCTCACTACCAACTTAATAAAATGGTGCTAACTTCAACCGAGAGGAGCAGCATGGGTTTAAAACTGGGCTTAGCTGCTGACGTCCGTGTTGTCAATGTTTCTATCTTAAGGGAAGAGGAGCTCACCCCTGCTACAGCTGGAATGCGCTTATGCAAAAGGACTCTGACAAATGCGTGACCCTGCATGGCTTGCTTGGTCAGAGAACTCCATCATAAGGCATGGGTACCATTTTAAATGAGTGACATTCACGTCTACCTCCCAGAACTGTGTATATCCAGCAACCCAGTGGCTTGGTGTATGGGAAGCAGCTACCTCAAAAACCCCACTGTGGTCATGTTACTGTTCAAACTCAAGTAACACATATATCTGTAGCTTTGGAAGTTTGTTATCAGCCTACCAGTCTCACATTTTCAGCAGAAGGGATGGGGCAGGGATTCAGCATTCATTTTGTATCAACCATGGACCATTGACCTTTTGAGGCAGGCAATACTAGCCTGGTTTTACAAACAAGGAGAGATGATTGATGATGATGGTGACGATGATGACGACGACAGTAGCAATCATAGCACTTAATATTTATTAAGCACTTACCATGAGATTATGTTCTGGGCATTTTTTCTAGGTACTCTATATTTTTAACTCAATCTTCACAACAACCCTATCAGTAAGTTCCATTATTATCCCATTTTACAGATAGGAAAATTGCAGCACAAGGATGTGCAACTTGCCTGTGGTTACCCAGTTAATAAGTGCCAGATCTCGGATTTGGATTTGAACCCAGATGGTGTGAATCCAGAATCTATGATGACACTTTCCTGGCTGAGAGGCAAACCCAAGGCAACCAAACTCTGAAGTCCCATCTCCCCACTGCCCTGACTCTTATCCCAGGGAAAGAGCCTGCTGGGGCTATTTCATTCACAACTAGAGACCAACACAAAAATATTCCCCAGCACCATCTCTTTATCCCTCTGGAGAGCTGGGCTTTGTGTATTCATAAAGACTCTCACCAACTGATGCATGGAGCCAACTGGCTTCGAGAGACAGTGGCTCCACATTGGAAGTCAGCCCCAAAGAGGGAAGGGATGTCATTGCACCAAGCGCAGTTTCCCCAAACTTCAGTCCTTCACAACCTTCCCAGCCTTCGACATTTTTGCCGTAGCTACATGATACCTATGTTATCTGCCTAATATATTTTCTTTTACTCAGTTCTCTGTTACTTACACGTGTTCAAGGAAACTTAACAATCACAGTAGCAAATGGAAAACCAGTATCCCTTGCCATAAATAGAAGCTAACCACAGGATGAATATAAAGTTATTAAATTCTAACTGCATACAATCGGCTGCTGAGAGCCCTGCCTCTGAGGCCTGCCTTCTCGCTTCGTTATAAAGGGACGTTAGGAAGTGTTAGAGAGCTGTGAAAACACACTAGCAGCAGACAGAGTCCTGCTCCTTGAGGACTGATGGGGAAGTGGAAAGAGAATAACTTCTCACCTTGTGACTGGATGGTGTTTTGGATGTTTTGTCCGCTGACCCCTGAAAATCATCTGCTGCCCCAGCAGAGCTCTGCCTCCCACTGCGGGCAACTCAGACCCAGCTGCGAGTGGCCCGGCTGAGCCCTATCAGCCAAAATGAGGCTCCTCTGCAGCTTCCTGTGCACCGGGCACATCCTGAATAGGGGGAAACTACCTCGGGTTCAGGTGCCTCAGGGAAACAGGCACAAAAATCAGGGCGAGAAAAATGATTACACTGTCAAAGAAGCAGAAGAAACTTCCAAGGTAATAGTGATCACTGAGGAGTGTTTCCTTTGAACAGAAATGCCTTTGATAGCGCTTTCCTCTGTTCTCCTGGTAGTTTGTTGCAAGAATGAATAAGCAGGAAGAAACAAATGGGCACTTTTGTGTTTTACCAGACTCTAAAGTGATGGCCCAGTTTCAAGGGTGAAAAATCTCTAAATCTCCGTATCCATTTAAGGAAAGAAAAGGGAAGGGGAGGGGAGGGGAGGAAGAGAAATAAATCCAGCAAGAGGGTCTGGTACCATGCCTCACCCCTCCCCCTTCCCCAAATCCAAAGATCCTGGAACACTCTTGTCTTAAGTAACCTGAGAAAGTCACTACATCCCCCTCCTCCCATTCTTCTAACCCAGGCTTCTCTTCTCTGGCTGATAGAGTCCCTTTTTGGTGATGTAAAGAATGTAGATAGTGATAAGCTTTAAAAACTTACTGCATGGCCATTTTAAATAAGAAAAATGTCAGACCCAGCAAAACTCTCTTCCCATACAGTACATGGAGCACCCGGACACCCCTATTGACAGTCGTTTTACATGATGGTGCTGGTGATGGTAAAGCTCTTTCCGTGGAGCAAACAGGTGCTTTACCTCCAACAACCAGTGAATCCTCACAGCAACCCAGGGAGATGAATCCTATTATTCTTCCCATTGTACAGACTAGGAAATTGAGGCTGGAGAAGTTCAATAACTTGCCCGAGGTCATAGAGTTAGTTAAGTGACAGAATCCGGCTCACACCTATGTCTGTTTTGCCCAAAAGTCTTGGTCTTAACTACCATGCTCTGTTGAGTCTCTGATGGAAATGAACTAAATATTCATTATCATTTCTATATAATTATCTACAATTAATTTTATGTAATTAAGGCCAACAGAGAAACAGAGAAACTAATAGAAGCCGAACCCTTCCCTGAGGCTCTACTGACCCAATGTTAGTTTGCAAAAGACATAGGAGCCTGATAGCTTTCTCAGATCAAAATCTTATTTCTCCTCTCTGTGCGTCTTACAGATCAAGTACGAATAAGGACAGTCAAATCATAGTAGCTGAGGTTTACTGAGTACTTATCAGATGTCAGACATCATGCTGAATGCCTCCCATGCATTCTCTTTCTCAATCCTCACCCACCACCTCGTGGGACAGGTGTTGCCCATGAGAAAACTGAGGCTCAGGGATGTTAATAACTTATTCAAGGTCACTCAGCCTGTAAGGGGCAGAGCAGGAACGGTGAACCCAGCCAACTCTCTTCAGAGCCCACACTAGGATCTCGTAGAACAGGAAGATCAAGGAGCACATGAGTTAGAGACATTGCACTTTCCTTTTCCAAAATTGCAATGATGGATGAAAGGAACTCATGGAAACTTCCTGGGCACTTCATACCTACTAGGCCTTTTTCTAGGCAAGTCATGCAGAGCAAAGACCAGCTAGAGATGAGCTCTTCACCAGATTTCCGTGCTTCCTGCACTGCTGCATGAAAACGAGACTCTTCTATGGGTGTTCAGAGAGCACAGGCTGAACAACGCTGCTTTAGATCTCTCCTCTCCTTGGGGGTATAATCCCAAATTCAGATGTTTCCTCCTGCAGCACATCTTCTTGGACCACCCCCACCTAACTCTGCACCTCAGCTGTGACATGTCACTGTCACTGGGGCCTTTCAACTTTTTTCATCTATTTCATGAATAAGTGAGTGAGAGATACGGGTAGAAAAGGAGGGAGGAGAGGAAACACAGAGAGAGAGAGGGAGAGAGAGAGACTAAGCTCTAATGACATGGTTTGAGCTTCCTGGATCTAGCTATACATGATGCCAACAGACCCCTGGACTTTCAAATTATGTGAGCTAAGAAATTCACTTAAACAGCTACTAAGCAGGTATAGGAGAGAAAGGAATAAATCAGTAAAACAGATGAAGGAATAAACAGATCAGCGTGCATAACACCATCGTTAAATAAAATGACCTAATCCCACTTACCCTGCCTCTGTGGGGCAGGCCCTCTGTGTTCTCATCACCACCATGGCCATTACTTCAATCTAATTCTGTGGCTTAACTGTCCAGGGTTCTGTACCCCAGGGAGCCGTGAGTATACAGCTGATGACTGTGGTTCCTCAAGGATGACCGCATCAAAAGTAAAGAAAAAAAAACAGAAATTGTGTCATGTCGCCATCTTTATGTTTCCAGTATCAGCAGCTGATTGAGAGCAAAGTCCCTGCTGAAGCCAATTCTAAAGTGCCTCGCTGGTTCAAGTTTTCCTGCCAGAGGCTATGGCGAAAAAAGGAAGTGAGTCAATGGAACCAGATGCCCTGTGGCTTCTTATTACTGCAGATTAGAACTGGGAATCCAGCAGGGGTCTCCTTACAAGTGTAAAACAGTGAGGGGCTCTTTGTGTCTCTTACCATCTCTAAAAAGCTTTTTTAAAATGTCTTGCTTTCCTTCTTTATGCTTTAATATTGGACCCCACGTTCCCTGGGATCTTAGGGGCATGAATTCCCATTGTAAGCTTCTGACTTTTGTTCCCTGATGCCAAGTTGTTCTTTTGGAGACAGAAACAGGATTGAAAGCTGGCCCATGGACCCAGAACATTCCCGGCCTGGTCTGAATGCACAGCTGCTGTAGACAACAAGCCTAGGTTGACTCTTTCTCCTGGGAGTCAGCAGCTATCCCAAGGCTGAACTCTGTGTTCGATGCTTCGCACACATTCCCTCATACAACTACCCTCTTAGGATGTCCTTCAGCCCATTTCACAAATGAGGAAAACCGAGCTCACAGGGGTTAAGTGATTTCTCCGACATAACAAAGCAAACAAGTGGCAGAGGCTGGCTGTGAGCCCGGCTCTATGGGACTCCAAAGCCTAAGATCATCACCAAAAAGCCTGGAGGAGCAAAAATGAGCACGCATTTAGGGACAGGAGTCAGCAAACTGTGGCTCACTGGTTGAATCTGGCTACCGATCTTTTTGTAGAAAAATTTTAGCACAACATGACTATACCTGTCATTTACATATTGTCAATGGTACATTCCCTCTACAAGGACAGAAGTGAGTTGGACAAAGAACTTGTGGCCCGCAGAGCCAGACATAGGTATTAAGTGCCCTTAAAAGAAAAGGTTTGCCGACCTTGGTTTAGGACACTGAACTTGGGAGTCAGTCTGACTCAAGTCACTTCCCCTTGTCAGCTGTGTGTTCTCCAGCTGTTCTCACCTGAGATTTGGGGCTCCCAGGATCGCTGGCCTGAGGGAGGCCATAGTGAGAACTGAGTGAAGCTTTGCATTTCAAGCACCTAGCATGCTTAGCAGGTATGTAAGGAAAGCCAGCCTCTCACTTGCCGCACAAGACTGTAGAACACCCCAACGCAGCAGGAGTGTGTGCCAACTCCCATTAGCGGACAAAGAGCAGGGCTGAAGCCCTGGGTGGGGGTAAAGGGTGAGGACTCAGGCAGACTATCAGACCAGCCATTCTGGAAGGTGTGTGCTGGGGAAGCTAGTGAAGTAGTCTTGTTCAGGCTTCAGAGGCGGCACTAGGCCTCGGGTCGGACAAAGACGTGAAGGCCGGCTGCAGGCCAAACTGCTGAGCTACTCCCGGGCCAGCACACATCGGAGACCACTAGGTAAGACAGAGAGGAAGTCGTGGGACTTCTTGCACTTTGAGGGTCTGGCCAGCCCCCAGGAATCAAGAACATTCCAAGACTTACGAGTTAAGACCAAGGCATTTGTGACAATAAGCAGAGCTGCAAACTTGCACGCAGGCTGATCGTTATCAGCCTGCGGCCTGGTGCTAAAAGCTGGGCTCCTTCGAGTGGCAAACTGAAGTCTCACCCGTGGGGTGGACGCACCAGCCGGGACCTTCCCAGCTGGGACTCCAGATTGCTGTTCAAGGGACTTCCCAGCGTTGCTTGGATCTGGATGTAGGTGCTTCCCCAATTCGGTGATGTATAAGCCTCTGTCTTTACTATTCTTTCTTAGTTAGTTATACTGTTCTTAATTAGTATACTGTAATCTTTGTTAATTCAATAAACTCTCTCTAAATTCTTGTTTAACTGAGTGTAGAGTGGTTATTTTGCCAGAGAATCCTACGAAACTTGAAACCAAAAGTAAGGTTTTCGGCAAAACAGGTGTGAGACTCTGGTGACTGGCCCCATCGGGGCAACTCAACCCCTTCCCTGCCAGACGGTCCTGGCTGCCCAGTCCCTGGAGCTGGGCCCCGAGAAAGAAAGATCAAAGTCTAAGTTGTTCTTACACAGGGCCTTCAGGGTTTTTTCTCCTTCTTTCAGCCCAACGTTAAAAAAAAAAAAGGCTGTAAAAAATTAAACGGCTCCCCCAGGAGTCTATAATCTCATTGATGTATCAGGGATTCACATGCATAACTCCTCTTAACACCAATGAGAGCAGAGCAAATAGTTGATTTTCTTTATTGCAAAGGTGAAAAGTAAGTGTGTTTTTCCTCTGTATTTGCAAGTCATCAGTGATGATTAAACTTAGGGATGAGCTGAGTGGGGCACACTGAATGCATTTTTACGCCAGCTTCCTTTTCTTCTTCTTAAAACATGAAGACTGTCTTGAAAGAAACCACAGGTCTCCAGTTGGCTTCACTGGAGTCCACACAGGGGCTCTTTGTGATTACGCTAATAAATAATCACAACAATCCGATACTTCTCTCTTAACACAGCCCAGGGTTTTATCCCACTGAAAATAATCTCACATCAACGTGGCACAAGCACAATGCAACATGGGAGACAGCCCAGAGTTACAGGGAAGAAACTCACTATGTGAACGTGTTCTCCCTAACACTGTCACCCCTCAGTTTCCCACACCAACTTGTTCCAGCCAAGAGGAGAGATTGTGAGCTCAGTGATACATTGAATGCTCAACTCAACTTCATTAACTAGAGCTAAATGCTAACACTCACAGTAGCAGCTTCCAGCACAAATTAGTATCCATAATAAAGCATATAATTAGCCACATACCCAAATGCTCTCCATGATGAATGAGCCCCCAAAGCCCCTAGGCTGCTGTTTGATTTTCCTGAGATGGGTCTGTAGCAGCCTGCCTGGTTCCCAAAAGCTTCTGGTCCAGCAGCAAAATGAGCATCTGAGTTGACAAGGTTCTGGACAAATTCATCCAAAGTCAATAATGGAAGGTCAAGGAGAGCTATCTGCTTTCCTGCTGTAGGAAGGGCCCACAGGGAGTTAAGCTCAAAGTCAGGTTACAAGTGGAAGTAAAATGCAAAGTTTTCCCAGTCACCTGCACTTAAGCCCTGGCGGGTGAACACCAAGAGCCTCTGGTCAAATCTGTACAGGCACAGACATCTCTAGAAATGTCCGTCCCCTGAATCTGCGTGGCTGGCCGCTTACAAAGGACTTGCAGACCTGCCACCCCTCGCTGAGAGAGATTAGAGGATTTGCCCTGCAGGGTAGCAGAAGCTGTCACCCCAAAATATGTAACTCTGGCACGTGGAGCTGAAGGCAATCAAGACCCAGCAGATTCAGGAAAAACCTTTTAACTGCCTAAAAGAATTTAGACTGGGGGCCTGTACCAGGAAGAGAGCTATTGCCAGAGATCACTTTTTCCCCCGAGACACTTACCTGCCTGCCAGGAGGACCCCTGTTTACCAAACATCTCCTCCTCTCACCTTCCTGTGAACTGCCTGCCCCCCTTTGAAGCCCAGACCCCTATCCCTTTCCTTCGCTCAGGACAGTACATCAGCCTCAATTGTCGGGCTGCCTTTGAGTGTCAGATCTTTGAGGCTCCCATAAGTACATATGTAATTCTATTTTTTTTTCTCATGTTAATCTGCCTTTTTATTACAGGTGGGTCTCAGCCAACAACCTGGAAGGATAGAGGGAAAATTATTTTTCTTCCCCTACAGTGCAAAGGTGCACAGGAGGCAAAGATTGAATTTGAGCCTAAAACTTCAACGGTGGTTCACGGCAGACGAAACCTTGACTGAGCACCTATTCCATACCACCCCCTATGCCGGCATGGGGGCGCCCTCCAGCACAAATCCATCAGCTCCCTTCAGTGCAGCCCCTGACTTAGAGTCTGTCCCTCCATCTCTCTGTCTCTCTTCTTGCTCCTCTACCACCGCCCGAGGCCGAACCACTGTCCCGTCTGGTCTGACTTTGGTGACGGCCTCCCAGCCCCTTCTCCCAGCTTCTAATCTCCTTCTAGTTTAATCTCCACACACCAGCCAGAGTCTCACTAGAAGCTGTCAAGCAGGGCCCACCATTTCCTACTTGAAAGCTCACAAGGGTCCCTACTGCACACAGACTGAAACCCGAATGCCCGTCCCTGGCCTCCAGGCTCCCCTAGGCCCTGCCCCTGCCCACCTCTCTGACTGTGCTCTCCTTTGTCCTCCGCAAGGTCCCCCTTTACTAGATGGATGTTCCTTTTTATAACCTCAGGTATATCAAGATCTCTCCTGCCCGAGTACCTTGATATTTGCTCTTGTCCTCTGCCTGGACTGTTCTTTTCCTGACTCTAGCCTTAGGTGGTTTTCCCTCAAGCTTCAGGTCTCAGCTCAAGTACCGCCTCCTCCAGGACGCCTTCTCTGCCCACGCTCTGCTGAGGTTCCTCCCCAGGACTCCCCGCGTCATCCTCATGTTTGTTTCATCCCTCCCTCGCATCACACGCAGAAAACATCATGTGTATCTCTTTACCCTGTCTCCCTCACTAGAGTGCAAGCTTATGAGGGCAAGGAATTGACCCTCTTATTCATGCTATAGCCACAGCACCTAGCGAAGGGGCACATCGGAAATTCTGAATAAGAATATGCTGATTGGATACACAAGTAAGTGAAGAGCCGACAGTCTAACAGCAGTGCAGCGTTCTCATCCATTATCCCACAGCTGCCTTCATACGTTAAGCGGGACTCAGACACTGCGCACAGGACTTCTTCCACGGGACAGAGCAAGTGCTTGTTGGAACCGAAAACATGTCCTAAGAATAACAAGTACTCCCATGCTTTTCCCCAGGACTGAATTTCACTACATCAATGCATCCAAACTCAGTAGGATATCCATACAGTGGACAAGCTCCTGGGCAATGGGAGATATCCTATCAACCATTCTTCACTTGCTAAGGAAACTCAAGGATCCCAAATGCAATGGGCAGACCAAGGAACAAGGCTGACAGAGGGAGAAGGTGAGGATATAAAAAGATCATAAAGGTGATCTTTATGGTGAAGGTGGTTCTAAAACTTCTTTCCGGGCTCATCCAAAGGACAAGCCATGTGCATATCCAGATCTACTCAAGAGGTGTCTCCAGGGGTCCTATTCGTGGACTTCTTACTGAACTGAATCCTTTCTAAGCTTAAAGGAACCTGCAGAAAAGGCTCCTCTTAATTACTCTGTCCTAGAAGCACTGCTTTTTCGTTAGCTGAGAGCACAGGCTTAGAAAGCTTACCATTCCAGGCTCTGGGCCCAGGTAGCTAAAACCCTTCACTCCAGGACACAAAGTCAAACCCAGAACTTTGCTTTCTGGACTTCCATTGCAGCCATACTCACCAATGGAGTGCATTTTATCCACCTGAGAGATCAAGCCCTAGCCCTGTCCCCCACCCCTCAATACCACTTGGGCCACTTTTATGGAAGCTGTTTTGAAAAGAAAAAAATCCCCCAGTCCTAAGTAGGATGCACAGTTCAGTTTTTTCTATGGTCAAACCTCCCTAAACTCTGACAAGCTCCCAGTGGGCAGAGGTTTAGTTCAAGACTCCTCAGAGAGGCGCTAGCTGGCTCACAGTCTGTGGCAGAGATGTGGGACAACTCAGCCAGAAAAAGGAAGATTTTGGCAAACATAGTTTACTGCTCCAATAGTGAGAGCAGTGGCTCTGACAGCTGTTTGAAATCCCACGCAGTGGTTTGGGTTCTGAGATTTCCAGAAGAGTTTCCGCAGGATGCTGTTACTGAATTGGGTGTATGTGCGTGGTGTGTTGTGGTCTTGTTATAGCCGCTTATTTTAAGCCAGCTTCCCTTCACGTTGCAAATAAATACATAAAACCGGTTTCTGAGCATCAGGAGGGCTGCATGGACGGTGAGTTATTGATTTCTCTATGTAGGGATATTCCCTAGAACAAGGCCAAGAAACTAACCTCTGCTTACTTGGAGATCTGAATACAGCCTTCTGGACAGCCCCATAGGCAAGAAGGTAACTCTGTTTTTTTCAAGAAATTAGTTGACTACTGTGCATTAAGAACTGTTTTAAAGCTCCCATGCCTCCCCTTGTAGCGAACTGATTTTCCATGGGTGGTTGGTCCCCTGTGTATGATAAGTAGGTCTGAGGAAAGCACTGAATATATTCATTTAAAATAGACTCTCTGCACTGATGGCTGAGAAATTTCCAAGGGACTATTGCACTAGAGTGCTCTGCATAATTGAACACTGTGTCTGCAAATAAGACTAATAACCATAGTTGTTCAAATGATTACCATATCATAGCTCTTAATCATCTACCGGAAGTGCTTCTGACGGGAAGCCTTTTTTCATGGTCAGTCAACCTTGCATTGACAGTCGTCCATACAATTGGAATGGCCACCTACTTCTCTCCTGGCCATCTGCCTACTCACCTCTGTCCTTGGCCAAATTTCTCCACCTGTAAAATGTGGAAATGGGACCAGATGATCTTGGAGGTTCTTGAAAGATCTGACATTCTTTTTTGGGTTTGGAAGAATGAAAGCATCCTCTTTCAGACACTCTCTCTATATATGGAAGCAACTGCCATGGTTACTACCTTGTATGAAGTGGAGCTGGTGTTCTGATTGTCCCTACAGCGCTTAGTCCTAAGCAGTTTGCCCTGATCTTTGGGCAAAGGAAAAGTAGAGAGCAGAGTCACTCTGTGTGACATGAAAGAACCGAAAGGCATAGAGAAATATGTGCGTTTCCTGCTATTAACCAGGAAAGTACTATCCTATTCTCAGTAGAGATAAATATGGCACTCAGGAAACCAATGTCACAGGTTTGGCTGTTATATTAGTTGCTGGAATTCTCTGTACAGGCTGGTTGTAATACTGTCTTCTGACTACCGATTTGATAAATCAAGATGGGTCTGCCAGAGTCCCAAAGATGTGGGGAGACAGAGCCAATAGCTTGGTATAATTCCCTCACACACACGGCCAAATACACATGCATGTGTGCACACACCACAGCTGATGGCAGCAGCTCAGTGCAGCACAACCGGGGAGACTTAGTTTTTTAGTGAACTTAGTTAACACGTGTTTGTGAAATGCGATGCCCAGTGGGCACAAGTGAAACACTCCACCTGCTCGCCACGGCACCGAAGCAAGTCTCCAGTCCCCACAGCTGGTACAACAAGCCCGCTGTCCCCACCTCTGCCTCACGGCCACGCAAGGCTGGAGGCCAGCCTGCGAGCTCTGCAGGCAGAACAAGCCACTAGAAGGGCAGCGTGCGATGGCCCATGGGGCACAGACCTCGACCTCTGCAGCTCAGCTGTTCCGCCCCTCCCGCTCGGCGGTGCAGGGCTGAGCGATGAAGACCTGGAGCTCTGGTGTCTGGGCCCAAAGGGCAGCTTCTCCACTTGCTTGGCTGGAGGCAGGGGTGGACGGGGGTGGGCAACAGACCTGTCTGAACCTCACTTTCCTCCTTCGCAGAATGAGTATAAATAATGGCATCGGCCTCAGTCCAAGGGCAGTTACGCAGAGGAACTGAGATGAGGCAGAGCATAAGGGTGTAAGTCTGGCAAGTGATACACAATGAGTTGCCTGTTGCTGCCGTCACCAATGACCACAAGCTTGCTGGCGCAAACAACGTGAATTTATTACCTCACGGTTCTGGGAGAAGTCTGATACCAGTTTCACTGGGCTAACACCAATGTGTTGGTGGGCCAGCATTCCTTCTGGAGGTTCTAGGGGTGAATCTGCTTCCTTGTTTTTCTCCAGCTTCTAGAGGCTGCCTGCATTCCTGGCCTCATGGCCCCTGCATCCCTCCTCAGAGCACATCCCTCCCACCTCTCCTCCTCTCCTCCCGTCTCCTCCTGCTGCTGCCTTCGACTGTCCTGTCCCCTCCGCCTGACAACCTCTGTGATTGCATCAGGCCGCCCCGACAATCCAGGGTCATCTCTCCATTTCAAAATCCTCAGTTTAATTACAGTCTGTAAAGTCTCTCACACCATGCGACCTCACGTATGTACAGGTTCCATGGATCAGGATGTGGACATCCTTCATGGGCCATTATCCACACATGCACCTACGTGTGACTTTTACTACAATGCTCTTTTTTTCTGTCCTTTTCCTTTAGGTAAAATGCACATCCAGCCAAGTGACACATCTGAAATGTTCAGTTTTTGAATGTTTACTTATTTGCACCCTGGTACCCACCTCTCAAGCCAAGATGAGAATATTCACAGCCCTTCTCCCCGCCCCCAAGGCTCCCTGCTGCCCCCTCCCTGTCAGTACCCACCTCCATCCATCCTGAGGAAATTACTACTTTGATATTTATCCTCGCAGATGACCCTTGCTGGCCCTGAAGTTCATATGAACCGAATAACATGGCGTGAACTTTTCTGCATCAGGCTTCTTTCGCACAGTGTAACCCCCGTAAGATTCCATCATGTTGTGGAGTAGGCATTCCATTTTTATGCATGGTCATATAATTGATATTATGATCATTCTTCACCTGTCCTTTCTGTATACATCCAAGTCTCAGACCATAAACATGCTTCTAGTGTTTCAAGGATCACGTTGAACATCACCTCTGTAAAGCATCCCCTGGTAGCAATACGCCCTCTCAGTCAGAAACGGCATCTGTAGCCGCCTCCTACCCCACTGTATGTAACCTGGAGGCCCCACTCACACTGCAGCTCTTGGGACCCGGGCACGGATGTCAGGCACTACCTCACCTGCTCCTGTGGACAGCACGCTACGCCCTATTTATCTTTGTATGAACAGCACCCCTAGCGCCATGCCTAGCGTACAGCCACCCAAGCTTAACGGCATCTATTACATTATCTCCATAGCCATTTTCTTCTGAGAAAAGATGCATTGTTGCTGCTTATTAATTGAAACCTACATGTGCAAAGCGTGTCTGCTCCCTATGTGTATCATAAGATCCACTAACAGGAGGCGGTGTGGAGATTTCCACACTATCTGTTTTCAACTCTGATCAGAAACAAACGCTTGGAGGCCAGGCTTTTTGGGGGTAGGCAGGACTTTGAACTCCTGACTTCTATAGGTTTTCTACTCAAAGTAGAGTAAGACATTGTAATCAACAGTCTAAGTCCATTTTTGAGGTTGGACTGCTGATTACCTTTAAGCCCCATCCTTCCCCGTTACGACTTGCCCTACCTCTGGGCGCTCCCTCCCTTGGGCCTCACAGGGAAGTTCAAGCCACTGGAACCCCAGCCTTAAGGGGAACCCTAACCCCGGCCCATCCACTACGCACTATGAACACCTGAGGCCACCTGATCCTTCCCTCCCCCTCTGCTTACTTAACTCTGAACAGAACCTGAGCCCTTCTCAGGGAATCCTTTGGCTGTTTATATATAATTAATAAACTTTATTTCAAATCCACTGGTGCTATGTGTCTTGTATCCCTGCATCTATAAATTTTTGGGTGGGTGGGCCCCCACCCAGCATCCAGCATCCAGCACCCAGCATCCAGTACCCAGCATCCAGCATCCAGCATCCAGCAAGGGATGCCTGGTGCCCAAATAAGACAGAAGACAGACATAAGAAGCTCCATTCTCCACAGTAACAATATAACCTCACCTGAGAGTGGAGGCTGGTTATTTTTGTGTACATGTATCCATTGCTCCTTTTTCTGGAAATGCCACCTTGATTTTCCTTGGGAACCATTCCTCCTTATTCTCCATCCCTGTGTTTGGGCTGAGGCTGATGCCTCCCTCTGTCTCAGGGCTCCAGGGTGGGCTTGACCTCAGCCTGGCCAATCCTTGCATTATGTCTTCTGGCCAGACTGATTGGTTCAGGGAAGGACCCATGACCCAAACTGATCCAGGGAAATTAACCCTGGAGATCTTCTTGGGCTTTTTTTTTTTTTTTTTACTATCAATGTATTTATTTATTTATTTTATTTATTTATTTTTGGCTGTGTTGGGTCTTTGTTGCTGCATGCGGGCTTTCTTTAGTTGTGGTGAGCGGGGACTACTCTTCGTTATGGTGTGCGGGCTTCTCACTGTGGTGGTTTCTCTTGTTGTGGAGCACGGGCTCTAGGCGCACGGGCTTCAGTAGTTGTGGTGCACGGGCTTAGCTGCTCTGCAGCATGTGGGATTTTCCCTGACCAAGGCTCGAACCCATGTCCCCTGCATTGGCAGGTGGATTCTTAACCACTGTGCCACCAGGGAAGCCCCTCTTAGGTTTTAAAGATGGAAGAGCTCTCTTTGCAATGGGCTTGCTGGCCGTAAGGCTCATCTAAGCCCGGAGTTGCCAGGGCCCACTGTACTGAGAGGTCCCTCCTTGGAATGAAGTCCCTCCCTGGAGTGAGGTCAATGTGGATGAAAGCAAAGCATAGAGATGAGAGGAGAGATTCCCAGTCCTCAGGATATTGTGGAATCCCTGGATTGAGCCAAACTCAGTGTCAGATCTACTCCAAGGTGTTGTAGTTGCACAAACTAATAAATTCCCATTTCATTTTACGGTACTTTTAGTTGGGTTTCTGTTATTATGCCTGAAAGATATGTTTGAAGGATATAGTTATCAGGTTTTCTGCTCTAAGCTTTTTGTTTCTCTCGACACATGAGGCCAAATATGCAGTGGAAACTACACAACCTCGGTCCCCCTATAAACACTGAAACTTTCTTTTCTAAAGGTAAAACAAGCAGATCTGTTAGAAGTGGTATGACAAATCTCAGCTTGAATTACCATTCTACCGAGACCAGAAAACCCCTAAATAAACAATACTAGGGGGCTTCCCTGGTGGCGCAGTGGTTAAGAATCCTCCTGCCAGTGCAGGGGACACGGGTTCGAGCCCTGGTCTGAGAAGATCCTACATGCCATGGAGCAACTAAGCCCGTGCACCACAACTACTGAGCCTGCGCTCTAGAGCCCGTGAGCCACAACTACTGAGCCTATGTGCCACAACTACTGAAGCCCACGTGCCTAGAGCCCATGCTCTACAGCAAGAGAAGCCACCACAATAAGAAGTCCATGCACTGCAACGAAGAGTAGCCCCAACTCGCCACAACTAGAGAAAGCCCACGCACGGCAATGAAGACCCAATGCAGCCAAAAATAAATAAATAAATAAAAACAAAAAACAATACTAGGTCAACAATTTGCTAGAAATATCAGCTGAATCAGTATGCTGAAACTTCAGCTCACTGGAACATCATGTATTCTGTGTACCAGGAGCCCTCTCTCAGCAGGAGCTCAGGCTGTACTGGAGAAAGCAAAGACAAACTACAGAATGAGCATGATTCCCCAGTTTCTACTCAGTGAAATTTAATTTTTTGTTTGGTTATTTCCATTCCAGTACTGGAGTCAGTAAAGCAAGCTAAACTGGTGCAAAGTTCTATTCCATACAATAGCTAAAACTGACTGAACACTGTGGAAGGTAGAATAATGGTCCCCCAAAAATGTCCACATGCTAATCCAAAAGCATGTGAATATGTTATATTACACGGCAAGGAAGAATTAAGTTTGCAAATAGAACTGAAGCTGCTAATAATCACTGACGTTAGGAAAGAGACAGGTGTGCACAATGTAATCACAGAGGTCCCTAAAAGTGGGAGAGGGAGGCAGAAGGTGTCAGAGCGATGCAGTATGAGATGAACTTGACCCACTGTTGCTGGCCTTGAAGGTGGAGCAAGAGAGCCAGAAGCTAAGCAATGCAAGCAAACTGTAGAAGCTGGAAAGAGCAAAGAAGCACATTCTCCCCCAAGAGGTTCTATATTAGTTTGCTAGGACTGCCATAATACAATTCCACAGACTGGGCGGTTTAAACAACAGATGTCTGTTTGCTCGCTGTTCTGAAGGCTAAAGTCCAGGATCAAGGTGTCAGCAGGTTTGGTTTCTCCTGAGGCCTCTCTTCTGAGCCTGTAGTTGTTACCTTCTTGCTCTGTCCTCACATAGTCCAGTCATCCCTCTGTGCACACGCATCCCTGGCGTGTCTCTGTACATCCAAATTTCTTTCTCTTATAAGGATACCAGTCAGACTGGATTAGAAATTAGGATCTACCCTAAGGGTCATATTTTAATTTTATCACCTCTTTAAAGACCTTATCTCCAAATAAAATTACAATCTGAGGTACCAGAGATTAGGACTTCAACAAATAAATGTCGGGGAACACAGTTCAGCCCATAAAAGTTTCCAGAAGAGAACACCACCCTGCTAATACTTTGATTCTAGCCCAGTGAGACCCAGGTCATATGCCTAACCTACAGAACTGTGAGATGATAAATGTGTGTTGTTTTAAACCTCCCACTTTGTCATAATCTGTTAAGGCAGCCTTGGGGAAGTACTACAAGCATTTACTATGTGCCAGGCTGTGCTAAGCACTTTGCCTTTACACCCTCACATCAGCCTTATAGGAAGACATCACCATGATCTCCATTTTACATAGGAGGAAACGAAGGCACGGAGATGCTAGCTAGGTATCTCCCCACTGCCGTGTTGCTACAAGTAGGGAAGCTAGAGCTTGAGATCACATGTTACTGATTCCAACACCTGTGCTGCTCTGCCACCTCCATCCCCACCCACTGGAAAACAACTTTACTTCTCAAACAGGATGGGTAAAGTTAACGACGAGCAGGGTGGCCTGATCCTAGCATCTCATTTTGAAAATGAAGCAAGCAAAGTCCAGAGAGACGAAGCGGGTTCCCAAGACCCAGAGTGAGTTCTCTGGGGCCGAAGCGAAGTCTAGGCTTCCTGGCTCCCAGCCCAGCACAACAGCTACTCTTTCTCCTCTAAGATAGTAACAGTTGCCTCATGCTTCCAAGGCATCTCACTGAATTACCTTAAGTGGGAGGAAGAAGAGACCCAAAGTCACAAAATTAGAAAGTGGCAAAGCTTGGTCTCAACTCCACGGCCATTTCCAAGCCCTTCCACCTCACCATCCCTCTTACTGAAATACCCCTTATGAGAATGCGGATCACATGTGTAAACCTACCTTACATTCCTTGGCAGGGGCTTGGGGGCCAGGCTAGAGCATATTACCTCTCTTAAAACCGGACTTAAGGCAACTTCAGAAACAGGAAGAGACTTTGAAATTTTGATCTTAATCTAAAACGTTAGCCAGGAGTCCGGACAAATAAGAGTGCAGAGTGGCTTCACTTCTATTAACTTATCAAGAAAAGTCAACAGCGGCAGAGAGACCTTTGAGCAACAGATTGTGAATATGCCACAGGAATGTCAATCTAAGACTTTCTAGGGTGCATCACAAAGTTCATGCTCTCCATGTCTTCTTTGAAACACCCCTGGGGCCAGCTTTTATTTCCCTCCCAAATCATCTTTCATTTCCATTTGTGGGAAGGGCTGGACCCATGGATGATGAAGGTGGAAATGGGTAATTTCTTCACAAAGCTGGGTGTTGAAATGCTGTAAATACTCTGAGCTCATAACAGCAATTAATTAATATGATTTCCAGTAGTCATCACTAAACTATTCTGCTCAAGATGGAGAAGAACTGCTATCACTTGCACATTTACAACTGGAGGAAATAGCCATGTTTCTAAGTTGGTGAGACCCAGAGGCTCAAGGAGCTTTCTCATCACTGAATTTCAGCACCAATGCCTCCCTTTATGATCTGGGAAATCTCTGAAGGGGAATTTGCAGGGGATGATAGTGCGATAGCCGTGGATATTTTTGGTTATATGTTGCTTGCTCAAATATTGAGAGTGAATATCCCAGAAAGGTCAACTGCCTTTGTATGTGCACAGCAAGGTTCTCATGAGAATTGTTTTTGCCGAAATTTAAAGGATATGATTTTGAGACTTTAAGCATCAGTATAAGGCATGGCGAAAACTGCCATGTTTGATTTGCTTTACGTTCAAGTCCTTGGGCTTTCACTGCCACTTAAAGTGACTAAACTAGCAAATGGGAACATCCATGATGTTGCTTAAAACCAAATTTCATTTACGCTAAATGAGACCACACTCTCCGCAAGCTGATGGAATTTGGATTTACTTAAAATTTTAGGTTGGATTTTATTTGCAATGAATTGAAGAACACAAAAGGTGCCAGACTGAGGAGATTATTTGTGATGAAATGGTAGTCAAATAAGAGGCAAACCACCTTTAAATGAAAAAGGAGAATGGGCATTATTGTATTTGGAACATTAATGTGCTAATTTATTTGTTTTTTTTTTAAAGGGCGTTTGTTTCCTCTTTTCTGGAATATTCTTCATTTTGTTCCAACACTCCTCTATTGGGGCAAAAGAGAGGGGGAGATTAGGAAAGGGAGAGAGCCAAAGGTAATTAAACATTCTATTTAAAATATTACAACCACAAGATCTTACTGTAAGGAGTCCTGTTATCACATTCACTTCCCATGGGCTCAATTCCACTGTCAGTATGCTCATATCACATGAAGCTGCAGAAGACTCACTATAATTTATTGTGTGGTTTAACACTGTCAAGGGATTCTTCACCTGGTCCAAATCTCTTTAGTTAAACACACACACACACATACACACACACAAACACACACACACACGTCTCTACATTTTCTGTATCAGTCCTGAAACACTCATTTGGAAAAGTTCCCTTTTAATTTAATTATACTTTTCATTAGTCCAGAGACTATAAAGGCACATATATGTCACTGTCTGTCATGGTTTTGGTCAGTCAATAGAATAATCAATCATCTCCATTCTTCGAGAATGGCATGATCAAAGGTATTATAGAGGCAATTGAATTCATTCTCAGAAAGTGGCTGAACAATTACAGTGATTGCCAATTATTAACTGCTTCTGATAAGTATGTAATAACCCCAAGTATTTCCCTAACAACATGGAAATTAAAATCATCTCTCTTAGTTGAATCCTCTCTACTAAAAAGGATGGGACCTGCAGAAGACTAGCTTGGGCTTCCAATTTCTTTCTTCAGATAGATCAAAATAAAATTAAGTCCCAACCTGAAAAATAATGGTTTAATTAAAGATATCCACTAGCTCATACATTTTACATCAGCCACCCTGCTATAACTAGACACTGGATGTAGGTGTTAAAATTCTAGTTGATTCCAAAGGTTAGGGAACTTTAGTTTCAAAGAAGAGAGAGAAATGGGCAATTCATTATCCAAATTTTCATTCTGCTTCTGTAGCTGGAATGACTTCCCCCCAACTTTGTGGAAGCATGGTAATTCCTAGTGAATTAAAGAGATCCCACAGGGGTCCTCCTCTGCGCAGGGGCCCCAGGTTCTGCCTCAGAGGCCCAACCCAGGGAAGCCAAGGCACAAGGTATTCAATACTATGTATCATCTCTTTTTTCCCCCCTAGCTTTTTAAAAAAGACATCAAGAAGACTGCTTCTATTTTAGCAAACCCTAAAAATATTCCTTAGGGACAAAACTCCCAACTTCCCTCTTGGATTGTTAGGAGATTATGTTTTATGTACCTCGTATCCCCGGCATTCAGTAAAATGTCTATCAAGTAGCAGATGCTTTATTTGGTGAATAAACTAATAAATGGATGAAAGACATCTAATCTCCATAGCTCTTTACTCTCAAATTAATTTCTTTTGGTGCCCCCAACTCTTTTGTTTTCCAGTATTAGCTTGAGTCTCTCAAGAATTCTTGAAATTTGGTGTTCGGGTATGTATGACACCTGCCACTTTGTCCCTCCACTGTTTTCCAGGCGGCCTGTCATTTGATGAAGTACATCCACACTCATTGTTGTTCTTGCATATTGATCAGGTTTTCTCTTTACACATACCACAGTTTGCATAGAACTTTCAAGCACGCTCATTCTCTCCTCCTTCCTGTAAGGTGGCACAGGAAATGACCATTCTGCTCCATTTCACAGAGCAGAAAACTGAGGCTCAGGAGAGAGGCAGGCCTTCTGGCTCTAAATACAAGATTCCTTCTCCTTATCCCACCCTGCCCTGCAAATCATGTTTTATAAGAAAGTTTTTGCTCAGCAGGCAAAGAGCTTGAGGTTAGATAGAAAGAAATGAACAGTAACAAGATTTACGTCCTGCCAAGTGTGTGGGAGTGATTGTGGAATGTGCAGAAATTTAGATGCTCCTTTTGAACCTAGCTCTTGACAGAGTCTTCAGAATGGGTGGGTCAGGCCCCATGGAATGTCTTTACCTTCTCTAGGGGATGGCAGCCCTGAAATGATTCCTCTTCTTGTCCTCGTTGACCTGGTCTGGAGGACCAAAGCTGAAAGGCGCTAGAGAGTCTCAGAGGGAGGGCTAGTCGCTGTCCTTTCAGTGGGCACCACTGCCTTTTCTGACCAGCCCTTCACTGCCTCTGGGGTATCAGTACTTAGATTTTCTGTGGGGAATTACTCCACTTTCCACTGGGCCTGGGGCCACAGTGGGTCCATCAACCTATCTCCAGGAAATCTGGATCACGTGCAGCAGGGGGCAGATAAACCCTCATGGTGGCCTTTCTGCTAACTCGATCCTCTGCGTGTCCCAGTCTGTCCTTTCTGAGGCTGTCCGCCCTTCTCCTTGATTCTGTGAGCTGCCCATCTCCCCTTCCAGGCAATGCTAACCTTTTGCATAGGTCAGCCTCACTTGGGCTCTGTTGCTTACAACCAAATTCAAACACTTAATATAGACGAGATAAAAAGGAAGGCATTTCCTATGAGGCTGGTGGGCCTCGTACCTGTCACCTGGGGGTCGGACCTGTCTGGGGTCTGTATGCATTCATGTCAGCTCCCTCTTCTGCTATGACCTGCACTGCCAAGAAAATGTCCTTGTCACTTCCCATTGTCGTAGCCTGGGAACAAAGTACTGCTGTCAGACACTGACCCAGAAAATGGACAAGGGTAAAACCTTTCATACTGTCAGCTCAGACTGAGGAGAGAGCACATCCTGACAGGCCAGCAAGGAACTCATGGGCCTTGGGTCCAGTTTGTGTTTGTTTTTTCAGCAAAACTAAAAGATGATGGCAAGAGGTGACACCATTTTCTGTCAAGCACGCAGGCACTGAACTATGAAAGGAATCCCCAAAGTCACGGGATGAGGGGAAACGCGTCCATTTCTCACAAACAGGGTGACAAGTGCCGGAACGTGTGAGGTAGAGCCAGTCCCGGCATGAAGGCGGGCTCTGCCCCTTGGGATCTGTGGCGGGTGACTTTGCTCACCTCTCCCCTAAGCACCTTTCAAGACGAGGAGAGGCCACACGTTGGGGGAAGACAGGGAATCTTGAACTGGAGCCTTATTCTACACAAAGTGCACAGAGAAGAATTTGATCATAAAGGAGGAACTGGACCCTTAACTGGGTAGCTTCCTCCTCCTGCGACTTGCTCTCCCCTCCCCTCCCGGCAAATCCCACCAGATGACATAATGCCAACAGCGACGACTTCCATTAATTAGACACTTAATATATTCCAGAGACTGTGCCAAATGCTTTCTATTCATGGTTTCATCTAGTTTTCACACCAACCCATGGAGTGAGTATAAGGTTTCTGCTGGGCTTCAGATCAACATGAAGAAATGCCCCATCTACACACACACACACACACACACACACACACACACACACACACACACCCTGTAAGGTTAGGAGCAGGGGCAGCTGTACCCCTCACGGGACAGGTAGCGGTTCACTGTCCAGCGAAGATGGGGACTTGCTGGATCCCAGGAGCTCAGTCTTGCTATGCCACAGCCCTTCTAAACTCAGTGCAATTTCAGAAAGTGTTTAACATTCTCTGCATTTCCACTTGCAGGAATGTGTATAAACATCAGACGCTGCTGGGTTTTGAACCAAACTCTGTCTCAGAGAAGCCTCCTCTTCATCTTGAATGGTATCCCTGCCTCAAGCTTTTTCAAAATGCTGAAAAGCTTGCTGAAAGCCTCATTGCCCCACCACAGTTGCATGCTGTTATTCATACCTCTGTGTGACAGAGCGAGGAAGCAGAGCCGGGATTTGAACTCATATAAGAAGACCTGCCAAGGCATTGCCTAGAGCCCTCTGGGGACTGACCCCATCAATCTGGCCCAAGTGTCCAGAGCCTGAGGGCCTGGCTGCTGAGTCCCTTACAGGGACGGCCCCCCAAAGGCCCTCTAAGGTGCAGCTACCTACAGAGCCACTGGCTGACGTCCTCCCTTGACATGTGACCAGGCCTGTGATTGAACCTGGGGGGTCTTCAAGGCAGGAGGAAAGGACGGTCATCACGGGGAGACATGCCCATAAGATGCCTGGGAGCCACACATCCAGGCTTTGGATTGGATTCTTGAAGCCTCTCCCACACTCCCCCTCCCTCCAAGTTTCTAACCCTCTGGGGCCTCCACGAGCCCCGCCCTTTGCTTCCTGAGGCAGCATTTATCCCCTACCCTCCTTTCCCACTTCTGCTCTATAGGCTGACAGCCCCGCCTCCCTCCACTACTCTTCCTGCATCAGGATTTTCAAAGCCAGCCCTATCCAGGTCACACTCCCATTCTAGCGGCAGATCTGGGGTGTGGCTCAGAGTCTTCAAAAATACCTGTGTTCTTCCAATCCAAGAACATGGTATATCTCTCCATCTATTTGTATCATCTTTAATTTCTTTCATCAGTGTCTTATAATTTTCTGCATACAGGTCTTTTGTCTCCTTAGGTAGGTTTATTTCTAGATATTTTATTCTTTTTGTTGCAATGGTAAACGGGAGTGTTTTCTTAATTTCACTTTCAGATTTTTCGTCATTAGTGTATAGAAATGCAAGAGATTTCTGTGCATTAATTTTGTATCCTGCTACTTTACCAAATTCATTGATTAGCTCTAGTAGTTTTCTGGTAGCATCTTTAGGATTCTCTATGTGAAAATGACTCTACTACCCAAAGCAATCTACAGATTCAATGCAATCCCTATCAAACTACCACTGGCATTTTTCACAGAACTAGAACAAAAAATTTCACAATTTGTATGGAAACACAAAAGACCCCGAATAGCCAAAGCAATCTTGAGAACGAAAAATGGAGCTGGGGGAATCAGGCTCCCTGACTTCAGACTATATTACAAAGCTACAGTAATCAAGACAGTTTGGTACTGGCACAAAAACAGAAATATTGATCAATGGAACAGGATAGAAAGCCCAGAGATAAACCCACACACATATGGTCACCTTATCTTTGATAAAGGAGGCAAGCATATACAGTGGAGAAAAGACAGCCTCTTCAATAAGTGGTGCTGGGAAAATTGGACAGATACATGTAAAAGTATGAAATTAGAACACTCCCTGACACCATGCACAAAAATAAACTCAAAATGGATTAAAGACCTAAGTGTAAGGCCAGACACTATCAAACTCTTAGAGGAAAACATAGGCAGAACACTCTATGACATACATCACAGCAAGATTCTTTTTGACCCAGCTCCCAGAGAAATGGAAATAAAAACACAAATAAACAAATGGGACCTAATGAAACTTGAAAGCTTTTGCACAGCAAAGGAAACGATAAACAAGACCAAAAGACAACCCTCAGAATGGGAGAAAATATTTGCAAATGAAGCAACTGACAAAGGATTAATCTCCAAGATTTACAAGCAGCTCATGCAGCTCAATAACAAAAAAACGAACAACCCAATCCAAAAATGGGCAGAAGACCTAAATAGACATTTCTCCAAAGAAGATATACAGATTGCCAACAGGCACATGAAAGAATGCTCAACATCATTAATCATTAGAGAAATGCAAATCAAAACTACAATGAGATATCATCTCACACCGGTCAGAATGGCCATCATCAAAAAATCTAGAAACAATAAATGCTGGAGAGGGTGTGGAGGAAAGGGAACACTCTTGCACTGTTGGTGGGAATGTAAATTGATACAGCCACTATGGAGAACAGTATGGAGGTTCCTTAAAAAACTAAAAATAGAACTACCATACGACCCAGCAATCCCACTGCTGGGCATATACCCTGAGAAAACCATAGTTCAAAAAGAGTCATGTACCAAAATGTTCATTGCAGCTCTATTTACAATAGCCAGGACATGGAAGCAACCTAAGTGTCCATCATCGGATGAATGGATAAAGAAGATGTGGCACATATATACAATGGAATATTACTCAGCCATAAAAAGAAATGAAATGGAGGTATTTGTAGTGAGGTGGATGGAGTTAGAGTCTGTCATACAGAGTGAAGTAAGTCAGAAAGAGAAAAACAAATACAGTATGCTAACACATATATATGGAATCTAAGGAAAAAAAAAAAAAAAAGGCCATGAAGAACCTAGTGGCAAGACGGGAATAAAGACACAGACCTACTAGAGAATGGACTTGAGGATATGGGGAGGGGGAGGGGTGAGATGTTACAGGGTGAGAGTGTCATGGACATATATACACTACCAAATGTAAAATAGATAGCTAGTGGGAAGCAGCCGCATAGCACAGGGAGATCAGCTCGGTGCTTTGTGACCACCTAGAGGGGTGGGATGGGGAGGGTCGGAGGGAGGGAGATGCAAGAGGGAAGAGATATGGGAACATACGTATATGTATAACTGATTCACTTTGTTATAAAGCAGAAACTAACACACCATTGTAAAGCAATTATACTTCAATAAAGATGTTTAAAAAAAACAAACAAAAAAAACCTGCCCGCAGGCCGTTCCAGCAACAAACATTCCTAGGAGACAGTGTGCCCGGAGGTTTTAGGAATGTGACCTAATTTGATTTTCAGTACCTTATGCTAAAATAGCCATTACTGTTACCTTTATTTTCTGGGCAGAGAAGAAACAGCAGAAATTATCTGGTTCAGTGTTTTGTTTTGTTTTGTATTTTTTTCATTGTGGGACCCTGTGCTACTGAGGCTACAGTCTAAAGTAAGAGGAGAATTGTACATGGGCAAAAAACCATTAAAAATCCCTTAAATACCCATGAAGTAGAAAATGCTTATTTTATGTTACCAACCATGTGTAGCAAATCTGATATAAGCTACAGTTTGAGGACCACCAAGCTAAAGATAAGAACAAAATCAAAATATACAGGCAGATGTGGGAGTTTTCAAATAGTTCCACCTTTAGGATAACTATCAGTTCTCCAGAGGTGCAAAAGGGATGAACAGAAAATTCTGCTGTTCCTGCTGCTACCATTTGATGAATCCTATTTTAATACAGTTCCTATTTAATATTTTTAATAATACGTATATAATATTTAATCCTATTTAATATAAATCCTCAATGATAATAATACATGTTATACATCTGTTTGCTACAAGGATTGATTCAGATAGTGAATCTGCATCTAATAAAGGGGGTTCTGGGTCCATGGTGTTCTAGGACTGCTCAGAAGTTAAATTTCTGGATGGCACATCTTTTTTTTTTTTTTTTTTAATACGAACAAGGTTTTATTGACATATATATATATGTACATAAAGCTGGGAACATTGAGGCAAACGCATAAGGGGAGAGGAAGCTCTGAAAACAGCAGTGGGCATCCTGCCAGTTCCAAGTCTAGGGAAAACTGGCCGGGAGCTTGGGTCGGCCAAGTTAACAGTGAAGCCAGGGATGGCACATTGGATGATACAGGCAGCTCTCTTCCATTCTCCTAACTGGAACTTCTCAAGTCTGGTGTAGTTCTGAAGTGGGCTCATATGCTCCTCACCCTCCAGCACACACACACACACACACACACACACACACATACACTCTTGCACACCCCTGAGGTGTGGTCCTCCGGCTTGCTGTAGGAAGAGAGGAGGTTAAGTTTCACTTCAAGGGGCTGAGCCACTTTCCAGTGAGGCAAAGTCCATTCATGGTTACACACAGTTTGCAGAATAAGAGCTGCTCTTCATTTGTTGAGTTTCTTCACAGAAGAAAGGAATTAGCTGATGGCTCCTGTGAAGCCCGGGGCAGGTTATGAGGCTGCCAGACACCTATGAGCACAGGCACAGCTGCCCTGACCAGGAGCCTGCAAACACAATGCTGGCTCGTCTAAGTCAGAGAGGTGCCCTGACTTGGGGGCCCCAGTGTTCTTTCTGAGAGTAGAGCTTCCTCTCTAAATACGGATGGTGCTATTCCCCATGGCACCACCTGGGTTTTGACCGGGGGGGCCCCAGGTGCTTTGTATGAATGCGGCACCAGAAGTGTATCCAGTCACAGCAGGTGTGGTCCTGTCCCCCATCGCCCCCCCTATTCTCTGCACAGATGGGTTCCAAGTCTGATGGCAGTTATTGACACAGGGCCTCCCAGCACCGGTGAGATGTTGTGCCCTCCATCCGCACCACCTATGTATTGGCCAGGTGGGTGCCAGTTGTAAGCGGGAATACCAGGTCCTCCAGTCATGGGCATGATGTTGTTCCCTCCTAGACGGCTACCACCTGGATTGTGGGCAGGTGGGCCCCTTGTGTTTGGAAATAAGGTAGAACTAGAAGTGTGCTGAAACCCATGGGTGGTACCCACGCTTGCAACTCCAACAGATGTGGTGTGCTCTGATGGAAGGTGGAAAGTGACATGTCCCTTGACACAGATTTCTTCTCCTTGGTGATGGAACTTTTAAACATAGATTTTCTACGTCCAGATGGGCTCTGGGTGCAGTGATGGAAAGTGGCCTCGAATCGTGGGGATGGTGTTGTCCCCTGCCATCACCGTACCACCTGTATTCAGCCCAGCTAGGCCCCAGGTATCTGGATTTAAGGTGGAATCAGGTATGTTCCCAAATGCTGGGATGGTGCCTGGCCCTCCTACTGCAGCAGCCTTGCCGTGGTCAGGTAGATGGCAGGTTGTCTGGCCCAAAGTAGGAACAGAAGCGGTGCTGGGTGCCCCACTTAGTCCTGCCCCGAAGTTAAGTGGTCTGGATGCCTGTGAGTGAGTGAGGCCTGGGGCTGACACACCGACCCCAAGGCTCCCACCGGCCGTAGGGGCTGCAGGTCCCCTGAACAGTGGGCCCGGTGTGGTATCGGCAAACAGTGAGCTACTGTCCCCAGTACTGGGCATCCTGGTGGCAACTCCAAAGCCAGTAGCAATGGACACAGCCCTGGGGAGAATGCCTGGGTTGTCGCCAAAGGCCGGCTGCGTGTTGCTGGTGGTGGCGAATAGGGAAGCTGGCAAAGCTGACTGCATGATGCTGACTCGCGGTGGCTGGGCTGCAGGAGAGGTTAGGACTTTATCTTGTGCTGGGGCTGCTGGGTTTCCCAATAGAAAATAATCGTTAGGCCTCTGCCCATCGTTGGCCCCAGGTGTGGCCTGAGACGGGAGACCTGGGTCCAAGAGAAGCTTGAAGTGTTGGTCTACCTGTTGGCCGACGTTGCAGGTAAATGAGTTGAGGCATGGGCTGAGGCATTGCTACCACTGGGTGGTGTGTTCTCAGAAATAAGAACAGCCGTGTGAAATGGGTAGTGGTTCTACCTGGAGACAGGGGCAGACTGGAAAATGACAGCCTGAGAAGGAGGTGTGGTGTCCATAGCTTTGGTGTCAGAGGTGCTGCCTAGTGAAGCACTGATGACGGCCGAAGCCGTAACTGGGGGGCTTGGGAAAGCAGGGGCAGAATGGAAAATGACAGCCTGAGAAGGGGGAGTTGTGTCCATGTCAGTGACATCAGGATGTACAGTAGGCTGGAAGGTCAAACTTCCAGATGCCATGACCATGCTGGTGGGAGGGATTGCCATAGAAGTCCTGGGCTGCCCAGTTAAAATAGGGGGATTGATGGTAGGGGCTGGAAGAGGGGTAGGTAAGTGTAAAGGAGGGGTCGAATCTACACAGATGGGTGTTGGGGGTTCCTTTTCGTGGCTGGAAGGAGAAAGCTGGGATGCTAGGAGGTGTGGGAGGTCAGAAGTAAGAGGTGTTGTGGCTGTGACGGAATGGAAAGGGCCTTCATTCTTCTTGAGTGGAATTCCCAAAATGGGATGGGAAGCTGAGGGAGGGAGAGTCAGCGGGAACAGCAAGAGGAGGGACTCAGGGACCGTGTCTCTTGTTTCCTGATCAGTATTAGGTGTCGCGGAAGGTGGAGGGACAGACAGGCTGGGGGACCTGGAATCTAGGTCGGCCAAGTCGGTGGTAGTAGCAGGGACCTGCGAAGTGTGAGTGGCAGGGGGCAGGGAGTCTGCAGTCTGTGAGGCAGGTGGGGAGAGGGAAGGGGCAGGCTGAGGGGCACGGCAGTCTTCCTTGACCTTCCTTATATTATTCAGGATCTTGTTCCACTGACATTCAGTGTTCTTCTCCAAGGTGGCTGGGTTTTTGGCAAGAGCTAAGCACGGAAGCTTCGGAGGAGGGGGCAGCTCACCTCGATCCCATGTCAGTGGCGGGGGCGACCTCAGCTCCGGCAGCGGCAGAAAAAGCGGCAGGGGAATCTTCCGCTTGCAGGGCCTACTGCTGATAGATACCAGGGAAGCGGAGCTTCTTGATGGGATGTCTGAAGATTTTTCACGCTGCAGCTCCTTCCCAGACATCAGTGAGCCTGGTGAGCTGGGCCGGTGGTCTTCACCCAGCACTTGGCCTCTCCAGTAGCAGAAAGCAGCGTGCGGTTGGGACAGAGAACACCATGGCATGGGATTCAGGCTTCCAAGGAGGCAGGACATCTGCAGCATCTCCATCTGAGTGGATGGCATGGCTTTCTGAGGAGGAGCTCATTGGAGACATCTGGGCGTTCTCACTCAAGTTGTCTTCTGGGTGCTCGGGAAGGAGGTCCAGAGGCTCAGGATTGCACTTGAGGGAAGTGAGAATTCCACTGGTCTCCTGGGGCCAAATGTCAATGGTATATCCCCATTGCTACGGTGGCCCCTCTTCCGAACGTCCTCTCCTTCGGTCTCTGTGTGATCCTCCTTCTTTGCTATGCGTCTTCAGGGCTCTTCTTGGACCTTCACCTCACTCTCCTTTGGGCAAGGAACTGGGAGTTGACTGGATGGTACCGGCTTCCTAACCTTGTCTACCCGCTCAGGTGGTGAATGCAGGAGGGTAAATTTGCGCCCCGGTGGAGGAATCTTGATGGTTCTCGAGTGGCCAAACATCATGCAATTATGAGCAGACAGCACGGGCTTCTTGGCGAGCCCCTCCAGTTCGCCAAGGGAAGCATCCCCAGCCGGGAGTACCTGGCCTGCTGCACGGGATATTGCCTTTTGGGTGCGATGTAAAAGCCAGGCGATAAAGGCACTCGATCCCGGTGGGACAGCCGGCGACCAGGGCAGAAGGCAGGCGCTGGAGCAGCGGGGTAGTCCCGGTCAGATGTGGCAGCCTCCCGGGAGGGCAACACCAGCGGGCGACAGCCCACCAGGGCCCCATGGCGGGGCCGGCAGCGGCGGAGCCAGGTTCGAAATTTACAAAGTAAATTGTTCACGTAGAACCGGTTGTGCACCAAGCAATCTGAGAATAGAGTGTGAAACTGGGAGAGCGTCTCCCTAGCTTCTAACTCCTCTCGAGGTCTAGCACACACTGGACGCTGGACGGCTCAGCCTGGCGCCTGTGACATTCCATTGTACCTGTCACAGAGAAAGGGTGGGCTTGGCGGGGGTGGGATGGGGGGCACAGCAAGCCCAGCCCATGGAGAAACCCGGCCCAAGGGCAAAGGGCGGGGCCCCAGAGCCCGACCCCTTCTGGACGTTCTAGCGGCTGGGACTTCTCGCTGTGGGTGGCAGGTGTTTGGCACCGGATGGGCCACCATGCAGAGACTGTTCAGGACTGTGGAAGCCTTCTCCTCCAGAGCTCACCCTGCCTGGGCACCGGCTCTGCAGGCCCCTCAGCGCCTGGGTATGTATTGGCCAGCCCTTCCCCCCCCCACGGGGCCCAGAGGCCAGAGCCTGTTCAGAGCTGAGTGCAGGAGCCACCCTGAGCTTGCCAGGCTGTGGCCCGCCTCCTGCGGGGACCTCCCCCGCTTCTCTACGAGGCCTGATGACGGGAGCACCTTCTCCAGGGCCGCTCAGCTGCCAGCATCACCATGAGCCAGGCGGCGAAGGCTTCTGAGCAGGGGATGCAGAGCCCTGACCCGACTGGATGCTGCACCCCACGATGTCCCCTCCTGGCAGATAGGTTCCTTCTTCAGTTCTTTTTTGAAATTTGGTAAAATGACATTTAAACCTTTGACTGTTCTTCAGGGTATACAGATGGTAGTGGCTTAGCCGGGATTTGAACCAAGCCTGTGTGATTCCAGAGCTCGTGCTCTGGACTGTGGTGCCTCCTTATCATATATGCTTCATGTGTACTTTTTTTTTCTTTTTCTTGTCGTCCTTATGGTACTTAGCCCTAAGTGCCACACCTGCAATGAACACACACACTGCCCTGTAGGAGGTCTTCTTCTGTTCAGCTCATGAATTGCTCATCCACCACACGGGGTTCTAGTCTCAGCAGATACAGGTCAGGGAGCACCAGTTGTCGGCATAGCACCATCCCACATTTCTAATTGAGGCTTGCAGCCCAGATTTTCCCTTTGGTCTAGTTTGAAGGATCCAGATATGTAAAGATTATATTCTAGATAAATCATGGGCTATCCTGAAAGAAATACACCAGTGAATTATTCTGTATGGATTAGAAGCCAGTTTCTCTGGCCTTCCTGGAGTATATCCAGTAAGGCATCTCATTCATGTCTAGAAAGCAAATATATCATTTACTGCAACTTCATCGTAGAGCAATGTATTGGTTTAAAGTACGATCAACACAATTTGGTCATTGTGAGTATGCCAGCTGGGTCCACCCTTTACTACACATATGTAACTCTAGAGATTCTTATGCCCAAGAGAAGAGACATACTCTTGGGTGTCTAGGACAGGGGACATATGTGTTGTTATTCAGGAGCTGGAAGCTTCAGCATGACAGGAAAGAATTGAAAAATCCTGGTCTACACATCACTTTACCTTGTTCGAATCTTGCTTCTTTGGCTTGCTTCACTGGAGTGTTTTCTCTCTCCTGGGGCTGACATTGTGTGTTATGTATCAGGCATGTGACATGCAGAAGTTTCAGAACCCAGAATCATATAGATCAGTAAAAATTTATTTATATAGTTTAGTTTAAAATAACACTGGGCATAATTCATATATTACAAAATTAGTTTGACTCTCTGCTCATGAGATTCTTTTTATGGTATGTCAAAGCAAATTTGGACTTCCATCCTCAATAAACTTTGAGGTTGGAAGACACAAAAGGTTTTGCTCAGACCTAAATTCTGTCTGAAAAAAAGGGTAAATATTATAAGCCCTTTCTAACCTCTCCAGGAGCAGAAATGATTTACAGCTGTGGCATTTAACTATAATTCCTTGATCTCGTTTGAGAAGAGTTCAGTAAGAAACAATCTCTTGATTTTTGTTTGTTTTGTTTGTTCCCTGTTTTCTTGTCTTGCTTACCAACAATCCATTGTAATTCATGAGGTGGTATGGCAGCAGGCTGAGTGTTCCCTGGAGCTCATTAAATGAACTTTTTTTCCTAAAATGACTTTTGTCTCCTTGTTTTCAGCCCCTCTTCTTTCCTCTGCCCTTTACTATAACCAGAGCTCAGCAAAAGCTGACTGGCTTTGTGCAGACCCTACTTAGGGTAGTCTTTTCTTAATTATTTTATTCATGGCTCCTCCATTGTTTGCCTTCTTGAAATGTGTTGAAATCTTTCTGTGGTTGATGACTTCCACAATCTCTTGGCTTTTATTGGTTTATTAATTTTGGTATTTCTACACTTTTATTTAAATAGGTTTCAGGAGGAACAGAAAGTAAATATGTTTCCTAGTCTGCCATCTTGAGCTGAAAATCCCTGTTGATTTTAGCACCCAATGTTCCCATGGGAAAAAAAACCAACCTTGGCATTAATAGATGTAACACTCAAGATTTCAGCTTTTCTTGAGCAATCACTAAGGATTTAATATGTGGTCATTTCTAATGGGAAAATAATAACTATCTCATGGAGTTGATTTGAAGATTAAATTAGATAATGAACATGAAAATGCTTTGTAAGGTTTAAAAATCTATAAAAATGTTTTTTGTTATTATTTGATTTGTTGCTATTTCAACTTTACTTGACAGTTGTATATGACCTTACTTATGTGAGTAAATGCCTTCTGGTTTATTGTTTTGAAAGCCAGATTATATTTTTCAATAGCCGAATGGAAATGCCATCATTTGTGAAGGTTAAGGGTGAAGGCAAAAATGTTTCTTGACACCTATCACTTTACAATGTTTTCAGTAACTAATTTACTCATGTATTTCTCTTCCAAAGTTTGTTGAGGACATACTACCTGCCAGATGCCTTACAGCAGGTGTTGGAAAGCATCTTCTGGATTTTAAATTTCTTAGGCTTTGTGGGCCACACACAGTTTCTGTAGCTTCTGCTCCTCTTTCTTCTTCAACAACCTTTCAGAAGGTGAGAACCATTATTAGCTCACAGTCACACAGATCCAGGCTGAGAGCCTGATTTGATCTGTGGCCACGATTCGCCGAACCCTGCTCTGCATCCTCACTGAGGAGGAGGCGCATTTTTGAGTAAATCACTTCTTTAAATCAACTATTGGTCTTCTGGGGCTTGTGCTTATTCTCCTGCAGTCTCCAATCAACATGGCATTCAGAGAGATCCTTTAATTCTATGTCCAGAGAAACTGTCCTTGAAAAATACAGGAGAAATAGACTTTCTCACACAAATACCTTGAGGGGATACATCACCAGCAGACTTGCCCTGTCAGTGTTGGAGGGTCTCCTGCAGAGGCAGGGGGATGGCTGTGGCTCACCGTGAGGACAAGGACACAGGCAGCAGAAGTTCCAGGAAGCACTCCCCGGTGTGAGACCTCCCAGAGTCCGCCATCAGCCCTACCAAAGAGGCGGGTAAGCTCCAGTGCTGGGTCGCCTCAGCCCAAACAACCAACCTGGATGACACATCTTTAATGCACAATTAAGAAATCCAGGCTCAGGCTTCCCTGGTGGTGCAGTGGTTAAGAATCTGCCTGCTAATGCAGGGGACACGCGTTTGAGCCGTGATCCAGGAAGATCCCACCTGCTGCGGAGCAACTAAGCCCATGCGCCACAACTACTGAGCCTGCGCGCCACAACTACTGAGCCCACGTGCCACAACTACTGAAGCCCGCGCGCCTAGAGCCCATGCTCTGCAACAAGAGAAGCCACCACAATGAGAAGCCCGCGCACCGCAACGAAGAGTAGCCCCCACTCGCCGCAACTGGAGAAAGCCCGCACACAACAACGAAGACACAACGCAGCCACAAATAAAAATAAATAAAATAAATTTATGAAAAAAAAAAAAAGAAATCCAGGCTCCCAGGGGAAGGGACCTCCCAAGGCCATATAGTGGTCATATGAAGCCCTTACCCCAACCCCTCGGCTGTGTCTCTTGCTATAACATGTGCACGCATTATGTGAATCACTAAGTTAACACGGTTGAAGCTCTAAATGAACCGGTTGATGCAGATGTGACCCGGGGCATTCCTGAATCATATCTACCCCACAGGGATTCTCTACCCCATGGGTACACTCTCGGAGACTGTCTCAATGACGTTGGGAGTCAGAGAAACATTTCCATGTCTGTCTTATGTTTGTTTCATGTTTGTCTTATGTGACATACAATCAACCATTCATTTAGGAGATGGGAGGGGATTCTTAAATCAGATATTAAAGCTCATTTGAACAACCATGACTATGAGAACTGGGCCCTGGCAATCTGCCAGGCACTTTACCAAATGCTTGATGTGCATTATCATGTTCACGCCTTACTTACGAAATCAGAATTGTTTTCATCCTATTTTAGACTTGTAGAAACGGAGGCTCAGAAAGGTCAACTAACTTGCTCAAGTTCACAGGGCTAGAAATTAGCTGAGCCTGATTTCCTAAATCCGGGTCTGTCGTGCTCCAACTCTGACCTGCTCAAAGTGCTGAGTACATGAAACATTCATGGTCAGGTCAGTGGTCTTGGTGTAAAGAGGCTGCCCAAGTATTAGCAGGACAGAGCGGCGAGTTGTTTCCAGTCCTGGAGGACAGGCACTGACCCTTCCATCCCAGCGTCCTCAGGGCCCACTGACTGGGACAAAATTGTGGTCTCATGTTGTTGCCTGCACAAATGCACACAGTGAACACAGCTCGTGAACCTGGCCGTGGGTACAGCCCCACACTCCTCATTTGTCAGGGTCCTCCCTCCTTTGTCTCAGGCCCACAATGCTAGGCCACAGTCCACTTAGGGCTGCATGTTTAGTCTGTAATATTCTGTGTCAGATGGGATCCAGAGAAGTGACGGCGTACCACCACATGCTGAAGTGAGAATATTTCTCACCAACTCAAATTATTTATGGTCTAACAGTTAACCAGTCACTCAACTTGAGGATTTGGCACCGCAGTGCTGTTTTATTACCCTACGCATAAAGATGCCTTGTACATAAACAACATTTACTATGACAGTCTGCTAGCTGGCTTGTTAAAACCATGTTGTGTCAGGACAGGATTGTTATAACTGAAGCAGAAAGCACCTTGCTGTTTTTGATCCCCTCTGTACAAGCATGTCTGGCTCACAGGAAGTACTCACATATTTTGGATAACACATTCACCCAGCAATTATAGCTGAATGCCTACTAGGTGCCAGGTTCTTCTAAAGGCATTGGGGACGCCAAGGAGAAAAGTGTCCCCATGATTGTGAGGCTTACATTCTAATTGAGGGAGAGAGACAAAAACAAAGAGATAGGTGTCAGTGCTTTAAAGAAAAATAAAGCAGAACAAGGAGAACTGAGAATGACAGGCAGTGGTGCTGTGGTCTAGAACAGCTTCTCTTTTTCAATGACGTGAGCAGACAGATACGTGAATGAAGTGACCGACAGGTGAGAAGAGTATTTTAGGAAGCACAAACAGTCGGAGCAAAGGCCCTGAGGCAGGAGCTGTTGAACATATTTAAGGAACAGCAAGGAGGCCAGTGTGGCCAAAGTGGATGAGTAAGGAGAGAGAAGGGTGGGAGGTAAGGGGTTTAACAGGGAGATTGAGGGTGTGCGGCCTGATTGTATAGGATCCTGTAGGCACGGTATGGCCTCTAGATATTTATTGAATTGATGAATGAATGAATGAACAAACGAACAGGTGAATTACTGAATGAAAGCGCTAGTTCTGAGCCGTGTGTTAAGGCAGACAGAAGCCATCTTCAACCTGCGGTTCCAGGACTAACCAGAGTAGCCACCATTTACTGAAAGCCTACAACATGCCAAGCTCCAGGCTGGGCATTTGGCAGACATGATCTAATCTAATCCTCCTGACTATGCCAGTGAGGGACACGTGACCCTCTCCTACACATGAAGAAATGGAGGAACAGAGTAGTTAAGCAACCTGCACGAGGTCACACAGTGCTAAGTGGTGGAGCCTGGGCACAACCCGGGGCCTGATTGCAAGGCCTGTGCTCTAAACCACTTCAGCTATGGGGACCCTAGGGCAGGAAGATCTGACTCAACGTAAGAAAGAATTGTCCAGAGAGCAGAGCTTCTTAAATCTGCAACAGGCCATCCGGAGAAGGGAGAAGCTCCCAGGATGGAACTCATCCCA
Organism: Balaenoptera borealis; assembly: GCF_965194805.1. Classification (NCBI taxonomy): domain Eukaryota; kingdom Metazoa; phylum Chordata; class Mammalia; order Artiodactyla; family Balaenopteridae; genus Balaenoptera; species Balaenoptera borealis. The sequence goes on from NC_138869.1 coordinate 33,929,229, forward strand.
TAGATCCTGGACAGGGAAGCAGGGCTTTAAGCATCAGGTCAGGTGTGGGGCGGGGTGACCTCTGAGCCCTCAGCTAAATCTGAAAGTCTCCCAGAGCCTCGGTTTCTTCATTCAGGCCATTCTCTCTGGTGGTCAAGGGAAAAATATTAGGTAAAATGTAATATTTGCCATTTTTATGTTCTTTTAAAGAAATTCTAAGTAATCACAGGTAAATACTGGCCATTAAAAGTGTCCGCAGCTTGTAAATGATAATTGTGGAAGGTATAAATCAGAGTTATTATTTACATATTATTTGGAGGTTTTTTTTTCCCCTTGAATTGCAAAAATAATACATACTCACTAAACAAGAGTACAGAAAAAAGAGTACGGAAGTGTATACCAAAAAATGAATACTCTTCTCTTCCCCTGCCCGCTGCCACTGGGAATGTTTTCCTCCCCTCCTTGCTCCAGGCACGTGTGAGCGGGTGTGAGCGTGGACACACGGCCTGGCCTGCTACCAATGTGTAGCCACGTACCCCTGTGACCAGCACCAAGACTTCATGAAATTCATTGTAACTGCTGGATTTTCTAACACACCAGTGGGGAAGACCGGGACTCTTCTTCAGAGGAAAAAAAAAAAAAAAGAATATATATATATATATATATATATATATATATATACACACACAGACACACACACACACACACATTTATTTTCTTTTTTCTCATATTTTTAAAAAATACTACTCTGAAACTTACTTTTTTTAAACTTAACAATATAACAGCTTTCCACATCGATAAGTATGTTTCTAACACATTCTTTTTAATAGTTGCTTAATATTCCACGGCATAGATATATGTAGGTATAGATTTACTTAACTGTTCACTGATGGATGGACGTTCGGGTAGTTTCTTGTTATTGTATCATCAATAATGCTATAGTACAAAAATCTTGTAAACTATACTTATATTCTTATTCTTGGAATAGATTTCTAAGAATAGAATTGCTGGCTTAAAGGCAGCCACATATAAATTTGTATATATCCCATGAGATTATTTCCCAAGCATGTTTTGGCCTGTCACACCTCTATCAGCAAGGTTTGATTTTGCCCTTTCCCTACATCATCAAAAACACAGTTTCCTCTTTAAATTTTTGCCAGATGGATGGGCGAGAAATTATCACTCTTTCTCTTTTTGTTTTTCCTTGGCTACTAACTGAACATCTTTCGAAGTGTTTATTGTCATTTATATGTCACTGTCTATGAACTGCTTATTTGTATCATTTTCCAATTTTTTCTTTGGGCTTGTCTTTTTTTCTTACAGACTTGAAGGAATTTTTTGATGATTGGCCGCCGCATTACACCTTTTTCTGTCTCCTGGCACTTTCTTTGGGTTTGCTGTTTGTCTTTTTACATTGGTATGGTATCTTCTGCTATGCAGATGCTTTTAATTCACATGTGTGAATGGGTTCCTTTTCTGCCTGATGGCTCTGAGGTCTCTGCCTTACTTTAGAAGATACCCTCCCCATTATAAGATTATACAAATATTACTCTATATTTTTTTCTAATGTTCTTAACCTTTAAAACTGAGGTGGAATTCTTATAACATAAATCAGTCATTGTACATTTTTAAATGTACAACTGAGTGACATTTAGGGCATTCACACATGCAGGACCATTACTTCTCTCTAGTTCCCACACACCTTCTTCACCCCCAAGGAGACCCCATACCCATTAGCTGTCACTTCCTGTTCTCTCTCCTACCCCAGCCCCTGGAAACCACACATCTGCTTTCTGTTCCTATGGATTTGCCTGTTCTGGATGTTTCATGTAAATGGAATTATAAATACATGTGTGACCTCAGGGGTCTGGCTTCTCCTATTCAGCATAATGTTTTCAAGGTTCATCTAGGTTGTATCATGTTACCAGTACTCCATTCCTTTTTATGGCTGAATAATATTTCATTGAATCAATAACATTCTTAAACTTTTGTTTTGCTTTGTTTCACAATCGGAATCTATTTTTGTGTATGATGTAAGGTAGGCCTCTAACTTTAGAAAACCATAGACATTAAAATGTTATTTTATTGTATTGTAGAGAGAATATCCAGGGGTCTCTACAGAGAATTAGAATTCTCCAAATACATGTGTATTTCATCACCCATATCACCCAGAGATGTAAGCATGTTTACATGAATGAAGGATGAAGGATGAAGCCAGACCAACCAAGGATGAAACCAGACCAACACATCACCAGTCTTCACCTTAGCAGTCTAAGCCATCATGCTGATTCGCCGGCCTCCTAATGGTTCCCCTGTGCCTTGGGCATTAGCAGCTTTGGAGTGACTTTTATGCAATCAGTGTATGAACATTATATGGCTCCTCTTAAAAGACACTTAAAAGATACAGCATTATATTTCGAACCCATGTGAGCTGGGAGTTCAGAAATAGCATTGATATTCTGGTTAATTGATTTTCTAAATGTTCATTCCAGGGCGGTGGAAACTTTTGACCTTGATGCTGATTATGATTAGCATAGCAATCACTCTTCTGTAATTAAAAGGCAGAAGAGAATTTTCTTTGGCTTGTTTATTAATTCCCTTATGAATCTTTCGTTATTTTTATTTTCTTCCAGCAATGAAGGCAAAGTGTTCTGTGTTGGCAAAGATAGAGGCCATGACCCCCTCCAAGAATAACCGCTGCCTCCTGGGTGGCCCTGGAAGCAGTCTGCTCTCCCTGCCCCGCCCTCCCCTCTTTTCCCTCCCCTCTGTTGGCAATAATATGCACCCTCACAGCCCTCATGATTCCCCATAGGACTTACATTCATTTTAGCTGCTGATCTTTTGACAGCCCACAGGGGAGGGCCAAGAGCCTTTTGCAGTAGAGGCAATGGTTGGAAGCCACCGCAGCATGGGACGGCCTTTTCCAAGCCTCGCCCTGTGTGAGTCCGACTCCGGGACCCCTGCTCAGCTCCATGCCTCTGCCTTTCCACTTGGAGTTCGCATTACAGCTGGGAATGATGTTTTGGGTCTCAGTTTTTATAATGACTATTATTTACGGACCACTTGATATACATAGGACCTGTGCTAGGTGCTTTTCATGCTTCCTGTCATTTAATCCTCTCAGTAGTGTGAGGCAGGTATGATTACCACTCCCACTGTTCAGATCAGGAAACTGGCCTCAAGAGACAAATAACCTGTCCAGGGTTATCCAGGTGGTAAGAAGCAGGATCTGGGCACAGCTCTGCCCGACTGCAAGGCCCTTGCTCTAAACCAACACACTGCTCTGTCTTCCCAAAGCTTCCCCTCGCCACGTGACTCTTCTAGAACTAAAGCTTCTCCTGAAGACTTGCCCTTATAATAATGATGTGATGATGATGGTGATAGCAAACCCATGTTCCAGGCTCGCTTCTACACACTTTTCATATATGTAGCCCACTAATAATCCTATAAGGTGGATCCTATTATGATTCCCAATTCACGTGTGAAAGACTGAGGCCCAGAGGCGTCTTCACAGCAGGGAAGCAGCAGAGACAAGCCTGGAGCTGGGACTGTCTGTGGTTTTCGCTGCTGCAGGTGAGATACAGGAAGGCATCTTGGGACCCCCGCTGCTGATGTGCAGCCCTGCCGGGGCTCAGCGGTCTAATCACTGAATTGGGTCTGTAGTTCACTCCCAGGCAGGGTGTGGGAATTCGTCTTTCCTGACGCCCTCCCAGGCGGCTTCTCTGCAATTCCTCATCGGCCACTTTTCTCAAGATCCTCGAAGCTCCCTGCTCAGGGATGATTTTTTCCTTATAATGCTCTTGATTTGGGGGCTCATTTCTGGGTCCCCTCAATCCTCAGTGTTCTACTAGCCCGTGAGCCCTGCCTTGCTCCTGCGATGCCCTGCCAGCTCCCTGCTGCCTAGGGTGGAATCTTTAGCTCCAACCAGAACAAGCTCCCTGTGGGCTATGGTCCAAATCTCTCCTCAGACTATAAGGCAGCTGCCTCCATTAGGGGTGCTGGGGGTGGAGAGAAGGGGATGAGAGGGGGTCTCAAAGCTGGAGATTAGAACAACTGAGGCACAGGCCTGGGAGCTCCTTCCTACTGAAAACGGTCCTCTATAATTTCCTATTAACCTGGCTACCTTGGGGCAAATTTATGGACTTTTAAGAAGAGATGTCAGAAATCATTTGTTGAGTTTCAGATGCTGAATGTTATGATCACCCTTATGGGTGTACTCCTAATGACATCAGATAGTAACTAAATAAAATTTGCATTGTGTCTTGCTTTAAAATGACTACATATCTATCAATAATAATAGTAATGATGAAAATGATTATAAAACAATATGTATTAAGAACTTTTTATGTGACAGGGACTATTTTAAGAGCCTTGAATGCTATTAACTCTTTAATTCTTGGGAAGGAAATGCTATTATTTGCCCCATTTACAGGTGGGGAAACTGAGGGATTAGGTTAAGTGTCCAGGTTACCCAGCTGTAAGGATACCCTTACGCTGTATGTGCTGTTTTAATCAAGAACCTCCAGAGACAGAGTTCATTACCATGATGATGAAGATGGATTCTAAGGCATAGTTGCTAACATCTATTTCTTTGTGTCCTGCTGGTTCCAGGGCCTTTTATACAGATCATCTCATCCAGCCCTTACAACCAATGCTCTGAGGAAAGCACTATAATCATCCCACTTTAAAGAAGTAGAAACTGAAGCTTAAAGCAGTGAAGATATTTTTTAAGGTCAAGTAGCCGGTGAGTAGCAGGACCAGCACTTGACCTCAAGCCCCACTTGACTCTAAACCTAGTTTTTTAAGAATGTAGTATTCTGTGCTCTTTCACAGTACTGTAGTATAGAAAGAAGAAGAGATGGTTGATTTTTTAATTTAAAAAAGCACCTTGTTAAGAATCTAGATTAATGACTTCTCTTGCTATTTCATGAATTTGAATGTAACTTCATAACAAAGTAAATGAATAATTGTAGCACTGACCTTGAGGGACTAATCAGTTTTTCATTCCTATTGAATAACTTTATTATTTGGAAGCCTAGAAATATTATACTCATTCAGTTTTGCCATTCATGGAAAATTTTCTATTCTTCACCTCTTACCTTTTAACATAGTTTTCGTCCTTGGACCACTTTTCTTTCTATATCTCAGCATTTAATACAGTCTTAGCTGCATTTCTTTTACCCAAATAGATTCTTCCTGACCTATAGATCCAGCCCAGATCTCTCTCCCAAGCTCCTGTCATTTCTAACTGCCCCCTGGACACTGCTGAAGGCCCACACCAGACATCCATCACGTCTGACACCTGACAAACCAGGATCTTCACCTGACTTCCCGATTTCCGGTTATGACAGACCCATCCCTGTCCCTCAGGCCTAAAACTCCAGGATCATCTTTGGTACTTCTTTCTTCTGCAAAAGCCAATCTACTCACTCTTTTATTCAATGATTTATTCACTATGCATGAAAGGGCTAGAGCAGAAGTAATATCCATCATTCATTCAAGTACCATGTTTCTGCTGCTGGACTGTGGATACAGGCAGACTGGACAAAAGTCAGCAATTAGAGGGCTTCTCATATTAATGAATAACAGAAGGTAGACAATGAGAAGTGCACAGAGCAAGGTATGTGTGGGTTTTTGGAAGAGGGAAAGGTTGCTCTGAGCTGAGGAGCAGTTGGAGACCATACATTATATCACATCCCCTCCCTTCCCTTCCATGCCCACAGTCACCACAGATCCCAAGCACAGAGATGCAAGGCCAGGTTTTGTGTTACACTCTGAAATCAGCACTGTGAATCAATGGCTACAAATCCCTGCCCCATCTAGTCCAAGCCCATCTCAGCTTTATATTTTGGTCTGTGTTTAACAGGAAGCTTCCAGAGAGTTTTAATCAGAGAAGAGTATCATCTAATTTAAGACTGTCAAACATTTGCTCTGGATACTGTTCAGGGAATGGACTGTAGGGGAGTAAGAGTAGAAGCTGGAAGGCTAGAAGGTAGTCCAGGAAAGAGACTGACATTTTTCTCCATTGTCTACACTAGGGGTGGCAAACTATGGCCTATGGATCAAATCTGGCTCATTGCCTGGTTTGGTAAATAAAGTTTTATTGGAACACAACCATGCTCATTTGTTTACATCTTGTCTTTAGCTGCTTTTATGCTTCAACAGCAGAGTTGAATAGTTGCAACAGAGACCATCTGGTCTGCAAAGCCTAAGATATTTCCTATTTTACCCTTTACAGAAGTTTGCTGACCCATGCTCTAGACACACTACATCCTTTTAAGTCTTAGAACATGCAGAATGTTTTCCCTCCTCAGGGAATAGCATAGCCTATTCTATCTGCCCAGAATAATCTTCCCTTATTTTTTACCAGCCTTCAGATCTCAGACTAAATGACAGAGAAGTCTTTGGAACTGAAAAGAAGCCTATCCATTCTATCCTTCCACCCTGTTTGAATCCTTCATGGTACTTTTGTAATTGGCCACAACTTTCAGTGACATACATATTTGTTTACTGTCTTTCTCTCTCCCATTAGATGGCAAGTGCCAGATGGGTGAGGACAGCATCTGTTTTATTCACCATTGTACACCTAATAGCTAGCATTGTCCTTGCAAAGATAGGGTGCTCAATAAATGTTCTGTCTTAATAATGGATAATTAATGAAATAACCTGAGGATTGGGAGATATTTAAATGATTTTATATCAAAAATGCATATTAAAACTAAAAAAATTTCCCCATTGATGAAACAGGCACAGCAAAATGGTGTACTACTACCCACAAGCCAATAGAAAACAGATACTAACCCAAATAAAAAATAAGTAAAATATTTGAATAAGTGCCCACAAAAGAGGATGTCTAAATGGCCAATAAACATATGAAAAATTGTTTCAACTTCATTACTCAACATGAAAATGCAAATTAAAACCGCAATGCAAATTGCAAATTAAAAGCACGCACATCCACTAGAATGGCTAGAATTAGAGAGGCAGAAAACACCAAATATCAGCAAGCATGGGAATGTAAATCGGTACACCTGCTTTGGAAAACTGTTGGCAGTGTCTGCTAAAGCTGAGCTTATGCATTCTCTGTGATCAAAAAGAAATGCACATATGTACAACCCAGAGACCAATAATAGAATATTAACAGCAGTGCTTTTAGGAAATGTCCCAGACTGGAAACCATGCAAATACCCACGAATAAAATAGATTGTGATAGACATGTACACACACACACACACACACACACACACACAGGAATACTATGCAACAATAAAAAATGCACCATCTCTCTCTCCACACAACGAAATGGATAAATCTTGCAAATGCAATGTTGACAAAAAGACACCAGACAGAAAATGAGTTCATTTAGATGGACTCAAGAAACAAATGAAACATATCTGTGCTGTTAGAAGTCAGGTTGAGCTTATCCTTGGGAGGGGCGTAGTAACTGAAAAGGGACCACAGAGTGTGCTTCTGGGAATTAGTCGATGTTCTCTTTCTTGAACTGGGTGCTAGATACACAAATGTGTTCAGTTGTGAAAATTCATCAAGAGTGTACTTAGGATGTGTGCACTTTTCTGTATGTTATCCCATAAGAGAAAAGTAAACAGAAAACTGAAGTATAAGAAAGATGGAAGACATCAGTTCAGGTCTGGCAGTGGGCAGTAAAATAAGGGAATGGGTCAGAAAATCTCTGAAGAAGCTTCAGGGGGCTGTGAGACTGCTGAGCTTCTGCATGAGGGCAGGTGTGGTTGCCCTTCACTGACAGCAAAAGTACGAGGGCCATCGGGGCCTACTTGGCAATCTCGGTACATGTCACCCACAGGCTGTGTGTCCCCATCCCAAATGTCACTCTGCTCAAGGTGGCCTTACCTTCTGCCAAGGAGCAGGGGCCAGCTTCCCTTTGACTTTAGCCTACAACACTGTCAATAGCAATTTAATTAACATTTGTATAATCATAACTTTATCATTTGCAAGTCTACTTTAATCTCCTGTGTGCTGATTTGATGATCAAAGGGTTTGTTTATGCTTTGTGTCTATTCAAAGAATGGCATATTTACCATCCTTTTAAAACTATTATTCCCACCCATCTCCAGCAAGACCCCCTTGGAACATAAAGAGGCATGGCAGATTGGGATGGCTCATCTCATTTAGAATTTCTCTGATAGGTTTCTTTTTTTCCCCTGTAAGCCATCAAAGAGAACCCATTTGCAGTACGGCACTTGTGAAAAATGGATGAGTTTGCTCTGAGCTTTTCTGCCCCACTCAGCTTGGAGTGTCTTTCAAAACAGATTCCAGATCTTAAGGCTTTAGTCTCCCAATATGGTCAGAGAGCTGGAGACAGGATAATGTCATGATTAAGAACACAATTTTTGGAGTTAGGCAGATCCAAGTTCAAATATTTGTTCCATACTACTGTGACCTTGGGCATGTTACAGAACCTCAGTGAGTACCTATTTTGTCATCTATTGTTTTTTCTCCATCGTAAAAGGTGGACAACAGTGAAACCTTATGGATTTGTTTGGTACTTCCTTATCCTTTTGTTGTGCTTTGAATGCTCTATGGAAAGAAATGAAATGCAGATACGTAAATGTTGTGTCAAAATTCACTCAACATTTATGAATGGCTAATGTCTTTCTGTTTAGTTTTACACACCCTTACATTGCAGTTCATCTGTGGCAGGCATGAAGCCACATGCAAGGGATACTAGAAGTAAGTAGGGCACCCATAATACCCTCACTCTCAGTCCAGTGGGAAGACCAGTATGCACATGCATGGTGACAACACAGTGATTGAATTCAAGGTCGGTTCTAGGTCCTGAAGAAGCTCAAAAAAGTTGCGGCACTGTGGAGGAGAAAGGCCTGAGGAAGGTGGCACAGAAGGGTCAGCATATGTGTCAGGCCTCAGAGGATGAGTAGGAAGCAGGAGAAGAGGGAGGGGAGGCTGCAAGGGCATCGCGTGCAGGGGAAAGAGCAAGTGCAAAGGCTAGCCCGCCCCTGGCATGCTTCTGAGAAGGCATGTGTTCCAAAACCTTGGGTCCCCCAGATGCCCAGCAACTTCTTCGGCTGCAAATCCAGAAGACCATATACATCTTGCTTAAGCAAAAAAGGAAATTTATAAACTTGTGTAACTGTAAGTCCAAAGGTAGTGCTAGTTTCAGGCACGGATGAATCCAGGTGCTCGGGTGATACTGTCAGCCTTGCCCTCCAAGTCTGGGCTGTTTTCTCTTTGTTAGCTTTGTTCCTAGCAGATTCTTTCCATACACTATGGAGTGGCCACTACAACTCCAGGCTGTGTCCTACCAGCTTAGCAACCCCAGCAGAAAGACATCCCCCCAGCAGAACTAGTTCCCAACTATTTTATACAAATCCCTAAGACTATTATTTGGCCCAGTCTGGTTCTTTTGTCCAGACTTGCACCTGTCTCTGTGCCCAGGAAATGGAACATTCTGCTTGGCAGCCCCTAGGTGGGGTGAAGTCAGCCCCATAGTATTACGTGAACTAAGAAGAGGGCAAAGGAGTTCTTCAAAGTGAAATCTGGTGCTGTTTGCAGTGGGGCATGAACAGGAGGCAGACAGGAACACCAGCTCTCTACTGTACCGAGTTGGAGAGCTAATAAGCAGTGAGCTGCCACTCCTCACGGAAGGCTGGAGTATGACACCTATCCTCTGAGAGCCTCTGTGGGAAATCTGAAGGAAGACTACAAACCACAGGCTCTGCAAATGTTCTCGAACTGTGCTTTCTGATCCTTGACTCTTAGACTATTTGACCATTAGATTATCTGGACATCCTTGAATCCATATATGCCTTCAATATTTTCCTCAGAATTAATACATATATCATGACTTGTTTGCATGACCACTTTTTAAGCACATAGGCATAGCTATGATTAACAAAATATAAACTGACTTTAAAACATCACAGAATTCACAGTGGGTTTTTGTCATTGTGTAGGTTCTTACTATACATAAAATGTTTATGTATTATCCTGTTCAGGGTTTCCAGAAATTTCTCACCTCTAAAAGGGGGTCTTCATGTTCAAATTACTTAGGAAGTCGTAGAATATTGAAATAATGAAAGACCACCTCAATTAGGACTAGGAGCTCATCTCTGCTATTTTTCCTAGTGACTTAATGTTCCTTGGGTCTCAGTTTCCTGACTTGTATTATGGGCATAAACTCTCCTGCCCACTTAAGCTTATAGTGAGGCTCTTGTGTAGAAGTGGAAGTACCACTGCTACCAAGTAGTTTTTAAAACTTGTAAAATACTATCGTTGATATTTTATTTTTATTTGACTCCATGTTCAAGGATATTGCTCTTAACGTGTTCTGGAACCCACTAATGGCCCCCGATGCAAAATGTGCTTGTCCATTTCTCATGTGATTGTGCAGATCAATGAAGGTCTGTCTTGTTCTATGATGAACAAGAGGCTTATAGATTTTTTAAAGATATTCTTCTTCCAATGGTATGTATGTTCCAGAAGCAGAAAGGAGGCTAGTGGTCTGGAGCTGAGTAATCAGGGCTGAAGATAAGAAATGGGCAGATAAGTAAACATTGTAGGGAAGGGGAGCAAGAGAAGGAACAGGAAATCCAGGTGAGAATGGATGTTGGCTCTGACCAGATGGTAGGGTAGAGGGGATAGAGATATTGCGTGATCAGAGTTGAAATATATTTTTAAATAGAACCCACAGGATTTTGTGATACATTGGCTGTAGGGAGTAAGAGAAAGAGAGGTGTCTAAGCTGATCCTAAGACTACCTGAAGTTGATCTGAGACTCCTCCATGCTAAGGAAGAGTTCCGGCCAGGATTGTCATGTTTCCAGTGGTCTTTGGAAAACCTAAAGAGGTACATACATTCTAAGAACACAAGGAAGAGTGGCTCATTCATTCATTCGTCCACTTACTGGTTCTATCATTCCCTTCTTCTCTCATATAAGGTCCTATGGTAGGGGCTAGAGAGATGAATAATATAGGTTTCAGTTACAAACATTTCAATAACTATCAACATAAAGTTGTTGATAAAGGAAAGCAGCATCTAGGGGAAAAGATATTGAAACTGGTTAAGTCTCTGAGGGGTACTTCAGAGACCAGGGACATTAGTTCCTAAGTGCCCATCCCATGACCTGCTAAAGTCATCTGTCAGAGTTTCCCCCTCTGGGCAATATTGACATTTTGGGTCCAATAACTCTGTTGTGGGGAGATGGCCTCTGCCTTATAGGATGTTTAGCAGCAACCCTGGCCTCTACCCACTAGATGCCTTGAGAGACACCTGCCCCCAGCCCCAGATGTGACAACCAAAAATGCCTTCTGATCTGGCCAAATGTCTCCTGGGGAGAAAATTGCCCTGTTGAGAACTGCTGCCTTAGGGGATTGTGGGATTGCTCAAGGTGCCAAAACCCATGCACAGCGGAAGCACACCCAAGTGTCTCATGTAGCAGTTACACATGGGCAGAGCCGCTCTCTCTTTGTGCAATCAAGATCCCTTTCAATGCCCCTTCTGCAGGGGAATTTCACTGTCCCATCCAGCTGGAAGAGAACGTTCCCTCTTCTGAATCCCAGAGTATTCATCATGTTCTACCCTGTGTCGCTTTCAGTACATCTGTTTCTGCCCAGCTGCTTCTTCCTAACTATGAGCCCACAAACCACTAGATGCTTTGCTTATCAGCTTCCTTGGCTAATGGCCATCTCACCATTTGGATCCCAGCTCAACTACACCCCAAGAACAGGATAAGTGTCCCCATGAAGCTCCAATCCTATCTCACCCCTTTTTTAATAGTGCCTTCCTGATTTGCAATTTTCTTTATCTTTGAGAAGTTATTTGATTGTCAGTTTCCCTTCCAGAAATGTGACTTCCATGAAGGTGGAACTCTGGCTATTTTTGCATGCTATTAAACCCCAGTTGCTAGCACAGTACTCAGGTTATAATAAACTCAAAGCTCGTTGAATGAATAAATTATTAGATTAATTAAGATAATGTTTGTGAGGCACCCTACAAAATGTAGTCACAGTAAACACTCAATAAATGGTTGGCTGTGATATGATTTTACTATTATTATGATATATAGAGAGGATAGGGAGACACATTCTCAAGAGTTGCAAAGTCATGACCACTATTCAGTTTCCTTCCTTGTCTTTTACTTTTCCTTTTTTCCTCTTTCCCCCTTTTCTTCCTGGTCTATAATACCCTAAAGCTATGAAAGTAAGCTTCTCTGTATTCAAAATTTTATGAGAGTAAGTCTAAAAGTATCATAAAAACCTGAGGAATTATTAAATCTGAGACACTGTAGATTGAGATTATTGTACGTTTTACCAGGTACAACTGAGAAAGCTCCAGCTCCACCTGGGTTAAGCCCAAGGACAGCTTCTACACAGGACAATCTGAGCCACAAACCAGGCTTCGTCTCTCAGCTTCTCAGCAGGCTTTTCCCCATGGGGCTGCCTGTGGGCTGAGTGATTAAGGCCAAGATGGATGTCCCACAGCTGAGTGGGCAGAAGAGCACGGCTCCACCAGAGCTGAGGTCTCCTTTTCAGAGTCAGTCACATGTCATCGGTGATTGGATTGGGTGCTCAGAACAGGAAGTGCAATTCAATTGTCTGTGAAAACAGAACCCAACTGAGTTGTCCTCTGGGCTCCAAGAGAATCTTGGTTATTCCAGGAGGAGTGACCCAGGCCCCCTATTTTATCTTTGGACTTCCTGGAGCAACCTCTTTGCTCTGGGACACTTGCCATATGAAGACAAGCAAATATGCATCAAGTTCCACTTTCCAGCTCTTAGGATAGTTAACAGTGATTACATTTTATTAGGTGGCATGCGCAGTACATCTCACACAGGCAGTAACAAGCAGTAGATTCAGTCCATCCCTGATTCAGAGTCCGGATTGACTCTGGCATGACTCCTTCTTGCTCATAACCAGGTCCACTGGATGAACACCAGATAGGGGACCAGTTGCCATATACACTCAAGCCCTCAAACCACCTCAGGATGCATAAAACTCTGGAGCATCCAGAAACTCTTCCCTTCCTCCCCATCTAGAAACACCTGGAAACTTGCCAATGATCATCATGACCAGAAAATAAGATGGTAAACAATCTCCTGCTCTGTACCTGTGTTCATTGTAAGTGATAAGAACACACAGCCTTTCCCAAACACAAGTAATTCGCATGCAGAAGTTTCCCGCTGACTAGACAGCTTGGTCTGAAGTACAGACTAATCATCTTCAGTCTACTGTTTTTAGCCTCAGGATCCCCTCTCTCCACCACTTTCATTCCGGCACTCAATGTTGTGCTGGTCATAAAGTTTGAGCTGCCCTGATTAAAAAGACATGTTCTTGACCTCCTACCTCATTCCTTATATCAGCCCCTGAGGTTCCTCTTTGGAATGTGAAGGGGTCTTCAAAGGCCAGTTTGAAATCCATTGTACTACTCAAGAATCTACATGTCTACACCACCAAAGAACCCACTTGAGAATCCAGTTTTGTCCTCAGTGGAGAAGGTGTGCTCCCAGGCCCCAACCTCGTTCAGTTCTATTGGGCCTTTGATGAATCAAGCCAGGGGCTCATGCTGGTTGCCACTGGACAAGGGTACCTTCTGAAAAGGGCTGGGGGCTGTAGCCCCACCCCCTCCTCTGTTCTTCAAGACATGGATCCCGGCACACGGCTTCCTGCATCGAGGGGCAGGGACATACTTTGTGAGTTTGCACAAAGGCACACAGCAATAGCTCTAGCTCATCTGTTTGGCTTTTTTTGCTATATTCTGGAAGATAATCTCCTTGATTAAGAATGAGAAAGCTTAAACACAGCAAAAAGAAGGGATAGCGGGAGCAACAGATGGGAACAGCGTTACACAGAGGGCTGAGATCGGATGAGGAACGAGGACCGAGTTCCAAAGCTTAGAAACCTTTCAACAGAAACATGAATTGTGCTTATTGTGGAGTTTTAAGCAAATGTTTGCTGGCCTTATTTTGTTCACAAAACTGGGTTTTATATAAGTGGATGGAGAAGTGAATTGATCTGAGTAAGAGGATAGGATCATTTGAAGAGACTGGCCCGGTGGGAGACGCAATTTCTTTTTCTGAGGCCCGCCACCTCCCCACGCACCACAGGGGCCTGTGAGGCCTGCATGGAGGGGGCAATGCACGGGACTGGACAGGCTCTGCCCACCCAGCTGCCCTTGCCACCTCCGCTGGCCATGCGCTCCGGGGCAGTGCCGTTCACTCACCAGGCAGGGCAGGTCCCCCTACTCTGCTTCAGGGAATGAACAGGCAGAGATGAAAAAATGATTCAACAGTGTTTTAACTATTCTTTAATTATGCTCCATGTCATTACGTCAGCAAGGACTCTCACAGGGACTGTCTCGCTCTTGGGGGAAACATTAGAGGGGAAATTAAAGAACTTCTCCCCCGACTCGGTCTGCAACCGCATTCCAGGTTGGCAAAGTTTTCTTATCAGTCCAGTTAGACATGAAAAGACATACGAATGCCCTTCCCTCAAAAGCCCATTTGAGTGGAGGCAGCAAGATAAAGGGGACTTTGAAAGGGATAATTCAAAGAAAAAGTCTACCCAGGCCTTTCAAGTTCTCTTGGGCTCAAGAGTCCTTTTGCTTTCCTCCAGCATCTACGGCTGCTACGAGGGGTTGGAAGAGAAAGCCTCTCGGGGGCTGCTTTTATGCTGTGCAGCAGCCCAGGCTGGTGGCTTAGCCAAGAAGGTAAGCTACCTTTGCAGGGATGGTCTGAATACCCCAGGGGCATGGAAGAATCACCCCTCATGCTAGCACACTGAGAGAACAGAAGGTGGCATCTTCTGAAGATTAGATTCAATGGATTTGAAAATGGAAGGGTGTTAGAATTCATCTAGCCAATCAATCATGATTCTATCATGCCTCTGAAACATGTCATTCAGCCCCTGTGTGGGATGGGGGAAGGGCTCACAACCTGAAAGCCCCTCGCACAGCCTAGGCACCTGTTTCCTTTAGCAGGATATTTTCATTCCAACAACAATTGCTTCAGAAGTGAATTAGAATCTTAGCTCTGTCACTCAGCGGCTGTACAATCATAAGCACATAGGTTGGTTTCTCTGAACCTTAGTTTCCTCATCTGTAAAATAGGGGTTAAGAATAGTACTTAACTCTTAAAATTCAAGATCTTGATATAGGGCTTTATAACATATTAAACATGTTCCATTATATAGCACAAATAGCACCAAAGGGCAAACTGAGACAGGAAAAGCTGAAGCAACTTGACAAACGTCACACAGATTTTAAGAGGCAGAATCTAAACCCAGGTCACTCAGACGCCAAAATCCACGCTCTTCACCACCTTTGTGGTGTGTATGAACATGCGCTCTGAAGACTGAAAGCCTGATAAATAGAGTAGTACCGCTAATACCGAACATGAGCTCCATAAGGGCAGGACTTGCCTGCCTTGTTCATTGTTGCGTCCTCAGAGCACCTGGGGCACCTAACACACTGAGGATGCTCACTCAGCACGCGCGTGTGTGTGTGTGTGTGTGTGTGTGTGTGTGTGTGTGTGTGTGTGTGTGTGTGTGTGTGTGTGTGTGTGTGTGTGAGAGAGAGAGAGAGGGGGGGGGAGGGAAGGAGGGGTGGGGGGGGAAGGAAGGAAGGAGAGAGAGAGAAGGGAAGGAAAAAAGAAAAGAGAGAAAGAGGGAGAGGAAATAAGAGAAGGAGGGTTGGATGGAGGGAGAGAGGGAGGGGAGAAAAGGTCTTTGGGAAGATGGAAGCTAGTGTTTGCTGGTTATGGAAACAAAAGGCCAGGAGAAGCTGGAGTAAATGCAGCTGCCGACACTGCTGGGAAACGGACTGGAGGACGAGTTTTAACCCGTGACAGGTCCGTTCATCCTGGGCACAGGCTTGTTCTGTGCCAGTGAAAGCAAGCTGCCAGGAATACCCCGTGGAGGAAGGATGGGAAGGGGATGCAAAGAACAGTACTCTCCCACTGACAGGAGATCTTCAGAAACATCCGTAACAATGCCTATTTTGAAGACTCTTTAACACTATTTTGACACCAGCATAATATACATCAATATATGTATGTTTACCTTCTCAAAAGTTTGAGAGGATCGCTGCAAAATAATCTTGAACTAAGCAAGAGCCAACAAAGAAATATATAAAGATTAAAGATTTCTATATGGCAAAGTATACCATAAAGTTAAAAATATATATATACTGGAAAAATTTATGCAAGATATTTGAAAGACAAAGGACACCACTAATGTCCAGAATATGACTAGTGCTCCTGTGAATCAATAAGGAATAGATAAATAACTCCTTAGAAACATGTGAAGAGAATATCAACGAACATTTCACGGAAAAAGGCAGAAGTCCAAAAAATAACTGAAGAGATCCCAAGCTCTCCAGAAGTTAGGGAATTGTAAAATAAGACAATAAGGTTAGCAAATTTTTCTAAAAAGATTGAGAGTAGTGTGTTAGTTCTTCTGTGGAGAAACAGGCCTTTTAATACACTGTTGGTAAGAGCCATAAATGGATGGCGCTTTTGTAGAAGGTAATTCAGCAGTATTCATCAAAAGTAAAAATGGACAGACCTTTGACTCAGCATTCCCATTTCTTGCACTTTATCTCTTGAAATACGTACACATGTACATAAAAAATGGGACCCCAGGGGTATTCATAGTAATGTTATAATAGGAAAACCTGGAAGCAACCTACATACTCATTATTTAGGAGAATGTTTAAATAAATTATGGTACATTAATTCTATGTACCATAGAATCTCTTCAAAAGAATGAAGTAGACCTATATATACTGACAAAAACATCTCTAAGACATACTATTGGTGAAATAAAAGCAAGTTACAGGATAACATATAATATGATGCCATTTATAGTAAAAACAAGAATATATGTATAATGTCGAAATATATGGTGAAGTGCATAGGAAGGGGATTGGAAAAATGCACCCTAAACCAATGACAGTGGTTACCTCTGGGAAGCAGAGATGAAGTAGGAAAAGTTGAAGGAAAACTTGCATTGTTTGCCATATATATTTATTCATATATATTTTTATTCATATATATTTATTCAGAATTATTCATACATTACTAACATAAATTTTTAAAAAGACAAAAAAGAGAATTTTAATTTTTTCTGAGCGCTCCTGAACCTACATCGTTGCCTAAACTGAGTTGTTTGCCTTTTGTTTAACTGCTCTTTGTTCATATCAGGAGCTAATACTTCACATATTTTGCTACACACACATTCAAATGCCCACATCCACTAACACAATTCCCTTGGAATCACAGAATCATAAAATGTTGGAAATGCCAGACCTTGGAGGTGATCCCATCCAATCCTTCTGTTTTAGAGACAAGGCACTTGTGATGATTAGTTTTGTGTGTCCATTTGACTAGGCTAAGGATGCCCAGATATCTGATTAAACGTTATTTTGGGGTGTGTCTGTGAGGGTGTTTCTAGAAGACGTTAGCATTTGAATTGGTGAGCTGGGTAGAAGGCAGATGGCCCTCCCCAAGGTGGGTGGGCATCATCCAGTGCATTGAGGGCCTGAACAGAACAAAGGGGCAGAGGAAGTTGGAATTCACTTTCTGCCTGAATGTGGAGCTGAGACATGGATCTTCTGCCCTCGGTGCTCCTGGTTCTTGGGCCTTCAGACTGGGACAGGAATCTACATCACTGGCTCTCCCACTCTCAGACCTTCGAACTACACCACTGCTCTCCCTGCGTCTCCAGCCTGCAGATGGCAGACTCGGGGACTTCTCAGCCTCTTTAATCACACGAGACAATACCTTATAATAAATCTCTCTCTCTCTATCTCTCTGTCTCTATCTCTATCTCGAGAACACTGACTAATACAGCACCTAAAGTGGAGAAAGTTTCAATGGCTTGTTTGCACCCTCACAGTAAGAGTGGCAGGCAAGAGCTTGGTGCTAGCTCTTCCAGCTCAAAGTCCAAGGTCTTGCCATGACACTGCATGGTGGGGGAACATCCACTGCAGAATGGGAGCCTGGGGGCCAACAGTGGTTTCAAGGGCCACCTGTCCCTATCCACCACATGAACACTGTTCGCTACTCACGCACCGAGCGGGGGGGTCTGAGGCCACCAGGCATTGAGACTTTTCCCGGTGCATGATGATTTACACAACTCCTGCACTAAATAACCCTGCCTGCTCCGCTGTGAAAATTCTCTAAGTGTTCAACAGCCCTTGAAATTTCTCATTTCTGGCTTTGAAGCGGGTGAAATGCTGCTGAGAGGCTGCCCATTACAGGACCAGAGAAGATGTGGTTCCAGACCCTTCTCACACATGTGCTGCAAAGATTCCGAGCTCTCCCCATACCTCGAGGTCTTTGTTCTTAGAAATGCTATTTCACCACCAGCAAGGTGTTTACTGGGAGTGCTCTATAATGGCTGAACCTTGTTTAAAATACTTTATTTAGTTTTCCTTCAGAGGCGATGTGGTTATCAGTAATCCACACAAAAGGTGAGCTTTTAGCTCCATTCCATAATTATTCCACTTTAGGTTTACCTCCTCCTATGAAATGGAGTCATTCCTAAAAGGCTATAGTGT